>NC_135504.1:105521388-106121388 GCF_052857255.1 Amblyomma americanum | reverse complement strand
GTCTCTTTACAACTTCAAACGCAGCCATGTTGGCATCATCGTCTGTGATACTCATGTGTCTTGTACACGTAACATGGTTTTTTAGTCCAGTAAAACCTACAAAGAGGAATGTCTTGTGTAGAACTTGCTGTGCATTCCACCAGTTATGAAATGTGTTTCAGCAAAGTGCAAACCAGGGGTGCATCGGGCCTACAAGTATGCACAACATGCCAAACCTGTGATTACTAGCACTCAAGCTGGCAGTCAGGATGAAGCTTTTTTTTTAAGGGCAAACAGCGCGTAAGACTTAGACGGAAAGCAAAGAAAACATAGGACGAGCGCTCATCCTGTGTTTCCTCTACTTTCCGGCTATGTCTTTCGCACTGTTCGCCTTAAAAATGTACAGCCAACTCGCCCGTTTGGACACAGTGTAAGATACAACTGTTCTAGTGCAATCTCTGCGCAGCACTCGACAAGGCATATGCAAATCACTGTTGATGCTGCATGCTTTTGTTTCCCTGCTGTGTGTTACAGTTGGGAAACTAGTATGAACAGCTGTGGCGAAAAAAATTATTGTGACCAATGAATAAACGTGGTGGAAAAACAAACGCTTTACTGGTGCCTAGCAGTCTCCACACCACACTTTTTCCTCGTGCACATTCAACAAACACATAGTGACCACAAGCAACTGTTTGCCTAAATGGGCACGTCGACGTAAGCAACGGCGAAAGACGGTGTACAAGGATGCATTTCACTTGTTGGACGAGCTGTTTCGGCGTGTATTTCGACTTGAGAAGGAGAAAGTGCAGTAGCTGTGCGGCAAGCTTGCTGATGCACTGAAAGACGTACTGGTGACCACTGCCGGTGGAGCAGCAGTTGGTGTGCGCACTACATATCTTGCCACTGGAGGCTTTCAAGCACATGTAAGAAAAAGTAATTTACAAATGCTGGAATGTGGCTACCAGTGGCCAAGGGCATCATATCACACAGGGGCTCACGCACTAACACAGGGCAATGGCACTGCCCGTAGCAAGAGTGGCTGCGACAACTCGCCACGCCAGCACAGCGAGCCATTGCAGCCACAGCTGCCAGATGGTCTAGGGCTTACTGCCGGTGGTGCTGCAGTTGCCGCTGCTGCTGCCGCTGCTGCTGTCGCCGCACCATCTGCAGGTGTGCTTGCCTCTGCGGACGGGTTGTGCCAAAGAGGCCAATGATACGGTCTCGCATGGCTCTACCACGCAGGTAGGTCATGCGGGATCCTGTCCCCGCCAAGTACCCGGCAAGCAGAGGTGGCCCATTGTTGTCAGGGTCATCAGTAGTGTCGTCTTCGTCTGCAGCCAGGGCTTCTTCAAGACAGATGTTGTGCAACGCAGCACATGCTGCAATGATGACCACCGCCCGCTCCGGCTCGTAGTGGAGTGTCCGGTACCTTTGAAGGCACCGGAAGCGGCTTTTGAGAACACCAATGCAGCGTTCCACAACACATCGCATTGAGGCGTGTGCTGCGTTGTACTGCCCTTCTGCAGTGTTTGCACCAGGATGCCCTGACACTGGTGTGAGCAGCCACGGCTCCAGTGGATATCCACTGTCTCCTGCACGACCAAAATTTGCAGTGAAGTGTGTTGTTGCCTATGTAATAAATGATTCATATCAAGCAGCTCAAAGCCAGTATGCTGAACCAGAATTCATAGGCATGCAGAAGATTCATGACTAAGGGGTACCTCTGTAAGCACAGCCTTCTAGGTTAATGATGTACTGTGATATCCTACAAGACAATAACGATTTGCACACCTCTTCTGCCTTGGTGTTTTACGCTTGAAATACGATTCACTTTATTACAATGTTTCTTGTGCCTCTGCACCAGCAGTAACAGTAAATACAAAAAAATAAATACGATACATCATACTCTTGCATGTCATCCATGTTATAACCCGCCTCATTTAGGTATGAGCCACTGCTGTAGCTTAATACGTGCTGTCGAAGTGCTGCTTACCCAGAAGAAACTCTCCATCCTCCAGCAGCCCGTGCTCCACCTTCCTACGCAGCCGCGAGTAGCGCCAAGAAAAGGCATCGTGACAAGACCCCGGGCAGCGAGGGTCGACCGCAAGGATCTTCATGTCTGCGTCGCAAATCTGCGAGAAACACAGGCAGACAATCTTGGACGTGAACTTACACTGTCGAGGTCGCGGCTTTCGAACCCATGCGGTCAGAAAACCAGTCTACTCACGATCATGGTGTTCATCGCGTAGTATCCTTTGCGGCTCCAGAATGCTGCCCGGTTTGCTGGGTCTCCCCGCGGCGCTTTGATGGCAATCAGCGTGCCGTCGATGCAGCCGACGACGCCGGGGATGGTGCCGCGGGGAAGGAAGGTCGCCTTCGCTGCCGCTTTTTCCTCGGGGTGCGCCGGGAAACGCACCCATCCCTTCTGTGCGCCGACTTTGCAGATGGCCTCAGCCACACGCCGCACGCACTTGCTCGCCGTCGGTTGTGCGAGGCCGACGGTCTGCTCGTTGCCGACGCACACTTGAAAGCCCCCAGAGGCAAAAAAACGGAGAGCGCACAGCACCTGACGCCGCACCGACAAAGCGCTCGTCCGTACGCCTCGCAGTTCGTCTGCAAGTTCGCCGCACAACCACTCCACTTTCTCCTTATCAAGTTGAAATAACCGACGGAACAGCTCGTCCGGCAAGTCATACGCGTCCTCGTAAACCGTCCTTCGTCGTTGCTGGCGCCGACGTTGCCGCCTCCGCCACCAATAAACAGCAGACGCCGCCGCCGCCGCCATTTTCCCTCTAAAACTCTGTAGACCGACTCTTCGCGGTCGCAAAAAACAGTCTAAAACTGCGGGCATAATTAGGCGTTCAACGTCATGCGTTTTTTCTTGTCCGTGACGCCATTGCAGCTTCCCGTGACGCAACTTTTCAAAATGGCGCCGGCGACCAATAGGAGCGGGCATTTTAGAGCGCTCTCAATTGTAGAGCGGTCGGAGCGAGTTCCGTAATCCGGGCCCAGTATGCCCTCGAATGTGTGAGCGGATTCCTCGCCACTGTAGGGCTTACTTTGTCAGCCACCAAAACGGAGGCCCTAGTGTTTCACCCCCGGCCCGCCGCAAGGAGAATCATCCCATGCCTGCAGCTAAATGGCGTAACCCTTCAGTGGAAAAAGAGCGCGCGCTACCTTGGCCTCGTCATTGATGCGCAGCTCACCTGGCGTCCTGCCGTCGCTAAGCTAAGGAAAGAGGCGCGACACGTTGCTGCCCTGGCTGGCAGACTGCAGGCCAAAGGAGAAGGCTGCTCCCCAGAGCTGGCACACCGCTTTTACAAAGGCATAGCAGTGGCGAAGTTCCTCTACGCCTTGCCTCTTGTCGACACAGACCAACGCGCAGCCATCCGGCGCTTTATGCGTTTACCGCGCTGGTCCCAGGTGGCTGCTGCCTATGCGGAGGCTGCAACATGGCCCATCTCTCTCGCATCGGAACGAACAGCCCTCAACTGCGTTGAGCGCATGCGGAGAGCCAATGGCACGCAACAGCTAATAGCCCACTTGAAGAGCGCTTCCCACTCTCGCATGGGGCGCGCGGCAGCTTTATTTGACGCACACATAGCCAGCCGACCTCAACTTGGGCCTGGCCCACTCCCCCCGAATCAGAGGAAGCCATTTTGCGTCAACCTCAAGATTCCGGGCATTCGCTCCAAGAGAGACACTCCAACCTGCGCCCTAACACAGGAAGCAGCTTGCCTCATCGAAGAGGGAAATGAGCGCGCTGAGCTGGCTAAACAAGCTCATGACGCCAGCACCCCCGTCTCCAAAGCTGTGACCCGCTTCGATGTGGCCCGCAGCATAATTCAAGCGGAAACAACCAGAAAACATCCGGACTCCCGCGTTGCGGCTGGAAAACCACCAAGACCCTTGTGCCTACGTGACTACAGCCCCATTGAGCGCTCTACACTTCTACGTATGCGCATAGGTTGTGTGTGGACTGCCGAGAGGATGCATAGACTTCGTGGTGCTCCCTCACCTCTTTGCACAGACTGTGGTGCTATTGAGACCCTTGAGCACTTACTTTGCCACTGTACTGCACTTGAAAGAGAAAGGAGACTCCTCAAGGCCAGTTACAGAAAGCAAGGGCTACCATGCGACACCGGAGAAGAAATTCTCTTCCCCTATGGTCCGCGCGAAACACTTCGACGCGCCTTTAGTTCTTTGCTTCATTTTGTAGAAGCGGCCCACTTGCACGAGCGGTTTTAATATCACCCCGCTCCTCCGTGCGACACCTTCCGCCCCATAGCGGTGTATAGGGCTTACTTCCCCGCATTCCCTGCTCGGCGAGCACGCCGACCAGCGCCTGCCGGCTGAGTGGGCTGCGCCTGCCATCGTCCGCGCGCTTCCAAGCCACGCCCCTCGCCCAAGCCACGCCCCTCGCCCGTTCAGTCGACTCCGATTCCCAGCCGAGTGCGCTTCGGCGTTCTGCTCTTGGCGATGCCTCCGCTCCCGGCCCGAGTGCGGGAACACGGGAATCGCGACTGCGCTTCTACGACCTTTACTTTCCCTTCCTTCACCCTTTCTATTCAAACCCCTCTCCCCCAAGCGGTGCGACGACCATTTCCTCCTCAAGGAGAGAGATTACTGCACGCGCCGCCGTCTTACCTTCCTAATTTTCCATAAGAATATCACCTCTCTCTCTGCGGCCGCGACCATCACAAATCCCAGTGCGACTCACCTACACTCTAATCCCGGTAACCCATAAAGCTACCTATATAGGAGTTACACACAATAAATGCGTCTAAAATAAGCGTTACAGCGCGAGTGTTTTTGATGTTTTGATTATTCTTGACCGATGCATGGGTTACAACGACTCAAGAGGTGCGTTTTATAAGTTACTGTTGAAGGAGCTGCCTTGTAACCCATAGAAAAAAATGCCCAAAACCGGTTTTTCTGGTTTTGTAACCGATAAAACGCACCTCTCAGATTACGGCAACCTATAATCGGCGCGGCGATCCCGTTGAAACGAAAAAAAAAATAAACCTTGTTTCTTTTTCAAGGCCACTGCATGCTTTTCCCGCCATGCGACGCATCCCGACAAGACGGAAGGCGGGGAAGCCGGGTCGGCTGTTTTCTCGCTGCCGCCATCTTTTACCACTTGCATTTGCATTGCGGAGCCCGCGAAGCGGGTATTCTTTTGTGCGCACCGCTGCAAAGCAAAAAGCGTGTTAGCATGTGCATCGTATATGCGGAATGAAGTAGAAGCTTATCCTGCGCGTCGTGTTATGGCACGTTTTAAATGATAATTCCAGCGACATAAGCTCGGTGCATGATTTTTAGCAAGGAAGCATAATGTAGTTGTGTTATTGTAAGGTTAAATATCGTCCAATTAGGCCCTTTAACAAGGATTGGAAATGTTGTGATAGGACTTCTTGCATGTTACGTCCATAGAATGCGGAGAAGATTGGATCTCAGTAAAGAAAGGCCCGAGGTAGCGAAAAGATGCCAGCGACACGGATGACATCAATTTCGAGACCATGTGGGCATCGGAGCTGTCAAGCGCGGGGCTATACCGAGCAGGCACGCGCGCACTCAAAGTCCACGTGACGGCGCAAGAGAGTTCTTTCTCACTTCCCGAGACCGATAGTGTGTACGGAAACTGCGTAGCCTCTCCGTGGGAGCTTCGCTACTCTGTCCGTCTTTCGCTTGCGGCAGCACGGTTGGCGCGGGCCGCGTGCGCAGCTCTCAGAGAGAGGAGGAGGAGAATAACTGCCAAGGCGCTCGCCAAAGATGCGCCATCTCGTTTCACGAGTGGACGATGGGATAGAAGTCAAGATGGCTGCCAGCAGCAGGGACATGTTTGGCGTCTTGCGCGGGCGGTGCACTGAAGATAACTGTGACTGCCCGCAGTACATGGTTTTGCCGGAATTGAAACTGAAGTGCGAGTACTGCGGACACTGCCCGGCAGCGCACGGGAAGATAAACGAGATCGGTGAGTACCTTTACGTGGATTTTTACCTCGTGGTTACTTATGTTGTTGTAGCAAGCTTGTTTGCACGTGAACAAAGGGGGGAAATTGAGCGCCTTAGTAGAACTCTGTGTAGCGCATCTCTTGCTTTGCTTGCGTGCATTATTGTGCGCTAAGTGCGACTTCGTGAGTAAACCTTTCGGATGAAACAGGGAGCTCAGCAGCTCGACAGGGAACACATGTGCGGGATTCCTGTTGTTCTGTTTTCACACGTGGCATAGTGACTGCGCCGCCTTTGACTGCGAGTATTGTGTATGTTACGAATGGCGCAATGCTGCCAGCCCAATGTCGACTTAATTGAGCCTCACGTTTCGGAAGCAGCGTGCCTTCTTCTCCAGGTGTCTTTATGATAGGCTGCACTATGGAGCACTAATTTGTGTTGGAGGAACAGTCGGTGAAGGGTGGCTGGGTGGCGTTGCACGTGAGCGAAAAATCCTTTTCCTTTGGGCACAAAGTGTCTGCCTCCCTATCAAACCAGAGGTCACCTAAGGACCAAAATCGATGTCCAACCTAATTCGACTATGTGAACACATCTGACCTCGGCCGATTTGGACCAAAGTCGACCTAATTCGACTGCGGCGGACACGGTGTCGACCTCCAAACTTGGCCCAGGCCACTCCCAAATTTGTCTCACCCACCCCTAAAATTTGTTTTCGGCCGATTTGGAACAAAACCGATGTCCAACCTAATTCGAATATGACGAACACGGTGGTGACCTCCAAATTTGGGCCAGGCCACACCCAAATTTGGCCCATCCACCCCCGAAATATGATTTCGGCCCATTTGGACCAAAATCTATGCCCAACCTAATTCAGCTACGGAGAACTCGATAGTGACCTCCAAATTTGGCCCAACCACCTCCGAAATTTGACCTCAGCCGATATGGACCAGAATTGATATCCAGCCTATTTCGGCTATGGCGAACACGATGGGGACCTCCAAATTTGGCCTGCCCACCTGCGAAATTTGACCTCGGTTGATTTGAACCAAATTTATGTCCAGCCTAATACGACTACGGCGAACACAATGGCGACCTCTAAACTTGAAATGGGCCGCTCTTAAATTTAGCCACCACAACCCGAAATTTCGCCTTGGTCGATTAGGACAAAAATTGCTGTCCAGCCTAATTCGACTACGGCGAACACGATGGAGACCTCCAAATATGGCCTGGGCCATCCCAAAAAGGAAGGGTAGGCGCTGTCGCGTCTACTCTTAAAGCGAAGCTTAAGCGTCCTCGTAATTTTTGTAATGTTCAATCTACCATGTGCCTTAAATATATTTAGTTTAACAAAGTACACTGTAGGGCGAGTATATTTAGTAGCTATATTTATAACAGCATATCGAAATATAGGTAGGGAGCCGGCTGTATAATGGGCTAAGCTTTTTCCGCAATGAATTTCACCCTTGCAGCTGTACTGTTGGCGACGAAAAGGGCAATTTATCTTTCTAGTCCCCAGCGCAGGTTGCAGTGCCATTAGATTGCGGCTAACTCAGTCACAGCAGTTTTGAGAATCCCCACGATAAGCATTTCTCACGTCATGTCATTTGAGAACTCGTATTTTTGCTTTCATGTGCACTTGCCTGTGAAGCCAGTGTAGTGAATTTGTTAGAACTGCGCGCCGCGTTGTTGGAAACGCATGAAGACATTTTGACTCGGTAAACTGAGCGTCGCCTTTCTCTTTTGTTTGACATCACGAGATTGTGTTGTTTGCCGATTTTTTTTATCTAGTGTACGGTCTAGCTGGCACTCTGCTTTAATGCAGGTTCAATAGAAGCAACCACCAACGTTGATGTGCCAGACGTCTCCATGCAAGAAACGGTGGGCGAAAATGGTCAGTGTGCCATCTATGCGCGACAAATTTTTGTTTTTTGTGAAGCTAATGTTCAAGGTAGATTAATCACGATGGTTTAGAGGAAAATATTGTGAAAAACGTGAATTCAACAGATGACCTTGTTCTCTAACCCCTCGCACAGGACCGGCATGTGTCCGAGTACGCCCCCCCCCTCCCCACCTCCGAAAAAAAAATAGAATCACCCTCTGAACCACCAAAATGTGAAAATTTTGAACTGGCTTGCGCTAGACCAAAACTGCTGTCGAAGATAATTTGAATACGTTCAATTGTGCGGTGACTTCAAAATTTATCTGGGCCTGCTCCAAAATTTGCCTTTCAGGACCCCCAAGATTTCGCCCTGTCCGAATTTGACCACAATAGGTGTTTAAACATTTTGAGTATGGCTAATTCAGTGCTGACTTCCAAATATAGGTGGGCCGCCTCCGAAAGTTGCCTCTCTGGGCCCTAGAAATTTGACCTGTCGAATTTCACCAATACTGGTGTCCAGCCTAATTTCAGTCTGGCCAATTAAGTGGTGGCGTTAAAATTTAGGTGGGCCGCCTTCAAAAGTTGGCCCTCTGGTCTTCAAAAATTTGCCTTCATCCAAATTTGACTGAAATTGGTGTCCTACCTAATTTGACAATGGGCAACTGAGTGGTGACTTCAAAACATAAGTGGGACACCCGCACATTTGGCAGCTTATGCATTCTCTGCGCATAGAAATTATGGAGCCTCATGTAGGAAGAGGCGAAAAGCGTCTTGCAGGAAGCAATCGCTTTGTGAGGTATAAACCACAGCAGAAGACTGCTTGCCCTTGCATAGAAAGCCATGATTATGCTGCCGCTCATGTGCCTATGCGCCAAATCCACTGGGGTCCCTATAGAACAATTTCATGCTTATATCTACTCTCGAGTATGGGAGAGGCAGTAATTAAGTTCCCGACAAGGTCTGCTGTGTTCGGTGTTGCTTGAAAGGCCGAGACTGTTTAGTACGTCTAATGTGCAGCAACGTATTTAGACCGACATCTGCTAGAAAATGCAAAGGCTTTGTCGTGTGTTGACAACACAGTGCAGTCCGTTTTTTTAATTTTGCAGGTTTTGTTTTTGTAGGGACCCAACTTCAGCTATAATATCCAATAATTGGTGGAGAATGCTTGTATATTTAATATTTTCTGAAAGACCTGGAAATTTTGTGTTACTCCTAAGCTAAAGAGATATTACTTTTTTTAGTGATTGCATAGTATGCTGTGGCTTTTCCAGGATATTGGGAATTATTTATGAAAATTAAACTGCATGCACAAATTTGGGGGTGTTGCAGCATATCAGCCGTACCAGTTTCTGGTTGTCATGAAATATTTATTTGCATAAACTTTCAGATTGGAGTGATCACGGCACGCAAGGCGATCCACATTCTTCATTTTTGGCGCCGCCTAGCACTTCACAAGGTGCGTCTCATCACCAAACAGGAATGGGCTTTACCTCATAGCACATGAATAACAGTTTTATTTATGTATATATCGTCTGCTGGATTGAAGGCATTTCCCCTTATGATGGCATAAGGTTCAGACGAAATACACAGTGTCCTGCCCCTTGTTGTGGGCAGCGTATGAAAACAATAATGATTTGAGTTCTTTATCTAGAAACAACAGCTGGCGGAATGGGCAGGAACGCTTTTTTTTAGAATTGCTTTTCCACCTAGGTTGAGCTACAAATTAAAGTAGCTGCAGATAAACATTTACAATCTTTAAGAGTACAGCAATTTGAAATCCTGATCGATCTGATGTGGGACTTTCTGCAGTATACCTGCTTGTGCAATAATTTTGACTTTCATGCAATCAGCACAAATTTTGCAGTATACACTTTTCCTGCACCCTTACCGTACTCTCTCTCCTAGTTTAGCACTGATGGAAAATGCACATTTTATGCTGTGCCAGATCTAGCATACAAAATGCATGAAGTCAGATACAGGTATCTCACTTCAGTCATTCTCATGTCTACAGATACAGAAGAGGTGCACCATACCAACTCTGGCATGGAAGATGACAGCCGCATCTGCCAGCTCTCAAAACCGCCCACAAAGCCCAAGGTCAGAAGGCACACCTGCACTGCATGCAGGTTCACCACAAGATACTTTTATGCATTTTCATGCCACATAAGAGATGTACATAAGAATAACGTAAAATTAGTGTGTGTAAAGTGTCACAAATGGTTTCTCCGCATGTCACATTACAAGTTGCACATTGATAATGATTGCTCAAAAGCTGATCAAAGTAATGTTTGTGTGTACGTTGATATAAATGACACGCGGATTGGTGGGGCTCAGGCTGGAGGACATGCACCACGTATTACAACTGTTTGGCCTGCGAGTAGCTCCAGTGAGCAGCTGAGCCTTGAAGGTTTTGATACAGAGAGTTGTATAGAGGCTTCCGAAACGTCATCAAATTCACATTTGCTGACTAAGCTGTCATGTCTAGCACGACAACTTGAGGCACAGCACCATTGCTCGAAAGCAGCTGTAGATGTTGTAGTAACCGGAGTGCAGGATATTCTGATGACCGCTGGTGTAACACTTGATGTTTCTGCTGTTAATAATTCTAAAGCATGCAAGGCAATGTACACTTCTCAAAGAATCTATGTTCCTCCAAAGGAAGTGATATTTCCTTCTGGAGAGAAAGGCTATTTTATTCCTTTAAGAGACCTACTTGAAAATTTGATGCACCACCCAAGCTTTTTGAGCCGCTTTCAATCCAGAGTTGGTTCTTCAGAAAGCCATCTATTGAAAGATTTCACCGATGGCACTAGATTTCAAAACCACCCAGTTGTGCGCTCTCATGAAGAAAACTTGGTTGTAATGCTGCTTTATTGTGATGACATTGAATTGGCAAATGTGATTGGTATGAAACGTGGTTTAAGAGGCAAACTGACAGTATTTTATGTATCATTTGTTAACATCACACCATCCGAGAGGTCTAAATTAAGTAACATTTTTCTTCTGGCAGTAGGAAAGTCAAAAGATCTGAAGTCAGCAGAAGCAAAAGGAAATCTACTTGATGATTTCATTTCTACAGTTAATGATTTAGAAACTGGGTGCAAACTAAAGGCATGGTGAGAACACATTTTTTGGATTCGTGCTTGCTTACGTTGGCGACTCTTTGTCGTGCCATAACATCGGAGGATTCAAAGAAGCATTTAGCAGGAATGTTCGCCTTGCATGCAGATCATGCATGGTGCCAACAACAGAATTTCACCTGTTTCATTATGAGATAGAGTGCCCACTGCGCACACAGGGCCAGTATGAAAACTGGTTGCTGCAGCTGGATACTGCTGACTCAAAAAAAAATCGAACTGAACTTTCTGCAAAATGTGGCATCAATTCCAGGTCTGTACTCGAGAAGATCACCTACTTTTCACTCCTGACAGATCTGTTGTATGACCCCATGCATATATTGCTGGAGGGCATTGTTCCCCATGAGTTGTCACTCTTTATCAACTTTATTGTTAGAGATGCATCATGGGTCACTTTAACCCAACTCAACAATGTCATATCCCAGTTTTGCTTTCATGAACTTGTGAGCAAAAGTGACTATCCTCGACCTTTTGATCCAGACTGCAGTTTTCCTTATTCAGCTAGTTCTAGCATTGTACTGATGTTGCACTTTTTTTTTATGATAGATAACTTTATCCCAGACTGTGCTGAGGATGAGCTACATTGTGAGTGCTTTCTGTTGCTATGCATCATCTCCCAGTTGTTGCTTTCACCCGTAATATCTTCAGATGCACTTGGGAATGTTGTGAGCATTTAATTGCACGCCACAGTGAACTTTTTGTGAAACTTTATGGCTCAGATCTATTCCGGCCGAAAACTGCACATGCTCCTGCATATGACAACACAAATAAGGCGCTTTGGTCCTTCTCATCATCACTGGACTATGCGATTCGAAAGCAAAAATAGCCTTCCAAAGTCGAAAAAATTTTGGAATTTTAGAAATATTCCACTATCAGTAGCTGACTATTTTCAGATGAAGATGTCTAGTGACTTGTGGGAAGGACCACATCGCCCTAAGGTAGCAAGTGCATACCACAACAGCAGTATACAATTAGGTATGCCTTTCATTTTGACTGCTGCCTTCCTGCGCTGTGGGTTAGAATCAAGTGAAATCGGACAGGAAATCGGAAGAGCCCGCTAGCTTCAAGTGCATTATTATAAAGTGATAGTGGCCGTCGTCATCTCAAGGGAATGGGAGGGTATCAATGGCTGAAAGGCATTTGTTTTCGTGAGATTGAAGAAAGATGAAAGAGCGCGCACCTATGACCGCGACTATATATAGGCAGTCGGCCGCTGCCATGTTTAGATATGGGAGAGGGATATGAAAGAGGGAGAGAAAAGGGTACGGTGAAGGCGCGAACTTCTGAGCCTACCCTTCTTTATCTTCCCAGTAATTGGTGAATAGGCCGATCCCGTAGGCAGTGTAATGTCGGGCGAACACATGGCGCGAGGCGCTGTTACTATGCATTACTTGGTCTAGCGCTTTCCATCCATCATGCCGGCCGGCGTACAATGCGTGTTTCCCGTGTCTATTCGCTTGCCGCCGTGATTTCCATTGCCTCAAGGCGTGAGGGTGCGTCAACAGCCTTGCTAAAGTTTAGATAGCTGAATGAGATTTAAAGATGAATTGTGTAATTGATGGTTTGGTTTGATGGGGTTTAACGTCCCAAAGCGACTAAGGCTATGAGAGACGCCGTAGTGGAGGGCTCCGGAAATTTCGACCACCTGGGGTTCTTTAACGTGCACTGACATCGCACAGTACACGGGCCTCTAGAATTTCTCCTCCAAAGAAATTCAACCGCCGCGGCCGGGATCGAACCCGCGTCTTTCGGGTCAGCAGCCGAGTGCCATAACCACTGAGCCACCGCGGCGGCCGAATTGTGTAATTGAGGTGCACCTTGTGCTTCCAATCTCCTTTAAAAATCTGCATAACAGGAGAGATAAAGCAGTGAAACGAATGTACGATAAATCTTTCTCGCCTGTATGTCGCAACCATGACTCTTAGAGCACTATTAAACTGCTTCGTATGGGAGCAGGTAACTCACTTCTGTGTTAAGTACCTCTTCCTTTTTTTTTTGTAGGCGGCACTGCCGGCAGGCGAAGTACAAGTGATGGCGCCTCACATCTACACTTCCACGGACGGAACGTTTGTTTTTGCTGGCAGCCTAAACGAAGTCATCAGAGTGTCCTCAGGTGGCCTGCAGCGTGCATTAATTATTTGTCTTCTCATCAATTATGTCAAGAACTTGGAGTATCTTTCTGCTTTTTCACAAATTCTTTTTCTGGTGCAAAAAATAGTGCTGCCGGGGGAAATTATTCCTAGGGGCCTTGTTTCAGCGCGCCTGAGGAGGTTCCTGACTGTTTTGAATAAGATATTGTAAAGCTGTGGAGCTTGCCGCGAAGGTTTGTTAGTAATCCTTACACAGCCAAAGTCTGGCCCGCTCTCACTATGTATATTATTTTCAAGCAGTGAGGTTCAATAAAACAAATTGTGCCTCATACCATTTGTTCCTTTTTACACGTGCACAACAGCGGCTTAACATTGAAGGTCGCATTTTACTACTGCGCAGTACAGTTATCTTCAACTTGGACGGGTCGAAGACTTATTTGTTGACACATTAACCCGCCATAGTGGTTCGAACCTCCATACTGAGCCAGAGGTCTTATGTTCGAACCGAGCCGCGTTTCGGAGGTGAAACGCAAGGGCGTCAGTATGCATGAATGCATAAATTGAAAGAAGAAAATGAGAGTTAACATGTAACCTGTGAAGTACTAAGATAGGATTAAGGTTGCGACGTAACTTGCAAAATATTCACAGCTGACGGTAAGATTGAGGGTTACCACTTAACCTTTAAATTTCTCAAAAATGAGCAACGCTGAGGGTTACAGCGTAAGCTGCATCCAGTTCATGGCAGACACCAAATTCAAAGGTACAGTGTAACTGCTAAAACGTATGCGGTACGCTGTAACTCTGAAAATTATCGGTGCACAAATTTGTGAAAGTGTGCACCTATATTAAGGGTTACCGGAATTAGAGTGTAGACCACGGTGCGTCAACTGCGGTGGGTCACACTCATCGACCGAGCCGCGCTGCCCCCGCTGGCAGGAAGAGCGGCGCGTTGCCATCACGCTGGCAGCCTCCGGCAAAGCTATGACCAGGCAACAGGCCCTACTCGCTGTGCGCGGCTCCCTTGACAAACCGGCCGGCGAGCGGAAGGAAGACCACGCAGCGCCCCGTGACACAGCACACAACTCTGTTCGACGGCCGGCAGCTCCTGCGGCGCAGCCATCGCCGCCCGGCCCCCGCTCCTATAGAGATGCCCTTGAAGGTCGTGCAGCGACCCCGGCAGCGCCTCAGACCGCACCGGACCATCGTGACGCCGTTATTGCGGCGCTCAGCGCTGCCGTGCGTGCCCTCGTGGATGCACTTCCAGCTACTTCCCCCCCGCGAGAGCTCTGTGCTGCGGCTCTCGCTGCTCAGCAGTCACTTGCCAATCATGGCTAATAACACTGCTGCACACCGGCCGCGCATATTCCAGTGGAATTGCTGCTCGCTGCGCCGCCATCAGCCTGAGCTCGCGCAAATTTTGCCGCGCCAAAAGCACGACGTGCTCGTGTTACAAGAGACGTACGCACATGCGGAGGACGTTGTGCTCCCTGGATGTGTGGGCTACAGCGGTGCCACTGAGTGCGCCTCTGAGCAGTGCAGTGCTGTGCCGTGCTTGGACACCGCGCACCCACCCGGCCGACCTCGTGTGGCCATTTATGTGCGTGAAACTCTACCGCACGCCGTGGTACCTGTCGCGGACCTCGTCGGCGGACCCGTGGAGTGTGTTGCCGTCTCTGCACGTGTCGGCCGGACGGACACAGCCATCGCGAGTGTCTATGTGCGACCGGGGTGGCAGTGGGACGCGCGCTTTGTTGTTCGCCTCGTGACGCGCCTGGGCAGCAATCATGTTGTGTGTGGGGACTTCAACTGCCACCACACTGAGTGGGGCTCCCGCACGTGCACCAAGCAGGGTTGGGATCTACTTGATGCCACCTATGCTGCAGGACTGTCAATCCTCAACACGGGCGATCCCACCTTTGTGCGGGCTTGCTGTGCCCCGACCGCCATAGACCTCACCCTGGCCTCTCCCAACAGCGGATACTCGTGGCGAACCGAGCCAGACACCCTGGGCTCTGACCACCTCCCCATAGTAGTCACCCCTTCCACCGAACCGCCTCCTCCAAAGGTGGTTTACCAAGTGGTGCGCTGGTCACAATTTCGCAAACTCAGTGCTATACCAAGTGCCGCGGAGAACTTCTTCCTCCACGTTGCCCAGTGTGCGGCTTCTGCCACTATCCGCTGTGCTGTGCCCGCGGGAACTCCTGTGCCCGACATCAAACTCCTTAACTTGCGTGCGGCCCGTCGAAAGGCACAACGTCATGCGCGCCGAACGGGGAAACCCGAACACCGAACTATTTACAAACGGCTCGACGCTTTGTGCTTGCGCCACGCGAAACGCCTTCGCCAACGCAGCTGGATCAACGTCTGCAAGGCCCTGGACCAGCCCAAGTCCCAGGCACGAGGCTGGCGCATTCTTTCACGTATGCTGAGCCCCAGAGCACCGCGATACCCAGTGCTGTCCATCACAGTGGACAGAGGCATCACCTCGGAAGCTCTGGCGGAGCTCCTGGCCGATCACCTAATCGCACCGGCCGTGAACCACAACCAAGCCACCTCCTTCATTAATGGGAACACTCTCCTTGTTTTTGGCTGCTTCCCCCCTGAACTTTGCGCGCTCTGCAACGAGCCGTTTGCACCCCATGAACTAGACGCCGTCCTTGCGCGTAAGCGCAAGCTCCGCAGTGCCCCGGGCCCCGATCGCATCACCTACCAGATGCTTGCTAACCTGGACTCTCCAGAGCGACGCCGTCTTTTGGAGGCGTACAACCATGTGTTCTCCACCGGCGTTGTTCCCGAGGAATGGCGCACGGCTACCATCGTGCCCATCCTGAAGAGAGGGAAGTCACCCAATCATCTCAACTCCTACAGGCCTATCTCCCTCACATCTGTCGCGGGGACGACCATGGAGGAGATGGCCCTCAGAAGACTACAGTGGCTGGCAGAGACCTGCAATTCCCTCGCGCCCGAGCAGAGTGGATTCCGGCGATCGCGCTCTACAGCCGACTGTATCTCCGAGATAGCCGCCTTCCTTGAAGAAGCCCGTTTTAGAAAGCAGGCCGCATATCTCGTACTTCTTGACGTGAAGAGTGCCTTTGACTCCCTGTCGCACTCCTCCATCCTCGAGGCACTTGTGTTCCTGGGTGTCACCGGAAAACTCTTCGCCTACCTCAAGGCCTTTCTTAGCGACCGCAGCTCAAGAGTCCGCGCCGGCGACGCTCTTAGCTCCCCTCGCCCCGTCACTGCTGGTGTGCCCCAGGGCAGTGTGCTTAGCCCTTTTTTGTTTAATCTTGTGCTCGCACACCTTCCTCGATGTATCTATCCCTCGCACGGCCCGCTTCCAAGTTCGAGCGTGCATCTATGCGGACGACATCGCCCTGTTCTGCAGTGGACCAACCCTTAAAGGCCGAACCGGCCGCGGACAGCTGCAGCACGCCTTGGATATGGTGGGCCCATTTCTTGCGGCCGTTGGCTTATCCCTCTTTACGGACAAAACGGAGGCAATGGTGTTCCATCCCCGCCCGGGCGCCAGGCAGCTGATCCCAACACTGCACCTGGGAGGAAACCCCCTTCCATGGAAAGCCTCGGCGCGCTACCTGGGCATGCTTATTGACGATAAACTCTCGTGGCGTCCCGCAGTTTGCGGAAACAAGCCGAGAAGGACAGCTCCGTCATAGCCCGCCTCATGGCAAACAGAGAGGGATGCTCCCCCGAGCTGGCGCTTCGGTTCTACAATGGCCTCGCCGTCGCCAGATTCCTCTACGCTCTGCCTTTCGTGAAGCTAGGCAAACAAGCATGGCGCTGTATAGACATCGACCAGCGTACAGCCATCCGCCGCTTCATGCGGCTCCCTTGCTGGTCTCGCATCGCTGCGACCTACGCAGAAGCCGCCGCATGGCCCGTGTCTCACCGAGCCCAGCTTACAGCCCTCAACACCACCGAGCGCGTCCTGAGAGCTCCCGGCGCGCCTCGCAACTCTTCCGCCGACTGTTCGAGGCCCGCCATTCACACATGGGCTGGGCAGCGCGGCTGTTTGACGCGCACATTCCCCCCCCCCCCTCAAGCCTCACCGCGCCACTCCCGCCCCACACGCGCGTTCCGCTCAGCATTGAGACTTTCATCCCAGGCGTGCGGTCAAAAAAAACCACACCCCTCTGTGCACTGCAGCAGGAAACCGCCGCCCTTCTCCATGAAGAATATAGTGGCCGCGTGGAAATTGATACTGACGGCTCCGTGCTGGACGCTGGCGCATCCGTGGCTGCCGCTTGTGTGGTTCCATCGTTCGGCATTTCCAGGCAATGTCGTCTCCCATTTAGCGCCTCATCCACAACTGCTGAGGTTGCGGCCCTTCACCTGGCGGCGGATCTCATCTTAGAGACCCCTGGCCTCTCCCCAGCTGTCATTCTCAGTGACTCCAGGGCTGCTCTTGCCACTTTGCAAAGGGCCGACCACACATTGCCCATGTACGCCTGTACGCCTCCCTGGAGAGCAAGCTTCGTCGGGCGCGCGATATGTGCCGGGACGTTTCACTTCAGTGGCTCCCGTCACACGTTGGCATACAAGGCAACGAACAGGCTGATCAGTTGGCCAAACAGGCTCACGCTGAAAGCACGCCCGTGTGCACTACAATCTCAAGCTTCGACGTGGCTCGGCACCAAATCAGAGCCCGAATTGTTGCACAACACCCCGACGAGAGTGGCCGCGGGCAATGCACCGAGACCAATCCGCTCACTGGACTTTGAGCCTATTGACCGGGCCACCCTCCTTAAAATGCGCATCGGATGCGTTTGGACAGCCGAGCGCATGCACCGCCTACGGGGCGCAATCAGCCCTCTCTGCAAGGACTGCGGCGAGATCGAGACTCTTGATCACCTGCCGTCTAAGTGCACTGCTCTGCGGAAACACAGAGACATTCTTCAGGCATGCTACAGACGCCTGGCTCTGCCCTGTGACAGAGCACAACCGCTTCTTTTTCCAACCGGCCCGCGCGAGACGACGCGACGCGCCTTCCGAGCACTGCTTAGCTTTGTTCGGGACGCCCAACTCCTCGAGCGTTTTTAGACTGTTGCCTTTCGGCCCTGCCTCGTGTAGCAAAAGTGTGCATTCGTGACACTGTGTGCTGTGACCGAACATACACGTGCGGATTTCTGCAAGCCAGCGCTCGGGACTTCTCAATCGTGAGTGCGCTGCACAGCGCCGGAATCCAAGCGCCCATTCTGTGCCTCCCCATTGGCCAAGAAGCCTGCGCCTCCCTACGGTCCGCGCGCCTCGAAGCCACGCCCCCCGCGACAATAGTGAAAACAGCGCTAAAGAAGAGAGATGGATGTTCTTGGGGAAAGGAATAAGAAATTGGGGGGAGCACGACGCGTGCGGTAATTTCTCTCTTTCAGGTGAGGAAATGGTCGTTGCGCCGCGCAGGGGGAGGGTAGGAGGAACAGGATAGTGGGAGAAAGTAGAGCTCGCAGATGCGCAGTCGCGATTCCCGTGTTCGCGTATTCGGGCCGGGAGGGGGAGGCCGCGCCAAGAGCAGAGCGCCGATGCGCACTCGACTGGGAGACAGCCGACTGAGAGAGCGAGGGGCGTGGTTTGAAAGCGCGCGGACCGCAGGGAGGCGCAGGTCTCTCGGCCAATAGGGAGGTGGCTGGATGTGCGCGTGAATCCCGGCAAGCGGCGTGTTTACCGAGCATGGAATGCGGGGCAGCAGGCCTGAGTCGATAATCTTGGTACACAGTTACCGTTACCCATCAACATCTGACGTAACTGTGCGGCACTTCAAAAGGTGCGGTTTGTAGGGGATATCCGCCAGGAATGGGGAGGTTAAAACCGCTCCAGCAGTTGGGCATCTCGTACATATTGGAGCAGAGCCCCGAAGGCGCGTCGCGTTTTCTCGCGCGGGCCGGCTGGGAAAAGCAGTTGTGCGCTCTCGCAGGGTAGGGCCAGGCGTCTGTAGCTTGCCTCCAGCACTTCTCTGTGCTTCTTGAGGGCAGGACACTTTGTGAGGAGGTGATCGAGCGTTTCCACTTCTCCACAGTCTTTGCACATGGGGCTGGCTGCGCCTCGTAGACGATGCATGCGCTCGGCTGTCCAGACGCAGCCTATGCGCATCCTAAGGAGGGTGGTCCGGTCAATGAGATCGAAGTCACGGGAGCTTATGGGCTTCGGTGCTTTGCCTGCGGCTACTCTGGCATCCGGGTGTTGTGCGACGATGCGGGCTTTGATGTTGTGCCGAGCCACATCGAGGGGGGATATTGCAGTGCACTCCGGTGTGCCGTCGGCGTGAGCTTGCTTGGCCAGTTGGTCAGCCTGCTCGTTGCCGCTGATTCCGACGTGGGACGGGAGCCATTGGAGCAGAACGTCGCGGCCGAGTGCTCGTGCCTGGCGTAGCTTGTTGTCCAGGTTGGCATACATGGGCAGTGTATGGTGCGACCTCCGCAGCGTGGTGAGCGCAGCCTTGGAGTCACTGAGGACGACAGCTGGAGAGAGGTCTGGTGTCTCCAGGATGAGATCAGCTGCCAAGTGCAGGGCGGCAACTTCTGCGGTTGTGGACGAGGCGCCTCACTGCATGTGAGGCGGCTCTGCCTGGCGATGCCGAGAGAAGGGACTACACATGCGGCAGCCGCTGATGCGCCTCCTTCCAGCACGGATCCGTCGGTATATATTTCCACTCGGCCGCTGCAATCCTCGTGGAGAAGCGCAGCGGTTTCTTGCTGTAGCGCGCAGACGGGTGTGTTTTTCTTGGATCGCACGCCTGGGATGACGGTCTGGATGCTGAGCGGGGCGCGCAGGTGGGGCGGAAGTGCCGGGCTGCAGCTAGAGGGCGGTCGGGCGATGTGCGCGCCAAACAGCTGTGCTGCGCGGCCCATGTGCGAGTGGCGGGCTTCGGACAGTCGGCTGAGGAGTTGCGAAGTTCCCGGAGCTCTTTGCATGCGCTCGACAGTGTTGAGGGCTGTTAGTTGTGCCCGGAGAGAGATCGGCCATGTGGCAGCTTCTGCATAGGTGGCAGGTACTTGCGACCAGCGCGGCAGGCGCATAAAACGGCGGATCGCAGCGCGTTGGTCTACGTCGATGGCGCGCCACAGGCTGGGGCGCAGGTCGACGAGCGGTAGAGCGTACAGGAGTTTAGGTACCGCTATCCCGTTGTAGAACCGGTATGCCAGCTCTGGGGAGCAGCCTTCTCCTTTGGCTTGTAGTCGGTTAGCCACATCGGCCACTTGGCGCGCCTCTTTCCGCAGTTTAGCTACAGCTGGCCGCCAGGTGAGCTGCGCGTCGATAACGAGTCCAAGATAGCGGGCACTTTTTTTCCACGGAAGGGGGACCCCTTTTAGCTGCAGGTTGGGTATAAGTTTCCATGCAGCAGGACGAGGGTGGAGCACGAGGGCCTCCGTTTTGGAAGTTGACAAGCTGAGCCCCACGGTGGAGAGATATTCTCCGACACATTCTAGTGCATGTTGCAACTGCGCTCTAACTGTACGACCAGACAGTGTGGGGCCACTGCAGTAGAGGGCTATGTCATCAGCATATATGCTGACGCGCACCTGATACAGAAGGGAGCGAGGGATAATGTTCGGGATGTTAGCCAGCACGATATTAAATAAGAAGGGACTAAGAACACTGCCCTGCGGAACGCCCTTGGTGATGTGGCGGGGTGTGCTGAGCGAGCCACCAACTTTCACACGCATTGTTCTGCCTGAGAGAAACGATTTGACATATTGGTATAAATTCTCAGCCACGCCTATGTTTACCAGAGCATCAAGTATAGATGCGTGGGCGAGCGAGTCAAAAGCGCTCTGAATGTCGAGGAGGACGAGGTAGGCAGCCTGCTTCTTATATTTTGCTTCCTCTAAGAAGGCCGATATTTCCGCTATGCAGTCGGCGGTGCATCGGGAATGGCGGAATCCGCTTTGTTCTGGTGCCAGTGCACCTCTCACGTCCGCCATCCATTGAAGCCGCTTCAGTGCGATATATTCCATCGTTTTCCCTGGGACTGAGGTGAGAGATATTGGCCTGTAAGAGTTGATGTTTGCAGAAGGCTTCCCCGGCTTCAGGACAGGAATAACGATGGCAGTGCGCCAGGACTGGGGGACATCTCCGGTTGCAAATACTTCATTGTATGCTTCAAGCAGGCGCTGACGTTGGTTACAATTTAAATTCCTCAGCATCTGGTGAGTGACTTGATCTGAACCTGGGGCACTTCGCCGCTTGCGCTTGTGTTCGAGCGCGACATCCAGCTCGTGCGCTGTGAAAGGCTCAGTGCACAGGGCATGAAATTCGCGCGAGAACCATACGAAAGGTACGAATGGAGAAACAGAAAAGATGGAGGCGATGGGCGTGTCACTCACCAGAGTGGGGACAAAGTGTTCAGCGAGGAGGTGGGCCAGCGCAAGAGCATCCATCCCTTTAGCCACCGCTATGGAAAGGGCAGGGAAGCGTGGTGCTTTGGAGTGCAGCATTGATGAAAGAATCCGCCAGCCGCGAGCCTGAGCACGGGGTTCGTCCAGGGCACGACACACTGAAATCCAGCTGCGACGACGCAGCCGTTTGGCGTGACGCAGGCACGCAGCATCCAGACGCTTGTAGATAGTCCAGTGTGCGGGCTTGTTCGTGCGCCGTGCACGGCGTTGAGCCCTTCGACGCGCAGCACGCAGGTTCAAGAGTTTGATGTCTGGCACAGGTGTTCCAGGGAGCACAGCACAGCGTATTGTGGCACCACTCGCACAGGCGGCAATGTGATCGAAGAAGCTATGTGGTTCACATGGATTTTCCTCACATAGCTCTCGGAAGCGCGACCACTGCACTACACTGTATGTCACTTTGTCCGCAGGGCGTTCAGTTCGTGGCAAGATGTCAATAGGCAGGTGGTCTGATCCTGCAGTATCGGGGTGCGTAGACCAGTCGTAGGCACAATCTGGGGAAGCCACGCTGAGGTCGATAGCTGTAGGAGTGCAGCTCGGACGCACAAACGTTGGACTACCTGTGTTCAACAGGTTCAGTCCCGCAGCGCGAATAGCGTCTAGCACGTCACATCCCTGTCTGGATGAGGTGCGGGAACCCCACTCAACATGGCGACAGTTGAAGTCACCACAAATGAGTAGGTTTTGCTTGATTCGTTGAGTGAGACGAACGATGAGCCGTGCGTCCCACGGATTTCCAGGCCGCACATAGACACTTGCAACGGTGGTGTCAGTTCCCCCGAGTCGCACTGTGACGGCAACACACTCGACGGGGCCACCGGTGAGGTCTGCAGTAGGCACTACATGGTGCGCAAAAGATGCACGGACATATATAGCTGCCCGAGGGGATCCAGGTGGGTGTGCGGCGTCGGTGCAAGGAATGTCAGCACAGGTCACCAGCGCGCACTCGGTTGGGCTGCTGTAGCCCAAGTATCCGGGAAGTACGAGGTCCTCTGCGCGCGTGTAAGTCTCTTGTAGCGCGATGACGTCGTACTTTTGTAGAGGTAGCATGGCTGCTAGCTCAGGTTGACGGCGGCGTAGATGGCAGCAGTTCCACTGCAACACACGCGGCCGGTTGACGCGACTGTTTCTAGCCATGATGGTTCAGAGCTTGCTGTGCTGCAAGTGCAGCTGCACATAACTGGCGGGCCGGAGATGCGCTGGGCAATTCCTCTATGAGGGCACGAACGGCAGCGGCAAGCGAGGCGATGACAGCATCACGCTGGTCGAGCTGAGCGATAGGTGCGCTGTCTGGCTTCCTCCCTACCACCACGTCACGGAAAGACCGAGCGGTATGCGGGAGCGCTGGGGCACAGTTGCGTGCAGTGACACTTCCAATTGGAGGCGCAGTGACTTCCGTCGCCGGTTCACAGTGTGCTTCGATGCCGGTATTGCTTCCCGTTTTTGCTGCTGGTCTATTGGGCAGGGCGTCAGCAAGCGTAAGGTCCTGCTGTGTTGGTGCAGGGGGGCCCTTTTTGGTTGAATCCGCAGGAGCTGTCTGGCTCGAAAATGCAGCAGAGGTTTGTTTTGCAGTAACTGCACGGCGAGCGTCACGGCGAGACATGGGCTGATGCGATGACGCCAGGAGGACGGCCACTTTGCGTTCTTGTTGCCAACGGGGGCAGCGCGGCTCGGTTGATGTGTGCGTGCCGTTGCAGTTAATGCATCGCGGCCGGGGTGAGTCACATCGGGACTTGTGGTGATCGCGTCCACAGCGGAGGCACCTCGGCTTTGCGGTACACACAGCAGTGGCATGGCCGATGACACCGCACTGCAGGCATTGGAGCGGCCTCGGTAGTCGGGCGCGGACGGGGCGGCGCAGTTTGAAGAGGGAGACCTCTTCGGGTGGGTGGGTGCCCGCGAAGCGGAGTATGATGTCGTTTCCGCTTCTCGTGCAGGCTAGCACCGGCACTTTGCACTCGATGCCCGACATGATGTCCTCGGTCGAGAGCGCGCGGTCCACGCGAAACACTCGACCGGTGCAGCTGTTGCCGCCGGCCTCCTTGGCTCGGACCTTGATGTCGCAGATGGTGGTGATGCCGAGGAGTGGGTCGAGGTCGGCAGATGCGTGCGCGTCCACGGCGACCACGTTCCGGCGGAAATTCACACGCACAGCTTTCACCCCCGGTAGTTTGGACAGTTGAGCGGCGATGGCGTCTCTTGTTGGCTTTAGATAGTTGGCCATCCTGTCCACGGGATAGTAAAGAACGGTGGCGATGCCCAACTTCTTTCCCTGTTGTGGTGGTGCTGCGGTGAAGCGCGCTGCCGACGGCTGAGCGGCTAGGGTGCCTAGGGTGCCTCGATGCGCGCCCGCTCTCCGCTGAGGGTGGAGCCACTCTTTGAAGGGGTCGCCGCCGCCAAAACCGGTTCTCGGGAGGCGCCGCTGCCATTTTCTTGCATTCCGCTCCCGCGTCCCGTCGACTGCCCACGCTAGACACGGAAAGCGGCATTCTTCACAGTCTTTTTGCAGAATGCCTGGGTGCTGCGTTCCCCAGTGCACTAACAGCGCTAAAAATGGCTGGAGAATGTTTTCGTTTCCTAGAGACAAAAAACGACGTCTTCTATGGACTGTGAAAGTGAAGCGGGACAAGTGGCAGCCGACGAACTACTCTTGCATATGCAGCGTAAGTACCCGACTTCTCAGCAGTGCTAAATTTATTTCGAGGCTCGTGTCAGCTTGTCTTTGAGTCTGTTTCTGATGACCATATTTACGATTTCGTGTTCCTGTCGGAGGCGTCATGTCATGCTTTTGCAGGTTTCTGATATTTGATCGCTGCAAACGGTCGTAGTCTCTTAGAGCTTGGGGGGCGATATGGAACCTCTGGCGCATTTACGTTTCCGTTCATTTCACGTGGCAATAAGGCTCAGCCTTCTAAAATTATTACGATCTTTGTCAGCCACGAATCTTGAGCAGCAGTGCATCACGCTTACTTCACAAAAAGCCCTCGCTGCCCGCTTAATTTTGGCAGGCGCATACCTGTATAGCAGTATGAAAAGGGAATCCCGGAGTGCAGAATAGCATGGGACGCGTTTTAGGCTTGTGTTTGTCCACATTGCATCAAATTCAGATCTTTTATACTTTTGTTCAGTGCGAAAATTGTTATTCATGACATTTATTCTAGCTTATATGTCATGGAAGTAGCGCATGGAAATAAAAAAAAACGGAGTAGTGTGAAGTACATCTCTATTTTGTAAATGTGTGCGGATGTGAGCCCATATGCGTGCCGGCGTGCGTTTGTTTGATTTTCTTGATTTATCGTAATTTAATCTTATTTTTCGGGGAATAAGGCATTTATATTAGCAAAAAAAATTTTTCATGCAGGCTCACTTTGAAGAATCATGTTTTGAGCAAAACCGGGCAGATGGATGGAAAAAGCTGAAACCTAATGCTGTACCAACGGTTTTCTCATTCAGGGGTAGGTATTTCCCGTTTGATTCGCTGCCTGATTCTGTATAAGTGCATACATTCGTTACTAAAAAAAGTGGTGGCATTTGAGCCGCTTGCCCGGTATGGGTCACTTATTTCGCCTTTAACAGGTTATGTGTGCATGCATGCATGTCTTCTCGCACGCTCATCAAGAAGCCTCCCACTTATTCAATTCTACTGTCGATCGGCTCACGCAGCAGCCTTCATCTCAAACGCCCACTTAACCCATTCTTACTTGAAAAGGCAGAATCGGTCGCCTTCTCTAATTAATACAAATGGAATTAACCAAGACGGCATTGTAATTAATACAGGGAGCGGGGAACAAGTGAAGTACTTATGTGCACCTTTTGGCCCCTACCCTTAGAATTTTTTGTGCAAAACTAAAGACTGAAAAATAAAATGCCGAGACGCTGGTCATGCCTTGTTTTCGCTTTGCTCTTTATCTTGATTTTCCATATCCCGTGATTCCCGCATTTTTCCTTTACATAGTGCTCAGTTTGATCATTGGTTTGTACATCCTCCTGCTTCCAGTTGCTCCAAGGAACCGAAAGCCACCTAGAGACAGAACGCAGCTTGTGCCCATATCCGCCAATGAAGAGGTGAACAACCCCGCTGAAGGACTTCACATCGCATCAGAGGCAGATTTGCTCCCCGATTCAACCGAAATGGTGTCCCGAGATACGTCATCGGTCAATCTCCAAGTCGACAGCTTAGATGTAGAATCTTCGAACGTCGGAAGTCCAAGCTCGACAGATGAAACACCTACAGCTAGTGGGACACAAACGGATTGTGCTGAGTTGAGAAAGCAGTTGGTAGACATGGAAAGGAAATACGCCACGCTTCAAGAACATCACACAATTGCTAACAAGACAATCCAAAAGCTCAAAAAGCAAGTTCAAAAGCATGAAAGCATGGCTGATAATTTCGCAAAAAATACACGGTTCTTGAATGCAGACCAAATTTCCGCTATTTCTAAAAATAGCACTCAGGGTCACACGTGGTCTGCGGAGACGGTTAAGCAAGGGTTGCAAATTAAGTTTGCTTGCGGAACGACAGGATATGAGACATTGAGGAAGTTGGGTTACCCTCTTCCGTCCAGCAGGACGTTGGCACGGAGGATCCAGGGACTGAGGTTCCTTCCAGGCATTCTTCAAGAAGTTTTTGATGTCATGAAGTGCAAGACTGACACAATAGAAAACGTGGAAAAAGACTGTGTGCTGTTTCTAGACGAGATGGAAATTGCTACAGCATTTGAACTGGATCGAGGTGAAGACGTTCTCCTTGGAAGTATAACACTTCCTTCGAAGCCAGAGGAGCCCGCCAATCACGCTTTGGTGTTCATGCTGGGAGGAATCAATCAGCGGTGGAAGCAGGTCATCGGCTATGAATTCACTGGCCAACACGTGGAAGGTGCCGTGCTTAAAGACTATGTACTCGACATCATTCGGCGCTGTGGCCAGATTTCCCTCAGAGTCCGTGCTGTCACATGTGACATGGGATCAGCAAATCGAGCGATGTGGCGAGAATTAGGATTTTCAAGCCACAGAAATTCTACCACAGTGTGCTCAATACCGCATCCATGCTTGGACGGGAAAGAGCTTTTTTTCACTGCTGATGCAGCACATGTGTTGAAGAACCTACGAGGGCAACTTTTAAGCTCGAAAGTGTTTGCACTGAGCGATGCCACCGTGCTCGACAACAACCTCCCGTCACCAAACGTGAAACTGGAGCACGTCCAGGCAGTGGTGGACTACTACGCAGAGAGGGAACTTAAAGTAGCCCCTGCCCTATCGGAAGTTCATGTCAGCTCCGGCCACTTTACAAAAATGAAGGTAGGAGTAGCTCTTCAATTCTTCAGAGAGGCGGCACCGGCTATCCGATTTTTGGTGAAAGAAGGGCTGCTTGACCCATCTGCCGAAACGACAGCATGGTTCTTCGATCTGGTGTCAAAGTGGTATGCCCTGATGTCATCACGCCATCCCACTTTAGCTTTAAGCCACCGAAATATGGAGAAATATTACGCTGCTCTGAAAACCTTGCGCCTTGCAGCAGAAACTATACAAGGGATGAATATGGGCGCCACCTCTCAGTGGAAACCATCCCAAGCTGGGCTGCTTATTTCCACGACAGTTGTCCTTCGCCTCCAAGAAGTTTTTCTGGGCAATGAACGCTACGAGTTTTTCTTAACAAGCAGGCTACTTCAAGACTGCCTCGAAAATCTTTTTTCAGTAGTACGCCTAAGGAAGCCAGTGCCGACGGCATATGATTTAAAATGTGCTCTGAGGCTTGTTAGTGTGAGCCAATTTCTACACACGCCACGAACAACAAGCTATGAGCTTGATGATCGAGAGTACCTCGTCGATCTCCTTTCTCAAGCAAAGAAGCAGCACTCAGAAAATTTGCCTGAAGAAATAGATGACTCTGAGATTTTGTTCATCGAAGAACTGACGTCAACGGAATGTTCCATTTTGTACTACCTGGGAGGGTTCATCCTGAAAAGCGTCTTAAAGTCTGTGTCTTGCTCCCAGTGCAAAGATGCTCTCATCGGAACAGCTTGTAATGAATATGCCTCTTTGACAATTCTGAAGGAGTATGTGAGGGATGGAGGAAACTTGATTTATCCTAGCAGTGAAGTGATGCGCACTCTCAAGAACTACGAGGAGTACTTCACAGGCGCTGCCGCGTGGTGCACTAACAAAATACACACGATGAAGTCCCCGCTGAAATCGCTCACTGAATACTTTGCAAAGATAGACCGACCATGCCTGAACACATGTGCAGATCACAAGGAAGCAATAGGAAAAATGCTGATAGCCGCCTACACAAGACTGCGGCTACGTATACATCTACGTCAGTACCCAGCCACACGTGCTGGTGGTCACGGAAGTAAAACTTGTGCTGGTGTTTCTCTTCCTTGAAGACGCTGTAATAAGTGTGAACTTTTCGTGTGCATGCACATAAGCGTGAGAAAAATTAAAGCGTAAGACACACAAGTTGCATTACGCTTGCATTGAATCGTCTTTTGTAATCATTTTGTAGATATTGTACTTGTGCATTAAGGCATTAAATGATTGTTCTTGCGTGCGCCTAGGTTTTTATGTTTTGACTGCAAAATGTTTTTGCCACCATTGCATAATAGTGTAAGTTAACGTAAGTATGTCATGCGTTCGTACTTGAATATGCAGCTGTTCACTTGGCGCACTTCACCCTCTTTCCGCTATATCCACAAGTAAGCGCAATGATAGCAACTCCGTGGCGCCGGTATTCCAACGACGACGATCAGCTGCCCGCCGTGATCACCTATAGCAAAACAAAGAAAGATATCCGCTATACTTTCGCTAATCGTCTCGAAATAGCGAATGCATCACCGAATCTTTACTCTTACTTTTCATCTAAACTATAAAATGAATGATTTTCAAAAGTAAAGTCAAATTCAAGCTCCCAATGCAAGCGGGGCCACCTCTATCTAGGCGCGCCACGCAGCAAACGAGCGTCTCGCGACCAGCGGAAGCAAGAAAATGGCGGTCGCGCTAGCAGACGACGCGGTTGTCCTCACCCTAAGCGGAGAGCGGGCGCGCATCGAGGCACCCTAAGGGTGCCTCGATGCGCGCGCCCTCTCCGCCGCTCCGTGCAGGGTGGAGCCATCCTTTGACAGGGTCAGTGCCGCCGCCGCGGAAGAGGGCAGCCATATTTGAGCCCACTCCTCGCTTCCCCACGGGCCGGTTGCACGTGCGTGGTCGCGCGTCCGCCCGGTCGCAGTTTTCTTCGGTTTCAAAACTCGCAAGATGCCTGGCTGTTGCGTGCCACTGTGCTCAAACCACTCCAGAAATGGCTGGAGAATGTTTTCATTCCCAAGAGACCCTAAAAGAAGGCTCCTCTGGACGGTGAAGATAAAGCGGGACAAATGGCAGCCTGCAAACTCTTCGCGCATATGCAATGTAAGTACAGTGATTATTTGGACGGTTGCGATTTTTTGTAGTTATGTCTGTCGCTGCAGGTTTACATTTAATATGTGCGCTGGAAGTTGTGTTAGTGTTCCTGGAAAGGCTGTAACTACGCACGCTACGTGACTACATCTTTTATGAAACATATATAAGGAGGAATAATACAGCAGATGAGTGGCGGAAAATCATTTTCATAACTCGCAGGTGTGGACATGGATTTTGTATTTCTGTGCACAGGCTAATAAACACAACTAACGGTAATATTAGTTATATACAGTGAAGCGTTGCAGAAGCACTCGGCATTTATGCAATAACAGACTGCTTGCTTGTAGTCGGTTAGCTTAGAGCCGACAGGTTCTTGATTAATTTTTCAAATGGCCCTAAAAGCAAACGCATCAAGAGACATGCGTCAAAAGCGTCAGAAACTTTGACAATAGTTTTGTAGAGTTTTTATTTGTTCCAAGGCTGTTTGACGAAGCCAGGAATTAGTTACTTTTGGTAAAACTCCCGTGAATGTGAGCTTTCGTATATAGTAGCTTCGCTAAGAACTTGTTGCTTCTATCTGGCATTTCTAACGTTGGCGCAGTTATTGTGCAGTGCCGGCTATTTCCCTTGTGCGCAGCCATTATTAGTCTGACTTTTAGGATTTGATAAATGCAGCTGCCGAGTGTGCGCGACTCCTTAACATCGCTGGAGCAGTGCCAGAACTTGTGTATCTTTCAAAAGGGGCATTTCTTTCTGTTTGTACTACATACTGGACGCCTGAATTAATTTTCTTATGCAGGCCCATTTCGAAGACAACTGCTACGAGAATCACCGCGCGGATGGAAGGAAGCTGCTAAAGTCAAACGCTGTTCCAACCATTTTTTCGTTCAGACGTAAGTTGCACTATATTTTATTATTGATGGCAAATATGATGTGCATCACTGTTGTGACTCATGAGTTAGAATAATAGCGCTTAAAATCTGGCCTTCTAAATGCAGTACCAATTGCATTACCAATTGCAATTTTAAAACTTTGTCATTGAAATTGTGCCTGTTGCCAAATGTTTGGGAGTGCTCTTTGAACAGCACACGTCTTGGGATCTGCAAGTAGATACAATCATTAGGAAAATATCCAGAGTATCCGGAGTACTTTCTAAATTGAGACATTGCCTCCCTACATGTGTAAAACGCTTTATATATAACTCTCTTTTTATGTCAATAATAAACTACTGTTATTTAGTCTGGGGGACAACCACTTTATCAAACATTAATCAGTTACATATAATACAAAAGAAGGCTGTTCGAGCGATCATGAATGTCCCATACCTTGCTCATTCCGAACCACTATTCAGGGAGTTAAAATTAGTGCCGCTTCCTGAACTTTATCACCATACTCTCAGAAAGCGTTATCAAACAGGTATCAGAAAGAAAAACAAAACTCTTGAAATTATATCGAGTCTAACACTAAACAGAAATGTTCGGGACACTCGCTATCACGAGACTTGGGAGGTTCCGTGTAACCGCACAAAATATGGTGACCAGATGCTGCGATTTCAACTGCCGAAATTACTTAACTGATTACGCACACATATATATATATATATATATATATATATATATATATATATATATATATATATATATATATATATATATATATATATATATATATATATTTTTTTTTTTCAAGTTACAACGCGTTCGCCTCTGTGTTTTTTGCACTTATTTATTGACTGTTTGTTCAGATGTGTGGTGATATTGTTACTTTCCTATCATTATTTTTTGTATGCAAAGTGTTACCTGCCTAGTTTTTTTGCACAAGTTCTTTTCATTGATTTCATGTCTTGCTCATATCTAATGTATATTTGCACTGCTGTGTCGCTGTCAAGAAGACGGTCAGTGGGCGCTGCCAAGCCCTATTTTTGTGGCTTTTTGCCCACTGTCCGTGACATCAGTGTCTGTGGGTATTGATGTTGAAATAAATTGGAATTGGAATTGAATTGGAACTTTTCAAGCTTAAAATTTTCGCTTTTAGGTTATGGTTCGCGCAGCTATGAAATAACTGCCGACACTGAGCAATTCTGACGAACTTCACTCATTTCTGCTCTTTCATTTCCTTTTGTTTGTGCAGCTATGGTCCACCACCAAAGAAAGGCTCCTAAGGAGAGAGGCACACCCGCTCTACCAACTACATCAAACTCAACAGTGCAGGAACAAGGACCTGGCGTTTTTGCGGATTGCGATGAGCCTGGGGGAACGAACTTAAGTGAAGAGGTTGTCTATCAGCCTAGCGATGGACAAACAGAGCAAAATGAAGGCTGCGATGCACATTCATCCAGTAGTTGTTGCGCTCAACTGAGAAAACAACTGGAAGATGTGAGAAAGAACCACAGACAACTTCAAGAAGTGCATAAAAAAGCCAACTTGACTATTAACTCTCTTAGAAAGAAGGTGCGAAAGCTAAAAAGCGCCGTAGAGCACTTTAAAAAAAGGATAAAATTTTTAAATAAAGATCAAGTTCGTGCACTTTCCCGAAAAAGCAACAAAGGAAGCATCTGGTCGCCGCAGACTATTAAACAGGGGCTTCAACTGAAGTTTTCTTGTGGGAAGTCTGGTTACAGAACTCTCAGACAGCTCGGCTATCCACTTCCGGCAGAAAGAACTCTATCTCGTCGCCTCCACTGGCTCAAGTTCTCACCAGGAATTCTTACAGACGTTGTAGAACTTCTCCAAGCGAAGGCACAAGGCATGGAAGATGTAGAAAAAGACTGCGTCCTCTTTATCGATGAGATGGAGATTGCCAGAGGGTTTCAGCTTGACCGCGCTGAAGACATTGTGTATGGGGGAGTGACATTGCCACAAAAGCCAGATGAGCCTGCTAATCACGCTCTGGTGTTTATGGTTGGAGGTCTCAACCAGCGATGGAAGCAGGTGATAGCTTATCATTTCACTGGAAGCCATGTGGATGGCCGCACGCTCAAGGACATTGTTCTGCAAGTTGTCCAACTCTGCGCCGATATTTCCCTCAGAGTTCGGGTTGTAACGTCCGACATGGGCGCCTCAAATCGAGCGATGTGGCGTGAGCTGGGATTTTCTAGCCACCGAAATTCGAAGACAACCTGCTCAATACCACACCCTTCGCTCAATGATATGGAGTTGTTCTTCAACGCAGACGCTGCTCATGTTTTGAAGAATATTAAAGGTCAGTTGATAACATCTCATGCATTTACATTAAGTGAAGCAACAGCCAGCCAGTGCGATCTTCCCTCACGTGAAGTGAAACTGGATCATGTGCATGCTGTGCTGGAGTTTGACAAGGAAAGGGAGCTAAAGCTCGCACCGAAGCTCTCTGAAGCCCATGTCTCATCTGGACATTTTACGAAAATGAAAGTCGGACTTGCCGTGCAATTTTTCAGAGAAGCTCCCAGTGCAATCCGATACCTCATCAAGGAAAAAGTGCTGGACATAGAGGCAGAAACAACAGCTTGGTTTTTAGAGCTGGTATCAAGATGGTACGCATTAATGTCGTCGCGTCATCCATCTGTTGCCCTAAGTCTGCACGATGTGGCGAAGCATCATAGAGCTCTGGAAACTCTAAACCTGGCTCTAAACACCTTTCAAGGGATGAGCATGGGCAGCACGTCTCAGTGGAAGCCATCGCAGGCGGGCCTCCTGATCTCCACAACGGTCGTGCTTCGCCTGCAAGACATTCTTTTGAACTCGGAGGGCTACAGCTTCTTACTCACCAGCAGGCTGCTACAAGATTGCCTTGAGAATCTTTTCTCTGTGGTTCGTCTCAGGAAGCCTGTCCCAGACGCCTATGATATGAAATGCGCACTGAAACTTGTGTGCATAAACCAATTTTTGCACACGCCGTCTACCACCAGCTACAGTGTTGACGATTCTGAGTACCTGGTTGACCTTCTGTCAAACGGGAAACGTGAACTCGCTGAAGCCGAGGTAAAGGAAATCGATGGCTCGGAGGTTCTTTTCATTGAAGCGCTAACATCGACTGAATGCAGCATTCTGTTCCATATTGCCGGATTCCCCGTTAAAGGTATTCTGAAAGCCATAAATAATTGCGAGCAGTGCAAAGCTACTCTGCTCGGTTCTAGTGACGCTGAAAATGCATATCTCACAAGGCTGAAGGAGTACCTCGAAAATGGCGACAACCTGCATTACCCCAGTCCTGAAGTGATGAAAGTGCTGAAGTCGTGCGAGGAGCATTTTAAGGGCATCACAGAATGGGCGGAAAGCCTTCTAACTATGAAATCTCCAGTGCAGGCTGTGATAACATACCTAAGACAAATGGTTCCGTTTAATGTTGAAACATGCCAGGTTCACAACGAAATCATTCAGAAGTTGTTATACTCGACCTACGCTCGAACGAGGCTGCGAATTCACCTGCGACAACTGGAAGAAAAAAAAGTCAATGGACATGCAAGCAAAACGTGTGCTGGCGTCAGCTTGCCGTGAAGAGATTTGTAAATATTGTGTATAAATGTCAAATTCACCATAGTTCGCTTGTCTCCTATTTTTTGACAGTAGCTTTAATAATTTACAACATAAATAAACTGCATTATTACAACTCCTAAGTAAGTGAAATTTATGCACTTACGTTTCTCATTAACTCTTCACACTATATAAGAAAAACTTCCTCAGTCGATGAGACACGCGCATTTTCCCAATATAGGCTCTGTTGATAGATGTTATTTTTTTGCCTTTTCATGAGAGTATTTTTCACAGTCAAGTTTGCGTTCACTTAATGTTTTCGGTGAAGGTATGAAGGCGCCGAAATTATCCCATGCTTTGTTAAAGTGGTTACTTTACATGAAAAAAAGCTGCACGAATTATGCAGCTGCATTGTATATTACAGCTACAGTGCAAACTCCTGTACCACAGCATTGTTTCTTTTTTTTTTACCTGCACAAATTAACAAACAAAAACAAGCGATGCCAAGGATCAAACGACTACGAATGTCCAAGGGCCTACAGATTGCGTCCATTTGATTCTGAGGGGGTAAAATGTTTCATTAATAAGCCTTATCATTCTCAGCATTTAATATTGACTAATACGTTGCGGCGAACGAGATAAACTGTTTTTGCGAGTCAGCGCACTGAGTCCCAGACAATTTACAAAACTCCGTAAGTCAGCTTTTCTGCATAAAAAAAAAACACCTTTACGATTGCGACGCGAACTGTCCGAGGGAGAAGAGTTGGGTGCAGCGCAAACGACTTTTATTCCTTTATGTTATGGTGTGCACGGCCAGGCGAGCACCTTGGCACAGCTGCGTTTCAAATTTCCTTCAGGAATGCAGCCCGGGGAGGGTGCATTGTAACCGCAGCAATGGCTTGGGAGAGCGGCCCCTAATCTCTTTATTGTGAAAGCAACACAGAGCAGAAGCCTGTAGGAAAGGGTTCGGCAACAATAGATGTCCCCAGCGATGCACCCTATTTCTGCCTCCAAAACCTGTTTCGCCGCGATGGTGAAGGGGCCTTCGCTGCGCAGAGAAGCTTACCTCCAGTGTTCTGAAACGAGTGGGCTCAAATATGGCGGACACTGCAGCAGACGACGCGGTTGTCCCCACCCTGCAAGGAGCGGCGGAGAAGGCGCGCGCATCGAGGCACCCTACTGAGCGGCAGGAGCCAGGGGAGCCGCTGCGGTGGTTTGTATGCGGCGTCTCGGAGCATTCCTCGCTGGCTTTTGTACTGCGGCGCCTAGCCCATTCGCTGTCGCTCTGTCGGGCTCAGCGGGAGGGGGAGTGGGGAGCCGCCTGGCCGGAGGGGCACTGGCTCTTTTTTCCGCGTAGGCGAGAGCAGCACGTTCGTAGTCTGCCTCCGTGAATGCTTCGGCCGGGGCGGGGTTTGTTGTGGCGGCAGGAGCGGGGAGCACATTGCAGTCTGCTTCTGGAATGGCTGGATTTTGGGAATCCAGGCAAGTCTGGGTGTCATCGTGTTGACACGCCGCGTCAGCTGTACTCGGCTTGGTTGAGAGCAGGGCTGGGCCGTGGGCTGCTTCGCTACGGCTGATGGTGACAGGTGTGATGCTGTCGAATCGTCGTAGCCGCGGTGGCGGCGGTGTTACAAAGGTTTCAGCGCATCCACCTTTGCTTGCTTCCTGGCCGCATTCACCGAGGATGTGCTGGCGATTGCGGGTGCGTCGCCAGGTGGAGGGGTCCTCTGTATCGCAGTGACCAGGCGGGCCGCTTCTCCTTGGCGCTGAAGGGTGGCGTTCGCTTCAGTGATCAGTTTCCGCAGGCTGCGGGAGCACCCGCAGCTGTTTAGTCGCCTGTGACGATGGAGGGCGTTTCGTATGCCATCCTCATCGAGCATGTGGAGGGCATCTTCTTCGTCCGCCATGGTTCAGATAATAGGGGTGCCGATGGTCAGGGGGCTGGAGGGGCCATGGCACACAGGCCACGGGGAGTGGGCCTGAGCTAGGCTATTGCGTAATGGAAAAAAGAAAAACTAAAAGAAAAAAAAGGAAACTCTGGGACACGGGAACAGGCGGACTCGATGCCGCGAAGGGAGCGCTCGGGTAAACAGGAGAGGGCACGAAAAACACGTTTTCTCCCTACGGAGGTCGACGATCATCAGCGCGCCGCGATGGCGCTAAAGAAGCCGGAAGGCGAAACGAGGAAGTGACAGGAAAGAGCGCTGTTTTCATTGTCAGAATGGACCAACTAGCCCAGCAAAAAGTTCTGCTAGATTACCCCCCGCGAGTTCAGTCGGCTCCATCACCCAGCCGAGTGCGCATCGGCGCTCCGCTCTCGGACCTGCCCCGCTCTCGGACCTGCCCCGCTTCCCTGCTCGACTTCGGGAAACGCGACTTCGCCTCGGCGAGCACATACAGCCTGGACTCCATGTACGCGAAAACTCACGCGAACGCGAAGGCGACGGCTGGCGTTCGCTCCGTCGCTTGTGGGCAACCTCCATGCAAGCGAAGGCGGCAGGCGACGCGAACCCGCGACGTGCGCAGCGGATTCCGTGCTTTGCGCACTCGAGCTTAGAAACACGCCCGTAACCTGTTCTCTCTCTTAAAATTTTGTGAGTGTGCCTCATAGTCAGGGCCAAAGGAATATTTCCTCTACGGCAGCGGTGTAGCGGCAGTGGAGATAGCCAAAGGCGTGCTTGCGGAGACGAAGTCACATCACGGGTTCACGGGGGAGGTGTGCTTTCGTTCGGTGCCTGTGCACTCCGGCTTAGTAAAAACACTCCCATAAACTGTCACCGCAACCTGATTGTAAGTGAGCAAACTATAATATACCACTGAGAATGCGCGCCGCGAGTGTTTCTGCACAGTTGGAGCGCAGCGGCACGGTGGATCGAGCGCCGGTACCCGCGGCTCGACACGCATCTCTCCCTGCAGTACGCCCCCTCGCGTAGCCCGCTCCAAATGCTGTTAGCCCTCCGCACCCAACAAGTAGATTGTTTTAATTATTTAAATCATGCGGGTCTGCCTCTCAGCTACAAAACCAAATATTTTCTCGGCGGTGGCGATGACCAAGGCGACGGGCTGGTAGGGTTTCGTGAGATGTGCCCGTGAGAAACCGTGGACAAACCGGAAACGGCTTTGGGGGGCTCTGATTGGCCAGTCGCGTGGGGGACTTCCGGGCGACGAGCGAAATTTTCTGTGGGCGCAGATCCGAGCGACACGGCAAGCGACACATGCATTTTGCTTCGCGCGACGGCGTCGCTTGCCGCCGTCGCCTTCGCGTTCGCGCGAGTCTTCGCGTACATGGAGTCCAGGCTTACCTCTCTATTTCCACTCTCTTTCCTTTACCCTCTCCCTCCCCCAGCGCGGCGCAGCGACCATTTCCAGCACCACCTAGACTGAGAGCTGACGTCACAGCAACGTCACAAGGATGAGGCCGGTGTCGCGACGCGGCTCTGCTTCTCTAGAGCGGGCGCGCATCGAGGCACCCTAGCCGTGGAAGTCGCAACGGGGCGCGAGAAACCGGTCTGCCCCAAGCATGCCTTCCTTGAATTCCTAGACGGGAATCGGGAAGCCACTGCACGTGGCTCCGGCAGGAGCGGTCAGTCGCCTTTCGTGTCCGATGGTGTGTTCACGGCTTATTTGGCTGCCGTCTATTTCTTCTGTGCGCGAGTGCTGTGATGACGCTTCGACATTAACGCAAAAATGCCGAACAAATGTTGTGTGCCTCAGTGCCGAGGTAACTATAAAACGGGACCAAAGGTTCATGTGTTTAAGTTCCCGCAAGATAAAGCGCTGCAGCAATCATGGATACGTGCCATTCCACGGAAAAACTTCGTCCCTTCTGAGCATTCCAGGGTAAGAGGTGAATAATTTTTTCCATTCGTCCTCTTTTGTAGCTTTTAATTGTAGCACCGCTAAACTTGCAAAACGTTTTGGGTACCTTCTAAATGTGTATTTAATATTTGATCACGGGTTCTTATTTGTAGCAGGCTGTTACTTATATTAGACAAATATTTCTTATTTAGGTCTGTGAGCATCACTTCACAGACGACGACATCGTGCGAGAGGCGTCATATGTCGACGATGCTACAGGTCGAGTGACGACAGCAGAGTTATCGCATCTGCGCCTTCGGTCAGGTGCAATTCCATCATTATTTCCAGGCTGCCCTAGTTACCTATCAAGCACAAAGACTTTAAGAGAGGAGCCAGAGGCGAAGCGAACACGCCTGGAAGCTGCTTCAATGCAAAGAGGAATTTCTGAGTCAATTCAGACATTTGGCAATGCCGAGGAAGCGGACAAAATCACCACCTTAAGGGACCTTGCTAGCGAAGACAGAAGCCATAAGTCACAGTTCTGGCATGTAATTGAGGCCAGTGAGCGTCTCATGTTGGTGCACATCATAGAGGACGAAGCTCCATGGATTAAATATTCAATTGTAATAAAATCAGACCTCAGTATCACATTGTTCTTTGTGAAGAAGCCGCTCACAAGACTGGGCCCTAACTTGCCTATTCCGAGTGCAGCCAGAAGCAAAAGAGAAATAATAGAACTCCTCCAAAACGTTGAGAATTGGGACAAGGGCTTAAATTCAAATTCTGGCGATGCAAACGAAGACATCGGCGACACTATTCGTCTGCTGCTGAACAAGTTTTCCACGACACCAGCCGACGACAAAGCCAAAGCAATAGAATTCCTGAGCGAGCAGCTGAACCTGCTTTTTTTGAAGAAGGAGCGGAGACGGTACTCCGTTGAATTCATGGTTTATTGCTGCATTCTTTTTACGGTATCACCGCACGCATATAAATACATCCGCAGCTATGGATATGTCACCCTGCCCCACCCTATGACCATTCGGTCAATATGTTCGTCATTTGGTATGAACCCAAGACTGGAACATCATGGTCCGACGTTCCTGAATTATGTTACAAAGAGGATCTCGGAACTCGATGATCGCCAGCGCTTCGTTACCTTGATGGTCGATGAAGTCCATATTAAACCTTATTTTGATTACAAAGGGGGCAATATAACTGGTGCAGCACTGAATTCATCGGAAGTCGCTACCAGTGCTTTCGTCTTCATGATACAGAGCGTCGCATGCCCTTTCAAGGAAGTGGCCCACATTGTGCCAGTGCACAAAGCCGATGGGGAGTTTCTGCACAATTTACTGAAAGATGTGATATGTGGGCTAGAAAACATTGGCTACAGAGTTTTATGTGTAGTCAGTGACAATCATTCTGTGAACAGAAAGGCAATGTCTCAGTTTACAACGCCGCCAACAAATGCAATTTTATATCCGCACCCCTCTGACCCATCGAGACCTCTCTTTTTTGTAATTGATCCAGTGCATATACTCAAATGCATCCGAAATAATTGGCTCAACCAAAAAAACGACCAACTATGCTTTTATTTTCCTGACTTCAATGAAAATTCCAACCAGCCTCCACGCATGCGCACAGCATCGTTTGCTACAATCAGAGAAGCTTACAAGCTGGAGAGTGATCAGCTTTTGAGGTACGGTTACTCGCTCTCTAGAAAAGCCTTGTACCCGTCTAGCCTTGAGCGGCAGAATGTGATGTTCGCCTTGCAGATTTTTAATGACTCCCTGCCACCAGCGCTTCGTGCTCTTGGAGAAAAACACAGCTTACTCTTTCCTGAAGATACAGCGAGTTTCATTGAAGTTATAGCGAAGTGGTGGAAGGTTGTGAATGTTAAAACCCCATGGAAAGGAAAACGACTGAATGACCGATTTCAAGAGCCAGTTTTTCCTTCGGAGGATGACATGAAGGTGGCTTTCCTCTACAAAATTTTGGACTGGCTTGATTCTTTGAAAGAGAAGAATCTGGACAGCGGGGTGCTCACAAAGGAAACCCATGCTTCTCTGCATCAAACAACCCATGCACTGGTTGAAGTCAGCAGGTATTGCTTCGATGAACTGCAGCTTTCATACGTCCTGCTCGGCAAGTTCCAGACGGACAGCTTAGAGGACCGCTTCGGGAAATACAGGCAACTTGCTGGCTCCCAATATCATGTTTCTATTAGGCAAGTTTACGAGAGCGAAACTAAATTACGGCTACAAAATACTTTGCCCACAATCGCAAGTGCTTGCGGAACGAATAGCTCCTTCGATGAGCAATGGGAATATCTGCGAAAGCAGATAGAAACACCGCATGCTAACTGCAACGTTGTAGTTACGAGAGATGCCTTGTCAAAAATACAAGACATTATCCCCGTCCTGGTGTACGTGGCAGGATATGCAGTCTACGCGACTCTTAAGAAATTAAACTGCATGAAATGTCGGGCAGCATTGACAGTCGGCAAGACTATCACTGTCTCTGCAGCTCAAAAGTACTATCACTTGGTGAAAGATATAGACCGAGGTGGCCTCATTTTCCCAGCGTTGTTTGCTGTAAATGCTGTAACCCACAACTATGTTGTTGTTGAACAAGTGTCCAAGAAAGCGGAGTTCTTGAGGAGCCCGAACCAGCGCCGTCTAGTCACCGAACTCACATTACAGCTGCTTGCAGATCAAGAGTCATCAGATTTTGACACCTGCGAAGATGGGCACACAGTTGAGCTTCTGTTGAAGCATGTGTTGTGGAACAGTACTAACATTCTGCTCAAAAACTTCTGCCGCAAGCTCAACGATGATGTAGCCGATGCAAATGCTAAGGCTAAGGAAAGAAAAGCTGCAACGCTTTCAAGGAAGTAAAAAGTTGTTTGTTTGTTTGTTGCTGGTGACTTTTAAATGTATATATTATTCCGCATCAAGAACAGTGTTACAATAATCGAAATGTAAATAAATGTTTTGTACCTGTAAATCTCTCCACTGATGTCTCAACTTGAGTAAAAGCAATCTTTTGCAGCCAACTGTGCTGCCGCCTCATATCCTCGCGCATTAAAAAAGAAACATGCATGCTCCTCGGAAAAACCGGTGAGGCCCCATCCCTGTGACGTCACTGGAGGAGCACTGAGGCCTTAAGTTCGTCTAGGTGGTGTTGCCTAGACTAAGAAGGCCTCTGCTCTCCAGGCTGACGTCAGTGCCACGTCACGACTAGAGGCCTAGCCGCCGACGCGCTGACCGCCGCCGCCGCGATTAGTCACTGTCGGAGCATGCTCGGGCTTGCCGGCCGGCGGAGCAGTACCATGCACTGCTTGCATTCTGAGGAACGCCGACTGCGCTCGGAGCGAGCGGACGCATCTTATATGCGGTCTGCGATTTTCCGGCGATTTCACCAGTTTCCGGCTATTTACAGCCACCAATTTTTCACAGGACGGCCCGCCACCCATCCGGCGTCACCTGTGGGACTTTTAACTACTTTCAGGCGAGTGTCTTCAACTTTACGGCCGATTTGCGGCAACGCCCGACCGCGGGAGCTAGGCCTAACGGCTCAGCACGCCTAGTGCGTGCTCTGCTCCCACCTGCGGCGGCGACGCCCGCTTCGCCTCGACGGCGCTTCCCTGCATTTAAAGATGCAGTACACAGTCACCGGCACGGATGTTACCGCCGCGGAGCTGGCCGATGGCACTTGGACGGCGCTCGAAATGCAACGCCGCTACAGACGCCCGCCACCACCGGCAACGCCGCCGGCCAACACCCAAACGCCTGCAGCCACCACTGTCCTGTCAGACCAACGACCCCGCGGCCGTCCACCACCGCCGACTAAAAAACGACCACTTCCTCGCCTGCCTACAGAGGACTACAAAATCGTCTTCCGACCGCAAGGTACCGTCGACCTCAACGCAGTCGGCCCGGCCAAATTGGCGATGGCCATCTACAACGCCGCCAAGATCGACGGCCGCCTTGCAATCACCGCCGACCAAGTCCGCATCCACCCCACAAACAACACTGTTACCATCAGCACACCGGAAAAAGAACGGGCGTTCCTGTATGCTAAAATACAAACGTTAACCATTGACTCCAATGCCATCCGGGTGGCCACGTACGCCCCAGCCCCCGATGACTCCGTTCGAGGAATCATATACAGAGCCTACAGTCACGAGACCGACTCTGAGATCCTCGCTGAGCTCCAAGCTCGAAACCCTGATCTCCCCGTAGTCGCCGCACGCCGCATGGGCCGCACACGACATTTCGTGGTGACTATCGCCAATGCCAAGCTACCCCGCTACGTGAGGTATCTCGGCTTCACTTTTGAGGTGTACCCCTACAAACGCCGTCCGGAGGCATGCTTCAACTGCCGGAAGCTAGGCCACAGGGCGGATGTGTGCCCCCACCCGCGACAACCGACCTGCCGACGCTGTGGCGCAGCCCATGACCCTCCTCCAGCTGGCCAACCGCCCACGTGCCAAGCCTCATGCATCGTCTGCAAAGGTGCCCACCCGACAGGCAGCAGAAGCTGCAAATACCGGTTCACGTCCTCCACTCGGCCCAAGTCTTCCCCGTCGGTCACTGACACCGATACCGGCTCCAACTTGGCAAACCCCGGACGCCAGTCCCGGTCCCGAGACCGCAAACGCGGCGACGACAACCTACTGCGGGACGGCTCCTTCCCCCCGCTTGGCAGCGACAGCCCTTCCAGCCGCACTCGCAGCCGTTCCACATCCGCCTCACCCAGCTCTCGGGCCAGCTCTCAAGCCCGGCCGGGGACCAAAGCAGCCAAACAAGTTGGATGGAAGACTCCTGCACAAGTCACCGCTTCTCCACCAGATTCACAGGTAAGGGAGCTGGCAGATATGGTCAAGGAACTACAGCTACAATTGGCCAAAGCAAACGCTAAAATTCATAGCCTGGAATCAGCACAGGCAAACCCCAAATTGCAACCACAGCAGGTGGCTCACGCTCCCACATCCGACCCTGTAGGTGATCCACGCATGGACACTGAGCAGCCTAAGCGCACGAAGCGTAAAGCACCTCTCCCCTCCTCACAAGCAGACATAGATGCCAAATTCGAGGCAGCTGATGCGCGAATGGCCCAATTCGAGGGCGCCCTCCTTCGACTCGCCCCCACTATTGACCGTCTAGTAGAAAGCTGCGCCACAATGGCAGCCAACATCCAAACCCTTCATGCCAGGCTCGATACCCTCACGAATCCCCCGACATCAGCAACCCCCTTGCAGTCGCCAACCCCTCCTAACTACCCAGCACCCATTATTGTCGCCACATCGGAGAGTGCAACCGCGCGCTCACGTGCAGGCGGCATTCTTAAATCACCCGTCGCGCTATCACAGCGCCCCGAACCCTACGGGAAACGCGATGGCTAGCTCCCCCTTCACAGTTTGGCAATGGAACTGCAGGGGCTTCAAGGCGAAGCGGCGAGCCTTGGAGCACACCCTGCAGGCCCAGCCGCACACCCCCCACATCATCGCACTTCAGGAAACATACATGGACACGAAACTTACCAGCTACGCCGCATATAACCAACAAACGACACCAGACCAACGGCCCAACACCGCCATCCTGGTCCACCGAAATTTAGCAGCTAATCATATAGACCTTAGTTACCCCGAGGTTCCGCACACTTTCGTACAGGTCCTACCGAACAGTCGCTCACAAGCCCCGCTCCACATCCTTAACGTCTACAGCCCCCCTAGCGACAAAAGCACACGAGTGGCAACCCTCGTTTGTAAGGCCTGCGCGACTGCACAAACAGGGATGCTACTCATCTTAGGTGACTTCAACGCGCCGCATACCGAGTGGGGCTACCCCCGCAAAGCATGCGGTCGTAAGGGAGCCAAAGTGTGGGAGACAGCCCAAACACTGGGCCTGACACTACTCCTAGACCCCGACAGGCCTACTCGCATTGGAAACAGTGTCACACAGGACAGCTGCCCCGATCTCACTTTCGCCCGCAACATCCCAGACGAACGCTGGGAAAACCTCGGCATGAACATAGGTAGCGACCATTATGTTCTCAGCACAACCTTCACGGCTACACACAGCAAAGCCCCCAACCGAACAATCAGGCACACTAACTGGGACGCCTTCCGATACGTGCGCGCCAGACGCACTTCGGCCCCCATAGACGACCTGGACGCATGGGCAAACGCACTTCTCGAAGACACCGCCAATGCCACCTCCACGACTACCCAGAACGAGGATGGTCCCTCTCCCGACGCCAAACTAATACACATGTGGGAGGCCCAGCGCAGTCTTAGGGCTCGCTGGCTCCGCCAAAAGCACAATCGACCCCTCAAGCTCCGTCTCGTTCGCCTCGAGCGAGAGATCGAAGCTTACTCCGTCAAACTGAGTCAGGAGCAATGGCATCAAACCTGCGACCGTCTTAACGGCCAGTTAGGATGCAAAAACTCGTGGTTCTTGCTCAGACATTTACTGGACCCAACTCACACCAAATCCACATCTCACAAGAACCTCACCCGTGTCATACACGCTTTTCAGGGAACAAATGAGGAACTCCTCGCTACCCTGAAAGACAAATACATCAATACTTCCACTGAAATTCCCATCCATTCAGGATACACGGGTGCTCAGAACACCAACATGGACGCCGACATCACGGCAGGAGAAGTCCGCGCCGCCCTCAACCAGATTAAAACCACCGCGGCCGCTGGCGACGACCACATAACCAACAAGATGCTTCGTAACCTCGAAGATCAGTCCGTCGAAGCACTCACGGACCTCTTCAACCAACATTGGCATGAGGGTCGCCTTCCAGACACTTGGAAGCATGCCAAAGTGATTTTCATACCTAAGCCAGGCAAACGACTCGAGCTGGGCAACCTTCGGCCCATCTCGCTCACGTCCTGCCTGGGAAAGGTCATGGAACACGTCATACTCAATAGACTCCACACTCACGTAGACCAAGAGGACCTTTTCCCCCCCACTATGATCGGCTTCAGAACCGGCCTCTCCACTCAAGACATTATGTGGCAAATCCAACACGACATCCTCGATCCGAGACCCATCCGAGCTACACGAACCATCCTAAGCCTAGATGTCAGCAAGGCTTTCGACAACGTGTCACATGCTTCCATCCTGGCAAACCTCTCACAAATGAATGTAGGCACTCGCACTTACAACTACATCGCCGACTTTCTTCATCACCGTACAGCAGAACTTCATATTGCAGACCTCCACAGTGAGAAGATCACACTAGGCACCCGAGGAACACCACAAGGAGCAGTCCTATCTCCGTTCCTTTTCAACACTACAATGAGAGGCCTCCCTCTGCTCCTGGAAAAGATACCTCACATTAAACACTCAATATATGCCGACGACATTACCCTGTGGACCAACTCTGGCTCTGACGGGGAAATCCAAAACTCCCTCCAAACAGCAATCGATAAAGTACACTCCTTTGTACAGGCGAACGGGCTCACATGCTCCTCCACGAAGTCCGAATTACTAGTCATCAGGGACAGACGAGCTCGCCTGCCTGTCCCCGACCCGCAAGAACCTATTGTGCTTCAAGTCGACACACATCCCATACCTCCGGTCCGCACTATTCGCGTTCTGGGTATGTTAATACAGAACAACACGCAAAACTCGGAGGCCATTCAGCGCCTCCGCACCACAGCCAACCAGATCAACGGCCTTATCCGCCGCATCAGCACCCGCCGCAGAGGTATGAAGGAGGATGACCTCTGTCGGCTCACGCAAGCTTTCCTCATTAGCAGGATAGTCTACTCCTACCCCTACTATCACCTCCGCCGGAAGGACGAGGAAGCTGTGAACAGCATTATACGTTCAGCTTACAAAGCGGCACTGGGGCTACCTCAGTACGCCAGCACACAGCACCTCCTCCAACTCGGCATCTACAACACGCTCACAGAACTCATAGAGGCACACAAGACCGCCCAAATCCACCGCCTCTCCCGCACTAAACACGGGCGGCTCATACTTGACCGTCTCAACATCAACCCCATAGGCGACGTCCACCCCACGACGCCCATTCCGATAGGGGTCTATAGCCGCCTAGTTATAAAACCAATCTCCAAAAACATGCTACCTGGCCGCCATGATACGCGCCGTCAGCTGAAAGCCCAAGCACTAGATGCCACATACCTTGCCGACGAACACGCAATATACGTAGATGCTGCACGGCAAAGTGCAAACAAATACGTGGCTTGTGCAGCCACGCCACAGTCTACTCTCGTCACCGCCGCCACAGTAGTAGCTCACTCTCCGACAGCGGCAGAAGAAACCGCCATCGCGCTGGCCATCGCTGACAGACGTACGCGCACAGTCCTCAGCGAGTCCAAAAGAGCAATACAAAATTACTCGGCAGGTTTTATCTGCCACCCCGCTGCACGCATCCTTCGCGGCTGCACTCCCGACCATAAGATCAACCTGGTCTGGGTACCCGCCCACGCGGGAAACTCTGGAAACGAAGGGGTCGACCGACTAGCCCAAGGACTAACCAACCGGGCGGCCGGCCCCACGGACCCAGACGCTCTTGCCGAGGCTCCCCAGACCTTTGCCGAAATTACCAACCTCTACAGAGAGATGAGACGCCAGTTCCCGCCTCCACACCCCGACTTGAACCGAGCGCAAGCCACCTTGCTCCGCAGGTTGCAGACACACTCTATCCTTAGCCATTCTAGACTTTCACTCATCACAGACGGGGAATACGACCCCGTCTGCCAAAATTGTTACCAGGGAGAAATCGCCACCCAGGCTCACATCCTCTGGGGTTGCGCGGGAAATCCGCCCCCTCGAACCTTACTGCCAGCTCCCTCCGAAGATGGATGGAACGAACTCCTCAAAAGGCCAGACAAGAGCATCCAACTGGCACTCATTTCGTGGGCCCAGGAAGTCGCCCCCACCTGGGGGCCACACCAAGCCCACCTGCCCTAAATCCCGCCAATCTATGGCAATAAAGTTGTTTCTCTCTCTGCATTCTGCGGTGATTTTCTCGCTTGTGAGGTGCTTTGTGAAATAGTTATTCGGCCCTGTGCTGCTCGTGTTCACGCTAGTGTCCTACAAGTGGTGAAAACGTGCGCTGCTATGCTTGGACAGTTGTGAATATGCCAAACAAGTGCTGTGTGCCTGGGTGTAGCGGCAAATACAAATCCGGACCAAAAGTCCATGTGTTCAAATTTCCTGAAGATGCAGAACTGAAGACAGCATGGCTGCGCGCTATTCCCCGAGAGGGCTTCCTTCCTTCGGCACATTCCAGGGTAAGATTGCTATCGTTATTTTTGTTGCTTGAAAAATACAAAGCAAACACGTGCACGTGCGTTGTTAGTGGAATTTCAGCAGTTATATATTTAGTTTTGAGGGATGCTTCACTGCAATATGTTAGGCTTTTTTTTTTCTATTCACATGCAGCTTTGCGAATTGCACTTCACTGAAGGTGACATCATTCGAGAGGATTGTCATGTGGATGATACTACGGGCCGTACGATAACTGCACCCATGCTCCGTTTGCGTCTCCGACCGGATGCTGTTCCGTCAAAATTCCCGAACTGCCCGAGCTATTTATCGGAGGTTTGCAGCAGAAGGGAGAATCCGGAGTCTAGAAGAATTCGTTTGGATGCAGCTGCGACTGAAAAAGCTCTTGCAGACTCCCTTGAGACGTTTAGAGCCGAAGAGGAAAAAGATGCAGTTCGGAGCCTAAACGACTTAGCCGAACACGTGCGAACAAGCCAGTCTGAGTTCTGGCATACAATATTGAGCAGTGGCCGCCTCATATTACTGCACATTATTGAAGATGATGCTCCTTGGGTGAAGTGCTCAGTTTGCGTGAAGGCTGATTTGTCTGTCACGTTGCATTTCCTAAAGACGCCAGTCACAAGGCTAGGGTCCAACCTGTTCGTTCCTCCTCAGGCGAAAAGTAAGAGGGCTTTCGCTGACTTTCTTGAAAGCATCAAGGTTTGGGACAGCAGCGTTTCTTCTAGCTGTAGGGACTCGAATGAAGAAGTTTTTGATGCCATCAATTTCCTGCTTGGCCAGATATCTACAGCGCAGTCAGAGGATAATGATCATGCAGTCCAATTCCTCAGCGAACAGTTGAAGCTTCTGTCTGCAAAGAAGGAGCGAAGGCGCTATTCTATAGATTTCATGGTGTATTGTTGCATTCTCTTCATGATATCACCCCATGCCTATAAATACATGCGAAGCTATGGAGCAATCACAATGCCGCATCCAATGAACATCAGATCAGTTTGCTCATCATATGGAATGAATCCACAACGGGAGCATCACGGTGCAGCCTTTCTCAGTTACATGGCGAAAAGGATCTGCGAGCCCGATGACAGACAGCGGCATGTGAGGCTTATGGTTGACGAAATTCACATAAAGCCTTATTTTGATTATAAGGGTGGCAATATTGCTGGACTTGCGCACAATTCTGAAGAGGTTGCCAATAGTGCATTCGTCTTCATGGTGCAAAGCCTTACTTGTTGTTGCAAAAGGGTTGCAAGCCCCAAGGGTAGCGTTGGCCTGGCGGCCTGGGGCAAAGCTGGAAACATCCGAAGGTCCCGGCAAAGGATGAGTCGACTGGCAACAGAACAACTTGTTTATTCTGGCATCGCAAAAGAGCAGCCGGTCAGGGCGACCACGTTACTCGAAGGAAGAAATCGAAGTCTCTCTCGGCGTCCGGGGCAGCGGCTTTTTATACCCTCGGAGTCGAGGGCAAGAAGGAACGGCTTGGGATGAGACGCCCGATACGGCGACGCTTGGACATGTTCAGACGTGACGTGCGCGTCCGCCGGGCCGGCGCCGGTCAGACCTCCTCGCCTCCCAGTTGGGGAGCTCCTCTCCCCGGCTGCCGCGCTTTGACAAGCGTGGGCACCAACATGCACACACACACACACGACGACACGTGGCATTGAAACCTGCCTGGACGCGCTTGGCGGGAGGCGTTACGGCAGCAGTGAACGGGCCCAAAATGACCGCCACTTTGAACGAAGCCCCGGCGTCCGTTGCATCCGCGCCGGCTATACCGCGCGTCGTAGGCGAAACGCAACAGACCGCCCCGCCGGGAGAAGGAGATCCCGATGGTCAGGGGACTGCATCCGCTGTCCGGAGGGATGTCGCTCGATGATGCTCGTAATCGAAACCGGTCGTCCCTCGACGTTGCTTGAGCGCAGCGCACAGAGAAGGCCTCGTTCTCAGGTTCAGGATCACACAGGACACTGCAAAGTCACTCCGGGAGAGTTGCCATTTTTGTGCTCGTTCCCAGCAAGCGTTAGAACTACGCCGAAACGCAACCGCTCAGTCAGCAAGCACGAGACAACCCTCTCTAAGCTCTGCCAGGCTCTTTCCCCTTTAATACTACTGCCTAGTTCCTTACAGTAGTCAAGCAGCACTCAGAACGCGTCCACAAATTGGAAAATTGCACTAGAAAGCACATAATCACTTTGAAACACTAAACAAAAGCAATATGTTAAAAATCCTGCCTTAGGAAGAAAACATCAGTAACAAACAACTTTGAGGCGGATTCCTACGTTAGGGGCTTCGACTTAAGCCATCGGCGTTACCGTTGAGACTCCCCTTTTTGTAACGCACCTCAAAGGAATATTGTTGCAAAGCGAGGCTCCAGCGCAGGAGGCGGCCATTTTTGGGAGAGATGGTCTGCAGCCATTGGAGAGGGCAGTGATCCGTCTCAATGATAAACCTCGAGCCGGCTAGGTAGCATGACAATTTCTGAACGGCCCACACGAGACACGCACACTCTCGGTGGCGCTGTACGCCTGCTCACGACAGGTCAGCTTACGACTAGCATACAGGACGGGGTGTTCCACTTCTCCATTTTCCCTTTGGCACAGTACAACGCCCATGCCTCGCTCACTAGCATCGCACTGAACAACGAACCCTTTTGTGTAGTCTGGCGATCGTAGCACAGGCTGGCTTGTTAGGGCGCTCTTTAGGGCGCTAAAAGCTCTTTCCTTTGTCTCGTCCCAGACGACTGTTTGGGGCTCTGTTTTTCTTAGAGCATCCGTCAGGGGAGCCGCGATATCGGAGTACCTGGGGATGTACCTCTGATAGTAGCCGGCGACACCTAAGAACGACCGAATATCGGTCTTCGTGCGCGGTTGTGGGAAGTCTCGCACAGCGGCCACCTTTATTTCAGAGGGGCGGCGACGACCCTGTCCAATCACGTGACCGAGGTAGACAACCTCGGCCTGTGCTAATTGGCACTTGGGAGCCTTGACTGTCAAGCCCGCTTCGCGCAGGCGGGTTAGCACTGCCCGCAAGTGTGCCATATGCTCAGACCAGGATGCGGAGAATATCGCTACGTCGTCTAAATACGGTAAAGCGAATTCTTCCTGTCCCCGCAACACTTTGTCCATGAGGCTTGAAAAGCAGTATGGCGCGTTCTTCAAACCAAAACTCAAAACTTTAGGACGGAATGTTCCCATTGGTGAAATGAACGCCGCATACCTACTAGCCTCTTCTGTAAGTGGAACCTGCCAATAACCCCTGACAAGATCTAGGGTGGAAATAAACTGAGCGCTACTAACTTTCTCAAGGCGCTCCTCGATGTTAGGGATCGGATAAATTTGATCCTTAGTGATGGAATTAAGCCTGCGGTAGTCGACGCAAGGACGAGGTTCCTTGCCCGGTACCGCAACTAAAATCAAAGGGGAGGTATAATCACTCTCACCCGCCTCAATAACACCGAGCTGTAGCATTTTCTTTACCTCAGCCTCCATAATATCGCGCTGGCGGGGTGACACCCGGTACGCCTTGGATCGTACTGGCTCTGGGGAGGTAAGTTCTATATCATGAGTAAGGACAGAAGTCCTACCAGGCCTCTCAGAGAACTGACCTTGAAACTCTTGTAAGAGTTGGTGTAGTTCGGTTTTCTGCTCAGCCGACAGCGGTGCTTTAATGATTAAGTCACTAATGACCTGGTCAGTGTCTTTCCTGTTCGTCACTGAGCCTAGTCCCGGAAGCTCGACCAGAAGCTCTTCTAACTTGCCCGTGTCGGGCATTTCCTCTCCAGTACCTGGTGCCTTCAACGCTACAGGCTCAATTTTATTCAGTTCGGACGTGCTCTGAATATCAGCTTGCTGCGCCTCCGACCCTTTCTCATTGTTCGACAACGTCGGCTCTGCAGCTACCGCCTTTGCAGCGAGCTCCCGAACTCTCGATCTGGTTAAGGCCTGAACGCTAGCCTCACCAAACAAAAGCCCCTTCTCGCGTAGGAGGTAATCGGACCTGTTCGAAAATAGGTACGGGTACTGGGGGGGCAGCATAGATGACACTACGGCCTCCGTCTCAAGTGCTCCGAAAGGTCCTTCAATAAGCACTTTTGCTACGGGCAGACACACGCTATCGGCTTCCAAGGCTTGCTTGATCCATGCGCACTCGCCCGAGAACATATCGGGTTCTACGCAAGAGGGGTGAACAACATCCATTGTAGCTGCGGAATCACGAAGCACTCGGCACTCTTTCCCGTTCACGAGGAGGTCTCGCAAGTAAGGCTCGAGAAGCTTCATGTTCTCGTCAGTGCTACATAATGACAAACACACGACTTCTCTTTTTGTTTCTGGACACTGCGCCGAAAAGTGACCCGGCTTCTGGCACGTATAACACACGCGCGCTTGCCTCCTCTCGAACCGCTTTCTGCGTTCGGCTTCGGCTGCCGCCGTCTCCTTACGTTCGGTCGGACTGCTTTCACTCGCATCCGCACTACGTGTGTCCCCCCTTGCTCTCATGGGTGTGAACTTCGGCCTCTCAGACTTGGAGCCAAATTCACCCTTTTGACCGTCCTTAGCTCCGCGAGCCCGACGCGTCACAAACTCCTCGGCTAGCTCGGCGGCTTTAGCCACTGTACTAACGTCTGGCCTATCCAAGACCCAGTACCGCACGTTCTCAGGTAACCGACTATAAAACTGTTCCAGCCCGAAACACTGCAGAATTTTCTCGTGGTCACCAAACGCTTTCTCTTCTTTGAGCCACTCCTGCATGTTTGACATAAGCCTGTAGGCAAACTCTGTATATGACTCACTTCTGCCTTTTTCATTTTCCCGAAACTTCCGACGGAACGCCTCCGCTGACAGCCTGTACTTTTTTAGCAGACTCGATTTCACTTGGTCGAAATCCTCTGCCTCCTCTCTCTTCAAGCGAGCGACTACATCGGCCGCCTCGGCGGGTAACAAAGTGAGCAAGCGCTGTGGCCACGTTTCCCGAGAGAACCCATGCTTCTCGCACGTTCGCTCAAAGTTAACCAGGAACAAACCAATGTCCTCTCCAAGCTTAAACGGCCGCATCAGGTCAGTCATTTTGAACGATACCCGTTCTCCTGCACCGTGTGCCTGACTTCCATTACGAGCGCGTTCCATCTCTACCTCGAGACGCTTCATTTCCAAAGCGTGTTGACGGTCGCGCTCGTCTTTTTGCTCTTTACGTTCGCGCTCCTCTTTTTGCTCCCTCTCCTCAATGGTCTCAAGGCATTCCGACAGCTCGTCATCCTCAGCCTCCAACTCAAGAATAGCCCTTAGCAGTTCTGGTTTTCTGAGTTTGTCTGAGACATCCAGACCCAACTCTCTTGCAAGCTCCAGCAATTTCGGTTTGCGCAACGACTTCAAATCCACACTGTAAAAAAAAATCCGTCAAAATGACGGGAAATACCTTGGCAGCTCTATTTCCAAGCATTTGACCGTTAAAATGATGGCACCCCGTCATTTTAAAATGACGGTGCTTTTTCATCATTTTGATGTTTTTCTTGTCAATCTGAAATACAACTGAACCGTCAATTTGATTACATTTGACCATCAAAATGACGGCAGAACATCATTTCTAAATGACAGTTTTTCCATCATTTTGACGTCTTTCTTGTCAATCTGAAATACAACTGAACCGTCAATTTGATGACATTTGACCATCAAAGTGACAGCAGAACATCATTTCTAAATGACAGTTTTTCCATCATTTTGATGTTTTTCTTGTCAATGTGAAATACAGTCAAACTGTCAATTTGATAGCATTTGACCGTAGCAGTTACAGCAAGATGTCATTTCTAAATTACAATGTTTTTTCCTGACTTCGATGTCATTTTTATCGATATGAAAATATAGCCAAACTGTAATTATACCACTGATTGTCTGCGATGGCAAGCTGTCAATTTTAAAACTGTTTTTATGACTTCAAGACTTTTTGCAAATTTGAAATTATCTATAACTGTCAGTACAGCATTTGGCCATCAAGGTAATAGCAGGCTGTAATTTCGAAATGACTATGCTTTTAATCATTCCAAAATTTGGCTTGTCAACATGAAATGCAACTGTGTTGTCAGTATGATGGCCCAACACGACAAGTCTCAACATAATTCTGTGTCAATATATAGTGTGGTGAACCTGACCACATGAAAGTCACTTGCAGTGGGCAGTACCTCATAACCATGCAACAAAAACAAATTTACATTTCTACTTGCACATTTATTCATAAATTAAAGTGCATTCAGCAGGCTCAGCAACTTTGGTGCGATTCCGCAGGCCCTGCCTTTGCCGCGCCCTTTCGTTGGGTTGCTCTGCCCAAGGTACCTGGAAACAAAACGAGGATAGAATAAATCCATGCTCCATAAACTGTGCCAGTCACATACTCTGCCTACACGCGTGAAATGCCATGAATGTGTGAACTGCACTACCTTCTGCAACACACAGTATTACGAAATTGAAAGACGAGATTAAAATCAGGCAGCAACAAATGTGAGCACACTAGTAGTGCGCTTAAATAGCTACATATACATGCACTAACAATAGATGATGTACCTAAATGTAACCATTATTATAACTCGTAAAAACAGCCCACAATTGCACATACACACCGTATAGTATTTCTAGTAACAATAGGTGCTCATCATGTACAGGAACCATACACAGAGTCTAGAAACCATAACTATGCAAGAGCATTTTGCTGCATTTCAGTGTTTTCAGCTATCAGCCGCAAACATAGGTCAGTATTGATGTAACACCCTGATGTCCAGGTATAGGCTGCAATTGCACATGTGGCAACCATGCATACATTTAAAAACCTCATTATCATGCCTCATCATCTTACCATTTGCACAATGCTCATTCTAATTTATGTGCCCTTGGCCACAAATAAGCAGAATTTCACACCTGAAATCTTCTGAGCAATCAACAAACCTGTCACGATGATGAATGTCTTAATTTTTTTTCTTTTACACTGCAACTGTTGACACAAAGGGCGGCCAACTTCTCAGGTGCCAACATAGCAGACTTCACGATGGCTCTTTCACCTGTCCATTTCAAGTACTGAGCAATTCTGGACAAATATGGGATCACAGGATAATTTTTTTTGAAAGGGGCTAATAGCCCTGCCAGCCCCTAAAAGATCACCAGGTGAAAGGGGAAAGTGCCATGTAATGGTTGTGACAGTACCTGTGAAGCTGTCCTGCCTATGTGTCACGTCTCCCGTTTCAATGCAAAATGAAATCTGACATTCATCATTGCAAAAGGTTTGTTGAGTGCCCAGAAGGTGAGGTAGAGAGCTCTACTTTCTCGGGGCTGATTGTACACAGGCTACAGCGAGCACTGCATCAATGGTGACAAGGGAACCTGAGGCCTGTAAAAGTGCAGAGAGGCATCCGGCAACTTGCCACATGTGTGGACGCAACCCATAGTCAGACACACTGTAATGTTGCACTAGGACATTAGCCAGTGGACACGATACATAGTAGAGCGACTTAAAATAACTGCATTTACACTTAATCCTCGCTCCTATTTTTCCTGACGTCGGTACTTATAAAAGTGCTGCACACATTACATTTAGCAATAATTGACAGTCGCCCGTCCTATCTGGTTCTTCGTTCTAGCCCCTTTCTTGCAGTAGCCAACCAAAAAAATAAGCAAAACACTGAAAAGTGTTATCTAGATGCACTCACAGGACACGTGACCAAGTTTAGGCAATGCAAACTGCCAGGCTTGTGCATTCATCACATGACAATGATCAAATCCGCAATTCTGCAAGTGTCAGAATACCAGAACTGGGTGCAATTTAAAATCAAAAGTCCGGCCTTCATCTCGCAATTGCCAGAGCTAGCCAATGTGCAAGGCATGTTAGCATGTACTGCTGGCAAGCAGCACTATGTCAATAATCTTATCATTCTACTTTCTAAAGACGCCTGTGACTGGCAAATCACCATACAGGTGTGCCAAAAAAGCAACACGGTGCTGTGCCAGAGAACGAAGAAATGCAGGAGAGGAATGTATGTGACGACATCAGAATTTCAGGGGAACAGGGCAGAACTGATCATTTGCAGGCACTGGCTAAGGAGGGCGAGTGCCTTTCCTCAGGAAAAAGAAGCCTGCTGCTCACACTATTGCCTCGGATTCCGATTGCTTATCAAACGCATCATCCACATTCACTCATTTACCTCTGCAAAAGCTCCATGGTGAGAGGGCAGTCGGGAGGGTACGCAACGTTGAACACAAAGAAGGCACCAAGGAGGAGGCCCATGGCCTTCTCAAGACTTCTTGTAGAATCCACTGCAACGATGATCTTCTTTATGTCCCCCATGCTTGATCCTGCAAGGAAAAAAAATTAGTCACACGCAAACGCTACCCACTAAAGGGGTGATCTAATAATTCGAGTAACTCTATGGCCTTCGATGTGTACACTGAGAGAAGCCGAATTCAAATGTACTCGTAAAAAGCCATACTGGGTCTTGTTGCTAGGCCTTATGGTACCCTGGCAGTGCTTTACACGCCACTAATTATATCTGTTGAAGATGCTTGCTTCATGTAAACATACTACATAGAACTTGTTTATGGAAAAAGCTTGACAAATATTGCACGACAAAAAAGAATTAACTTTGTCGACAGAATACTTCGTTTTTTTTTTAAATAATGGGGAATAGTGATGAGGTAACGAAACTTGGGCAAGCACCGAGGCAACTTTTCAAAGGCCCTCCATTTTGTACCTAGCCTGCCATGACATTGATGAGAAAAGCCAAGCTCAGCTTCGTTCATGCTTTCTAGCAGAACGTCATGCTTTTGGCAAGTCAAAAGGCCGCACATTAGTCTCGATGAACTCTGGCATGTCACCTTATAGTGCGGAGATTGCCCCACCCTCCCCACTTATCAACAGTACTGCTACTGAGTTCCAAATTTTTTGTACACTCTAATAAGAATGGAAAACTACTGGCCAAACTTGCACATTGTTATCATGTTTAATTATTAAACAAACTGTACATACATAAGATGAAGCAGCAATTAAGCCTTTCATCCAGGGCTAGCCTCATTCCTAAGTTTTGAATATGTCCTACTAAGTAGAGTGAAGTTACACAAAATCAGGTTTCATCGTAGAATAATAAAATACACTGTACAAGCCATGTTTTGAGCCAAAGTTCTATAAATGACAAATACATACCAATCACAGCAAGGTGCGGAGTTGTTGGCAGTCCTTCCAGCCCCCCTTCAGCTGCATGCTGGGAATTCACAAGCCACATGTTATTAGACTCCAGAGAAAACATCAGTGATCAGATACATGCATCTCAATAATAAATCATAACCATACTTCCAACGATCCTGCTGTCATCAAGGCACTTTCTACACCTCGGGTACAGTATCATTTCAGCAGAAATGGATGAAAATGCGGTATAAAATTACAAGACTACAAATTTACTTGATTCAATAATTCCCAGCTAATGGATACGCCAGTCGAAAGAAATTTTTGGCCCTTGTTTGAGGCTTATAGGCAATAAGCTATAAAAATGAATAGAATTTATTTGGAAATAACTATTGTTGAAATAATTAGGCCCATATCTTAATGCTATACAAGAATGAAACTGCACACTATCAGTACACGAACTAAACACTGAGCTGCCCCATCGCCACCGGACACCGACGTATGGGGCTTGGTGTGCCAGGAAGCGAGGAACAACAAAAAAGAGAGAGCGTAAGAAATAAAACAGAAAAAAGCTGATCAGTGCACGAAAAGTAGTCTGCTTTTTATTGACGAATACTTTTACGAACCTACGACAGTAGTGCCGACACCATGAATTCAAGGGAGCTGCAGATGGCCAGCATGGTAGTCATAGCACATGTCTTGGCCTGAATTACAACTGAAAATGTAAAAAATGGTTTTTACGACAATTTTTACTGCCCATTAAGCCCATTCATAAGGTGTTCTGCATTTAAACAGAGGCGCATGGCGCGCTAGAGCTCGACCAACTCGATTTCGATCCTTGGCCCGCGTAGCAGTAATCGTAACCGAAAGTCAGGCTCGATCGCGATTGTATGTGCCCGCATGATAGAGATACTATAAACGACTTTCTTCGACTTTCTTCAATTAACGTGCGCCAATACTCTTCGTACGCTTCAGTGTTCCTCACAGGAAGTTTTTTTTTACACGTGGGCGCACGCAGCCCCTGAAAATCGCTGCACGTGGCTGAACCATGAGGCCGCGATTCACGCTTTACGTAGAAGCATGTCTCTGAACGGCAATCTCGGGCCCACGGCCATCGGTGCGTGTATACGTTACGCGTGAGAACTAGCGTGCTCCTCGTAGCTATGTGCCTCACAGAACGCGTACTGCACGAACGAAGCATATAAGCAGAACACTTACCTCTACCCGCTGCAGTTGATTTTCGGCTGCAGCCCATACGTTCCTTGATTGCGTCTTCGCGGCCTTCCAACGCGTCGCACACAAAAAGGCAAAATGGCGCAAAAACAGAACGCACACCCGGGCAGAAGCAGCGCGCACAAAGAAAAGCGAGAGGGAACCACGACAACCGGACTCCTTCCTTGACAGCGGGGGCCGGAAACGCGCGTTGAGCGACGTCTCACATGACGTACCCCTACGCGCCAGCCAATAGAGTTTCTCGTTTTGTGTTGCGCTCTCCGTCTCTTTCTCCTCGCCCGCTCGTTCACGGCGAAGTCTCCGTCTTTCCCGTTTGACGCCGGCGGCTCGTCAAAATAGATAAAAAAGTGGCCGTCAAAATGACGGTTTGTTTTTACAGTGCATGGCTGCTCCGAATGCTGCTTTCTCTACTGCCTACTATTGTCTTGCCGCAAACTAACCCGGCAGCAACGACAACCACAATTACCAGCTCTGTTTCTGACACTAACAAAAGCCTGGCAAAACTCAGAAGAAGAAAGTCCCGCACTCACCAAACCTCGCAGCCAAGAATTCAGCGCAGTCGTTCCGCTGCAGTCATCACACAGGGCTCGTTGCACTGCTCCCGGATGGTCGTTGTGCTGCTCAGCATACAGTTGACCGCATATCTTCGCTGCTGGCCTCCGTTGTCGGGATCTCACCGCTGGCAACCAGTTGTTGCAAAAGGGTTGCAAGCCCCAAGGGTAGCGTTGGCCTGGCGGCCTGGGGCAAAGCTGGAAACATCCGAAGGTCCCGGCAAAGGATGAGTCGACTGGCAACAGAACAACTTGTTTATTCTGGCATCGCAAAAGAGCAGCCGGTCAGGGCGACCACGTTACTCGAAGGAAGAAATCGAAGTCTCTCTCGGCGTCCGGGGCAGCGGCTTTTTATACCCTCGGAGTCGAGGGCAAGAAGGAACGGCTTGGGATGAGGCGCCCGATACGGCGACGCTTGGACATGTTCAGACGTGACGTGCGCGTCCGCCGGGCCGGCCAGACCTCCTCGCCTCCCAGTTGGGGAGCTCCTCTCCCCGGCTGCCGCGCTTTGACAAGCGTGGGCACCAACATGCACACACACACACGCACACACGACGACACGTGGCATTGAAACCTGCCTGGACGCGCTTGGCGGGAGGCGTTACGGCAGCACTGAACGGGCCCAAAATGACCGCAACTTTGAACGAAGCCCCGGCGTCCGTTGCATCCGCGCCGGCTATACCGCGCGTCGTAGGCGAAACGCAACATTGTCCATTTAAGGAAGTTGCACACATTATCCCTGCCCGCAAAGCTGATGCCGTGTTTCTGCACAAGTCAATAATGGATGTCGTGACTGGCCTGGAGAAAATAGGTTACAGAGTTACCTGCATAGTCAGTGACAACTCGATAAACAGAAAGGCAATGTCTTACTTTGCATCTCCGCCAACAAGCGGAATCGTTTATCCACATCCATGTGACTCCTCGAGACCGTTGTTTTTTGTGATCGACCCAGTCCACATACTAAAATGCATTCGGAACTGGCTAAACCAGAAAAATGACCAGCTGTGTTTCTACTTCCCCGAATTCGAGGATGATACAGCACAACCGCGGCGCATGTTGACTGCGTCATTCGCCACCATCAGAAACGCATACAACCTTGAGCATGACCAACTTCTTAGATACGGTCATAGTTTATCAAGGAAGGCGCTGTTTCCATCCAATCTTGAAAGGCAAAACGTCAAGCTTGCTCTACAGATTTTCAGCGATGGCTTACCTCACGCACTTCGTGCGCTTGGAAAAACACACAACCTGAACTTCCCAGAGCACACTGCTAGCTTCATTGAGATCATAGTTAAATGGTGGAAAATCGTGAATGTAAAGACTCCGTACAAAGGGAAGAGACTCCGCGACCATTTCCAAGAGCCGGTGTTCCCCTCTGTGGACGATCCTAAACTGGAGTTCTTGTACAAGCTGTTGGACTGGCTCGATGAGTGGCACAGCAAACGCCTCGACAGCGGTTGTTTGACCAAAGAGACGCATACTGCTTTACACCACACAACTCACGCACTCACCGAAGTAGCCCGATACTGCTTTGAAGAGCTTAATCTATCTTACGTTCTTCTGGGAAAGGTGCAGACGGACAGTTTAGAGGAAAGATTCGGCAAATACAGGCAGCTGGCTGGAGCACAATATCATATTTCCTTAAGACAGATTTATGAAGGCGAAAATAAACTACGACTGCAAAAAACGCTGCCTAAACTTCAAGAAATCTGTGCAAGCGAAAAAACTGAGAAGTGGGAACACCTGCACGGATCTGTGGACACGCCGCGCCTTTCGTTCAACGTCGTTGTGACTGCAGCGGCTTTATCAAAGATAACAGACATCATCCCCGTTCTTGTGTAAGTTGCAGGATACGCCGTGCATACAGCTCTGAAGAGGCTAAACTGCACAAAATGCAGATCAGCGCTAACAGTGAGCAATACCATCACAGTTTCGCCCAACGAGGAAAACTACGATCTTGTTAAGCAGCTGGATCGCGGAGGACTTGTTTTCCCGGCAATGTTTCCAGTGAATGCCGTCGCACACAATTACGTCGTAGTTGAACAGCTTGCAAAGGACGCGGAGTTTTTAACAGTGCCAGACCAGCGTAAGCTCGTCACGGAGCTGACAATGGATTTGCTGACAAATGACGACTCGTGTGAATTTGATGCCTGTGACGATGGACACACGTGCGAATTTGTGCTTAAACACATTCTTTGGTGCAGCACTAACATCCTTCTCAATAACTTTTGCAGCCGGATGAATGACAGAACCGTTGATGACAACAAATCTAAAAAAGAAAAGCTGAAACCCTAAAAAGCAAATAAACGAACTTGCGTTCCGTAACACGTTTTGTTGGGAACAATTTGTTAAAACACATTGTACGCCGAGAGATGAGCTCCCCCAATTCTTGCGCGCGCTTATCTGCTTCCGCAGCGCCCGCAGGCCTCGACGCATGACGTCACGACGGGAGCGCTGAGGCCTGAACTTGTCTAGGTGGTGATGCCATTTCCTCGTACCAGAGAGAAATTACTGCACGCGTCGCGCAATCCCCCACTTTAATTTTTTTTTTCCTTCAATAACATCCATCCATTCGAAGAGAAAGGTCGTGGTCGCTCTCCTCTCCGTCCGGCCGGCTCCCGTTCTCGCCGGCCCCGCCGGTCCTCCGAGGAGAGCGCATGCCCCTTGCCTCTCCTCCCGAGACGCGTTCGTTTTTAACGAACTCGCCTCGCCTCGGCCGCGCCCGGCCCACCCTCCTGCCAGCAATTTGGACTCTGGACAGGAGCTCCGAGCGCGTCCAGCGCCGTCCGGCGCCCCACCCTAGGAGCAACTAGGCCGCCCCGTCGCCCGCGTCGGAGCCCCTCGTACCGCTACCTAGGCCTACCTACCCGGCGGCCGGGTAACCCTCTACCGCCGGGAGAGCCTCTTCGGGCCGTCGTCGTCAGCTGCAGCGGCGGCGGCCCCTGTTCCTGAACACCCCTGCAGCCGGCACAGCGGACTACGATGGCGGCGGTCCAACCTTTGCCTCGGCGCCTGCTGTGCTGCCCCGGACGGGTTCGCGGCTTGATTGCTGCCTTCCGCCCTCCCCGTGCGCACCGGTGCGCTCGGGGCCCCGACGCGCCGCCTCCTACGGCGGTCTCCAGCGTTCCATCCCTGCTGCCTCCTGACGCAGCTCCCGGCGTAATTTTGGACCCCACCGCCGGTCCCTGGACGCCAACCCACTGACGCCTTGCTCAGGGACTCCGGAACAGGGGGGGCAGGGGGGGGGGGCGGTCGCCCCCCCAACATTTATCCAGGGGGGGCGCCGCCCCCCCCCCCTCCTCACTTTCCGACCGCTTACGCTGACATCGAATTTTCGATAAGTGCTGAAGTTCTAGTGCTTTATAATTTTAAAGAATATTGACATAGTACAGAGATGGCCAACAAACAAACAAATATCATTCAGCACACACAAATGCCAAATTCCCATCATAGGAAACAAATGTAACCTCCCCCCCTCGAAAAAAAAAACTATATCCTCGATATATTGAAAAAGTTATACTAAACTCTCCTTTCCTATCTCACAACGAATCCAAGAAAAAATCTCAACACTAACAATTAACCTCAGCCGATTCACAGGACACACTTGAGGTACGGCATCAAAACACCTGAAGGACGTTTACACCAGGGCGACTGAACGCTTCATTCTGTACTCCAAGTCTGGTACAAACAAACATCACAAGTGCGCAGGAAACTACTAACTATCCAACGCTTCCCTCAGAATCACCAAAGCCTTCAGAATAACACCTAACATAGCCCTCCCAATACTTCCAAACGTACCCACCATTCACAATATTCGAAAGATAAAACGCACTTTTCAACGCCCTTAATAACAACCCTTCCTTTACAAACCACACCCTCACTATCCCCCCTTCAGTCATCACCACGAAAACGGACCTCCACCTCACCCACCCAACGCAACGCATCAAAATCAACTACTCTTCCGTGCCCCTTACACCATCAGACCTGCATATTTACACCGACGGATCGAAAACAGAGGCATGCTGTGGCCTAGCATATAACGTTCTCACAAAAAAAGAATCGAATGACACAGTATAAACTATTTAAACTTTCTGAATACAGCTCTAACTTTGAGGCCAAGGCTGTGGCCATCATCAAAGCCATTGAATACAAAAAAGCCAACACTTCCCAATCAAAACACCATCCTCGCCGACAGCCTCTCAACACTAAAAGGGGCATTTGAAAAGGGGCAATCGTGCCAGGGGCTTCTGAACTCGGGGCTTTTGAAAACGGGGCAAATGCAGCGGGGCATTCGGCGCAGGGCATTTGACACGGGGCTTCTGACATCGGGTGCTTACGTGCACCACCCAGTGGAAATATCAAGTGCAGAGATACGTTTACTGCAGCAGCAGCAGCACTGCGGGCAATGTTTAAAAGAAAGATACATGTATCAATTTAAAATAGAAACCAAGGCATTTATTAAAAGGGAAATTTTTCTTGAATAATGCAAAAAATAACAAAGAACCATAGTGCCAGGTATATCAAACATAATGCATCGAGCAAATAGGAATTATTAAAACAAATGTCAAGTGCAAACAGTTGAAAGAAGGTGAAGTCTAATAATACTTTTAAAGGAACGAATAGTTTTAACATCCTGAGATAAGGTGTAATGAACGGGAGTTTGATTAAAAACTGAGGGAGTATGAGTCTGAGTATGAGTATGAGGGCGTGTGAGTCTGAGGGAGTATGCGTCATGTTTAATGAATTTTGTATTGAAATAATTCAAGTTTGACTTTATTTCTTTGGAAACAAACACAGCAGTTCGAAGTAAAATTATGTCTTCTAAACGAAGTATTTTGGAATCTACTAAGTAATGCAACGTGTGATCTTCAGTTCTTAACCACTAAATGGCACGAATCGCCCTTTTTTTTTTTTACAAAGAGGAATGAAGTAGTATTCTGTTTTGTCGTGGTGCACCAAACTAACAAACAATACTGGAGTCGAGATTCTATAAGCAAATAATACAGGAATGTTTTAAGCCAGACAGGTAAAAGATTTCTATATTTGTTGATGATACCGAAGGACCTTGAGAGGCTATTTTAAGTTCGCTACGTGGGCATTGGAATGCACGTGGCGCCAGTTTTTGCGGGCGCCAGGCGACGCGCTTTAAGCCCCAACTCGATGGACGCATCCTACGCGTACCGGCTGAGCGCCTACGCGCACGGGCGTACGCTGGATCCTGTCTGCGCATGCGCAAAGCGAGGCGCGCGCGTTGCTAGATATCTGTTCATGTCAGATATTTTCGGCCCTGGCGGCGCGCTGGCGCACGCGCCGGAAATGGCTCGCTGGTTTGTGGCCAATGAGAGGGCACAGTTCCCGCTATATCCGGAATGAGCCTCCGTGGCGCGCCGACTGATTTTTTTGTCAACGAGCTGCGACAGCCCCCTACGCAAACATGTCGTACCTAATAAGCAATGAAAAATTAATCGCTGCTGTTGAGAGGCGCCGCTCGCTGTGGCTTGTCAGCCACAAACACCACAAAATTAAGCTCGTTACGGCAGCGTCCTGGAAGGAGGTGGCGGCGGAAATAATGCCGGGAACACCATGTGAAGGTAAGCAGGCACATTGCTCATGACGAGCACTTCATGATTGTAACGTTCTTAAGACTCCTCATGTTTCAATCACGCAGAGAACGTTCACCACATTCAGAAGCGGTGGAAATCTCTCCGCGATAAGCACTGAAATACGTGCCAGTTTGAATGAAAAGCTACTATTAAAACTGCAGTTCAGTTTATATATTACATAACTTGCCTTGCTACTTTCAAAATCTAAAGATTTCAAGTGGCAGTCTAACTGTTTTGGCCAGTTCCAATCTATGAGGTCTAGCAACAACGAGCAAGTGCGCGCACGAGCGCGAGTCAGCGACAGGCTATGGAGCTGCACACCACTTGCGACGCCCGTCGTGACGCGGCGCTGGGCGCACAGGCGCTCTGCGCGTACGCGTAGGATGTGCCCATCGAGTTGGGGCTTTAGACGGAGCGGCGAGCGCCGCTGTTCCGTCGGCTAGCCAGAGAGACCCATTCTTGGGGACAAAACAGGTTGTTGACCCTACGGTGGTGGCGGGACGTGCTCTTCTGGGAACAGGGGGACGGAAAGGACGCAAGGGAGAAGATGAGGTTGTAGAGACAAGGTCCGATGTCATTCATCACACCCGACCGCAATGTCTCCACCAGACGAGCGAGTAACAACGAAGAGTGTACGAAGAGATCAGCTCGCGAGGGTCAGGGGCGCCGCACCGCCATGCCAATATGCAGCCGTCGACAGATGCTCTACGAGGAGCGTACAACCTCAGACAGCCGTCATATCTGCACTTTGACCAAGTGGGGATGCAATTATCGTGGAGCGTGGTTGACAGGGGTGGGGTCTGCTGGCTTTGCGCCCCCCCCCCCCCCCCTCCTCTTTCCGTTGACTCGAACGTGGGAAGCGCACGTGCGTGTAGGCGCAGATAGGCGTGTAGGCGCGTGTAGGCACATTGCAACTTGATGTTGTCAAGATGAACGTAAATTCCCCGGAAAGGCATTCGGGCTCCATGTCGGTCATCGTGCATGCCTGCAATGCACGAAATACAAAAAAAAAAGTAGCAGGTCAGCGGCTGCTGTTAACATTTTCCGGATTGCTTGCATACTGATCCTTTTCAAGATTCCGTGAGTCAACTTCCCTGCGTAGCAAAAACTCTACCATGAAGACGCTGCCTATCCTAGGAAGAGAAATTGGGTGCAGCGCTAAGACATCTGTCCAAGCCGTACGCTGTGTATGCATTCACATGAATTGCCTTGGCGCACCCTTCCTTCGCGATTGCAGCGCGGGGAGAGTGAGTTGTACCTGCTAAGGAATGGCTTGGTAGAGCTGCACTTAACTACCTTTATCGCGAAAGCAACAAATTGCAGAAATGTGCAGGAATTATGTGTGTCTACAGCACTGCACCCTATTTTCTGTCCCCGGAACCGGCTTGGCTGCCATGGTGAAGTGGTTTTCGCTGCGCAAATAAGCTACCTCTCACAGTTTTGCAAACGCTCAATGCTGCTTTGAAGGAAAACCTACGTACATCGGCAAACTTCTTTTGTGACGCAGTTTCGTCACCGCCACTCGGTGGAGAGTTGGCGTCAGGTGAAACTGCATTCAGTGGGCGAGGATCATCGTCGATCTGCTGATCATGCTTTCTGCTCTCTCTTTCCTTTCGCCTGCAAATATTATGCAACAAAACTAAGCGGAAGTGCAAAAAGAAAAGAAATCAAGGTCAGTCGTCAAACGAACAGATGTTTCGCTCACCGCCGCCAGCACAATGTATTAAAACAACTAAGCTCTCGACCAGGCGGAGCAAAAAAAAAAGTATTGTGACACGCCGCTCTGAACGGGGAATAAATACAGCAGCGTAGTACATTTAAAATGGTCTAAGAGATGTGCAGCAAGACGACAGGAATGGAGACGTTCGAGATTGTGGCGAACACATATGATAGTTTTACAAGCGCACCTGCATGCACCCATGTGCCTGCTGTCGTTTTTCAGGCCAATTACGCGTTCTTGGAGAAAATATCTAGCCCCGAAAACACAACAAGTACACATTAATGAACCCGAAGTTGATACATTTGTCAGCATACCTGTCATGACACCGGGACGAACCACTTGTGCTTGCTTTTTTGTACGCTGATGGCGTATCACACGCCTCCCTAGAGTCGTTTTCCGTTGTTGATTGTGATTTTGAGGTACTTGTTGCCGAATCTTGTAGTGTTATTATAATTCTTGTTTATAGACCCCCGTCTGGTAAAGTTGAACGCTTTTTTTTCCTACCTTGACAGTGTACTTCACTCGTTTACAGGACATAGCCAATCTGTTGTCGTGCTGGGTGATTTTAACATAGATATATTGACTGAGAATACAGTTTCTAAGAGTTTTATTGGTATGATGTCTTCCTACAGCTGTGCAAATGTTATAAACCTGCCAACAAGAATTACCACAAGTACCAAAACTGCTCTCGATTTATGTTTCACTGATTTCTTACCAAATGATGTACAGTCGGGTGTGATGGCCTGCGATGTTAGCGACCATCTTCCATTTTTTGTCTTTTTGCCCCATTCGAGGATAACTTTTTCTAATAGCACAGCTAACACTTTCTATCGGAAAGTTAATGACGAAACTATATATTGCTTCCGACGCATGATTTCAGAGGTGGACTGGTCACTCGTTTTTAATGAAGAAGATCCTAGTCGCTGTTACGATGTCTTTGAAAAAAAATTTCAAGATGCCTATTATGAAGCCTTTCCTCTAGTCCGCCGCTCTAGGTACAAAAAGTCTAAGAAACCGTGGGTTACAAAAGAGCTGTACAAAAGAATAAGGCAAAAACACAATCTCTTTGCTGATTTTTTGAAGCACAAGGACATCAATATACTAAACTTGCATAAAGCTGTAAGGAATAAGCTCAACACTGATCTAAAAACCGCAAAACAGGAATATTACGCAAAAGCGTTCGCTAATAAACTTGCCCCTAATCAGATATGGAGGTCATACAACAATTTAGTATCAAAACGAACCGAGCCAACTCCAGTAGAGATTGTGGTAGATGGCGTTCCACTCAGAGGTCGTCCCTTATCAGACATGTTTAACGAACACTTCCTGACGGTTGGTGACAATCAGTCTGCGCAAACAACATGCACTGATCCAATGTCATATCTTAAAGGCATACCAAAGCCTTCGATATTTCTTTCCCCAACAACTACAGCCGAAATCTCTTCGTATATAATACGTCTAAAAAATAACTGCTCCGTTGGAGCTGATAACATCAAGGGTGAGGTAGTAAAAGCCGTATCTGATATTATCGCACCTTTGTTGTCCCATATATGCAACCAAATGCTCAAAGAAGGCAGGTTTCCAGATAAATTAAAGATAGCAAGAGTTTGTGTGGTACATAAGACAGGAAGCTATAATGATCCTAACAATTATCGCCCAATATCCGTTTTACCGGTCTTCTCAAAAATTGCTGAACAAGTCATCAATACCCGCATTACTTCGTACTTCATTAAGATTGGAGCTATTGCGAAAGAACAATATGGCTTTCAGAAAGAGAAATCTACGGAAAAAGCTTTACTTCACATAAAGGATAAAATAATTAACAATATAGAAAACAGAATTTTTACACTTGGACTATTCTTAGACTTTAGAAAAGCCTTCGACTCGGTCTGTCACAAAATTTTACTGCGCAAATTACAATTCTTATTCAGAGCTACTTATCATCCAGAGTACAATTCACAATGATTAACGACATACCTTCAAGCCACGGCCTTATACGCACTGGTGTGCCACAGGGCTCAATACTGGGTCCTATTCTATTCCTAGTTCACATAAATGACATTGTTAATATTCTTCCTTCCTCCGAAACAGTTTTATACGCTGACGACACAAATATTTTCTTTCATGACGCGAGTTTACAAGCAATAGAATGTAGAGCTAATCTCTGGCTAGAAAACCTTACATTATGGTTGAGGGCCAACAGGTTAGAACTAAACATCACGAAGACGAAGTATGTAATATTCAGAGCTAAAAATAAAGTCATAGATAATGAGCCAATCATATTATACAATTCGAATATTTTACAACGAGTACAGTCAATAAAATTCCTTGGAGTTATATTTAATGAACACCTGTTGTGGACTGACCATATTAATCAAGTAAAAAAAAAAATTTCGCGATCAGTGGGCCTTCTAAATAAATTTAGACTTCTATTGCCAGTATGGCTCAAAAAGCAACTTTATTTCAGTTTAATTCATTCACATCTTCACTATTGTTTACTGATATGGGGAGACTCAACACAGACTAATTTAAATGCTTTGTTTTTACGTCAGAAAAAGGCCATACGAGCAATTGCTAATCTAGGCTACTTGGATAGCACTAACTCGTGGTGGAACAGCTTGGGGTTACTGACAATTTTTCAATTAAAAAAACTCTTCGGCTAGCACTTGAAACATATAACAGATTTCATCTTGAAACTAATTTTTGTGCAACACCAGAACTACCGCAAAACCCATATCCCCTTCGACACATGACAATAAGAGCACCAAAATCAAGAACAAATTACGGATTCCAAACGATTAGATATCAGATGACTACCTTTTTGAATGAAAACAGAAATTTTCATGACCTCCTCCATCAATGCAGAACTCAAAAAATATACAAGAGAAAAGTGATTGCACTGTTGACTTCATGACTAACTGGTACATCCTGTGACATATTATAAATTGATAACAGTCAACATGATTGTATATATATTTTTTTTCCTTTTTATAATTCCCTGTAACCCAACAGCACGCATCTTAACAACTTCGAAGATACCTTAACATTGTTGTACAGTTTTTCCTTTGTTTTTCTTTTAACATGCCAGCAAGTGTAATGGCGACCGCTACATTTATTGTATTTGTTTATTTTGTGTGTGTATGTGCCGAGTGCAGTTTGCTTACCCCCAGGGAGGAAGGCCCTCGTCAGGCACCACACCTTTTGGCCTCCTTCCTGAAGTGTATGAAACACACTTCAAATAAATACTTTTCAAACTTTTCAAAGATGCTTGGGTCGTAGGATGGGTGCGCTTCTTCATTCGATTTAGCATTGCTTACAAAATGCCTGCTGCATATTTTTGATTTCCTCGAAGGCATCCAATCCGTACCATCTTCGCTGCATAGTTCAAAATAACAACAAATATACATGATACTCCGCTACACGTTTGCAAGGAACGATGCTGCGGCGCTTTTAATCTATCGTCATATAAGTTCACGAAAGTGCATCGAGACAGTGCCGAAAAACTTGATTTTTCCTGCACTGTAAAACTGCAACGAGTCCCAATGTCTACAGCATGGTATGAGAACAAGAAAAGGAGCTCAAACTTACTTTTGACGACGAATCAGCCGAATCCAGCACTCACGCCGTTCCGTCTCCCAGTGTCGCGTCGGGAATCCATAAAACCTTGTCCCAGGTGAATTCAGATACGTATTACTGCATCCTACTACACAGCAATGTGTCCTGCTGTTGTTATTAGCCATTTTGTGCTCGGAAAGGAGGCGCAGAACTGCTTCGCGACGGCGCGCGCAACACAGCGCGAGCTGTCAGACTGCCCCCGCCTTCCTGACAGGGACGCGCGCGCCGCCGTCGCGGTGTTCGCGCGGACGCCCACTCGCCGCGGCCGCTCGGCGAGTGGACAGCAGCCACGTGCATAGTCCCCTCCCTTGGCATCGAGAAGCAGTGTCGACACCGATATTTCTCCTTGTCTACCACCGCTGAAATAGCCGCACTACATCTCGCCGCTGACGTCATCTTGGAACAAGCCAACCTCACCAAAGTCGAAATTTTCAGTGACTCTCGTGCTGCTCTCTCGCAACTCCTTCATCCGGGTCGCAGTGCAATGTGTGTACAGTGGCTCCACCACAAACTGTGTACGCTCAGTGCGCGCGGCTGCGATATTTTGTTGCAGTGGGTGCCATCCCATGTGGGAGTGCCAGGAAACGAAGCTGCTGACCGACTCGCCAAGGCAGTCCATTCCAACCCAGCAGCTCCAGTTTGTGAGACTATCTCGGCCTTTGACGCAGCGCGTCACATACTACGCCACAAGGTTGCACTTTGCCACCCAGTCCCCCGCGTCACATCTGGCAAGCTCCCAAGGCCTGTCCCGTACCTTGCCTTCGGACGCGCGGCATACTCTTTACTCCTGCGCATCAGAATTGGTTGCGTCTTCACGGCAGACCGATGCCACCGCCTCATGGGAGAGGCCCACACAAACTGTATTGACTGCGGAGACACAGAAACAGTTGAGCACCTGCTCTGTGAATGCCCCGCTCATGCTAACGTGCGCTCCATAATGCGCGCCGGATACAGCAAGCTCGGCCTGCCGGCAACCTAGTCTTCCCTGAGGCATCGCCACATAAAAGGAAAGCTGCCCTGTCCGCTCTCGTCTCCTTCGTTGATGAGGCGAGCCTTCGCAGGCGCATCTAATGTCACCCAAGTGCTATGTGCTGCGTGCTGTGAACACAAACCTTCTGTGCATTGTGCCCCAGTGTGCTCAATTTCACCAACGTGCGCTACATTGTGTGTGCCCGCAAAACCCTTTCCAGAGACACTTTGGCGTCTCCACTCCCCCTCCTCCTGCACTCAGAAACATACTGTGATCAATGAGTGCATGGGCATCTTCTGACTCACTCCACTGCGTGCTTCGCAATGTGTGCCCGCCCACTGTTTCTCATGCCTGTGTGTCGCGCTTTTCGTGCTGCATTCTGCCGTGCACTTGCCGCCCTTTCTGCCTCCGGACCCGTCCTCTATTCTATCTCTTTAATTCCCCTCCCCCAACCCTGTGCAGCGCAGTGAAGGTGTTCTCGAAGAAACAGTTGCACGCCCTGCACACAAATTTTTCACCAACAACCAGAACCACTTACAGTGCGTGGCTGAACTTCGACTCTTACTAGAATTTCTAATTTATTCCAACCTTCGCCCTCGCATGTAATATTGCGGGCGCCTTACTACCGCCAGTCTCCCCTCCCCCTGTCATCACCCCCCCCTCTCACATATTTCTTTAATCCTTCTCCCTTGCGCAGACCCGTTGCGGTGTTCCCTTCATAAAGGAGAAAGTTATAGGGCTGTGCACTCCCTTTAATTTCACACCCCCTACCCCCCAACCAACCTTCCCCCTTTCACAGAATCTCTCTCTCCGAGCTACCATCGTGTTCGGACGGAATTTTTGGGAAGACGCACCACGTGCCATTGCGTTTGCTGTTTCCCCTAGTTTTCAACCCCACGATGGGGCTCTTAGCATCCCCAAGTCTCCGTAGAGGATGAACCGTCTTGACGAGACGATGGAGAGTTTGCCCTCGAACCTCCGCTCACGGGCAACCGGGAAGCACCGCCGTGTGGGCAGTGTTGACTGCTCCCGCACGCTGCACCAACTCTACGCGGATGCGAACCGGATTTTGGAGCTGAAAGCTCAGGCACAAGACTTCGTCACTGCCGTACAACGCCGTGATGCTGCCCAGAGCTCCTCTGGGGCCTCTCCGCCTGCTGCGAATGCCAGCCCCCAGGTTGCGGCTCCTGGAACGGTTGTGATCATCCCAGTGGACGCAGGGGAAAAGAGCTCCATACTCTTCTTGGACACAACAGTGGAAGTCAGTTCGCTGGGCGTGGAAGGAGCACGCTCGAAGTCTCTGCTGTACAAGAATCTGGACAGCTCCTTTCGGTACCCAGCAATATGGGTACCGAGCCAAAGCCTCCTCGAATTTTTTAAGGCCTCCGCACTTTCCTCCTCGCACCCTTTGACGTCACCCCACCTTGACCGGTCGGGCGGTAGGGTGACCGGTCAAACAAGTTGGTGCACTACCGCCTAGGCTTGTCAGTACACACGTGCTGCGTGCAGTGTCCTGTCACAGCAGCTTGACTCTGAAGCTAAGCACGTGTTTCTTTTCGTAGCGTGGTCTGATTTCCTTCTGCAAACGTGTGTTGTGTGCTGCATATCTGCGTCGTGAAAGTGTCAGTGAAAGTTCCGGCAGTCCAGGATGGGCCGCTGTTGCGTGCCGCACTGCCGTGGAAATTATGACGGCGGTCCGAAGGTCCGTGTCTTCTCATTCCCAAAAGACGACCGGAGGATAAAATGGAAGCAGGCCATCCGGCATGATGATTTGGACATCGACACACTGCGGGATCCAAAGGTAATATAATTTTCCCATATGTCAATCACTGTTAATGTCAAATGATAATATACATTCGGATGCATTAAGCATACGGCATGCAACCAGTTCGATACACGGCGTGCTGCAGTTGATGGCAGTTAAGTGACATACAGCAGCACTTATAAGCAGCACCAATAGCAGTAATTAGCCAATCTGTGGTAGTAACAACAGCACTTACATCGCAAAAGAAAAAAAGAAAACAGGACGTAGAAAAATTTCATATACTCAAAGGGAACATTCCTCTTTTATGCAGGTGTGCGAGCTCCATTTTAAGCCCGAATACCTCCGGTCTACAACATCGTACACAGATGCTGATGGAAAGACAATAGAAGTTGCGATGAACCTCACCCGACTCACTCCTGACGCGGTACCTACGATACTGCCAAATTGCGCATCATACTTGTCTAATTCTGCACCGATTCGCGAGGAGCCCGATGCAAAACGGAGACGACGCGAAGCAACTCGTCTGCAAGACGCCATCAAGATGTCACTTGCGACACATGAAGAAGAGGAGCGCAGGAACAAAGTCTCGTCGTATGGGCAACTTCTGTCTCTCCTTGAAGGTCTTCACGTCTCAGACTTCTGGGTGATGCGAAAAACTGACGCCGCCGTAGCATTCTTTCACGTCAACGAGAATTCAGCGCCCCCAGAAATCGAACGCTCCGTGGTAGTAAATAATTCGTTGAAGGTGTCAGCCTTTTGGAGAAAAGTTGAGCTGCGCGGTGGTGAAATGACAGTTCCCGACAGACTTGAAGACATGCGCAGTTTGGAATCCGTCCTCAAAAGTGTGCAGCAGTTCAAAGCACCCGACCGTTGCGAGAAAGACGAAAAACTGAAAGCCTGCTTTCAATTACTTTTTTCTCTTCTTGATGATCTTTCAAGTGATGACCTTCTGCCAGTGGAAAAGATGGAAACCCTAAGATTTCTAAAAGAACAGCTTCATCTGCTCAACAGAGAACGGACTGCATTTAGATATTCTTCAGAGCTTGTCATCTTGTCAAGCATATTTTTCACAATTTCCCCACATGCGTACAAATTTGTTCGCAGCTCTGGAAAATTGATCTTGCCTCATCCCTGTACAATCACCAGACTCTGTAACAAATACAACGTTAGCCCTGCGGCAGAGCAAAGTGATCAGTGTTTTTTAAGTTATATAACAAAAAAAGCAAATCTTCTGAAACCCCATGAGAGGACGGTAACACTTATGATGGATGAGATCCATATACAGCAATATTTTGAGTATAAGGGAGGTTCCCTCACGGGAACAGCATCCAACTCCTCTGAAGCTGCCAAAACTGCGCACGTATTTATGACGCAGTCGTTGCTTTCTGGACACAAAGATGTGGCACATATCTTGCCAGTTTTCAGCATTGAGGCAAGTGACTTGCATGAAGTCCTCAAAAAGGTTATTTTAGGGCTTGAAAAAGCCGGTCTCAAGGTTATTGCGGTTGTAAGCGATAACAATTCTATAAACAGAAAAGTAATGTCATTATTTTCCAAGAAAAAAGCAATTGACATAGTGTATCCTCATTCGGCAGACAATGCACGGCCGTTGTTTTTTGCGGTGGATCCTGTGCACCTGTTAAAGTGCATTAGGAACAATTGGCTCAATCAAAAAAGTCCAGATACATCTTTTCTTTATCCAGAGTTTAAAAGCACAGAATCAAAGCTTGACATAAAAAAAGCTTCGTTTCAGACGCTTCGGGACCTGTATACTTCAGAGCGACACAACCTGTCTAAATTTGCCTATGGACTAACATACAAGGCCTTGCACCCAACAAATATTGAGCGTCAAAATGTGAAACTTGCGCTCAAAGTAATCAATCCTTTTGTAGCACAAGCTCTGAAGACTCCCGGTACGAAACCCGGCTTTCCTTATGCCGCTGATACTGCGGAGTTCATTGATTTAATACACAGGTGGTGGTGCATCGTGAACACAAAAACACCATCAAAGGGCCGACACCTCAGAGATCCTTATCAGGAGCCTGTCAGAAACATGACTGGTGTGCAGCTGCAATTTCTTGGTGAATTTGTAGACTGGTTGGACACATGGAATGACCTGAAGATGAGTGGCAGCCGTTCTGGTTCACTGACTCCAGAAACTCATGCAGCACTCCGGCTGACATCATATGCGTTGATAGAACTCAGCAGGTACTGTCTCGAAGAGCTTAATTTTGAATATGTCTTGCTGGGGAAATTTCAAACAGATAGTTTGGAGAGCAGGTTTGGACGTTACCGCCGGCTTGCTGGATCCAATTATCATATTTCTGTTCAGCAAATATTTGAGTCGCAAACCAAACTGCGTCTTGAAGACTCGCTGGTATTTCCAGATATGAAAGAACTCTCAGAGTCCAGCACCATCACATTTGAAGGCAGAAAATTGCAAGACCAATACAACATCACGGTTACATGGGATGACATCAATTCAAAGAAACAAAGTTTGCCAGCAATAATTTACATAGCTGGTTTCTGCGCCCACGCCGCCTTGAACAAACTTCCTTGCGAAGCTTGTGCAAGAAACCTGACTAGAGAGGACAGGGACATTCCACCGGACGAGAACTGTCTAATTCAAGGGCTCACTAGAGGAGCGCTCAAATTTCCGCAGCCTGTCGTTGTGAACGCTGTTCTGCACACAGAAATTGTGCTTGAAAAATTGACGACAAAAGAAGACGCCGCACAGTTCCATTCCACACGCCATCAGAGAGAGCAGCTCCTTTGCTTACTGAAGCACTTGTTGAGCGATGTCGAAGAGTTGGATGTTTGCTGCAACGGACATCACCCGGACAAAGTGATTTCCAACATTTTGTGGGCTGCCACGAACACCTACATGAAAAATTACGTCCAGATGAAGACGGACCTGCTAACGGCTAAGGCCGCAGCTCAAGAGAGAAAATTAAAAAAAGTTGAGATGTTTAGATGTTTAGAGCTTTGCGTGCCGCATGCACTGCGCGCGACGCCGGCAGATGCTTTCCCGCACTGCTCGGTCAAGGTGCGTGACGTCACGGAGCGAGTGCGCAGGCCTGAAAGTATTCTAGGAGGCTTTGCCCAAACCCGGTGCCCCCTCCCGCCCCAGATCCGCCTCCCCTCACCTATTCTTTCATCCCCTCTCCCTAGCAAAGCCCAGTTGTGGCGACCCCTTCACTGGAGGCAATTACCGGGCTGCGCTAACCCCCATTTCTTCCCCCCCTCCCCGTGTCATCCGAGAATAATAATCACAATCTTCCACACAGTGCGTGTCTCAACTCCCACTCAGACTAGAAGTTCCAGTTTGTTACATCCGTCGCCCTCGTAATTAAAATTGCGGGTGCCTTACTCCCTGCCAGTCTCCCTCCCCCTGTCATTACCCCCTCCTCTCATCTATTTCTTTAATCCCTCTCCCTTGCTCAGCCCCGTTGCGGTGTTCCCTTCCCAAAGGAGACAGTTATAGGGCTGAGCACTCCCTTTATTTTCACCCCCCCCCCCTCCCTAGCCCCACCGACCATTCAAAGAATCTCAATCTCTTTTGCCTTTCGCCATTTTTGCGATCGTTCACCGTTCTTTGTCGTGGAGTCCTAGCTTTTACAATCCGGCGCTACGTCTTCTGCTTGAACAGTTGCGGGCTGCCGGACACGGGACCAACGCTGCTCTGGATACCGAGGCCGGTTCTTCTCGCGCAAGTCGTCCACATTCTGTAGTCATGGGTCGCACGTTTCGAAAGAAACGAAAGACTGAGCTTGCGTACGGAAAGCGAAAGCGCCGACCCCCTACTGCACGGAAGTCACGAAAGTCTCTGAAAGTGATCGCCGATGAGGCGGACTCGTCAAATGACGGTGTGCGGGCGCCGGCATCGGACGTCAGCGTGCCGGACGGTGCCCCACCAAGTCAGCCACCAAGCAGTGACAGCGATGTCGCCCTGGATCCTGGGCCGTCGACAAGCTACGGCCGCGTACCGGACAATGCAACGGAGTTGTGACGCAGGTCAGATTTGTCAGCAGAGGACTGTTTCCTTGATGAGGCTCTTCAACGCGACACTCAGGCCATTTCGGAAGAAGTGATACATGGTGTCTCGGCAGATGCGTTCAATCAGCGGAGCTGTGCCGATGTTCCATGCGGCGGGCGTCGTACCATTCAGGAACACAGAGAGCCAAGTTTTGTGTCCGCGGAATCGGCAAAAGCGCGCGCGACCACTGTTCGCGAGTCGCTTGGTGCGATGTCGGCAACTGAGCGGAAGTTCACGCTGACCGCGCTGCCGGAATCCAATACTACGCGTGCATCAGATGAGTTCGTGGTAATTCAAAAGGGAGCGCTAAATTCGCTGATCAGGGCTGCCCTCTGCCCGATTTGCCGGAGGCCAAGCCTAGCAGTGGACCGGGACACCAGACTTGGACTTGCTGTGAAAATGGTGCTGAAATGTTCGTGTGGTGTTATCAGCTCCCAGTGGTCCTCGCAAAGAAAGCAAGGTGCGAGGGCTTTCGATGTAAACCTCAGATCTATGCAAGCAATCAGGAGCATTGGCAAAGGGCCCACTTCTCTGAATGACTTCTGGGCAGTTATGAATGTTTCACACCGAGGACTGCACCAGAAGACATTCCGAGAGCATTTGAAGAAAGTGCTCAAGCCAGCTGCTCAAGTTGCTGCACAAAATTTTTTTGTAGGTGCTGTGAAGGCTGTCAAAGATGTTTACAAAAGAAATGGAAGTCAACTTCACCAAGAACATTACAGTTGTTTATGACGGCACATGGCTGACGCGTGGGCACAGCTCACACATTGGTGTAGGCTGTGTAATAGAATTTTACACGGGTCTTGTGCTTGACTGTACAGTCTTGTCCAACTTCTGCCTTGGGTGTGAAATAGGGCCAACTGAAACCGACCCTGCACACCATGAATGGAAGGAGGCTCATCAGTGCCAAAAAAACATTGATGTCAATGCAGGACGCATGGAAATTGAAGCCGCACTGCAGTTTTTGGGCGCTCCCTTGACAGGAACGACCTCAGATACACAAACGTAATCTGTGATGGAGACAGCCGCACCTACCTGGCCTTGTGCAATGATCAAACATATGGGTTCATACCTCTCACAAAGGAGGACTGTGTGAACCATGTACAAAAAAGGATGGGCACAGCACTTCGTTCTCTTGTGAACAAAGCCAAGAAGGAAGAGGCACTCGGTGGGAATGGTGCCTTGACACAGGATTTGATAAAAAGACTGACTAGTAATTATGGCCTAGCCCTGCGAAATAGCACAAATGTGGAAGAAATGCAGAGGGCAGTGATGGCAACACTACATCACATTGCATCCACAGATGCTGAGCCCCATCATGATCTTTGCCTACCTGGTGCCCAGAGCTGGTGCAGGCACCGTGCAGCTGAGGCAGAAGGCAAGCCACACCCTCCACACAAGTACAATCTTCCAAGCAGAGGTGTGCAAGCGCTGCTAAAGGTCTACCAACGCTTGTCCGACCCTAATTTACTGGCTCGATGTAGTGGCAACAAGACGCAGAACGCTGCCTAAAGCCTTCATTCGGTGATTTGGACATTGATATCGAAGCAGCAGCATGCCTCCCTCTTCACTGTAGGAGCAGCAGTTTACGAGGCAGTTGCTAGGTACAATGCAGGCACCTTGCGAGCTTATACTGAGCTTTGCACTACGCTGGGCTTAAAACCTGGTGCCCTTGCCCTTCAGAGGGCTGCAGAAAAAGACCATCAGTGAGCCAAAAAATCGTCTCGTGTGCACGAAATCAAAGGGCAGAGACCCAAGAAGTCACGTGTAACCAAAGGCAGCAAAAACTACAGTCCTGGTGCATTTTGAGAGTTGTGAACTGCTCCGAAAACTTTGAGAGACGTTTTCTCAAAAGTGTGTTTTGGGCAATCTGCTTTGTCTGTGGAGAGGGTAGCGTGGGAATGCCTGAACCAATTTTGATCCTGTTTGTTTTTATTTATTCCCTGAAGTGTGCTTGAGGGTATGACATTCTTCAATATCTCGTTGAGGGCTTAGTTTTTTTTTTCTACAGCTAATTTGTGAATGACAAGTTCTGGCACAGTTGGTGAAGGTGAACATGATGTTCTGTGTAAAAAAATAAATGGGTTTAAAAAAATTTTTGGAACTGTTGTACCCTGCAGGGCTCTTTTGAGCAAAGATTGAAATTGAAGGCAGCTCCCTGGCATGTTTCGTTGCAGTGCCAGGTTTTCCACAAGCGGAACACATGTAACCTTTTGTAACTTGAAAACTATTCAAGGTATCATAATGAAACTCCATATTTCTTTATTTAAGACACTTTTCAGTGTGGCTACCAAATTTCATTGCTCTAGGTCAAAGAACAAAAAAGTTAGCCCTGATCCCTACCTTTGAAAAGGCGTTTTTTTTTTGTAAAAATGACATTATTTCTTTTTTTGATTTAGAGAGTCCCCAAACATTCAAAAATATTTTGCAGCAAGAATCATGTTCGTATCTTATTTAGTTCAAAAGTTATAGCTAACTTTCGAACAGGTGGTGAACAGTTCCGAAACTGATGTGGTTTGGTAACAGAAACTGATAACTCAGCGATAATCAACGGCGTATATTGAAACTTTTTTATTATGTTTTAGTCTTATATGTAAAAGATTATTAAAGGCAATTTATAAGGCTTCGTTTTTTTAAACATTTCTTTAAATTTCCGCAAGGGGGATGCATGACGCTACAAGCGTCTCTTGTTTACTTTGCGTGCGCTTTGTGCTACCGCTTTGAATGCTGCCGGATTCATCCTTTTTATAGGCATTATTTTTAGTAGCAACAGTAATAACATAGGCTGGACGTTTTTATAAGAAAGCATGGCCAAGTTCAGGGTAAAAAGGCGATTGAAACGGAAGTTTCTTGGCAATCGACATACAAGGAATGCTCCGACCGAAGACCATGCGGACGTGAATGTATCGGCGAGTGCTGCAAAGCTTGGGAACTTAGAGAACAATTGTGAAGTGCCGCTGCAAGAACCTTTACTGCAAGGTAATAGGATTATTGATATGGAGATCCTATCATCTGTTTTTGCAAAACTGGCCTGCCCGGAATGCAAGACGTCGCTCAGATTGGAAGAATGCTCGCAGCTTGGAATATCATGTGCATATGCTGTTCTGTGTGATGCGTGCGCATATGCATATTCATTTCAATCATTGAAAAAGGTTGGAAGTGCTATTGAGAACAACCTGCGTCTTGTCTACGCAATGCGTCAGCTGGGCAAGGGATATTCTGGAGCTGTAACGCTGACGAAAGTGATGAACATGCCAGCACCGCCTTGGCATTCTGCCTACCAAAAGATATCTGCTAAGCTCTATAAAGCGGCAGAGACTGTTGCATTTAAGTCAATGATGAATGCCGCTGCTGAATTGCGTTGTTTTGTGCAAAGTACTGAGTGTGGTGTGTCAGGTGATGGCACATGGCAAAGGCGTGGACATTCATCATTGAATGGATGTGTGACCTTGATATGCATTGATACTGGGAAAGTTATTGACGTAGAAGGCATGTCAAGTAAATGTAGGGCATGCCATTCGAAAAGCAAGTTGAATCCCTCAAGCACTGAGTATCTGGAGTGGAAGGCAAATCATACCCAGTGCCAAGCAAACTACACCGGTAGTGCTGGTGGTATGGAGGCAGTAGGGCTCTATCGTGTGTTCGAGCGAGCAGAAAGAAGTCGTGGTTTAAAATATGTAGACTTCTATGGAGTTGGCGACTCCAAGAGCCACGCGGCTATAAAGGACATACCGTATAAACACGTGTAAGGGCCACACCCCGTATTCCCAAAGGAAATATTTGAAAAAAAAAATCTGTAAGGGCCGCACCCAAACTTTCCAGGAAACACGCAAGAATAGCCTTTGAAATACATGCGCACAGGAGCTTCGAGGTGCCGCCCATGGATGGCGCCCGAGGCCGCGGGTCATCATCATCATCTTTTCTTCTGCCGCGAGCTTCTGCTACTGTACTTCCGCTATCCGTATCGGCATCGGTATCGTCAGGTCTAACTTTGTTCTGTTCTGGCTGTCAAAGCATGCGTTTTTTGGTGGTTGTGTTAGCGTGGTCGCTCGGCATAGTTGTTGCTCTCGTGCGCTGTCGTTCTTCACTTTTTCATGAACTGCCTCCGAGCATTGTCACTGTTGCACGATGGGCAAGCACCTCAACAGCTACACAACGGGCTTTAAACTGAAAGTAGTGGAGTTCGCTCTCGAACACGGCAAGCGTGCCGCAGGCAGAAAATTTGACGTGGACGAGAAGTGTGTCCGACGGTGGTGCGGACAAAGGGATGCGTTGAAGAATACCAGCTCCAAAAAGCGCGCTTTCTGAGGCAAGCCATGCAAATTTCCTGAGCTAGAAGAAGAGCTGCTATGCTATTCAATGGAAGTGTGGAACAACGGCTACGCGTTGACAACGGACATGCTGCGCGTGAGGGCACAAGCCTTGGCGCGTGCTAAAAGCATACCGCACGAGGACTTCAAGGCTAGTGCCGGCTGGGTACGAAGATTTCTGAAGAGGAAGGGCCTATCATTTCGGCGAAGGACCACGCTGTGCCAGCGTGCCAGTTTCAGTTCTGGTTCCCAGTTTGGGATAGTCTTGTCTTGTATGTGCACTTGAGATCGGTGTGGGGTCACATCACGTGACCCGAGCCTATAATAGGTGATGCCACAGTGAGTAAAGAGTCTTCTTCAGAGTTCCACCACATCGGCTGCGTCCGACTGTCTCACCCGGGTCAACCAAGGCCCCAACACAACGCTAGAAGGTGGACAGTTAAAACAAGTGAAATAAGTGTGCACACGCACTTAACTGCGAATAAAGAAAAAAATGGTACTGAAATTTTCTTGCCATGGCAGAGTAGGCACTTTTTAGGCCTGCACGTCTAGCTCTGAAATTATCAGCTGGTGCATGAAAGCTAGTTGGTAAAGGCATGGCTAATTATATGTCACTTAGCGTTCCATCAAAATGTGCAATGAGCACTGCACCTTTGACATTTTTTGCACAATATTTGATTGAGTCGAACTGAGATGCTCAACTTCAAAATATAGTCTGCATACTTTGGGTTGGAAAAAAGGATGCTTAATTTTTCACCCAGGAACGCTAGGAAAGCACGGAGCCCGAAGGAAGGCTTCTTTGAAGATATGTTTCTTCCGCTGAGCGAAACTGAACGAATAGAGAAAGACACGAGGCTAACAACCAAGTCACCGTTGTGGTATGAAGCCAGGTACAGAATGTCCACTGGCACCACCATGCACTGGGTGAGAATTCATTTTTGTACTTGTAACTATTTGCTTGTAGTGAGAGCATAGAAGCAAGTGAAGTAAAATAGCTGCATCTTTTCTTTTAGATCCGAACACTGAAGGCAGGCACAAATGTCCAGGGCCTTTTGGACGGCGTCCCACAGCAGCAGCTCCCACTTAACATTCAGGCTGACAAATGGGGTGCAGACAAAGAGAAGGTGGCCAAGAAGCAGTATTTATAAGTCATGAAAGCATGCCATCTCAATTTCGAGCTTCATGAAATCGGCTTTGTGATCGATCCAGATGTATGTTTCTGTTCAATTCACGTTCAGTTAGTGCCTTTGTAAGGAAATTGATCATGGTCATGTTCATTTTATGTGGTGTTCATTTTATGTAGCACATGAATATACCTTCGCAATATTTTTTCCCAGGCTCCCTTCCTTGGTGCAACCCCTGATGGTCTGTGGCACTGTACTTGCCGTGGTGTGGGTCTACTGGAGGTCAAATGTCCTTGGTCTCTTAAGGAGCCCCACAACTAGGCATTGGAGGCCTCATATTTCAGTGCCAGTCGGACCTTTCTGGAGAACCACACATATTTCACGCAAGTCCAGACGCAACTGCACATTTGTAGCAAAACCGCGTGCCTTTTTGTGGTGTGGTTGCCGCACCAATTTGCAACTGTGGAGGTTCCATGTAGCAGAAACTTTTTAAAGCCAGTTTTAGAAAAAGCCCGTGCTGTTTGTGCTGAGCATGTTTTCCCTGCTGTGTTCTAAGCTGGCCTGGAAATACTACTGCTCATATTTTATTTTCATACATGCAGTTCATTTATTCTTATTACTTAGTAGGCTCTGTTGAAAGGCTGAAGTATGAATAAACAAATCCTTGCATAAAATGTCCGACCACCAGAATCAAGCTTCAATCAAGGCTCTGATGCCCTACCAAAGGGAGGGCAACACAGGGTGCACACGGGGACATGAAGCTCGCTGCACACCTGGAGATACCAGTGAATGGGGTTAAAAGGGCCATCACATCTTGCAAATTTGGAATACCCGGTGCTGTAGAGCACTGCAGCTTTGACTATACATGTGGCGCCACCTCCTGTTCACGTCGCATGTTCAGCTCCCTGATTATAAACTATAATTCGGTTACATCAGATTTCAGAAAATTGTTACGTTAGACTGTCACATGTTCAGCTCCCTAATTATAAACAATAATTTGCATCATTTTCCAGAAAATTATTATGTTAGACTCAGCCATCCAAAAATAGCATAAGCTCCATACTTCGGTTCTTTGTGAATTTAACGGCATAAGATTAGTTGAAACTGTGCTAGAAAAATGCAACGAAAATTTTTATAAGGCTAGTCTTGTTGGAAAAGAACGTGAATCTGAGAAAATGGCATTTGAAATGCGCGTGCCAGCCATTCGAAGGTCTTTGTAGAGGCCCCAGAAATCAGTGAAATGAGGACGTTACAAGAAGATTTCTCAATAGTTAGTAATACCAATATGTAGGCAAGGGGTCCAGCTCTCAATAAGACCAAGATGGCAGCCAGTCAAGGACGCGACTAGGAGAAGCATAGGACGCAGAGTGCTGCCACGTTTTCTTCTGAACTCGCCACTTTGGCACTTTAGAAGAGTCTAATATATATCGATTTCGTAGTAGTTAAAGGTTGACTGAAAATATCAAACTTTGCAGGCAGGTGCTCTAGAGTCTACTGAACTCGAACATCCCGTTTTTGAAAAATCACAATTTTTGCATTTTTTTTTACCGTCTCAAAAGATACATCTCCCCTCAATCTCTAAATGAAGTGTTTCTTTAAAAAGGGAAGCTTTTACCAGAAACAAGATTATCATTTATTTGAAAAAAGTAGAAGGTAATTTTTTACACTGCCTCTTTTTAATATCCAAGAGAAACAAAACTTCTTCAACCTTGTACCCTTACCCAGGCTACTCGGAATCAAGTTTTCTCCAAAAGGAAACTGCACTCTCATTTTGTCAATGGCTTTAAAAGGCTGTGTGTACATTCATGTGTGCCATTGCGACACAGTAGAATGCGACGTTCAGGCCCAGATTGCCTCGAAATCATCATCTCCTCAAGCAGAGGAGCGTGAGCAGTTGTGCTTTTCTCTAATACGATTTATTCTGATGCAAAACGGATACATCCCCGGAAGTGCGTGGTGTCAGCGCAAATGTATTCGCGTTTCTGTTGTCTTTGCTTTCTCAAAATTCCAGCTGGCAAGTAAACGTTCCCATGGCCCAAAAGTTGGCTGTTTTCTTGATGACGTTAATGCTTGTGATTTCATTCGCTAGTAATGCAGTCCTTTTTGGCCTGCACCGTAAAGCTGTTAACAGACTTTATTTTGTTTTGGGCAGCACGAAGGCTGCTTTGCAGAACTTTGTTCCCAACCCGCCACGAAAAACCGTCCAAGCATCAGTGCCTCCTTGCTTTAAGTGTCACTACCCTGGTTGCTGGTTTATTATTGACTGTGCTGAGGTTAGAACTGAAAAGCTGCCTATAGTGGAAAGAAGGCATTCCTATTTTCACACTAGAAAGACAGTTAGATCTTAAAAGTCTTTATTTGTAATTTTAACTGACAGTAGAAGTACATTTGTGTCGGATGCCTATTGGGGTCAAGCTTCAGACACCCATAAGACACTCCACTCTGGATTTCTAGACCGTACACAGCCTGAAGATATGGTGCTGGCAGACAAGGAATTTTCTGTAAATAGGGCTCCAACTGCAACTAACTGAAGTTCTAGTCTCTGCTCTTCATGTTCTTAAGACAGTGGTGCTCTGTCATCAGGGTCATGCCTAAAAGCTCATTTTCCGACTTTGTACAGCAAATTTCACTATAATATTTCGCCAAGAGAGAGATTAAGAAACGAGGATTTCTAAAATAAGCACTGAAAATTCTGACCGAATTAGCCATTTTATTTGCGTTGTCTTCTTTAAGCTGAGCTGAGCAGCAGGCCAGCACTTCTTTTTAATTTCTCGTGCCAGAAGCCACACCAGACAAGGATGAAGATAAGATGGTCTCTGTGTACAAGCTGGCATCCACAGCACCGAGGCTCTGAGGCACTCTGAGAGTGCCCCCGTTGTTGGGTTACCGGTCCAGAGACCTCAAGCCTTGGATGGAGCACAGACATGAACTAAAGCCAAGGAAGCTGTGAATGGGGCTAGTATTAATTATTTGTGCCTTTCCGCACAGAGAGAATGGTAAGCAACACAGTCCATTTGCTTTTTATCCACCTTCCTTCCAAGCGTGGCTTCCAATGTGTAGTTGGATGTCCTAGCAAAAACAGTGAGGAGCTTTACCTCTTTGGGCAAATGGCTGTGGATCTGTAAATGGCAATCCTGCAGTGCGGCAAACTTGTAGAAGTGACTGTGTGTCAGTGCTAACAGTTTGAATAAGTTTAAAAGTTTGAAATTGCTCAAGGAAAGTCAGCGGCACTGCATTTTTCTCGTTTCCAAGCATCATGAGTGACTTTGGAGGCAGCCGTCCGCCAACATCTCCGTTTTGGCAAACCTGCGAGAAGGTGAACATTCTGTTTTCAAAATTCGAAAGGCGATGCCTCATATTTGTAATGAACGAATGTGTTTGAGGAAATGTATGTCGAATGTGCATTGAGATGATTCCCCGCACAAGATTTCCTTCTGATGATTTGGTTAGTGCCAGATATATTTTAAGCCGCCAGGCTGGCTCAGTGGTTATGGCGTTCGGCTGCTGTCTCGAAAGACGCAGGTTAGATCCCGGCTGTGGCGGTTGCATTTCGATGGGGGTGAAATGCGAGATGCCTGTGTACTGTGGGATGTCAGTGCCCTTAAGGAACACCATATGACTGAAATTATCCACAGATCTGTGCTACAGCATCCCTCATACCTGAAGTCAGTTTAAGACGTCAAAACACTATGAACCGAACCGTAGCTGTAATGTTTTTGGGAAGAAAAATGCCTCATAAAGAGACTGGCTGTTCATTCAGAACTGCTACCTTCTTTCAGCGTATTAAAATGTATCACAAACAGCCACACTAGCATAGTCCCAGTGTGGCTCAAATGGTTCAGTAGCTTATTAGGCATTTCACAATAAAGTGCTTGCATGTATGCAATTTTCTGCACAGTGCATATGTGATAATTTTTTCTGTTGTGGAATTTGTTTAGGATATGTGTCCCAATGAAGACTTCATGGGCTTAGTGCACGTGGTTGCTGCGCAGATTAAGCAGCGAGTTTTATCTGGGCCAACACACAATACTGTACAGACGCATGTAATGACCGCACTCATGTAATAGCCGCACACCTGACTTTGCAAAGAAAATTGGGAAAAAAATTATTTAAAAATTACCTCAGTAAAAGCTGCACCAAATATTTAAAAGGGTGGGCACTGCTATCTACTGTGTGGTGCAAGAAATCAAGAGTGTTTTTTATTACTGCCATCAAGTGGGGCGCAAAACTTACGCCACACGCACATCGAGAATAGCCAGCAACAGCTCATGCCACAGCAGTCTGTTCATGCTCCTCGTCTTCCCTCGTTCGCCAATCGCGCACAATCTCGAAATCGGAACGTATCGCTGCCATTCGCTGTCCTGTTTTCTCTTGTGCTCGTGAGCAGAAGTTTGTTTCTGGATGGGGAAATACGTAAGCTATACCACTCAAAACTGAAAGTGGATAACTTTGCCAAAGAAGAAGAAAAAAAGAGCGGCTGAACGAAAATTTGGGGTTGACGAAAAATGTGTACGCCGATGGTGCTCCCAAGAAGGTGCTCTCAGGAAAACAAATCTTCAGATGCGCGCTTTCTAAGGGAAGCAGAGCAGCCGGAGATCGAAGACTCACTTCTCGAGTACGTGACAGAGACGTGACGCAACAACTTTGCAGCTTCAACTGAGATGTTTCGCATGAAAGTGTTCAACCTCGCACGAAGCAAGCGGGTTCTGGCCTCGGTGTTTAGAGCCAGCAATGGATGTATCCAGCGCTTCATGAAGCAGAAGAACCTGTCGCTTCGCCGTCGCACAACGATGTGTCAACATCTGCCAGAGGAGTATGAAGAAAAGCTGCTAATGTTCCAGAAAATCATTATCCAGAAGCGCAGAGAGCACGAGTACCTGCTCTCTCAGATTTGTAACACCGATCAAACCCCAGTTTTGTTTAACGCACCCACGAATGTGACGATCGAGGCAAAGGGAAAGAGCATGCGTGTTCTTACAACGGGGAGTGAAAGACTGATGCACGGTTATGCTTTGCATCACAGTGGATGGATGCAAACTACCGCCTTATGTTGTTTTGAAGTGGAAACCTGAACCCACGGAGAAATTTCATGATGGCACCTTTGTTAGGGGTATACAGGACTAACGATGGATCAGCTGGTGACAGACTGGTTGACATCTGTTTTGGAAAAGCGACCAGGTGCAAATTTTGACAAGCGTTGCCTACTCGTCCACGACACGTTCAGAAGTCACCTGACAGTCATTGTGTGGAAACAGTTTCGCACACCTGGAGGCATGACTGGCATGTTTCAGCCTCTGGATTTTTTAGTAAACCACAGACCTTTTAAGTGCAGATTTCGGATGACCGTCCATCAGAAGACGCCGACAGGTCAACTGAGGAAGGCATCCCTTGTGGATGTGTGCCACTAGATACTCTAAGCTTGGGGCACAGCTTTGATCAAGACCATGGAAAGTTCCGGCAGACATCTTGACACAGTGAGCTAGAAGCTGCTTGCGGACGTTCGTGTTCTGCACGTTACGGGGGAATGGCTTTCATTTACCTCGCTGGACAGACTGGAAGCATTCAGGCATTCGGCAGCAGCGGCGACGGACCGTCTTCTTGGTGCGCCCTAACAAGCACATCTTTTTTGCTGTGCAGTTGGCCATTCCTTCAAGTTGCTCTTCGTCGACATAGATCAAGCTGTGCCCTGAAATATCGGACATTGATGACTGGTGAAACCTGTTGCCTGGTTGCCCGTCAACGGAAACTCTGTCTGTCCATCAAAGCAACACCCACCGGCTCCTTCAGGAATTCGGCAGCAACGGCGACGGACCGTCTTCTTGGCGCGCCCTGACAAGCGCATCTTTTTTGCTCTGCAGGTTGGTGCACTGGCTTCTTCTACTTAGATTCGGCCGTGTTCATTTGCCGTTGTTGCTGCTGGTGCCATACATGCTGTCACTCCTTGCATTTGCAATTGTTTCTGCTCAACGCAAGTAGTCATGTCAGACACACCAATTTGTTTGTCTTGTAAGCAGACGTTCACTGATGGCAGTCCGTTCACCACCTGTACTGAATGTGACCTTAACTACCACTTTGGTGCCTGCTCAGAGGGCTACGAGAAGCCTGGAAAGGGTAAAGGCCCCAAAGATCCCTGGTGGTGCTCGACCCAATTAACGGCGAGAATGAGATGCACTAAATCATCTGTAAATAAAACTGGCGAGCAAAAATGTGAACACGTGGCCGAGCTTACTGCTATCCATAAAAAATTAACTCTAATCTTAGAAATGAAAGCTGAAGTTGATTGCTTACCTAGGTTAAGGGGGGATGCGGGCTAAAATACCGATTTTCGGAAAAAAAACGTGTTTTAAAGCTTGAGTTGTTTTGGATTGCTGGTTTAATGAAGAATATTCTCACCAAGTTTGGTTGTTATCGGAGAAGTAGAAAAGAAGAAAATGAATTTTTTTCACGACGCGGTGGGGCGCATTTGCCGTCGAAGGCGTCTGTGAATGCTCTTTTCAAGACGCGGCCGCGGTGCGGGCAAAAAACCGAACGTGAAGTGAATGCCTGTGATAGAAAGTTTGTTTTTCGCGCTGTTTAGTGACGGAATACTTTCCATCGAGACTATGCAAGGCAACTATCGAAGAACTAAAAAAGAAAGGCATATTACTGGCCGCAGAAACCGAAACAGGAGCTCGAACCGAAGCAGTGGGTGGCAAACCGAAACAGGAACTCGGATTGGCGGAAATGTACCACGTGACCACCCAACGCTGTTTTCGCGCCATTTGGAGTCGTTCCTGCTTTGGTTGCGCTCAACGCTTGCTATGTGTTGCTATATCTTCCTTCTGTGAGCTTATTGCGATCATCGGGTGGCCGGTGGTGTGACCCGAAGATGCCCGCAACGAAGGCTTCGACACGGAAAAGCTTCGGGAAGCGAAAACGCACGACGAAAGCGAGAGGCCTAAACAGCACTGGGCGACCGCCAGCAAGTGAGCGTCTGCCTGTGCGCACAAAGGCAAAGAATCTTGGCTACCAGTTTACCTGGCAGAAAAACGGAAGGGTGTTCACGAGAAAGAAGCCTGGAGATAGCGTTATGGTCGTGATGAAAGGGACCTTGATAAAATTCAGTAGCCTTTTTGCAAGCTAATACTTTGCCCTAGCATGACAATGCACATTGACACGGGATCCTTTAACAAGCAAGTCAAAGAATTTCTGCAGCCTAATGTTAGTTTCCTGTCAGTTTTTCACTTAAATGCCTGAAGCCTCCGCAACAAGTTGGATGAACTATCCCTTTATCTGGATTAACTTTCCGTTCAGTTCGATGCTCTGGCCTTTACCGAGGTGTGGTTTACTAATGAATCGGAGGTGCCACACATTGAAAATTACAGCAGTTTATCTCTGTTTCTAAGCGGGAAACGTGGAGGCTGTGTGTCATTGTTTCTGAAGAGTAGAATTACATACCGCAAAGTTCCAGAATATTCTCTCATTAACAGTGATCTCGAGGTGCTAACTGTACGCTGCCGCGGTATACTTGTCATTGTTGCTTATCGTCCGTCTTCTGGCAATGTTTCCCAGTTTACTGCCTTCCTCGATGAAACCTTTGATTATGTGTCACTGAACAACCTGAATGCCGTGCTCATAGGTGACATGAAGGTTAATTATTGTCTGACGACACAACCACGACTGACTTTTTAGCAGGACTACATTGCCATAATTTTGAGAATCTAATTGAATCTTCTACTAGACTCACAGAGAGTTCTAGCAGTGTGATAGACGCTTGTTTCACGAATGACAAAAGCAGACATTTTTTCTGGCATTTTAACATTTGGATTAAGTGACCACATGCCAATTTTTACATTACTCCTCCAAAACAATAAGCGGCCTTACTCTGAAGATTGACAGATCACGTACAGGGCAATTGATGATGAAAGTAGCCCACTTTTGCAATCTTGCCATCAGTACGAATTGGGATGGCATAATGAAAGAGGCAGACACGAATAAATCGTTTGAGGTATTTAGGGAAGTTATAAACACTCTATATACAAGCGTTTCCCGAACGTTCTTTCCGGAAAAGCAAAAGATGTAGAAAACCATGGATTAATAGTGCCTTGCATAAGAGAATTAAAGGAAAAAATAGGATGTTTGCAGTCTTTGTAAAGACAAAAGATGCTGAGCTATTCCGTGAATTTAAGAGTTAGAAATAAACTTGGTTCTAATATCAAAAAGGTGCGTGCGCAGTACTACATAAACATGTTTGCCTAGTGTAACAACTCAAAAGATACGTGGCATTTAATAAATAATTTACTTGGGCGTAAGAGAAACAACGTGCCACATCAACTTCACATTGACAATGTATATAGCGGCATAGATTTAGCAAATAAATTTAACAACTACTTTGTTCCTTCTGGTAAACCTTCACACATAGGAGATAATCACAGGGACCCGACCACCTACATAGGCAGCACATCCGCAGATTCCATTTTTTTATCGCCTTGTAGCGAGAGTGAGGTAATTAACATAATCACCTCTCTGCGTGATGGTAGTGCCCCTGGCATCGACAATATCCAACAAGACCAATTAAATCGATAGTTGACATTATAGCTAAACCGTTAGCTCATATATGTAACTGCATGCTTGCTACAGGCTGCTTCCGCGACAAAATGAAAATTGCTCGTGTTACCGTTGTGCATAAAGGAGGTGATGTAAATGAACTGACCAACTACAGACCGATTTCCATCTTCACAGTATTCTAAAAAGTGGCTGAAAATATAATAAATAGCTAAGAAAATGGAACAACTGAGCCTGCACTATTGGAAATAAAAGAGAATTATTGAGAACATTGAAAGTAAGCTTATAACACTAGGCATATTTTTAGACCTGCGTAAAGCCGTCGACTCTGTCAATCACAATATATCACTTAGGAAATTAAATTCCTACGGATAACACGAATTGCACTATAACTTTTCCAAAGCTACCTAAGCGACCGGTGTCAGCTCACTAAAGTCAACAATGCAAGTTCGTGCATGGGTCTTGTCACCACTGGTGTTCCCCAAGGGTTTATTCTGGGACCAGTTCTGTTCCTGCTCTACATAAAAGATGTAGTTAACTTACCTCATAACAAAAACATTGGAATTTATGCAGGCGACACTAATGTATGAAACGGCGAACGCTTGGTTACAAGAACTGTCTTTCTGGCTAAAATCAAATGAACTAACATTAAACGTGGCTAAAGCAAAGTACATCCTATTTAGAGCAAAAAACACGAAAGTAGATAGAAACTTCTTCGTCACATTTGAAGACAGTCGTCTTACTCAAGAAACATGAATAAAATTCTTAGGCGTGATGTTTGAACAGCACCTTCTTTGGACAACTCACGTGGAGTATATTCGCCCAAAGATAGCCCAATCTGTAGGTGTACTAACAAACTTAAAAATCTGTTACGAGCGAAGGTAAAATTACAAATTTATTATTCCCTTTTTCATTCGTACATGTACTATGGTTTAATTGCATGGGGTACAAAGACCACCACAAACCTACTCTTATCCGATCCTTTTTCCAGGTATAACTTGTTAACCATACAGCAAAGTTACAAGAAAACTAGCAATGTATATTAGGAGTCTAGTTACAGTAAATAAACATATCTAGCAACAATATCTCATATCAAGCTCAGCTTATAATTTCCGGCGACACAATTACCATACCTACAAGCCCTGTACAAATTATGGTTTTCAGAAACTAAAGTATTAGATACCTAATTTATTAAACACCTACCACGGAATTCTAGATTTAGCACTTGAAAGCCACACACGAAACACTTTTAAAAACAAAGTTCATGCAATGCTGGCTTCCTAGGTGAACGACACAAATTCCACCTTTGTGTTTTCTAATACATTTTCATTCTTATGCCTTATACTTCTTTCCTTCATGCAAGTGTATTATACTTTTAAGTTGCCTCATAGGCTTTGACATTGTTTTGATTGTGGATGGCTTCTGCTCAAAATTTCTAAAACTGTTGCTGTTTGCCGCTGATTGTCAATGTCAAGGACTACAGGCATTTGTCAGGTGTTTGCAACTCCTTTAGCCTGTATGTCCTCGGTTTTTGTATTTCATGAACCAAAATAAGCAAGTCATTATTATTATTATTATTAAACAGAGTATACAAAGTTGAAATTTCAATCTTGCCTCCTACTGTTTTCAGTGCAGTCTGGCCTTTTGCAAGCAAATCTCAGCTTACTTTTTCCAAATACGGTCATAGAAAAGTTGATTCACGACACGAAGCTATAGCTCTGATGTGCTCACTTTTTTTCAGGGCTGGGGCCACAAATAGGTTGCACGCAAAGGATATGTCATTATTAGCAAGGAAAACTTGTAACAGTAGTGACGGTAAGCAATAAAATATTGCCTTGATGAAGGCTCCTGTAAGAGAGACAAATAAAATTTAGCTGTGTAGCTAGTTCAGCTCGCTGAGTTCTTTATTTTCAGCCTAGTACAAGACGCACATAACAATGTGTCAGAATCAGAGCAAGATAATGGTGCATTAAATTCAAGAGGGCCCTCCAACTAAGGTTGCATGAGGAGTACTATATAGCTGTCTTGAAAAATTGGCACACTAATTCTCAGATAATTCATATACATGGCTGTTTTGTGTAATGCTGAAGCAAAGCACACGGTTCCAACGGCTCCTGAAATGGCCTTGGACATGGAACTTGGACATTCTGTAGACCTTAGACATTGTGCATTACCCAATTGCTTGTTTTTCTACGTGGCCCTTTAGATGCTGTGTAGAAAATACTCATGCATATCTGGTGCAGAACGGTTACCTTTTTGTCCATAAAAAAATACAATAGTTTGACAGACAATTTCAACTTTTCGACGCCAATAACGAAATTTTTTGTGCCACCCAAGTTTAAACGCCGCGTGCGGCATGGCCAGCACGGCCTTTTTGCATTCGTCACTATTACAGCGCGAGAGCAGAGTTCGCCATGAAAATAAACAAAAAACCTGCACACAGTTTATCCGCAAAAAAATCATGTCATGACTAATTAAAAGAAACAATTTGTATGATGTATTTGTACGTTTTGAATAAACTCAGCATCACGATGTTTATTTTCAGATATTTGCGTCTTCTAAGCTTCGCGGGTCTTTACGTTGCTTGTCGTTAGCTGTATTTGAGTGAACTAGAAGATCTAGCTGTATTCACGGGTTTTTCGGAACGCAACGCCTAGTACGGCAAGCCTTGTAAGGCGAGTGACGTATTTACTTTACTGCCAGAATTTGTATGCGCTAGTTGGTCGCGTCATGAAGTGCTATATGGTAGAGTTAGCTGTCCCTTTAAGTGCTGCCCCTGTACGTGGTACGCCTACTGCGAAAAGAAATTCATTACGCTCACTTTTGTGCACTGTTTATGCAGTGTTCTAAGTGTCGTCGATTTCTTGGTCCTTCCTGAACTGTTTAGTAGGGACAAGCTTGTCCTATTTCAGGAGCGCGTAGCGAAACAAGGCCGAAACATCGAGAAACGCGACGTAACGGCGCTAGTGTGTCCTTGCCAAGGAGATCTAAGCGTGTTTTTTCTTAGTAGCCCGAGCAGTTATTCTTGCTCAGCTTTTTTGTAAAATGTCCAAAGTTCTGTTATCTTCATAACCTTGCTAGTCGAACATACCAACACTGATTACATCTCTTATGTCTAGATACAGTGGAAGGAGTCCTATATCGGCTGATCGACATGGAAATTATCTCCAATTTCAAGAATGGTGTTGAAGAAACGGGAAGAACTCCTAATATGAAGAACCACTGCTTGCCATCAGATACCCCTTGCACCGACGACAAATATGATAAAACATCCGTGCCCTCGTGGAGGTCATCGGCATTCTCAATGTATGTGATCTACTCAATTGTTGAATTTGTGCTGTAGCGCACTGACTGTCATTTTCGCTCTGTTCACTACTCGCAACCGTGGACGCGACTAATCTCCACATTGCACACTTCTCGAAGTTTGAACTGTCTCAGCTGTTCCTGCAGTCAAGTTTTTGGCTTATTAGACTTTAGATTTCTTTGTTTCAATCTTCACACAGAGAAGCATTCCAACCAGCATGTACAGTACTCACGGATTGAAATAGGACGTTACGGAGCGTTTGGCCGTCGCTGCATGTAGTGCCGCCCGTGGATGCTCATGGAACAAGGTGCTGCATTGTGGTATAGCGCGAGGGGAAGAACATCTACAAAGCAGAATTGCTCCTTCCGGTTGCCAACGAGCCGGCCTGTGGTTTACCACACTTGCCTGCGTGGCGCTGCAAGGCGTGCGCGGCTTCGCGTGCCGACCGAAACGGTTCGGCGGTGTGCACTGCCCGTTTTGCGGTGGCATCTGCTTGCACATTCCTAATCCTAATCCTTTCCTAATTCCTAATCCTTTAAACTGTATTCACAAGTTGATCGAAAAAATGAACTGTCCCTTTGTTTGTTTTTCGTAAGTGTGTGAAAGATTATTTTCTCGTAACGCATAACCTGATGCTGTTCTTCTACTGTCAGCTGCCTGTCACATCTACACCTCTCTGCTTATTTGGTTCGACAGGTCGGTTCGGCATATTATTAGTTCTGTACATGGTTTGATTTGTGTGTTGTGATGCACCGTACTTTTTTTCCTGTGAACTCTTGTTCTATGTCTCAGTAATGGGGATGTACTGTAGGCTTAGTTGTGAAAATTGTACGTTGTAAGCATTTACGTTGTTGTAATCGGAACATTTTTTCTTTGTTTTTTTTGTATGTGTTTGGATGTGATTCTTGCTGCTGTGCTCAAGTGGTGCTCAGGGCCCAGTCAGGCGAATTTTACTTTTGCCTTTTGTTCTCCGCACCAAGACACTGTAATGTCTGAATTTTCTGAATAAATGGAATTCAGAGGATGGTCATGACTATGCAACGCAAGATTCAGTGACAGCTGTGATTCAGTAGGCATTTAGTTTTGGCAGGTGGCTGTTCCAAACAGTCACCCGTAGGCTTATGCGATCCGGGTTGGCTGCGACATAAGGTGACATCAGAAAACGACACACAAACAGATGCGTAGCATTATAAAGGCCTTAAGACATCCTACGTGGTGTAATGCAGGATAACCATACCCAGGTTGCCACGTTAACCATGGATGGTAACCATGGTAATGCAGTTACGCCGATAGCGATAACAACGTGCAAGCCAGGGATGGGCGCCTAAGAACTATCGCTGTGAAAAAACGCCCAGTAGGAACATAATTGAGGCCTTCACTCGAATGTCGCCAGAGTTGCTGAGTGTTCATTATGCATGCTTATTTTTAATTTGACTTTGCATGGTAGCAAGTCAAATTCTCAGCCATAAAACAAAATAGACAGTCCCTAGTTTGCGAAATCTTAGCTCACATGGTTCTTTTCAGGGTGGTTCTGCACGAGTAAAGTATACAACAGCTCTGCCTTACCAGTACTCGCATATGGGGTAGAAACGTGCAGGCTAATGATAAGGGTTCAGCTTAAGTTAAGGATAACGCAGCGAGCTATAGAAAGAAAGCTAATAGGTGTGAAGTTAAGAGACCGGAAGCTGGCCGAATGGCTGATGGAACAAACGCGGGTTAATGACGTCTTAAGTCAAAATCAAGAGGAAGAAATGGGCTTGGGCAGGGCATGGAATGCGAAGGTTAGATAACCGCTGGTCCTTAAGAGTAACGAAGTGGATTCCAAGAGAAGGCAAGCGTAGCAGGGGGCAAAAGAAAATTAGGTGGGTGGATGAAATTAAGAAGTTTGCAGGGATACGGTGGTTGCAGCTGGCAAAGGACAGGGTTAATTCGAGACATGGGAGAGGCCTTTGTTCTGCAGTGGGAATAGTCAGGCTGGTGATGATGTACATTTTCTGCAGAGCTGTGTTTGGGCATTGGTAGGCACATATAAAAGTTTGTTTGCTGAGGCAGGTTGTTTGGAGCAGTGTCACTTGCAAGTGCTCGTGGCAAAGCTGAAAGAAAGGCACCTTTGAATACAAATAGGAGCTGTCTGCTTTAAACTTACTTTTCTTAGATGGTAGACAGGGTGCAGTGGCATGCAGTTGGGCAGAATCAAAGGGCAACAAACTCAACTTCAAACTACTACAATTTTTAACAGTGCCTACTTGGTTGGTTGGCTGGCTGGTAACAACTTTATTGGACTCACTTTGGTGAATATGGTGACGTTGGGTGAAGGGGGATGAACAAGACAGTGACAGGCCCTCGGGCTGCTGTAGATGACCGGGCAGGCTCCCATCGCTCCTGCGATTTCATCCCTTGGAAGGGAGGTTTTGGTTTGTTTGGGCAAGTTTGATAGGTGTGTCTGTAATCTGCTTTGGTGTTTGTGCATAACTGACATGTTTGAGATTTTTCCCCTCTATGTATAAAGTAGGAAAGTGGATGTCATGGTGGTGGTTTGTTATCGTCACCACACCATCTGCTCAGTTTTGGTCAGCGGAGGGTGAGGAGGGGGTAGATTTGGCAGAAGTTTCTATGATGCATAGTGATGTTGTGATAGGTGAGGAGGTGGCCCCTTGCACTTCAGTATGAGGGCAGGCCATCCACTGCCTGGTTGACAAGAGCTTGGGCTTGCTCATGGGTGGCCGTGTTGCCCGAGTGTCCGCAGTGCACTGGACCCCACAGGAGGGTGATGTGGTGTTTGAAAGGGGGAGCAGACTGGGGAGTGCTTACAGCTGGGACATGAATTTTTTGTTTCGCAACATTGTAGACGGCTGTCCCTGAATGAGAGAAAACAAATTCTGCGGAGGAGTGGGCAAACACAAGGGCTATTGCTGCCTCTTCCGCTTTGATGGACTGGGTCAGGCTTCGAATGGTGGCAGAGGTAACTTATGAGCATTGTCCGTCACTGCAATCACGAATGCAGACTGCTGAGGATATTCAGCGGCGCCCACATAGATGGCAGAGAGGGCCATTTTGTAGGCCATTCAGATTAGATTGCTCACGAGCTCAGTATCTGAGAGGGAGAGATAGGGGAGGGGAAGGTAATTCAACATGGGCAGAAGGCCTAAGGTGGCAGCCTCTGCCTCTCTCATGCCCTGGTGGCAGTTAGAGAAATTTCATTAGGGTGGCAATGTTCTGCACAGATTTGCGAATAACTTTTATGGCATTGGTGTTAGTCCCATTGTTGAAAATGCAGAGGCTTAGAACTTTGATGTTTTTAACTGTTTCAATGGGGACTCCATCCGGGGTGATGTTAATTGCAGCAGGGGGTGACATTCTTCAAGATATACTACTAAAAGTTACGGTTTGGATACCGAGCAGCTGAGGCCTATATTTTGGGCGTGTCTGGACACAACTTTGTAAGTTTTAATTTCACCATGCACACTTGTCTCCCCTGGTCTGCTTTGTCTTTTTTTTTTCATCACATGTGGCATTGATATTGACGCAAAGCTTTGTAATGGTCAAATGTTTAGGGGAATCCCTGAAGGTGGAGTATATTTGTAATACGGGAGTAATTACTCATTGCCTATTCCCACTTCAAGTTGTTGATCAATTCGGTCTCTCCCTACTATAAGCTTGCCGTCCGGGTTAGCTCAGTTGGTAGAGCGACTGCGCCGGTGAAGCAGTGTTCTCGGGTTCAAACCCCGGACCAGGACTTTTTTAACTACGAAGTTTCTGAAAATGCTGTATAGCTTTCCTTCACAGCCGTATGGCTGCGCTTGGGTCGATGGCAATAGGTAATTACTCCCTTAATACAAAGCTTTGTATGTATGTCTGTTCATTCTTCAAAGCTGCTGGCATGCAGCTTTCTCACTTTCTTTGTGATGCAAGACGCCACCAGATTTTATCTTATCGCACACATGCAGAGCTGATTCTACATTGTTCCAGATTGCTGTGATTACTTTGCTTGGCTTATCTCGAAGGTTCATTGCCAGCTTTAAATTGAGCGCGCCGAGAGCAGCGGGCTGGCATTCCTTTCGACGACCAGCTAGCATGCTTATTGTCTTCGCTGCCACCAAGTCTTCAGTTCATTGTAGGCGCAGGTCAGCCCAATAAACAATTTCTTTTGGAAGCCTTCTTTCGCTGTCTTACTAACTGTTCTGACTGCTGTCACCACTATGTAACAATATATAAGAGGGATACGTTCTTCATAATGCTTTCTTGCAAAGTAATATTCTCGTTAGGGCTTTACAAATGCAATTTTTAAAATCAGTATGTGTTTACCTCTGCAGTTGCTGTCTACAAGTGCTACTGGCTCCAGTGTTAAGGTATAAATGTGTAGCGATGGTGGTGGTTTACTGCCTTGGGAAGGGAAAAAGAGAAGACCACGGGAGGGCACATGAGATGCAACTTTTTTTGTTTCTACATGAAAGGGGCACTTAAAACAACTGCATCCAACTTTTGTTCTGAGTAAAAATGAATGTTATGGCTCTCACTAGCTATTCTGATACTTGTCCAGCAATAAAAGATGCATTTGTCACGGAGAAAATTAGATTTAAAAATTTCTTGACTCTATTCAAACTCATGACATCCATACTGAAAAGGAAATGCTTAGAAAGCGGGCCTTTGACCTCAACTTGTGTAGACGAAAAATACGTGGTGCCATCATGCTCTTTGGCAAAGCTGCCTTTGCATCATCAAAATTCATCGTCATCATCATTCTCTCAGCCTTTTGCCATCATTGGTACTACCCATAAATGAAATTTTTTTATGTGCTTGCCCTAATTTATAATTGCATTAGGCACAAATTCATGTTTGCCTATGTTGAGTGACATTCGTATTTCAATCCATAGGCACGAAGTTGACCAAAAATAGCTTTTATGAGCTAGAAAATGCCAAAAGATGGAAGACAGATGTTGCTACCAAAGGCTGTTTTTGCAACTTAACTGTGCTCACATCAAGTGTGAGTTTAGCTTGGATATCTGGAATAACTCATTGCCTACATTTTCCTGGCCATGATCAAGGGATCTAAAAGAGTTTGAATCAGAGTGATGGGAAAACTATTTTAAATCAATTTCTCAGCAATAAATGTGTCATTTGCTTTCGAGCAGACATCAGCATAGCCATAAAAACTCTGAACATCAGATTTTAGTAAAAACTGAAATCTGGTGGAGTTCTCTGGCTCTTTTGGGACCTCGTATCTGTATATAAAACTTGCTTTTCACGTTTTTTGGGGTAAGTGCAGTGCACAGCATTTTCGAACCCTGCAACTAAGCATTGCAGGCATCACAAAAAGGTGGCCAATGTTCGCTGCTGATCAGGGTGGAGGCCATACCAAAAGGAGACATGCAACCACCATAAATGCCGCCATGGTAGCAAGCTGCTCATACCACAGTGCCTCCGAAATTCTTGTAGTTGTGTAAGGAGAAGGCACTTTCTGCAAACTTGCCCCCATTTTTTCTTTTTCCTTTTTGCCCCCCCCCCCCCCCCACCAATTTATTGTTCTGCCATGCTGCTTAGTTTTTTTGTGGGAATTCCTCCGCCAGCTGTCGAGGTAGTCGGACGTGCGTTCGATGAGCTCCGTCGACATCGGGGGTTGCGAAGCACTCAGGGCCCTGGGTACTAACCTTCTTGGCTGGAATCAACGACAGGGGACGCCCGATCAGCGGATTCACCGAATTTCACAAGGTGGGACTGTAATTTCCTACATTTCATGCCCGTGAAGTCGCCACATGACACATGGGACGCTAAGCCTACTAAGGCCTAGGGGCAAGATGGAAGACAAAGGAGGAGACCGAGGCCTAACGGCCCCGCTAGGCGACTCCGTACGACATGGATGCCGTAGAAGGGACGGATATCGATCCCAGCGAATTGAAAATCCCTGGACAGTGGTTCAAGGCAAAAGGAAACGGAAAGATAGTCCCGGCGGAGACGGACAATGGTGGCCACGTGGACAAGGGCCAGGATGAGCGGAGACGAACGGCGGAGAGGGGTAAAGGGAGACGACTAGCGGTGAAGTCGGTGGAATGGCAATTCACAAGAATTCCAAGCGGCTTCGAGAAGATCGTTATGAGACCTCAGGGGTGTCTCGAGCAACTGCTGAAGCACGCAGGCGCTTTCCTGGCTGACGTAATTAGCAAAGCGGCCGGCACCAACGATAGAGGTATGAACGACATCATAACATTCAATACGAAACAGCAATCCATCCTCATTGCTACGGAGGACGAAGCGAAAAGAGACAAATACGCAGCGGTCAAAGAACTCACGATAGGAAATGAGAAGGTGGCAATAAAAACCTACGTGGCGGCACCGGAGAACAGCGGCAAAGGCGTAATCTACGACGTCCCATCCTTCTGGACGGAGGAAGAAATCATGGAGAGACACGAATACTTCAAAACGTGGAACCCCTGAATCCTAGGGGTAAGAAGACTAGGGAAAGACTCCAAGGCTGTACTCATTCTCTTTGAGGACAGGAAGGTTCCGTGGCAGGTCTACCTCTCACCCGCACTGACTAAGTGCGTACTCTACAAAAAGAGATACGAAGTTTGCTACGCATGTGGCCGTATGGGCCACAGAGCGGACGTATGCCCGGACCCAAACAACAAGAGATGCGGAGAACAACCCGCAGGAAGACCACCAATGCAAGACCAAGTGCCAGCTCTGCGGCAAGGAGCACTCACTTGGCGACAAGAAATTCAAAGAGATATACAGAACCCCGTACGACGTCAAGAAAAGAATATGGGAGATGAAGATTGAGAAACAGGAGGAGCTGCAAAGACAAGCCCAGCAACGGGAGCAGGCCGAGGACAGAGTTAAGGAGCTCTGCAGGGATGGCAGCTTCCCAAGGTTGGGATAAGACAAGAAGGACCAGGCGACCCCCGGGAGCCAGGAAGCCCCCAAAGAGCACAGAAGATCGAGGTCCAGGGACCCCAAGAACCCCTGGGCAAGACGCGGAGAGACCAGAGGAGGGACCCGAAACAAGTAAGCTTTGTAGAAGGGCCCTCCCAGGCTAAAGATGATAAGAATAGGGAGATCGAACAGCTAAAAAGGAAGGTAGAGGAGCTTCAACGGCTCCTAGCCAATTTTGTCAAAGAACAGAAGGAGGATAAGAGAAAGGCAAAAACGGAATCCCCCTCTCGCACATAACTAGCACAGCCAAAACAGATAGTCCAACAGGTCACCCCCAGCACCCAAACCGCAAGCAATAGCAGGCGAGGCGAGGGAGGAGGCAGAAACAATCAGGAGACCCTCGCTCAAGCGTAGGGGGAGGAAGAGGCCGACATATGGGTAGCAATCAAGAAAGAGGGAGAAGCCAATCGGGCCGCAAATAAGGCAAATCAGGCAGAACTCAGAGAATTCATGGCACAAATGATACTTGCACACAATCAAGCGCAAGAGAACGCAAACCAAAAACACGAAAGCCTAGTCGCAGAACTACAGGCGCCGAGAGTAGAACTGCAAGCGCAGAGAGCAGAGCTACAAATGCAAAGAGCTGAGCTGGTTGCCTACGCGGAGCGGAAAAAAACGTTGAAGGAATTATAACTCAGCTACAACATGGCCAGAAACACTCGAAATAATTCCGTAATTTGGCAATGGAACTGCCGAGGGTTCCAACGCAATCGAGCGCTACTGCAAGAATACATAGACACCCTAGAAGAAAAGCCGCTGGCAATAGCGATGCAGGAAACCGGTAAACTAGCAACCCTCCCAGGATATCAGGCATTTCACAGTCATAGGGGAGAGGAATCACACGTAACGACTCTAGTGAAAAGAAACATAACGACAACTGAACACGAAATCAACTCTAAAGACATAGAAGGGGTTTTAGTAGAGATGTTCACGGGGCGAAAGGAAAAGCCGAACCTCTTTCTCTTAAACATCTACTCGCGACGAAAACAACGGAAAGTCAGATTCAGGGCCATCTTTAGGAAGGCCCTGAAAGCGGCGGGGAGAAATCCCAATTATAGTGGGCGACTTAAATGCGCAACACGAGGAGTGGGGCTACAGAAGAAGAGACGGCAAGGGCAGGCAGCTATGGGAGGACATACAGCAGCTAGGTTTTACACTACACACCGACCCAGGCTGCCCGACCAGAAGAGGCAATAGTGTGATGGCGGACACCACGCCTGATCTGATGCTCTCCAAGAACGCAATAGGGGTTACTTGGGAGAATACAGAGCAAAACTTGGGAAGTGACCATTATATAATAGCCACAACATTAACGAAAGGGGTGAGGGAAAACCGGCTAAAACAGCCGGAAGTCACGGAATGGGAAAGATTTAGAAAACGACGGGGGGAAATCTCGATCGGAACCATCACAGACATTGGGGATTGGACAGATACACTAAAGAGACACGTCGCCGAGGCGACAATATCTTTAGAGGGTTCAGACGCTCCAATAATAGCATACAGCAGGCTCCTCACATGTGGGAGGCAAAATGTGGCCTAGAACACAGACTTAAAAAGCAAAGGTGGAATCGAAACTTCAAAAGAAGGATAGCCAGACACAATCGGGAGATCGAAAAGTATGCGATGCAACTTTACGAGCAAAACTGGTGTAGCAGGTGCGACGACATGGAAAGAGGTATGAGCCTAGCAAAAACGTGGAACATTCTGCGACACTTGCTAGATCCAACAAAATCAAAATCTCAGGCAGAAATCAGGCTAGCCAAAGCGCGACACGTATATGATGGGTCAGACGAGGATTCTATGGAGGGAATCATACAAACATACGTAGATGTAACTTGCTCTAGCCTATCGGAGTATAGGGGGCCTCCCAGAGAGGAACTCGATGCGCCTATAACGGAGGCAGAGGTGAGAGCAGAGATAAGCTCAAAACGAAATCCGCTCCGGGCCCAGACGGAATCACAAACACAATGCTACAGAATCTAGACGACGAGTCGATCACAGCAATTACAAACTACATCCAGCAAGTGTGGGAAAAGGGTGAGCTCCCCAAGCAGTGGAAGGAAGCTAGTATTATACTAATTCCTAAACCAGGCAAACCACCAAAGCTGGAAAACCTTAGACCGATCTGTTACGTCCTGCGTAAGAAAGTTAATGGAGCCCGTGATCCAAACGAGAATGACTCGATTTATGGAAGACAATGAGCTGTGGCCAAACGAGATGATCGGCTTCCGACCGAGCTTGAGCACCCAAGATGTAATGCTGAGACTTCAGTACGACATCATAGATTCGTGGTCGAGAGACGCAAAGGTAACCTTAGGATTAGACTTAAAAAAAAGCCTTTGATAATGTCAAGCACAAGGTAATCCTAGCAGAACTGCAAGAAGTAGGTGTACGCTGTACAACCTACAACTACATAAAAGACTTCCTGTCTGATAGGACAGCACGTATAAAATATCAGGACATAGAATCAGAGGAAATCACATTGGGAAGCAAAGGTACCCCCCAAGGCTCTGTACTATCCCCGCTCCTCTTTAACCTAGCAATGAGAGGCCTCCCCACGAGACTCAAAGAAATAGGAAACCTAAACTTCAGCATGTATGCAGACGATATAAACGTTTGGATTAACCAGGGTAGCGATGCTGACATCAAGAGCAAGCTGCAGGAAGCCACGAATATAGTGGTGGACTACGCAGCAGCTAGGGGGCTCTCGTGCTCACCAGAGAAGCCAGAGCTCCTGGTGTACAACCCTAAATCTCTGAGACTTAAACAAAGCAATGACTTTAACATCACAGTCGAGGGTAAACCGGTCCCCAAGGTAGACAAGATCAGGATTCTTGGTCTCCATATCCAAAGCAATGGATATAATGATGCGACTATAAAGAAGCTGGAAGGCTATGCGGCCCAGGTCATAGGAATCTTTAGGAGAATAGCCCTCAATGGAAGAGGGCTTAAAGAGAGCAGCCTAATTAAGCTGGTGCAGGCCTACGTTATTAGCCGTCTGAGCTACGCCGCACCATACCTTAATATACGGGCCTCGGAACGAGACAAACTAGATTCGATAATCAGGAGATGCTACAAGCGAGCATTCGGTATACCCATAAGAACTTCAACGGAAAGACTCTTAGGAATGGGAGTTCACAACACATAGAGGGAAATTGCCGAGGCTGTTAAAACAGCCCAGCTGGAAAGACTTAGCCAATCCAGCACAGGTAGGGCTATCCTAAACATGGTAGGACTACAAATAGACAGGGGTATACAAAAGAAGCAGGACATCCCAAAAATAATTAGAGAACAACTTAGGGTGGATCCTCTCCCTAGGAATATGCACCCCACCTTTCACAAGGAAAGGAGGGAGAAGAGAGCTGAGGCGCTAGTCAGGCGCTTCAGCGAGGCAAACGAGAAAACAGTAGCATACACGGACGCGGCGAGCGGCAAGCTGGGAGCGGCGGTAGCCTCGGTGGTGGATGGCCGGGGTGAGGCAGTCTCATTAGCAACCATACGCAGCCGCAATCCGGAGTCAGCAGAAGAAGCTGCAATAGCGCTTCCTTGCGTAGGGACAGAAGCAAAATTCATAGTTAGCGACAGCAAAACGGCCATATATAACTATGGTAGAGGTAGGATTGCACCAGAAGCGGTGCGGATACTAACCGGAGGAAAGATAGACAGGAAAATTAGCCTCGTATGGGGACCAGCTCACACGTCAGTTCCAGGCAATGAGGCGGCACACGCTCTGGCTCGAGATCTCAACTTCCGAGCCGGAGCAGAACCGCCCGACTGCAAAGAACTAGACGAGAGACTGCAGAATTACACGGAAATAACTGAAAACTACAGATTACAAAAGAGACTAGTCCCTCCACCGGACAGAGAGCTCGGAAACAAAGAGGCGACGACCTGGCACAGATTAAAGGCAGGAAATTAAATTAATCCGGTCTGGGCATCGCACGTCCTCAAAGACGAAGGAAAACATAGATGGTAAGTGCAAAAAATGTGGAGGGGGACCCTCGATCACGTAATTTGGGAATGTGTAGACTCTCCAGGGGCTAACGAAAGAATTGATAGTAGAGAAACCTGGGAGACCCTTCTGCGGAGCACGGACCCCGTCAAGCAGAAGCAAGCCATTCATCTGGCGGTGGAGGCCGCGAAGAGCCAGCAACTCTTTGCCTGCCTTTAATCGCGGGGGTCCCAGCCCCTACCCCCTAGGCCTGCGTGCCGGGGGTAGGGAGTAGAGGGCCTCCCTTCTTCTGATGGAAATAAAGGTTTTTGGAATGGAATTAATTTCTTTGTGTCTACCCTGGACTAAATGCATTATAGTGTGCTGTAGTAGCCTTCAGTTTCATTTCGTGTGTTTTGTAAATTATCTCTCTTCCGAACACATTTCTCTGACATCAGCACTTAGGTACTCAGTCAAGTTATGCTTCATTCATAGGAATGGCATACCGTTTCAGCTCTACATACTTTATCCTAGAGTTTATAGCTCCTTTTCACTTATCCTATGGTTTTAGTCATTGCATGCTTGGTTAGTTTGGAAAATCAGTGGTGATGTGGAAGCATTTCACACATCGGTAGATGTGTAAAATATTCTTTGGTACACATGTTGCTCACAACTGAAAAACACTTGCATCATTGAGACGAACACGGAGAGTTCATTCTCTCATTCTGTGAAGTGCCTCCTTGATGAGTTCCACAAAATGTGCCACACACAAGGAGATTACTCACGAGCACAAGCATATCCAACAGTTCAATTTGTCTTTTATAAATCCGATGCCTTTAACATTTATATATTTGCCACTATCTGCACACTGTGGAGTTCCCCTTAGGATTTCGTTCTGGTCGGTTGGTTCCGGTCGGCATCCCGGCTGGATAACGGTCTTTCGCCCACTCTCTGACAGTCGGGAAGAACCTGCCCCGCCATGTGGCTGCTTCCCTTTTTCTTTACATAGTTCTTTTTTTTCCTTCTTTCCTCTTTTTTCCACCAACCCCCGTCTTAAAGACACGATGGAGGCGCCTACACAAAGCCCCCCAAACACCCGTTCCCGGCTCGCCGGCCGACATCGACGAGGGGGCACCAAGAAGCAGGCCTAGGCCTATCGTGGAGGTGGTGAGTGGGAGCTGCAGGCGTGTGCAATGTCGATATTTGTAAAGTACTAGTAACTAGTCCAACTATCCCAAGTTTCTGCCTTACTAGTAACTAGATTCTCGAAGAATGAGTTGAGCGGCGTGCAGGACTTTGGGGGTGGCCGATTTGAGGTCGCTCAAGTCCAAGCCTGCCGTTCAACGATTTCTGTCGAACCACGTAATCGAGGTGCGAGGCACCGCGGTGCGCTTTGCGTACCGCGGGACGCTGAGCACCGTTGTGCGAGTTTTTGGCTTTCCAGTGGACATCGACGTCGCCGAGCTGCGCGGAGCCCGGGAACAGTATGGACCCGTGGAGAACATCGCCCTGGAATACGTGCCTGGCTTTGACGGCGTGCCGAGTGGAACCAGGCGCGTGCGGATGGAAATGAAGTCTGCGCTGCCCAATTTCCTGCAGGTGGCCGAGTTCACGGTGCAGTGCGAGTACGAGGGTGCCACACGTGTCTGCCGGCGCTGTGGTTCTCGCGACCACGTGCGGGCGGCGTGCGACGTGCCTTTGTGCGCGTGCTGCGGCGTGTTCGGCCACGCCACGTGCGAGCTGCCTTGTCCCCAGTGCGGCGGCGACCACGCTGTCGCGAAATGCGAGACGCGCATCTTCGCGTCTATTGCGAAGCGCGCGATGGTTGCCGCTGCAGCCGCTGCTGCATCGCAGGTCCCCGTCGAGCCAGAAAAGACTTCGGGCCCTGTTCCCGCCACCCAAGATGCTGTCTTCAGCGGCCCAGCAGTTGCAGAGAACAGCCAGGACGAAATCGAGCAGCCGACCAGCCCGCCGGAGCCGGCGCAACACGTGGACGACGAGCCAGCCCGCCAGCCACCCCGCCGGGCGAGGAGGGCGTCACCGTCGTGGCGCGGAGGAAGCGTCGACGAGGAGGAGGGGGAACCAGTCCGGCCGGCTAAAGCCCCTTGATATATAAGTAGCGCCATTCTGTGAACTTTTCCGCCGCACCGCACACCCTCGCACGCCCTCCTCGCCCGCGCCTCCACTCGGCGCATTTCTGACCGATGATTGGCCCTTCCACCGTCGCCTTGGAAACGCGCGCGAAAGCGTCGCTTTGCTTCTGTTGTTTTTCTTCGGCGCCATGTGCAGGCCGCCTTCCTCTGTCGCGGGTCGAGCTTCATTCATTCGAACCGTGCTTTTAGCGCCGCGTTATGCCGGGTTGCTGCGCATTTCAGTGCACAAGCCGGCGTGAAAATGGCTTCATGCTTTTCACGATTCCTCGAGGAAAGAACGACATCAGTCGAAGAAAAAAGTGGATTCAGAACATCGGACGTAAGGACTTCACTCCAACGAACCACACCGTCCTCTGCGAGGTACTCTGCTTTGCTTGGTGCATAAACTAGTCTGTATACTTGAAACTTCTTGCCAGCTCGTCAAGAGGCTGACAATCTTGCTTAATTCGCTCATCATTGTGTGTCGTTTACCATGTTATACTTTCCATTTGATGGCATTGCTGTGTGCTGCGCCTATTATAGCCGCCTTAATTTCTGAGTCTCGGGGTGGGTTTCCCGCTAAAATGTTTCCATCGCGGACGTAATGTTTCTTTCCAGCAAAAAATACATGTTGTTCTAACGGTGGCGCAGAATAGGAAGCATGTAGATTTTCGCAGCGTGTAAAGGCGCGCTCACATTAGCGGGAAAACGCGCAACGCCGGGCGTTTCCCGCGGACAGCCTGCTCTCCCGTCCCGCGGAGCGATGGGTTCGGCACCTATTTTTCCCGTGCCGGTGACCAGAACAGCCAATGGGCGCCGACCGTGAACCGTGACGTCGGTCCCAGTTCAGTGACCCCAGCGGAGGCTGCGCGCGTCCGGTCCCGGCCGGCCGGGCACTCGGCGGCTGCTTTGCCAGGGCGACGGGAGGGGAGCTAGCAGGGTGCGCTTTCCAGTCTTCTCTAGTGTCACGTGACTATCCCCTTCTCTTTCTGCTCGTTCGGGTCCTCCCCAACACCCCCTAGACTTCCAGGCCGCAGCGCTCCTGCTGATCACGTGATGCGCGTCATCATCTGGAGGCGGCTGCGGGGGGCCGAGCAACACCCTCTCAATGCTAAGGCCTCTCCACCGGCCGCGTGACGTCACGCCAAGGGACCGTGCAGGCCCCGCGCTCCGCGATTTCAGCGCGCCGCGCCCGTCTGCACTATTCGGGTACTGCCGTACGTAGCTGCCTTATAAGTGATTCCTTCATTTTCATTTTTGTCGTTGCTGCAGAAAAGAAATTCGCTAGTTTGTGCGCGCCTTAGGCTATCATTTTATCTGCTTTATATATTTTTTTTATTGCAGAACACCTTATTGTCAAGAAAGTTCGAGCTGCTAATACAGTTTTTTATAATAAACAATTTAGCATACGGCCGCCAATTTCGCATTATTGGTCATTATAATAAAAAATTGATTAGTTAATTTCAATTAATCATCTAATTATTAGGTTCTATCACGTACATGATGTCTGCCGTGCGGTAAAATCCATCCGCACAGACCGCACATGCGTATATCTAGTTGTTAAAGTAGAAGTTCGTGAACATTGAAAAAAAAAACACCGTCTACTGCGCATTGTGTTAGTTTTATTCTGTATTGTGTTTTGCTTAAAGCTTTCACACACAGCAATAATGACACTCACAATAATGTTGCGCTGTTGAGTATTTGTACAGCTAATCTGACCCTTACAATAAAAAACGACGAGACACCAGCAATGAAGTGTGCGCAAAGCATTTTTATTGCTTGGGAATAAAACTTACTTCTTCTTAAGCGTTGCTGCTTTCCGGGCTGCGGCCTTCTGCTGCGCATTGTCTTGTATGGCATCATTTCTTAGTTTGCAAAAGTTGTTTAGAACAACGTTGGTTGCAACGCGTACTACCAAGCGCAGGAGAGTTTGTGCAGTGTGGCCATTTTCACATGTCTCAATGTCGTGTTCGTCCAGGAGGGAAATCGTCTGTGAAATCACGACACCACGTTGATTTCTACAGGAGAGAAAATCTTCCGCGGTTGCTCCAAAAGACAACTTCTCTGCAACTAGTTTAGTCATCAGTACCATGTGAACTGTGCATGGCTGGGGAAACTTCAGCCCTCCTCTCGACAGGTTAGCTATCATGGCAGTATTTTCCGCTTCGATCTCTCGATTTTCAATCACCAATGTGCTGAAGCAAGCAGAACATGAAAGCTTCTTTAAAGCAGCATGAGCAGCGTATCCTGCAATGTAGACAATAGCATCCATGTCAGAGTGGGCGTGTGTAATATCGTCGTCGCTGACAGCCACAGAAAAGTTGCATGGGACAAGATCCTCACTTACGTCTTCAAACTCTGTTTCCTCGCGTGGAAATGTCAAAAGTTTTTGAAGACGAAGCTTCTTCTCACATTCGTAGAGCTGACGCACGGAAATGTGGTACTGTGATCCTGCCAGCTGGCGGTAACGGCCGAACCGGTCTTCTAGCGCATCCGTCTGAAATTTGCCCAGCAGTACGTACTTGAAGTGAAGTTCTTCTAAGCAGTAGCGCGAGAGTTCTACCAGAGAATAGCATGTCAGTCGCAAAGCACTGTGAGTCTCTTTCGTCAGCGAGCCACTGGTGATGTTTATTCTTGCCCAAGCGTCCAACCAGTCCACAACGCCGCTCAGGAAAGCTAACTGTGTGTCATCAACAGACCTTACAGGGTCTTGCATGCTGTCCCTTAGCCTCTGGCCTTTGCAAGGGGTCTTAACATTGACTATTTGCCACCATGTGAGGATAACGTCAATGAAAAGAGCAGTCGACTCAGCTTGAGGAATCTTGAACGCGGAACCATGTGTCCTGAGGGCATTTGAAACAAACTGATTAATGACGTCGAGAGCGAGCTTTACATTTTGCCGCTCCATTGAGGTTGGATTCACGGCTTTTGCGTTCAGTCTGTAAGCAGCCTTCACAAGCGACGTCTTCTCTGAAGAATAAAGCTGCCGCACAGCTGCGAAAGAAGCAGCTTTCATACGAGGAGGCCCTTCGGGCATTGCTCCACTCAAGTCCATTTCAGGGAAATAGAGGCATGTTCCAGGGTTTTTCTGGTTAATCCAATTGTTCCTAATGCACTTCAAGAGATGCACAGGATCGACCACGTAGAAAAGAGGGCGAGCGTTATCGGCTGGATGGGGATAGACAATGCTCACCTGAGGACTTGTAGCAAATAACGACATCATCTTGCGGTTCAGAGCATTGTTGTCCGTTATCACAGCGATAATTTTGAGCCCCATTTTCTCAACATTAATGATTATGTTCTTAGCATGCTCGTGCAAAATTTCTGCGCTCAGTTTGCTCACAGGTAATATGTGAATGACGTCCTTGTTTGCAGAAAGGAGTGATTGTACCATGAACACATGGGCTGTTGTTGCTGGTTCCGTTGAATGAACCGACGATCCTACTATTGTGCCCCCTTTGTAGTCGAAGTATGGTTTTATGTGGATCTCATCGATCATCAGGGTCACTGTCTTCTCGTGGTCTTTCATTGATTTGACTCGTTCTCGGATGTAGGAGAGACAGTGCGGTTGATTTTGCTCCACAAGAGGGTCAGCTTTGTAATTTGAGCAAACACGGCGCAGTGTGGAAGGATGGGGCAGAATGATTCTTGATGCAGCTCTTGTGAAGTGATATGCGTGAGGAGAAATTGAATTCAAAATACTGGCGAATACCAGCAGCTCTGCGCTATACACATGCTGTTTCACGAGGAGAAGCTCTATCTGCTCAACCAGAAATTTCAGCAAAGAAGACTGTTCTTTCGTCGTATCACTGTCCTCAATGAGGTCTGCAAGCAGTGAACCGACAAACTGCAATACTTTAGTATGTTTCGACTCTTTCGTCACCTCAGGTATATTATGCAAGCCTATCTCGAGTTCTTCTAGCAGCAAGGACAGGCTGGAGGTGTCGCATACTTGAGCTGGCAGAATCCTGCCTGAAGGAAGCGACAGAAGCTTCACTCCATTCAAGAAAACAGAAAGTGACAGATCAGGGAGAACTACCAAGGCGCATTTCACATTAGGTGAAGGATCATTCTCGATGAGAAGGAACCTAACGCACTGCTCATCGACAGAAACGGTCCAGAATTTCGTGTTGCAGATTCCAGGCAACTTAGATTTGAACTCCTCGTAAGATGAAACTTTGTTTCTTTTCTGTTCAAGCTCATTAGACTGAAGTGACTTCCTCATAGCCTCCTGCAAAGCAGCGTTTTCCCTTCTTGCTTTTTTCGTCTCTGGCGATTCACTCCGTCCAGGCGTTGAGGACAAGTATTTTGGGCAGTTTGGAAAAACAGAAGGCGCAGCATCAATCTTCAACTGTAGCCTGTCACGCTTCACCTCTATTATTTTCCCTGTCAGTTCATCTTGGTGTGACAACGTCGTAATGAAGTCGCCTGCGTGGAAGTGCAGTTCACACACCTGCACGAGAAAATGAAGCAAGGCCATTCGCCATGACTCTCCATTGCCTAAAACACTAAGTAAAAAGAGTCTGAATAGTGAACAGCTTTTACATATTTACACAGCTTTTACACAAGCCTTATGCACATCCACAGAACTAAATGCTTCCTGGACAATTCATACATAAGTGTAAGAAGTGATATCATTGCCTACAAAGACAGCATGCCTTTCCGGGAGCGACAGCTCACAACTAAGATAATTACCAGCGCCTATTAAGCAATATTTCAGAGTCTTACCCTCGAATGCTCTGTAGGTGTGAAATCCTTCCGTGGAATGGCTCGCAACCAGGCTTTTCTTCGTACTTCGTCTCTTGGGAAGCAATAAACACGTACTTTGGGACCATTCTGGTAGTTCCCGCGGCACCCGGGAACACAGCACCGGCCCATGTTTCACGAAGTTGCACTCGCTACACGGCAGGCAATCAGTTTCCCATTCGTGCGCTAGCACAGGTACGCACGCCACACAAGAAACGGCCACACGAAACAGACACAGCCGTGCGAGGAGCGAACGGAAATGCACCCAACGCCAGGCTGAAAGACTCAAGCAGCAGCTAGACGCTCACTGCAAGACTGCGTTCGTGTCTGTGCTTGCCCGGGCAAGCGCGAGCACATCGAGGGAGACAACCGAGCGGAGCGGAGCCGCGCTTGGTGAGCAGCCTGACCGGACACTTGGCGTGACGTAGCGCGTGTGGAAAGGAGGGCCTGGAGAGGCCTGAAGAAAGTATTTAGAGGGTGTTGGGCCGAGGAAGCGCGAGCTGCCGCTATGCCGCCGCCGCCGCTCGAGTCCGGTCGTTGTCATTGACCCGAAAAGCCGCGTTCGCGGGATATTCATCCGCAGCCGAGTTACATGGCAATCCTGCATTCTTATTTCGAAAATAACGCTTGCTAAATGTCAGGATTGTCCGAGATCGCCTTATGTCTTCACAATAAAAGTTTGTTGTTACGCACAAACTTCTTGTTTGTACGCCTTCTTAGCACCACTTCGTCACGCGGATGAGAGTTCTGCGGCAGCGTCTGCCGCACTTCTTTTTGCTGGTATTTCGGTTTTTCTTTTCGTAGCAGAGCGCTGTGGGCCTATACTTGCTTCTTGGTTGTGCTTCACCTTTTGCGAGATTTTGTGCCCCTACTGCGACTTTGAGTCCTTATACGAGGTGTCGACGCAGCGATGGAATAACTGTGACGCCGCTATGCCGAACAAGTGTTGTGTACCGCGCTGCCGCGGAAACTACACGGCAGAGTGCAAAGCCCATGTATTCAGGTTCCCACAAGATGACGAACTGCGAAAGAAATGGATTCGTGCAATACCGCGTCAGGGCTTCGTCTGTACGCAGGGTAAGCAATCTGCAGATTCCTGACTAATATTTTATTCTGTGAAATCGACGCAGTGGTTGACATCTTTTCTTGACTAATTATAAGAGACTAATTTCTTGACCTGTGGAGCAGGCATTTTTTTAAAATGTCATTGGGATCTTTATCTATGTCGCCGTTGCGCGCCGGCTTAATTTAAAAACGGCGGTTATACTTGTAATTCTGTTTCTTCGAGAACTAAATTCTGTGGTAACAATGACGGTAATAAGTCTGACGACTAAATTCATTAAGTAACGCCCGCGTATCCTTTTATTGTACTCCTATTAAGGTATGTATTTTGATATGCTTCAGTGAACAATAATTTGATATTCACTTAACCGTTACAATGTAAATCTAATCTTTATAATTTGCCTTTTATGCGACCAAATCAGGCTTTTGCATGCGGTAAGGAAATAGTTAAGAAATATGCTGTTTTGGGAGAACCTCCGCATGGTATATTTGCATTTACGGTGCATAGAGGAAAAAATTACTCATGTCCGGTGATATCTTCCTTAGGTATGCGAGGCCCATTTCCGCTCAGAGGATATCCTGAAGGAAACTTCATACCTCGATGATGCCTCTGGGAGAACAATCACGGCTCCTTTGCCATATCCGCGCCTTCGTCAAGGTGCAGTGCCATCCAAATTCCCCGCCTGTCCGATGTATCTCTCGACTGAGAATGCAACAAGGGAGAGCCCAGAGGCCAAGAGGATCCGCTTAGAGGCTTCAGCTATGCAGAAAGCTCTTGCGGAATCTGTGGAGACATTTCATGAAGAGGAAGACGAAGACAAAATTTCGCGAATTCAGGACATAATTGCTCACTTGCGGCTAAAGAATTCCTCATTCTGGCACACTATTGAGGGCAATGAGCGGATTATTCTCCTCCACATCGTTGAAGATGAGGCCCCATGGATTAAGTATTCTGTGACCATCAAAGCGGACTTGGCCGTTACGTTCCACTTCATGAAGTGCTTGACGACGAAGCTTGGATCTTGCTTAGTCGTTCCAGCGACCGCAAAGAGCAAGAGAGAGCTAGAAGGATTTCTCGACAGCGTCCAAACATGGGACAGCAAACTGGGCTCAGCCTCCGAGAGATCGGAAGAGGAAACCTTTACAGCCATCCTTTTCCAGCTCGATAAGCTTTGCGACACAGAAACAGAGGTCGTGCTGTCCGATTCATTCGCGAGCAGTTGAAGTTGCTCCTAGTGAACAAGATTCGGAGGCGTTATTCAGCTGAATTTATGGTGTTTTGCTGCCTTTTATTCACAATTTCGCCCCATGCCTACAAATACATGCGCAGCTACGGGAACGTCATCTTGCCACACCCAATGACAATTAGGTCTATATGCTCATCCTACGGCATGAACCCTCTTCTAGAACACGATGAATCTGCGTTCCTGAAATACGTGGCCACACGGATTTCCGACTTGGATCACTACCAACGCACTGTCACCCTGATGGTAGATGAAATCCATATTAAACCTTTCTTTGATTATAAAGGCGGTGGTATAACTGGCGTCGCCCACAATTCGGCTGAAGCTGCTAGCAGTGCCCTGGTTTTTATGGTGCAGAGCCTAACATGCAAATTCAAAGAAGTGGCCCACATAGTGCCCGTACGTGGCGCCGACGGTGACTTCTTGCATTGATTGCTGAAGCGCATCATATGTGGACTTGAGAAGATCGGTTATAAAATAATATGTGTCGTAACCGACAACAACAAGGTTAACGGGAAGGCAATGGAAAATTTCAGGAACTCTGCCCCTTGCCTAGGCAGCGATCACCCCGCTTTTCTTTACCCGCATCCATGCTCAGCCGAGAGGCCACTGTTCTTCATTATCGACACTGTGCACTTGCTAAAGTGCATCCGAAACAACTGGATTCGGCAACGCAATGACCAACACTGCTTCTCATTCCCGGAATTCGATGAAGGGATGTTGCAAGAACGGCGCATGCTCTCTGCATCTTTCGACACCTTAAGGGACGTCTACAACATCGAGCTCGGCCAGCTCCTTAGGCATGCGTATACGCTGTCCAGAAAAGGCCTTTTCCCCTCTGATATCGAGAAACAAAATGTGAAGCTTGCTTTGCAAGTATTTAATGACATCCTGCCCCCGGCCCTCCGAGTCATTTCAGAGAAACATACTTTGAACCACATTGAAAGGACCGCCAGTTTCATAGAAATAATTGTGAAGTGGTGGAAGATTGTAAACGTCAAAACTCCGTTCAAAGGCACCAGACTAAGGGATCCGTTTCAAGGGCCAGTGTTTTCTATGGACGATGCAAAGATAGTTTTTCTTTCCAACCTGCTCAACTGGTTGGACGAATGGAAAGAAAAAACAGAACATTACAACTCCGGTAAGCTTACCAAAGAAACTCACGGAGCCCTTCATCAGACTACCTACGGCCTCATCGAACTTTCCAGGTACAGTCAAACCCGACTATATCGAACCCGTTTACATCGAATTACCCCGTATATCGAACAATTTATGAACATTGTATTGCTAAAATGAGAATATATAGCAAAAAATACTAATATATCGAACAAAAATAGCAGCCGCGCTTGATATATCGAACTTCAAGCCGCGCAAAACTGCTCCAGAAGTTGGCTTTCCCGCGTGGCGGCCGGGCGAGCTGCGCCAACATCCATCCCCCCCCCCCCCCCCCCCCCACTTGGCCAAAGTGGTTTAGCCCAACAGCGCTCGCACGGCGCTGCTATAAATAGAGTCCCAGCGCTGCTCTCGCTCCCTCAGACAGCCACCCAGCCACCCCTAGCAGAAGTGGTTCGACCGCGCACTCTGTTTACTCGCAGCCACGTGCGCCTGCATTCTGGTATGTGACTCGCGCGACTGCCATTGCGACTGCTTTGTTCCGTGTGCTTCGTTGCTTTGTGGGAGCGGTGAGCTCGTCCGCTTCGTGAAAGATGGCTGCTGTGAAGCGACAGAACCTAACCATATCTTCAAAGCTGGAGATCATCAGAAGAGTTGAGCGCGGAGAAAAGAAGTCGGATGTCGCCGCAGCGTACAGCATCCCCAGAAGCACGCTGAGTACGATTTTGAAAAATAAGGCCGACATTAGGGCTAAGGCGGACAAGAGGCCTGCTGCTACCACCAGCGCTCGACGAGTACGGACGGCTGCATTTGAAGACGTAGAGGCTGCAGTGTATAAGTGGTTTGTTGACGTTAGGTCGCAAAACATCCCCGTTTCTGGCCCAATGATCGAACAGAAAGCAAAGGATTTCGCTTTCATGCTGAACAGACACGACTTCAGAGGCGGCTCAGGCTGCCTGCAGCGGTTTAAAGAGCGTCACGGCATTGTCGGCCGTGCTGTCACCGGTGAAAGCCGCGCTGTAGATCTCGGCAGCGTGCAAAAGTGGATTGATGAAAATTGGAACGACATTAAAACAAGGTACCATCCTCGTGATATATTCAACGCCGATGAGACTGCTTTATTCTGGCAAATGCTTCCGAACAGAACGCTGGCCTGTCGTGATGACAAGTCCCACGGCGGGAAGGTCAATAAAGCCAGAATATCCGTGTTGCTCGCCACCAACGTCGACGGGTCAACCAAGCTTCGACCGCTCGTAATAGGAAAGAGCAAATCACCGCGGTGCCTAAAGAACGCACTTTCTGTCCCGGTGTCTTACAGATCGAATGGGAAAGCTTGGATGACAAGCGAACTTTTTGGCAAGTGGCTCAAGTCCTGGGACGACGACCTGGTAAGCCAAGGCAGAAAGGTCTGCTTACTGGTTGATAACTGCTCTGCCCACCATTGCAACGTCAGCGTCAGCAACATCGAGCTTCGTTTTCTTCCGCCGAACACAACGTCGGTGCTGCAGCCTTTAGACCAAGGTGTCATTCGTGCACTGAAGGCAGGCTACAGAAAGCGACTTGTGCAGAGGCTTTTGCTAAACCTCCGCACTGGCCGGGAGCTGAAAATTGACCTCCTGGGAGCAATAACCATGCTGAATGAGTCATGGAACGACGTCAAACAAGAAACAATTCAGAACTGCTTCCGTCATTGTGGACTCTCTGCTTCCGGCGAGGCTGGCGCGAGCTCATCAAACAATCACCATGAACCCCTGGATAGCGGTGAACCGCTGGAGGAACTTGATGAGTTGTTTAGCCAGCTTGCCGAGTTCCCGGGTGCTGTTTGTGATGGGACTGCAGCAACAGACTTCGTCTCCGTCGACGACGATGTTCCGACAACCGGAGAGCTCGCTGACGAAGACATCATTGCCGACCTCACTAGGGATGCCGCCGGCGACAGTAACTGTCAGGATACGACGAGTTCGTACCCGCCATCGTGTTCCGACGCACTTAACGCGCTGAGCGTTGTTCGCCGTCACTGTGAGTCAATAGAAGGCTGTGGGCTCAGCTGTTCTCAGTCGCTCGATAACGTTGAGAAGTGCATGCTTAATAATGCTTTCAAAATCAAAAAGCAGAAGAAGATCAACGACTATTTCTCGCATTAATAGTCCCACCGTACATGTTTTTATCAAATAAAGAATGCTTTTTACTGAGGTGCGGTTTGTACATTGCCAAATTTGTTAAAAGTTGTATTTCGAATTACACGATATATCGAAGTGATTCCCGTTTTTTTACGAGTTCGATATATCCGGGTTTGACTGTACTGCCTTGATGAGCTCAAACTCTCTTATGTACTGCTCGGGAAAATACAGATGGATGGCCTGGAGGACCGCTTTGGGAAGTACAGGCAGCTTGCAGGTGCTCAATATTATGTGTCCATTCGGCAAGTGTACGAATGCGAAAACAAGCTCCGCCTTCAGAACACTTTGCCTCTGGTGGCCACAAGATCTAGAGACTGCACCGACGAGGACCAGCAGTGGGATGGACTTCTTAAGGAAAATAAAAGATCGCGACCTAGCTGCAATGTGGTAGTCTCTGAACAGACACTGACCAAAATCAAAGACCTCATTCCAGTATTGGTGTACGTCGCAGGATATGCCGTTTACGCCACGCTAAAAAAACTCAAGTGTGAGAGTTGCCGTGCCGCCTTGACTGTGGACAAGGAATTAACAGTCGGCGTGGAGGAAAAGCACTATCAACTTATTAGAGAGATGGATCGAGGCGGTCTGGTACATCCAGCGATGTTTGTGGTTAATGCTGTTGCCCACAACTACGCAGTAGTTGAGCAGCTGTCAAAGAACAGCGACTTCCTCAGTATGCCATGCCAGCGCAAAGTGGTCACAGACCTGACGGTGGAGCTCCTCACGAGCGAAGACAGCCAAGAGTTCGACACCTGTGACAGCGGACACACTAGTGAACTGGTACTGAAGCACGTGCTATGGTGCAGCACCAATATCCTGCTAAAAAATTTTTGCTGCAGGTTAAATGACAAGATTGCTGATGCCAGTACCAAATCTAAGGAGAGAAAACTGAAGACACTAAGTAGCAAGTAGGTGGGCGGGCCCCATAATGAAATAAAATTTCGTTCTTGGATTACTCAAACCGTGTGTTTTGTGTTATAAATTATCGCTGCTTAAACAGCAGCAAAAACCAACTCCAAAAACAAACGCGTCTGATCAGGCACATCAACCTTAAAATGCCCAAAGAGACCTCAACAAAGCCTTCGCAGTCATTGGCTCGTAGCGGTGTTATTCGTAGTAGCTATCACGAAAGGCAATAATGTGTTCAGATCTCTTGCGCAGATATGGGTGCAAATTAGTGTGCGCTTTCACTTCTTACAGAGTCGGACTTACGAGACCCGCTCAGGTCATCCTTCCCGCTCGCATACCAGCGACGCGCCGCGCACCCGCCTCCACCTCGTGACGTCACGGAGGGAGCACTACGGCCTTCAAAGTCTAGGGGGTGTTGGTCCTCCCTCAGCGCCTCCTCTCTCCACATTCCAAGACAACCGCAGCGAGAAAACGCGCGCAGTGTGAGCGTCATTCTGAGGAGCTGCGAGGCAGCGTCGACGTTGACGCTGTGCCGGCGCGGGAAGCTTCCCGCTAGTGTGAGCGCGCCTTAAGCCAGACTATCTCCCGTGTTCCCCAGAGCTCTCCTGTGGTCTGAAAAAACAATGCCCTTTGGCACTATAGCAGAGTAAAGGCGCGCTCACACTAGCGGGAAGCTTCCCGCGCCGGCACAGCGTCAACGTCGACGCTGCCTCGCAGGTCCTCAGAATGACGCTCACACTGCGCGCGTTTTCACGCTGCGGTTGTCTTGGAATGTGGAGAGAGGAGGCGCTGAGGGAGGACCCGAACGAGCAGAAAGAGAAGGGGATAGTCACGTGACACTAGAGAAGACTGGAAAGCGCACCCTGCTAGCTCCCCTCCCGTCGCCCTGGCAAAGCAGCCGCCGAGTGCCCGGCCGGCCGGACGCGCGCAGCCTCCGCCTCCGCCGACGGGGTCACTGAACTGGGACCGACGTCACGGTTCACGGTCGGCGCCCATTGGCTGTTCTGGTCACCGGCACGGGAAAAATAGGTACCGAACCCATCGCTCCGCGGGACGGGAGAGCAGGCTGTGCGCGGGAGAAAAACCGGCTTGGGCGGGAAGCGGCACGCGGGAAACGCCCGGCGTTGCGCGATTTCCCGCTAATGTGAGCACGCCTTTATACTATCGCCTGCCTTAGGGTGATTTCGCAGTTTCTTAGCTCGCGTACACGTGACCTGAAATATTTATCTTGGGTTATCAGTTTGGTTTATTTGATCACTAAAAGCCCTGAAACTCTTTTATCACGTGTCTTTTTTAGTGGTCCTGAATAAATTAAGCAGCCGAATATTAGCTATGCCTTTAAAAATTAATTCAAGAGAAAGACCTCATGAGGTACATTGGAATTAACTTTGTAGCGTTTTGGGAATTTTTCTGGGCGAGTATATTTTTTATCACATGTTTTCTTAACAGTATTGCATAATATTGCAGCTCCATTTCGATACTGATCAGTTTGAGCCGCTCGTACTGCAGAAGTACGGGAAGAAGAAATTAAAGCCTAATGCGATTCTGACCATTTTTTCTCATCGGAGTGCGCCTAAGCAAAGGAAGCCTCCTGCGATAAGGCTGCCACTCCCAAACAAAAGCGGTGGGTGATGTTTGTTGCATTTTTCTGCAGCACGATCGGAAAATGTCTAATAAAACATTAACTTTTTACATAAATACCCAGTAAAAACCTAGCAATGCGCCGATGACTCGCGAACATTTTCCGGAATTGAATTTGCTGTCGGTGTATCTGAAATATTTGTTTCGCTCCAGCATGCGTACCTGCGAACAACGTCACAGCAGTAGTGCCTGCCGAGTCATCCTGTGAGCATACTTTTTTTTTGAAAAATTGCGCTTACTTACAAACCTAAACCGGAGCTTCAGGCTTTCAGGAGGCTTTGGCTTTTCCATTTCAGTCCCACCCGAAGAAGATGTCGCGATTCATAATGGCAGTGGCGAGCAGTGCATTCCTGATGGTGAGTACTAGCTTGGTCACACCGCATGCATTTGCTGTGCCTGACATTGTCCTTTCACGAAGATTTCTTGACAGCTGGAGAACTGCCTGATGGCAGAGTCATGCCTTCAAGTCCTGCTTCGTCTACCCTTGAACACGATCGTAAGAGGCACTGATTTTTTTCTCGAACATATTAGTTGCATGGTCACAAGATGCTTGCCGTTCCACACATTGCTTGCTGAAAATGCTCGCAATGGTATAAATACTTGAGATCAGGAGATCGGTATTTGAACAGTGCTTGGCTTCCTCATTTCAGTCCAAGCCGAAGATATCGAAGTTCATGACTTAGAAGGGTCAGGGTTCGGGCTAGTGGGTAATCAGCATCAGGCTGTCAGCGCCAAATAAAGACCATTCAGTCCATTTCTATATAGCCCTATTTGACCCGAGCGAGGAGCTGGTAAATGTTCTGAAAGGGCTTCGGAGATTTGCTGATACCGTGCTCAACAGCAGAGGCTCTATTTCTAAGCCGTTAGAAGTCTGCGTCGATAGAAGCGTCCGGGCTCTCATGGAACATCCTGTGCTCCATTGCGAAAAGTGCGACGAAAAGCAAAGAAAGATGGTTCTGCATCTTACAGCAAAGAAGTTTATGAAGCCCATTTTCACGAACTATGCCGTTGGAGTGACGGACAGAAACAGGGCGACAAAGCTTCTTGAGCAGAAACCATTGTCCCGAAAAGTGTTGAAGCTTTAGCTGGCCAACTCTGTGAAGCCGTGATGATGTTCTCCATGACGAAGTAGAATATGCGCAATCATTTTACTTGCCCACAGTAAGGGTGAAATAAACACAGTTTATAGGCGTACTTGAGTCTCTACTACGCGACGTCCTTCATTTTTGCATGTTTATCGAACCAGACCGCTCGCTCTTCTTCCTGCATGTTGCCGCGCCGGTACTGCAAGCTCTTTATAATTTACTTGGCATTGATGCAAAATATATTTAACATCTACATGTGATAATCTGCTTGCAGCCACAAGTGGTTAAATTTTAATGCCCGAAATGTTGAACGAGAAGTCGTTGCTGCGCCCCGCCAACACCACCTAGACTTTTAAGGCCTCTCCACGATTTCTCCTCTGACGCGTGACATCACCGCACTACGACGCGGGAGCAGCCACCGCCGACCGCTGCGGCAGCACCTCCTGGCGGCCGCTGCCGCCGTTCTCCTCCCGCGCTGTTTCAAATTGTTGAAGTGCGGAGTACTCCGAGGCGTATTTGCATATAGCAAATTGAAGATAATGAATTTCACCGTTTTAAAAGACATGAAAGATATCTGCTTCAATGTAACAATCTTCGTTCGCATTTGTGGAAACTTCAATTTTTTAAAAACTTACTTTGTGCAGTTTTTCTAGTAAATTGTTGAAAGCAATCATTTGAAAGGAGACATCGCGATTGCTGTAAACATCAATACCTTCGTGTTTGAACATGTGCTGCACGTGTCGTATGTTACATGCTGTTCCTCCGCCGTTCTTTCTTTCTGTGTCATTTGCTGAAGCTTCCTTGCGGGCTGTGAATACTCGAAGTGCAATCCTGGGAAACGTCTGTGAAAGTGCTGTGCGCGTGTGACAGTTCCTGAGCCATTTGTTAAAATGCCTGGACACTGTTGTGTTCCCGGCTGCCGCGGGAATTACGATGGAGAAAAGACTGTGCGCATCTTCACTTTCCCAGCTGATGCTGACAGAAGGAGGCAATGGTTGAAAGCCATTCCACGTGCTGATTTCGAACCCGGAAAGCGCTCAGTGGTAAGTCGAAAAAGCGTGACATTTATTCCGCAACGTAGCTGTGTGTACATAATGCGCTACAGTCAAATCTCGTTACAGCGAACCTCAGATTAACGATTTTTTCAGAATTACGAACATTTCGAAAATCCCCTTCCGAAGGCCTATGCTATCAATGTAAAAATTTTTCAGTACTACGAATTTCAAAATACCGAATAATTCAGAATAACGACTGCAATTTTCTCGCTGTCACTCAAGTTAAATACCTCATTACTACGAATTTACATCCACCGCAGAAAGAAAAGCGGCAATTTCGGAACCGATAGCGGGATGCGAGCAATACAAAGCGTGGCCTCAGGGATCCGCTCCGGCAGCGCTGCCGGAGGCAATCGCGGAGGCCGCGTCCGGGGAAACTAGCCAAATCCAAATCCAAACGTGCAAGTGGAATGCGTGACTAGGCCTGCTCTTTCTTACGCACTGAGCCTGCGGAGCGCCCGCGCCGTTCTTTGTTTCGTTGAGGACGTGTTGATATTCGGCTGCCGCGCTATCACTCTGCCGTTCGGACGACGATGAATTCTGCGGAGGCCACCAGAAAGAAGCGGAAGCAGTTTTCGCTGCAGGATAAAGTGGCAATTCTTCGGGACATTGATGCCGGGAAAAGGCAGATCGACATCAGCAAGGAGCTTGGTGTGGCGCCGTCGACCATTGCGACGATCTTGAAGGATCGTGCGAAAATAGTTGAGCTTCACCAAAGGTCTCAGCTTGCTCCAAGCAGGAAACGGCTGCGGCTCGGGAATTTTCGAAACGTGGATGAAGCAGTGTTGACTTGGTTCAAGGATGCCCGATTGCAAGGCGTGCCAGTGTCGGGGCCAATGCTTCACGAAAAAGCGCGAGAATTCGCCGCAGCGCTTGAAGTCGATGGTTTCGAAGCAAGTGTGGGGTGGCTCTACCGTTTTCGTCAAAGAAACGGGATCACCTGGCAGACGGCCTCCGGAGAAGAAAAAGCAGCGGACGCAGAGGGTGCCGCTGCGTGGACGAACGGCCACTTTCAAGAAGTCGTGCGGTCTTACTCCGAGGATGACATTTTTAACGCCGATGAGACCGCGTGCTTCTATCAGCTCCTCCCGGAGAAAACGATGCATTTTAAGGGAATGAAATGCAAAGGCGGGAAGAAATCGAAGGTTCGGATTTCCGTGCTGTTCGCCTGTAACGCAACTGGCACGAAGAAGCTCATGCCTCTCGTCATTGGGAAATCTTTAAAGCCCCGTTGCTTGAAAAATGTAATGTCGCTGCCGTGTGACTACCGAGCCAACAGCCGTGCTTGGATGACGCGCGATATCTTTTCTGAGTGGCTCCTCAAGGTCGACAGCGACATGGAGAAGGAAGGCAGGAAAATCCTGATGATAGTCGACAACTGCTCAGCGCATCTTGTCAACATTCGCTTGACGAATGTGCGCCTCGAGCTCCTGCCCCCGAATTGTACTTCACTTCTCCAGCCTCTGGATCAGGGGATAATCAGGAGTGTGAAGGCCGAATTTCGAAGGCGCCTAGTTCAGCGGCTGTTGATTAACCTTCGACTGAACCAGCCAACGGCAATAAACGTCAAGCAGGCCGCGGAGATGCTCACCGGGTCGTGGTGGAAGGTCAGTCCCATCACGATTTGAAACTGCTGGAGGAAGGCAGGTTTACTGAAAACGCCAGCCAATCCGCAAGATCGCGAAGGCGAAGACGACGACGACAACGCAAGCGAGTTGTGGGTGGAGGCGCAAGAAAAGCTCTCCATAGACCCCTCGGTGACATTTGACGATTACGTCGAGTGCGACGCGGCTGCGTGGACGGCGGCGGAGCTCACAACCGAGGACATCGTGAGCAGCGCTTGCGAGCCGGAGGATGGCAGTGACGACGACGACGACGTGGAGGCGGAGATCGCTGATCGTCCGGACGACTGCGTCTCGGGTTCCGATGTGTTGAGTGCCATTGCGAAGGTGCGCGCCTTCCTTGGGGCTTCTGCCAGTGCGCCCGAGGTGGTACAGAAGAAAGTCGACGACATCGAGTCGTTTGTTTTGCAACGTTTGGCCTCCACTAAGCAGAAAAAGATCACCGATTTTTTTAAATAAATGCTGTGTGTTCAACCCTGTGTATTTATTGGCCGGAAACGGTTATTTCCCAGCGTACCCGCTGCTGTACAGCTGAGGTAGGTGATCTCAAATTATTGGCGCTACTCTACGCGACTTTCACTTTAACAATATTTCAAAATAACGAATCATTTTCGGTGGTCCCTTGAAATTCGTTGTATCGAGATTTGACTGTACAACATGGCCTAGTGGGCGAGCTGGAAATATTCTAAATTTGAAATATTTCACTGCGCTAATTGCTATTGCACCCATGGAATTAATCATCTTAAATATGCTAACCTTATCTGCGCTGGGCTTTGCAGGTCTGCGAGCGGCACTTTAAAGAATCAGACATTCGGACTTCTTCTAAGTATGTGGACTCAAAAACGGGCAAAGTCATCGAGGCAAAATTGAAGATCGCTCGTCTCAGCTCCGACGCCATTCCCAGTGTATTCCCGAACTGTCCCGCGTACCTTTCTGCGCCCGCCACTACGTCCCGAGAAGCACCGACTGAAGAGAGAATGCGTCTTGAAGCAGCTTCTTTACGAGATGCCATCGCCATGTCACTCCAGATACACGAGGAGGAAGAAGCAAAGAACAAGATTGACACTTTCCAAGTTCTACTGGAGTGCCTTCCTAAAATCAAGCTTTCTGATTTTTGGAATGTTATTTCTCGACCTGCCTGCGTCCTTTTTCTCAATCTTGCTGTTGATGACGTCCCTCGTGTTTTGTCGTCAGTCACGATCTTAGAGAACCTCACGGTGAAAGTTCATTACCGAAATGTGTAGCTGACTACAATTGATGGCATAGATACCATCCCTCACACAGTACATGATATCCGTTGCTTGATAGGTCTGCTGGATGCTGTAGAGTCGTTTCACGGAAAATTGTTGTCTAAGCATGAAGAAAAAATTGATGGTTTGCTTAAGTTGGCACTTACCCTGCTTGAAGATGCCTTAAATTGTGAACTGGCAGATGTTGAACAACCCAATGCAGTTAGTTTTTTGAAACAGCAAGTTTCTCTTCTTGTCAAGCATAGCAGGTCATCCCGGTATTCTGCAGAGTTGCTGGTATTCTCAAGCATTTTATTTACAGTTTCTACGCATGCTTATAGGTTCCTTCACAGTTCCGGAAACCTTAGATTACCCCATCAATCTACAATACGTCGTATATGTAACTCCTACAGCGTAAGCCCGGCAGCTGAACAGCAAGGCACTTCTTTCCTATCGTATGCAAAGAAGCTTGTCGCAGCAATGACAGAGCATGAAAAAATTGTTGTACTCATGATGGACGAAATTCACCTGCAGCCGTATTTTGATTATAAGGGAGGAGTAATTGTTGGTGCGGCTACAAATAGCCCTAATGCAGCAAAACAAGCCCATGTTTTTATGATGCAAAGCTTGCTTTCGCGTCAGAAGAATGTTGTGCGCATACTGCCAGTAGAGCGCATCAACGCACAGCAGCTTCACACTATTCTGCATAGCATCATTACTCAGCTAGAGCATGTTGGGTTGCATAAAATTGCAGTCATAGCTGACAATAACTCAATCAACCGGAAAACAATATCAATTTTTGGGGCCCCCTGCAAACTTCAGAGTGTGTATCCACACTCTGCAGACTCTAAACGTCCTCTTTTTTCTGATTGATCCTGTACACTTAATAAAATGCGTCAGGAATAACTGGATCAATCAGCGAAATGCTGGAACATGCATGTTCTTTCCTAGCCCCACAGGACCTAATATAAAGCCACCTATACTTACAGCTTCATTTAAAACACTTCGAGAACTTTACTCGAAAGAACAGGGTCAGCTGATTAAATCAGCACCAACACTTTCGTCTAAATCTCTGAACCCATCGAATATTGAGCGACAGAATGTCAAGCTTGCGCTAAGGATTTTCAGCCCGTCTACGGCAGCAGCTCTGCGAGCATGTGGGCCCAGACTTGAGCTAGATCATGTGTCTGGTACTGCACAGTTCCTTGAAACAATAACAAAGTGGTGGAACATTGTAAATGTAAAGACATGCAACAAGGGTACTCGACTTCGTGATGAGCTGCAGTCACCGATTACATCAGCGTCAAGTCCACAGATCCAGTTTCTGTTAAGTATAGAGGAGTGGCTAGATCTGTGGCAGTCTCTCAAATTTGACACAGGCATACTTACAAGAGAGACTCACAGTGCGCTCCGACTCACGACAGACACTATGGTAAAGGTGACTAGGTATTGCCTAGATGAAATGAACTTCGAGTATGTACTTTTAGGAAAGTTTCAGACTGATTGCTTGGAAGAGAGGTATGGAAAATACCGCCAATTCTCCGGTGCGCAATACCACATTTCCATAAGACAAGTCTATGAGTCGGAGCGAAAGCTTCGTCTGCAGAACATTCTGGAGCTCCCAGAGTTTGAGGTTGCAACAGATGCGGTGGCAGTAAACGATGCAGTACTTGAAGTGTTTGACATTGAGGTAACGGACGACAATTATGCGAAGGCGCCAAATCTCCCAGCAACCACTTACGTTGCTGGCTATTGTGCCCACGCTGCGTTCAAAAAGCTGTCATGCATGACTTGCAAAGAAAATTTAATGCTAGAAGATGAAATTGAAGTAGAAGGTGGGGAGTTAGTCAAGGCCATGACTCGTGGTAGTCTCAAGTTTCCACACCCTGCCATAGTAAATGCTGTTCTTACTGCTGAGATAGTTCTTGACAAACTGAGAAGCGAACAGCATGCGACACAGTTTCATGCACTACAAAATCAAAAGGAGGCTCTCTTGGCACTTACACATGATGTGTTAAACGACGGCATTGACTTTGATGTGTGTGAGAATGGGCACACTCCACAGTTGGTAATGCACTATGTCCTAACCGCAGCAGCAAACCCGCTTCTAAATAACCTTTGTAAAAGAAAAAATGATCAACTTATAGTTGAAAAGGCTGCAAAAGAAAAGGAGAAAATTGAAGACATTGAAGAATTGACTACTCTGTGTGCTTGTGACTGTTTTTGCTAGTTTTTTTTTCTAGTTTCAAAACGTTTTTGCATTGTATTATTATATATTCTGAATATTTTCTTTTGTTTGCTTTCTGTTTACAGCTTTTCTGTTGGCTTCACTTACTGTATTTTATGATTCAGTGCTGTAACAGTTTCCTTACCTCCTACTCCTACTGATCGTGTTTCTCATCTGAAAATAAAATACGACTTGTGAAAGTCCTCTCCGTTGTTCATTTTCAATAAAAAAAAATATTACAAACGTATCTTCACACATGTGCGCTTTGATATAGTCAGTAAAAGTCTGCTAAAATGTAACTTCAAAGAAACAAGAACAAAAAAAAACATTCGGTTGGGGTGTGGGCAAGCAAAACACGATTTAAAAAAAAAGTAATTTTCTTTTCGAGAGACATAATCAGCACTTTGAAATGCGTGCGAGCGCGGATGCCGAACCTACTGGGCCGTCGCAGTGCGGTGACGTCACGCAAACGTGGAGAGGCCTTAAAAAGTCTAGGTGGTGTTGGCCCCGCCCATTGGAACGGCCCTTCCCGACACATAGAAGCGCCGCGCGAGACAGTGTCAGAGCGTGGCGCCACCCCTCGGTGAAAGCGCGCAACTCCGCGGCGGAGCGCCAACAATGGGAGAGCGAGCCGTCTGCCTGGCATCTAGTTAGAGGAGGCGTTGTCCTGACGCGTTCGCGAGCCAGGATTGCGCGAGCCTAAGGAGGATATATAAAACTTGCTGGAGTGGAGAGGGCGCGCTCCGACCGAAGCCTCCGTCCGCCATCTTACCAGAGGCAGAAAGCGCGCTCGGCGCCAGCGGCACCGGCTCGCGCTGCTGTTTTCGTGAGTTGGTCTGCAGTGCAAGTTGACGTGAGGGGCATGTAAACACCATCGATTTGATTATGGTTGCCTCTTGCGTTGCATACGGATGTGCGAACAGGCTGAAGAAGGGTTGTGGCCTCACGTTTCACCTGTAAGTATACGAGAACACGTTCATTGAGCCACTACGCTCGCGTTGCCGATGGATGTCAACTGATAAGTTGTGTGTGTATGCGACTAATAGTCCTGGAATTGCCGACAGGTTTCCAAAAGATCCGGAGCTGCGGAGCCTGTGGGAGCGGGCTGTTCGCCGTGAAAGGTGGCATGCGAAAGATGGAGATCGCCTTTGCTGTGTGCATTTCGCGCTGGAGTGCTTCGACCGCACCGGTCAGACAACGCGACTGCGTGCGGGTAGTGTTCCTTCTGTGTTCCCTGCGTTTCCGGAGCATCTACAGAAGCCCGTGAGTATGTTCGAACGTCGCGCGATGTATTTGTGGCGGTCTCGTTTTCGTTGAAAAGAAGTGACCGTGATAAGCCGGATAAAAATCAACACTGTGTGCCCTGCCAGCTGCAAAAGCGAGAAATGCGACTGAGTTTCTCGAGCTCATTAGACCGCGGATGTCGTTTTCAACTAATGTCATTAAATTTACCATTGTCACATCTAATGAAGGGCATTACATTTGAATGACATTCTATGAAAATTACATCAAATTTTCCGTCTGGCAGGGTCGCCTCAGCTAGGCTGTAACCATGACATTGGATAGAGACCGCTATTGCGCCTAGATTTTGCACAGCTTCAATTTTTTTTTCGTTTTCATAGGATAAAAAGTACGAAAACTGCTACTCATAATAGTAGGCTGCAGGTGCGGCTTCAGTCTGCAAATCTGTTCAGTAAGCGCGCAACGGTGGTGATGTGAAGAGATCTAATTAATATGCAAGCTCAGATGCTAAACAAAATAAACAGGCTAATGATTTGAAAAGATGCTTAAGTGAAATTTGAAAATAACATACGTCCACCTTTATGAAGCAGTAAGTTTTGGTAGCAAACGAGGCATAGCTTTACAACTGCTCTTATTTTTCTCTGACTTGAGACTCATCAGATGTACATATGGCGTCTATTTCAGGTGAAAAGGAAGCGTCCAGGCCGCAAGCATGAAGACACCCCAGCCAATAACTGCTCACCGCAGCATGAAAAGTCTGAAGCTGAAGAAGAGCCACCTGTGCCTTCACCCACCAAACAATGGTACAAAGAAAAAGTCAGTGCCTCTGAGGAAGAAATAACTCAGCTGAAAAAGAAAGTTAAAACTTTGTAGCAAACGAAGCGAAGACTCACAAAGAGAAATGAGACAGCGCAAGAAATTATCAAGGAAATCAGAGATCAAAAACTCCTTTCAGAAGGATCACAGGTGTTCACGTCTTCATTTTCAAGTGACATTCAGCAGCTTCTGTACAGAGCGGGCAACAATCAAAAGGGTGTATACACACCCGAGCTCCGCACGTTCATGCTGACTTTGCATTTTTATTCCCCGGCCGCGTATGACTACGTCAGGTCCAAATTCAATGATGCCCTTCCTTCACAGCGGACACTTAGGCAATGGTATCGCTCAGTCCACGGAGCTCCTGGCTTTACAGATGAAGCATTTTGCTTCCTTCAAAAATTTACACAATCACAGAATGAGCCATTCTACTGCGCTCTGATCGTGGACGACATCGCCATAAGAAAACATGTAGAACTTGTTGGAAACAAAATAGTCGGGTATGTGGACTTTGGAACAGAGCTAGATGACGACAGTCTCCCTGAAGCGAGAAATGTGTGTGTGTACATGATTGTTGGTGTAAATGTCAGAATCAAGATGCCTGTCGCTTACTTTTTGATCGACACACTCACTGGTGCCGAGAGGGCGGAGCTGACTAAGCAGTGCATTGACAAGCTTGAGTCAGTGCATGCTAATGTCATCTCTCTTACATTTGATGGTGCCTCCTCTAACTTCACTATGGCGAAATGTTTAGGCGCTGAGCTTCTACCGTGTTCTCACCGGTTTTCTACAAGCTTTGTCAACCCTGCTGACTGCACCAAAAACATTCAGTTTATCTTAGATGCCTGTCACATGATTAAGCTTGTGCGGAACTCATTGGCAACTGTAAGCCACCTTATTGACATGGAAGGAAATCACGTGAAGTGGGCTTATATACTGGCATTGGAGGCATTGCAACGTGGAGAAGGGTTGCGGCTTGGAAACAAGCTCACAAAGGTGCATGTCCGGTGGGAAAAGCAAAAAATGAAAGTACGATATGCAGTACAAGCGTTGAGTGCTTCAGTTGCTGACGCCTTGGACTTCTGCGAACAAGTGCTCAAGCTGCCACAGTTCAAGGGTGCCACTGCAACAGCTAAGTTCATTAGGCTTTTTGATCGCTTGTTCGACATCATGAACTCTCGAAACCCACTTGCAAGGTCCTATAAGGCACCTCTTCGCAAGCAGAATGAAGCCAACTGGAAGCTATTCTTTTCTGAGGTCCGTGCCTACATACAAGGGCTAAGAGACCCGGCAGGGCGTCCAGTAATAGAAGGGCTGAGGAAAACTGGGTTCGTTGGATTTTTGGTGTGCATGACCAGCACAGAAAAATTGTTCGATGAGTTTGTTCGCAAGGATCAGCTGAAATACTTGCTGACGCACAAGCTTAGCCAAGATCACGCCGAAAACTTCTTCGGGTCCACACGTGCACGAGGTGGTCATAACAACCCAACCGCTGCGCAGTTCATGGCTGCATACAAGCGTCTGTTGGTTCAGACAGAAGTGACTTCATCAAGCTCTGGAAACTGCTCCCAAGACATAGTCTCAATTCTAAATCCAACAGCTACAGGAGCTTTGGTAGGTGAAAGCAGCATGCTTACTGATATGCACAGGCCATCAATCCTGCAGGCCGACGACCACAACTATACCCATCGCATTGACTGCCCAGAAAGCCTGTCAGCTTTTGTCGGTGCTGTAGTGCCGTACATTGCAGGTTTCGTCGTTCAGAAAGTTCGTTCAACGGCAACATGTGAACTGTGCATCGCAGCCCTGCACTCGGATGAACTGGCACCTTTAATTATGCAAAAGAGCCGAGGTGGACTCATTTCACCGTCACAAGACGTCGTTGGCCTGTGTGAAGCAGTTGAAAAGGGGCTGCGACGGCTACAGGCAGAATATGATACTATTAAAATGGTGACGGTAAGATCAAAACACCTCATCCTTGAAGTCCTGGGCACCTGCACAGAGAAAAACTGGTTCCAGAAACTGGAGGACCACATCCTTGATCTTGATAACCATATTTATATTTTGTGCAAAAAAATCGCTGAAGAATATATAAAAGTGAGAATACACCACATGACGAAAGAACGAAACCGTGAACTGATCAAAAAAAAAGTGCGACCACTTTTGTCGAGGGTCATTATTTTCAATCACCAGTAGGGTGTTTGTCATGGTGTTCTTGACTGTATGTGAGATTTTCTCCTTAATATCTGCTCATTTGAACTGCCTTCTGCATATCAGTTGGCTGCTGGTTGATGGTAAATAAACGACTACAACTAGAACCGCACATTTGCATTCCTTTCTAAATGGGAGCAGCTGCATCAGCAAAGCGAAAAAGCGCGAGCGCAGCTGCATTACGCTTTTCTCCTTAACATTTGTACAGTTACACTGCCTTTTACATGCTAGTTTTCTGCTAGCTGATGGAAAATAAATGTATATAACTAGAACCACTCGTTTTTGTTTCTCTGTAAATGCGAGCAACGTCATCTGCAGCGCGGAAAAGCACGAGCGCGGCAGTGCTAAACTTTTCTGCTTAATATTTGAGCTGGAAAACTGCCTTGTACATGCCAGTTTCCCTCTGGTTGACGAAAAATAGACGTTTAATACTAGAACCGCTCGTTAGCGTTGCTTTGTAAACGCGAAAAAGCGCGGCTGCGCTATGCTTTTCTCCTTAATATTTCCGCAGTTAAATAGCCTTCATCACGCCAGTTGGCTGCTATAGTTGATGGGAGATAACCGTTTACAACCAGAAGCACTTGTTTTCATTGGTTTCTGAATGCGAGCGCCTTCATGAGGAGCGCGAAAAAGTAGAAGCGCGGACAGGCGCGGCTGCCTTTTGCCTCTGGTAAGATGGCCGCCGGCCACCCTTGCCCAACCACCCCACTACTCCGACCGGCGCGCAACTCCCCCACCGGTCAATAGATGGCACCACCGGCGGCGGCCGAGCCGGCCAATCAAAGCCGTCACAGCCTCCCATGCGAGCGAATCGCAGGCGGCGCCTGGCCGCTTGCCCCTTCGAGGAAGCGCTCCCCGGCTGCTCCGCCTCGACTGGATCGCCACAGCGTGCAGGGCTCTGGCACCCGAACAAAGCGGATTCCGGAGAGGCCGCTGCACTGCGGACTGCATCTCCTAAGTGGTCTCGGCGCTCGAGGATGCCAGGGGACGAAGAGAGGTGTTATACCTCATCTTGTTGGACGTACGTAGCGCGTTCGATCTGCTGCCGCACGCCGTCGTCCTCGCTGCCGTGCGCTCACTGGGCATTAGCGATAGAACTTTCCGGGTGTGGGTGGGCAACTCCATCAGCTCGCCCCGCTCCATCCATTCCGGCGTCCCGCAGGACAGCGTGCTGAGCCCGTTCCTTTTTAACCTGGCGCTTGCATGGCTGCCCCGCTGTCTCCCCGCTTCCCGACACCATGTCCAAATGGCGGTCTACGCGGACGATGTGGCGATCCTTGCCTCCGGTCCAACCTACGAAGGCCCTGCTGTCCGCGCGGCACTACAGAACGCCCTGGATGCGGTCGTCAACCACCTGGGCAACATCGGCCTAAACATCTCGCCTGAGAAAACTCTGGCAATGATGGTGCACCCCCGGCCGAGCTACCGCAAGAACACACCACAGCTCCACCTCTTCGGAAGCCCACTCCCTTGGCAGACCAGCGTCAAGTACCTGGGGGTGACCATTGACCACGCGCTGCGGTGGAAAACGGCGGTGCAAGGACTCCGAGCTGGGAATCGCCGCATCACAGGGTATGTTGCCCGTCTCCTCGCAGGCGGCGAGGGAATCTCAATCCCACTCGCGAGGCAACTGTACGAAGGTATAGCCGTGGCGTGGTCTCTCTATGCGCTCCCGCTGGTTGGTGTCCGCGCCTGGCAGTGGGAACAGCTCGATGCCGACCACAGGAAGGCCCTGCGTCGCTTTGCGGGACTCCCCAACACCTCGCAGGTGGGCCCCACCTACGCCGAGCTCGGGGCCTGGCCGGTTTCACTCCGAGCAGAGCGAGCGGCTCTCAATCACATCGAGCGTCTTCACCGTGCGCAGGGCACAGCAGAACTCATAACCAGGCTCCGCAATTCGCCGCACTCGCGCATGGGGCACGTGGCGCACCTCTTTGACGAGTGGACGCCGCTAACCCGCTCCATCGCTCCACCTGCCCTGCCGCCGCCACACCGAAATCGGCCGCTGAGCATACAGACGGAACTACCGCGAGTGCGATTTAAGCGCGGCACCCCCCGCTGTGCCATCGACTATGCAGACCGAGTGGTTCTCTACACAGACGGCTCTGTGATGGATAATGGAGAGTCCGCCACAGCGTCCTGCGCCGTCCTGGCTCTTGGAATCGAGCGACAGTGTAGAGTGCCGCACTGCCCCTCTTCGACTATGGCCGAGCTGGCTGGGCTCCACCTCGCCGCGGACATCATCGCCGGACAGTCTCGGATGACAGCTGTGGTGATAGCGAGTGACTCACGTGCCGCCCTGCTGCAACTACGTCATCCTGACCGGGGCACCCCGTGTGGCGAAACTGTCTGCCAAACTGTGTGCACTGCGCGATCGCGGTTGTGACATCGTGCTGCAATGGGTTCCTTCGCACATCGGCCTGCCCGGTAACGAGGCAGCCGATCGGCTAGCGAAGAACGCGCAAGGGGACAGTGAGATTCCCGAGAGCGACGCCGTGACGCCCTTTGACGTGGCCCGCAACACCATCCACCGTAGGCTGATGGCACGACACCCGGATCCCCGAGTTGCATCCGGGAACCCTCCGCGCCTTATAAGCTTTGTAGACTTCGGCACCAGGGCTAGACGTCTCCTGCTGCGTATCAGAGTTGGCTGTGTGTGGACGGCCGAACGCCGCCAGCGCATCGGAGGCGTCGGGGACGGTCTCTGTGCTGACTGCGGCGCGCTGGAAACAGTGGACCACCTACTATGTGAGTGCCCCGCATTCTCGGGACCGCGAACCGCACTGCGCATAGAATATGGGGAGTTGGGGCTTCCCTCTGCTACCTCGGGCGAACTACTGTTCCCGGCCGCATCTGCCTGGGGAACGCGCAGGGCTTTACGCCACCTGATCCGCTTTATTGATAGGGCGGCCATTACCGGCCGCTTTTAAACTGACCCCGAGGCCGCGCGCATTCCTTTGTGTAGTGTGAGCGCACCGCCAACATCTCTTCGGGCGCCCCAACGAGCTCCCGCATCGCAGGGACAGTTCGGTATGCGCCGAATGCCCTCTCCCTTCCCTCCTCTATTCCTGCCCTTTCCAACCAGACCCGCTTCCCTCTCTGCTCTCTTTTCTCCCCCTCCCCGCGCAGCCCAGTTATGGTGTTCCCCTGCATAAGGAGGCAGTTACCGGGCTGCGCCTTCCCCTTTCTCCCCCTCCCCCCCGTATGAGAGTTCCCCAATAACCACTTTAGCGCTCCCCGGGTATGCTGCCGGCCGACCGATGTCTATTGCTGCTGGTGCGTCGTCTGCTAGCGCTGGCGTGTCATCTGCTGGCGCGGTCGACTCCGCAACCAAGTTGGCGGCGAGCGCTCGCATCGCGGCGCCAGGAAGGCAGCCTGCTACCAAGGCCCCTGCACCATCCTTTACTTTCCCTCGGACAAGAAGGGAAACTTCCTGGCCGCTTCAAGAGACGCGATAGCCGCGCAACTGGCGGAGCTCCCCGGGGTGACGGCAGTGCGAGTGAACAGACGACGCAACGTCTGCGCTGTCGACGCCCACCCCTCATCAGACCTGGCGCCGCTCCTGGCTCTGAAATCTATCCGGGGAATTCCGGTGCGCGCCAAGGAGCTCGGCCCCAAAACATCCACGGGGCTCATCTTCGGCGTGGACAAGGGCCTGTCCGAGGCTGATGTCCTGGCCGGCATCGAAAGCAGAATTCCGGTGGTGGGTTGCTAGCGATAACGTGGTCCTGCGCTGCGCGGGCCTACGGCCCCCTGAAGAAATAACGCTGTTCAAACTGCGCCGCGGGGTCCGGCCGCGCCTTCCACGCCCGCTGCAGTGCACACAGTGCGGTACACTTGGGCACGCAACAGCGGCCTGCGGCTGCCTGCGCTGTGGATCCGCACATAGCAGCGACAAGTGCAGCGCAGCCAAACCGCGCTGTGTGAACTGCGGGGGAACGCACAGTGCTACCGAGCCCCGTTGCCCTCGCTGGCAGCACGAGCGGCGAGTTGCGGCAACTATCGCCAGCTCTGCCACACGCGTTGAAGCCGGGCGCCTCGTCCGCGCCAGACAGCTCTCGGCCCCAGGCCCCAAAAAGTCTGCGGCCGAACAGACCACCCCTGCCGCGCTCGCCGCTCGAAACACGGCGCAAGCAAGCAACAGCGCCGCCCCCCCCCCCCCCCCCATCTGCCCCGATCAGCGCCCCTGCCGCCACCAGGGACAAGCGATCCTTCAGGGACGCACTCACGGGACAAACCTCAACCACAGTCGAGGCCCCCCGTGACACCCGCGACTCTGTGATCGCTGCGCTAACGGCGGCCGTACAGGCCCTCATCGATGAGCTGCGTGCTTCATCCCCAGCACGACAGTTGTGTGCAGCGGCGCTCGCCGCGCAGCGTGCCCTCGCCACGCAGCATGCCCTTGCCAACCATGGCTAGCTCAGCTTTGTCCCGGCCGCGCATGCTGCAGTGGAACTGTAACTCCCTGCGCCGCCGACAGGCTGAGCTGGCAGAGCACCTGCCGCAACACCCCTTCGACGTGCTGGCACTGCAGGAAACGTACTGCCGCACCGAAAAGCTATCTCTGCCCGGGTTCGTGGGCTACAGCAGTGCCACGGAGTGCGGTGCAGTGGCCTGCCTCGATGCCCCGTGCCTCAACCCCTCTCACCCCGTCGGCAAGCCCCGTACAGCCGTATATGTGCGTGCCGACCTACCACATACAGTACACAACGTCGCGGACCTCGCCCGTGGCCCCACCGAGTGTGTCGCGGTGACTGTTCGCATCCGGGGCACAGACACCTCGGTGGCAAGCGTGTACACGCGGCCCGCCGTACCGAGTGACCCCGTGTTCCTGACGCGTCTCATACATCGCCTAGGCGGGGACTGCATCCTGTGCGGCGACTACAATGCTCATCACACAGCATGGGGCTCCCGACGCTGTGATCGATGCGGACGAGACCTTTATGACGCTGCTCTCTCCGCCGGGCTACTGCCCCTCAATCGCGGAGACGCAACCTTCCTGAATGCACTGAGAGCGCCCACCGCCATCGGCGTCACATTCGCCTCGCAGGCCTGTGTGTCAGTGCGCACCAGACACGCACGGCTCCGACCACTACCCCATCGTTGTCCTACCAGCCATCACGCGTCCCTGCACGCGTTCGTACATTGTGATCAGGTGGGAGGTGTTTCGTGAGCGGTGCGCGTCGATACCGGAGGGTGCGTACTTCCTCACGTGCATAGTGCAGTGCGCGAGGGCGTCATCCATCGTGTGCGAGGTGCCGATCGGTGCGCCTGTGCCTGACGTGAAGCTCCTCAACCTGCGCGCCGCCCGCCGACGCGCACAGAGGCGCATGATTCGCACGTGACGCCCGTCGGACAAGACAACCTATAACCGCATCGACGCGGTCTGCCGTCGCCACGCACATCGCCGCCGCCGACAGAGCTGGGCGTCGCTCTGCTACACCTTCGAGGACCCACACAACCAACCCAGGGCCTGGCGTATAGTGCGCGCTCTCCTCAACCCAGGGCTGCCCAGACACCCCGTCCTTGCCGCAGCCATCCACCTGGGCATCAGCACCGAGGAGCTGGCTGAGCTCCTGACGCTCCAGTTCGTCCCCCCTGCACCACCTGCACGGCCAGATCTTGCGCTGGCCCCTCCCCCCGCTCGTGTCATCTCCGAGCAAGTTCAGGGACAGATGCTCGCGCTATGCGAGGACACTCTAACCTTCCAAGAGCTACAATCTGCCCTATCAACGCGCAAACGCAACAGCGCACCGGGGGAGGATGGCTTAACCATAGCCTTAGAGCAGGCACAGAAAAATAGAGGAGGCTATGGGCAGGCAGTCGAAAGCGCTCTTTATGTCGAGCAGCACGAGGAAGGCCACCTCTCCGAGGGCGCGAGCCTGTTCGAGTGTGGCCACCACATCGGAGAGGCAGTCCACGGTGCTGCGCAGGTGGCGGAAACCGCTCTGCTGCGGGGGGAGCGCGTCGCAGGCAGCCGTGATCCAATTAAGCCGGCCCAGTGCCATTGCCTCCATGGTCTTCACCGCGGCGGAGGCGAGTGATATGGGACGGTATGATGTGAGCAGCCTCCTCTGCCTGCCCCGCTTGAGGACGGGGATGACGACCGCTGTTCGCCAGGTGTCTGGGAGTGCGCCGTTCATCCACACCTCGTTGAACGACTCGATGAGAGTCTGGCGCTGCGGCACGTCCAGGTTGCGCAACATTTGGTATGTTAAGCCATAGCCTCCTCTATTTTTCTGTGCCTGCTCAAACGCCCCTCTGCCGAATTCTTCCGTGGGTGGCGCTGCCAGCCCTGGATAAGGCATGTGCAGGTGTGCGGGCTGCGGCGACCATAGGTATCAGTTGGCGTTTTGTTTGCGCTGTGTCTACTCATCGTTTCGCGTGTGCGTGAGCTATGGCATACTGCTGTGTGCCGGGATGCAGATCAAACGCGAAGCGGACCCGCCGCGGTGGCTCAGTGGTAGGGCGATCGACTACTGATCCGGAGTTCCCGGGTTCGAACCCGACCGCGGCGGCTGCGTTTTTATGGAGGAAAAACGCTAAGGCGCCCGTGTGCTGTGCGATGTCACTGCACGTTAAAGATCCTCAGGAGGTCGACATTATTCCGGAGCCCTCCACTACGGCACCCGGTATCTCTTCCTTTCTTCTTTCACTCCCTCCTTTATCCCTTCCCTTACGGCGCGGTTCAGGTGTCCAACGATATATGAGACAGATACTGCGCCATTTCCTTTCCCCCCAAAAAAACAATTGTTATTATTAACGCGAAGCGGAAAGTACCAGGGATTTCATTCATGAAATTCCTAGTGACAACGATTTGAGAGTGAAGTGGCTGCAAGTAATATCCAGGAAGGACTGGGTGCCGAACACCACGTCACGCTATTCGGTCATTTGCAGCAAACATTTCCTGCCTGACGACTACAAGGTAGGATGCAAGACTAGGAAGCTTAAAAGAGGTGCGACCCCGGACGTGTTTCTGGACTATCCGGAGTATATGCAACCGCCTGCTAAGAAGCCGCGTAGCGATGCTGTTTTGAGAAAACGGGAGACTGCCGTTCTGCATTGCACGTCCGTTGTCCGTGCGAGTACAAGTTGCCTGCCTCGCGATGTCATTGCCGACTCTCCGCTACCGACTGCATCGTCCCCCGTGTTTGACTCCTCGAACATGGATGTTGCAAGTGGTGACGATCGGCTCCACGTCAATCCCTGCTGCACTACGAGAGGAGGCTACCCAGGTAGATGTTCGCAGCTCGATTTCTGTTGTGGAATGCCAGAAGTGGCGACGAAAAGAGCGCGACATGAAAACTCCAATAGAGCAACTCAAACGAACTGTGGACAGGTATAAGGAGGAGCTCAGGCGAGTGAAAGAGTGCAATATCGCTGCGTTTACCGGTGTTGTCAATGCGGCGAGCGAGCAGCACTTGGGTGCAAGCATTCTCGTCGATCAAATCAAGAATTTCGGCAAGACCAGACCCAGCTGGTCAGAGCTAGTAGTGCGTCACTGCATTATTCTTAGAAATCTATCAACCCGGGCCTATGAGCATATCTGCAAAGAAGGCATCCTGAAACTGCCAAGCCAGTCTACTCTACAGAGATTCCTAGGAGTAAATTCTGGCGAGGTAGGGTTCACTTCCCTGGTGAAAGAACGGCTTCAGGTGGAGGCAAGCAACCTAAAAGCTGAACAAGCTAAAGTGTGCTCCTTAGTTGTGGACGAGATGCGAATTCAACAGAGACTGCAGCACAACAAGCAAAGAGATGCGTTTGTGGGAGAAGTTGATTGAAGATTCCTTCATTACAAAAAGCTCTCTAGCATGAATTAATTTGTTTACTATTCTAATATCACCATATGAACATGCATAGAAAAATTTGCAGCCACCCTCTACTGCGGTTTCAGTTTGTACAGGCACAGCTTCCATGTTTTCAGCAGCTGGTGGCAGCTGCAGTCCACGCGGAAATGATGGCTTTCTCAGCTTCCGTGGCCCACGATGAAAAAATACGCTTGGCACCGCTTTCCATTTCAGTTTTTTTTTTCCATCTACTCTTGGCTTTTCGAAGTCCTCGGGAACAAAGTGGTCCTGAAAATTTATTTCATGCCATAACGTTGAGAAATCAAGTGTACACAGTAACATCTAAAAGTTATCTTGCATACGAGTGGCACTTATTCCAAGTCACATTTGATTTGCAATTATCAAAAGGTAATATCCTAAGCTGATACAGTTATGCTAACAAAAAACTACTAGATGAACAACCAATTTCATCTTGGCAATAGGATGGTACTCATAGGCAAATACTACAAGAGGCTATAAGTTGTTCTGAAAAGCAATATTTATATGAAACAGACAGCGCGCTATATGTCTCAAAGCACACATAGCTAGAGGAATATAGCACGTACGCAAACGCTATCTTGGTGAATTTTTTTGCGATTTCAGCGTTCAAAAGCTAACAGCTAGTTTCAGAACCTTGTGAACACAAGTATAGCTTGGCTATGCAAATTAATTAGATCGAGGTTAAATTTAAAAGGAGTGCTGAATGTTGTAAAGTAAGCAGCATTTTTCCCTGTACAATTTGTGATAGTCGTTTGCTACGAGCGTCATCACTTCAAAAAGGTCACTCAGTTGCATGACGAACACGGAAACCCTAAAAATTTTTAACACTGACACATTAGGAAGCAAGCTCATAACCTTGGAAGAATCTAGTCTTGTGTGTTGAAAGATAGCTGAACACTGCTGCAAAAAAAGAAGAGTAGCGCAGTACCATATGCAACCCCTACAACCCGAGTGACGCAATAATTCACGCATACAGGGGTGGAAGCAGGCTCCAACTTTTTGGAGCAGGCATGGGAGCAGCAAGTCTTATTTTGGAGCAGCTTTGGAGCAGCAAAAGTCCCATTTTGGAGCAAGTTTGGAGCAATTTTTAGGCTATTTTGGAGCACTTTGGAGCAGAATGGCGACATTTAAATGCGACTGAGAGCAATTTTGTTTGCAACTGGACCAAAAATTGCATAAATATTGATCACGGATCCCACAGGCCAGAATTCATGAAAAGGACTGCAATTGTTCTAAAGATATTTGCTACAGTTCATGAAAAAAAAATAGACATGTGGCAGCTACAACAAACAGTAGCAGCAGTACATTAGATGTTATTAATTTCAGTTCAGAAAAAGAGAAAACAACAACATAATGGCGACAGTTTTATTTGTGTCAACAAACCCAGAGCACTTCAGTGCAAAACCACCCCATATATGACAATGACAATAATTAGCTGTGACAATTAAGGTTAACTATTTCAGACTAGTTTACTACTGAATGTATAAGAGAAAGCAAGTAAAAATTGCATCAAAGGTGGTAACTGGCTTGCAGCAAATATAATGACTAGAAGCAAAGTGGACTAGAACTAGCTACTGCCATATAAAATGCAAAGACCTTGCCGATTAACATTAGAAACATGAAAAGAGCTCTGTAATCGGTTTGCACAAAAACATCACATAACGAAGATTCAGTTGGCCTTCATAGACTGGAGAAGCAAAGTGGACTAGAACTAGCTACTGCCATATAAAAGGCAAAGACCTTGCCAATTAACATTAGGAACATGAAGAGATCTCTGTAATGGGGTTTGCACAACAACATCACATGAAGATTCAGTTGGCCTTCATAGACTGAAGAGCTGAGTCAACCGTTTTGATTCGTTCTATCACAGAAGGCAGTTTAGAGTTCACATCACACAGCAAAATATTGCCACTCTCTACCTTGTCCATGTCCCTGTCAGCCACACCTTTGCTTATAAGCTCTTGTGCACTTGCAAGTAGAGCTTTGAGAGATGACAGTCGCTGCTGGAGGCTAGACTTCTCGTCCATCAGCTTATTTCGCTCACATACTTCTGTTGGCTCCTCCTCCTCATGCTTTCGCTTCTGGGACGTTGCTGTCTTTTCTTCTTCGATTCGCTCCCGGTACACCTTGTAAGACTTTTCGACATTCCTGAGAATGTCCCTGGTCAAAGACACCTTTGTAGCATCTCCACTGTACCGCTTCATGAACGCCTTGGTTTGACGAAGGCTGGAAATGCTTGTTATGGACAAAGTACTTCGATGGTGGAGTGCTTGTTTGTTCTCACTAAATCCTCGTTCACAATCGGCATTTCCGTGAGGTAATGAAAGGGCTGCTTTGACAAGCTTAGTAATCCTTGGATACTTAGCCTGACCAGCAGGTGTCTGTAATGCAAACACACTTGACCAATGGGTGACCACATTAGGAGACAGTTCCCAGTCACTGGTTTCGCACATAAGCGAATTCCACTCATCAGTGAGGGATGACACATCGCAGGGTGGAATGACCTGAGGCAGTGCGTTAGCCACATAGCGCAGTGACGATGTGAAAGAATTCCCTTTTGTGTCTGGGTTTAAAAACCTTAAATGAAACAACAGCTTGTTGCGAATCACAGCAATGGTTGATGTTTACAGCTTAGTAATTTCTTGAAGTACACGAGCTCGCGTTGGCCACGTGCGGCGTATTCAGAGAAATAGTTTGCCACTGTGTATTGTATATATGGTTAGTAGTAAACAGAAAGCGTTTCTGCCGTTGATTTCTACGCTAGGCATTGAATAAAATGGGAAGTTTTTGACACTCTGCTCTAGCCAGAATGATTTTGCTTCGGGACAGTAGTGAGAGGATGTGATGGCGATCTTTCGGCGGAGCAGACGTGCGCTCACCGTCTGCTGACATACGTAGGTGTCGTGCTGTGAGAAAAGTGGGCACAGCGTCGTCTCCTTATTCTCCTCTAGCTCTCCCGCTTAAGCGCTGTTTTTATCCGCAGGATCACGCACCAGCCAGGCCGACTTCTCTCCTTGTTAAACTGGCCGATTTGGTGAAAATGTTTGATTTCTGGAATTATTTTCTTTCTTAGCCCTGAGGTGTTCTGTTTCGTGACGAAAAATTATAGCAAAATATTCAGTAGAAATTTATAAAATACGCTTTCGAGATGCGGTGTCGTCGAAAATTGTGAGGCAATTCCTTTGAGGCTTTCTTTGAGTTCAGGGCCGCATTTCTTGGACCAAAGCGAAAACGAAGAGGCCAAAAACGAGGAAATAAACGTTAATTATAAGGTTCGTTTTCTGACCTTTCACATTTTCTGCGATTGGCATCACTCACACCTTCGTAATTTCGTAACACCTCAGCAAAAAGGAAGAGGTCATATGGAGAAAGTTACAGGTGGGAGTTTTTCCGAACCCACTCGCACTAAGCAGATGGCATCCGGCGATCCAAGACCCCAGGTGTAAACAGTGTAATGAAATAGCAGACATGATCCACATGGTGTGGACATGCCCTAGCCACAACGAACCAGACAGGAATATAGAGTCCTGGGAGGCTTTAATGGCCAGCCAGAAAGAAGAAGAACAAAAAGAAGTCATCCGTCTGGCCCTGGACACCGCTGAATCCCAAGGGATCCCAGCCTGCTGAAAGGGGAGGAAGATGACGGCGGTCAAGACTCGTCTTTTTCGCCCTCTGATTCCTTGACGGGTGCAAATAAAGTTATTTCATCACATGATAATAGAATGATTCTATTTGTCGCAAACAATTCCTGAGACGTTGAGGAGTGTAATTTATCTCTCGATTTTTTTTTCCTACACGTGCAGTATTACGTTCGTTATTTCTGTAAGAACCATTTTCACGTAACTATAGTTACGTGAAAACATATGCATGCATAAGTACATGATCATCTAAAAAAACAATAGCATCATATACAGAACAGGGCTTTGTGAACGTGCTGGCATAAATTTGCGCACTTTCTACTCAATTAGTTAAGACCTTGAGGTGACTGGACGAGGGTGTTAATTATAACTGCCCAATAACTGCACCAGGTATAGCTAAAAATAAAAGGCATTACTGAAACTAGCGTAGCAATTTCATATTTGCACCAAATGTAGTTTCATATCGCGTGCATAAATAACGAAAATACTTTTCATTGCCATGCCCCCTCTCAATCTCGACACGTCTGTTAGTAGCACGCCTGCGGCTGCTTCTTTCCAAACAAGCTTCGTGGTCATGGACTGCATCATGAAACATGACACATGCATGATGCAATGAAAAAGCATGTGGCTTTTAGCACACTTACGGTACGCTATTGTAAGCATGCCAACGTGACCGTGCATGAACTTACCAGACTTCTTTCTGCTCGAATCAAATAATTACGTCTGTCATATTAGCAAACACTTTCTAGTAAATATCAAATGCCATAAAACGTGCCATTGAAACATGCTGTGCTATTAACAGAAGAACGCATTCCTTGGGGGCGAGTGAACCTGCCGGCGGGGCCCGGTGCACACCCGCTCAAGGTGATAAATGCGTGCGCACCTACATACGTGCTTTTTTTTCCTTGCGCAGTTATAAGCGTACTCTGCTGATGTTCAGGTGAATGAATGCAGTAAGTTACATGCTATTAAATACATTGAGTGGCAGTGCCCATCGACTCCCAGACTTCGCGCTTTACTACCGTGGCCCAATGCCTGCTAGCCAGTTTCCTAATGCGGCATTTATGTGTGAGAAACCTATCGAGGATAATTTAAATTTCCTTTTATGCTACTCCACGGATCCAGTAGTGACGCAGCTGGTCAATACATGCTGTTTCTGCAGTGCACAGCCTTGATGCAGTCGCCGGTATCTGTGGTAGGCACGGGCAGGCGGAACCTGTTTTGCCTACCATGCGAAAGTCGCTGCTGACATGAGCACCACCGCATCTTCGTGACGTCGCGGGGTGAAGGAGGTCTATATGACGCTGCTCTCTCCGCCGGGCTACGGCCCCTCAATCGCAGAGACGCAACCTACCTGAACTCACTGAGAGAGCCCACCGCCATCGACGTCACCTTCGCCTCGCAGGCAGTGTCGCCAGATTGGGCTATTTATAGCCAAATTGGGCTACTTAAAATATTTCCTGGCTGCTTTTTAGATAATTTGGCGTTGCGGCTATATTTGGGCTATATGCTCCCAGAAAATTTGAATGGCAAAAAAACGTGTTTTAGGAAGTGCGCTACGTTTGGTTAGTAGCTGCTGCAGCTTTTTCGCGGTTTGCTTGCATTCTTTGCTTCCGTCTACGTGGCGTGTTTCCGTGGTGACTGTCGCGGCATTTTTTGGCTAGGGATTCTGCGTACGGCACTTTTAGCCAAAGCCACTCTCCGGCTCGCTTGCCTGAAAGTGAAACTATAGTGCCTAGAGTGAAACCATGCATGCTTGAAAGCTGCTGCTGTTGTGCTCGCTCTGTGTGTTTGTCTCGACTCTTCACCTGTTTACAATGGGGAAGTGGGCGAAATACCCAAGGATATACCAGAAAGAATGGGAGCAGAACCCAGATTTCAAAGGTAGGTATCTGCTATTAGCTGATTTATAGTCTACGACAGATTTATGGCATAAATTCACAGTTTACTATTTTTTTAAATAGACTGGATCATGCCTTCGAGGCAGGAGGGCAACGGAGATGCCATTGACATGGTATGCTGCAAAGCATGCAAGTGCAAGCTGAGGCCACACGTGCAGGACCTCAAGGTCCATGTTACGAGGCACAAGCACATTCAAAACATGAAATCGATGAAGCTTGCGGCAGTAACCAGGCCCATTGAGTCGCACTTCAAGCCCGGGCCTTCGAAGCCAACATCAACTCAGCTGAAGATTGCAGAGCTGCGCCTGGCAGTGCATGTCGCCGTGCATAGCTCGCTGTGCTCTGCGGATCACTTGGCTCTGCTGTTGGCGAGTACGTTTCCCGAGTCAAATGTCGCGGTCGGAGTAACGCTAGTACGCACCAAGTGCATGGCTCTGGTCTCAAAGGTTCTTGGACCTACCTTCCGCGAGATGCTACTTGAAGACATCAGAGAGCAGCCCTACTCACTTATCATCGACGAGAGCACGGACATTTCATGCGAAAAAGAGATGGGCGTTGTCGTTCGGTACTTTGCTATGAAAGCAGATGATTTTCAAACCAGGTTTTTGGGACTGATTCCTATCACTGATGAGTCTGCTAACGGCATGTTTGCAGAACTCAAATCTTTCCTTGAGTTATGCAACCTAGATTTAACAAAATGTGTTGGCATTGGTACGGACGGTGCCAATGTGATGTGCGGCCGGCACCACTCGTTATATTCTCTGCTAAAAGAGGAAAACCCAAAACTGATTCTTGTGAAGTGTACCGTATTTATTCGAATCTAAGCCGATGGTTTTTACTGAAATTCCGAATACGAAACTGAGGTGTCGGCTTAGATTCGAGGATGTGGCTGCGCAAGCACCATCGCCATCGCCATCACGGTTTTTTTTTTTTTCTTTATTTGCGTTGGGGGCTTTGTGGCTAGTGGACTCTCCGTGCGGTGCGGTTCTTTTGTGCACTTCGTCGACTTCGGTTCACGACGCGATGGCGCCGACAAATAAGCGGTGTCATTATACCGCTGCTTTCAGGCGAAAAGTTGTGCTTGCGGCGGAAAGTCCGTCCAACCTTCAAGCACAGCGAGAGTACGGCGTGGACGAAACAAATATCCGCCGCTGGCGAAAACAACGGGGCCAGTTATTGAACTGCGCTGCAACCCGAATGGCATTTTCCGGACCCCGCAAAGGCCGTCACCATGTGGTGGAAGATGAAGTCGCAAAGTTTATTAGGACGCAGAGGGCCGGAGCACTTCCTGTTACGACCGGAATTATTCAGGCGAAGGCAAGGGAGGTCGCGAAAGCACGCGGCATTCCCCGCACTACGTTCAAGGCAAGCAGAGGCTGGCTTCAAAGGTTTATGAAGCGGTTTGGCTTCAGCCTGCGGCGACGAACGTCAGTGTGCCAGAAGCTGCCCGGAGATTTTGAAGAAAAATTAATTTCTTTTCAACGGTATGTCATAAAGAAGAGGCTTGAGAAAGGGTATGGACTTGGGCAAATTGGCAATGCAGACCAAACCCCCGTTTACTTCGACATGCCCATGGCGTACACAGTGGCCGAAAAGGGGTCAAAAGAAGTAAGACTGCGTACTGCGGGCTACGAGAAGGCACGTTCGACTGTGATGCTCTGCTGCACTGCCGATGGACGGAAGATGCCACCTTATATAGTCTTCAAGCGGAAGACACTTCCTGCGAAGGAAGAGTTTCCTAAAAACGTCATCGTTCGTGCGCACGAAAACGGATGGATGACCGCGGCAATGGTCGAAGAATGGATTAGGCTGGTTTGGCAACGTCGACCAGGTGCATTGTTGTGTCGAGATTCCCTCCTGGTCTTAGACTCGTACAGCGGACACCTGACGGACGGCGTGAAGGCTGCACTCTCACGAGGTGGGACAGATTTGGCTATAATACCCGGCGGCATGACCAGTCAACTTCAGCCACTCGATGTCGCCATCAACAAGCCCTTTAAATCTAGAGTGCGCAAATATTACACAGATTGGCTGACTGAGCAAGATCACGAGCTTACTCCGGCAGGTCGAATTAAACGCGCATCGCTGAGTCAAGTGGCCAAATGGGTTGCAGCAGCGTGGGAAGATATTCCCGCGGAGATGATCGTGCGATCATTCCGGAAATGCAGCATCTCAAACGCGCTGGATGGTACCGAGGACAGCGCGCTGTGGGATGAAGATAGTGAGAAGGAAACCTCCAGCGAGGAAGACGACGCCGAGTGATCAGTCGGTCTCGTGAAGAGCACAGCCAGCTTTTATTTCAATACATGTCTTTCTTGTTCAGGATGGTCTCTTTCTGTCAGCTAGCATTCGAGGTTTTTTTTTTTTTTTTCGGGTTCGCGAGTTTTGGGGGGGTCGGCTTGCAATCGCGGCCGGCTTAGATTCGAGCAAATACGGTACTTGCCATTCCCTCCATTTATCCTGCAGTGAAGCAACCGCTGCTCTTCCTGCTAACATTGAGTTTCTTGTGTGGGAGTGCTATAACTGGTTTTCATGTTCACCAAATTCACCAAAACGACGAGAGCAGTATCGCCTTAACTACTCTGCTACCAATGAGACTGACCCGATCAGGTTGGTCAGCATAGCGAACACGAGGTGCCTGAGTGTTGCTATAGCTGTGAATCGCATTATCGACCAGTGGACAGAGCTGCGGTTGCATTTTCAGCTAGCTGAAAGCACAGAGCGGTGTTATACAGCACGACTACTGCACGAGATGTTTCAAGACGAAAAAAATTATATGTACATGCTTTTCATTCAGCCCATCATCTCGGAATTCGACAGAGTCAATAGGCTATTTCAATCGGAAAATCCTGATCCAGTTAAGCTTTTTGAAGATTTAGATATGCATGTCAGGTCGATGCTGTTTAGAGTGGTCCTGAAGGAGCAGCTTGTCCAACTGCAGAGTGGGAGAAGCACTTACTACACGTACGTGCACGTGTAACTACGGAACCGTTTTCTCTGACGCCTTTCACAAGAGCTCGCTTTCAGACGGCGAGAAGGATCAGATGCTGGACCGCTGTCGTGTGTACCTTGTGGAGTGTATCAAATCACTGCTAAAAAGGCTGCCTGACAACCTAGAGCTACTGCAGAACTTCAAACTGTTGAGGCCCAGATGCATTCGTGACACGCCGTTTCGTACATTTCACAGAGTCATTTCCATTGTTGCAGCACCGAGTAGCACATCAACCCTTAAAAACGAGTACGGAACTTTGCAGTCGATGCTCCCGTCTCTCGCAATGCGTGACAATGTGAGTGAATTCTGGCGAGCGGTCACGAAACTCACTAACAGTGCAGGCGAACCTCTCTTTCCTAACTTGTCGGCAGTTGCCTTCACACTTCTGTGCTTGCCAGTGTCAAACGCCACTGTAGAGAGAGTTTTCAGTCTGGTCACCATAACTAAAACAGACCACCGAAAAAAATTAAGCATGCTTAAAGGAGTACGGGTGCTGCAACAATTTTGGATCAAGCCCGCGTTTCTTGGAGAAGTTTAGGAGTGCTGTCATGTACGAGTAGTAATGTGAATGAATGAAGGGCATAAACTGGCGTGCGGTAATCTGAAACATGTTCCTTGAGTAGCCATGTGTCAACGCGGGTAAGATTTTTATAGCCTAGTCAACTCGTTCTTTTTTTTTACAAATGCGATGTTTCGCTTTCTGCTGCATCACTTGGTCTAGTCAACCGTAGGTATTTTTAGTCACAAGTTTATTGTTTTCTGTTCGAATTTTTAGTTGCAAATAAAAAAACTTCCTCTCACTTTCCGATGGGTCATAATGGCTACATTTTGGCTACTAACTCTCTTGGCCTGGTTGTGCGGTTGGCTATTTTTGGGTTACAATTTTCCTATACTTTGGCTACGGCACTTCGCGCCATCTGGCAACACTGCTCGCAGGCTTGTGTGTCAGACTATGTGTGGCAGTGCGCGCCAGACACGCACGGCTCCAACCACTACTCCATCGCCGTCCTACCAGCCATCACTCATCCCCGCAAGCGCTCCTACATTGTGATCAGGTGGGAGGTGTTTCGCGAGCGGTGCGCGCCGATACCGGAGGGTGCGGACTTCCTCACGTGCATAGTGCAATGCGCGAGGGCGTCATCAACTGTGTGCGAGGTGCCGATCGGTGTGCTTGTGCCTGACGTGAAGCTCCTCAACCTGCGTGCCGCCCGCCGACGCGCACAGAGGCGCATGATTCGCACGCCCGCCGGACAAGACAATCTACAACCGCATCGACGCGGTCTGCCGTCACCACGCACATCGCCGCTGCCGACAGAGCTGGGCGTCGCTCTGCTACACGTTCGAGGACCCACACAACCAACCCAGGGCCTGGCGTATAGTACGCGCTCTCCTCAACCCAGGGCTGCCCAGGCACCCTCCTGTCCTCGCCGCAGCCATCCACCTGGGCATTTTGTAATTCGACTTTCCCATACTATGATCTATTTTGTTTTCAATGCCACAAACCACAAGGAGACAGGCAAGTACTACCTCGTTTATAGTGGGTTCGAAGCCCAGAATAATGCATTTTAGTATTTAGAATATTTGCGAGAGCCAAATTGCGGATTTGTCAGAGCCGATATTTATGCATACTTTTACAATGAATATTGGATGTAACGAATAATGTACAGTCCCGATGCTATTTTGTAATAACGAGGTTTGACTGTATAAGCACTAGCTACGAAATGAAGCGGGGCATTCGATTTAAGTTTTCCGTTATTGTAATGCATGAGTTTCGATATGAAATTTTTGCATAATTAATTGTGTGCTTTCATGAATGACGTTTCTGGCATGGGGAAAAAATTCTTTACGAACATATCATACTATCCACAGTAAAGCTTGGAAAGGTACGAGACACTTGTACACCATCCGTTATAACATCACCCACTGACTTGGCCGGAAGGCAGCCGAATTTAAGCGCTGAAAAGCCACACGTACTGTTAGCCTTTTTTTTTCAGTTTCTCGTTTTTATTCTGATTCTGATGGCATGCACGCACTTTATTTTTTGCAGCTGTCGGATTTACATGCGTAAATATGTAAAATATGCTTCGCGAACGCGATGTTCAGCGTGAGGGGTGCCGAGCTAGAGGCACGCTGTCGTACCTATGGTATCGTGCACGCGACGCGCTCGCTTAATTGCATCGGTGTAAAAACACGCTCAGAACATTGTACTGGGTTTTTGAAATAGTGAAAGCTTTAACCAAATCTTTCGCATTATTTTCAGTTTTGCATGCGCACCTGGAATAGTGTGGCAGAGGGGCAAACGAAGCTGCAAAACTGTACGCTGTGCCAAATGACATGTTGCTGAAAATTCGTAGCCGGGAAATTTGGGATTTTGGAAAGAAGTCGAGCTCAAAAAGTTGGCAGGCGTCTGTCTATGCTGTCTCACTTTTATTTCCACCTTTTATAGCTGGCATGGTCATGCCACGAAAAGCAGGTGCTGCACCAGCGAGCCCTAGAAATGGGGCAAACCGAAAGGAAAGCCTAAGAGGCGCTTAGAGAAGGACGTTTTGGACCTCTTCCCTACAGCCCCAAACATTCAGTAATCGTCAAAGTAACTCGGCACGAGGATTTTCTTTGAGAGCTTATCCCCAAGATGGAGAATCCTTATTTCAAAATTTTAATTCAGCATTTGTTCTAGGTTTCTATGCTCTATTTTTCTGCACTGATTTTCGATGCTTTCCTAAAATCGAAGTTTTTGCTGGCATATCTACCATATTTCAAGTGACATATATTTGCCATTGTATTTTGGCCTTGTTGAAGTTTTAACTCTTTTGTATATTTTGCTTTTATAATTACCTTGTAGCCGAGCCTATTTAAGTCATAATTTTTGCTGTAATTGTAATTGTAGTTTTATCTAGTGTGACTTATTGCACTACATAGTTGTTGTTTGTCTGTGTAGTGTTATGAACGGGATGCACACTCGCCGAAGAAGATTAATGCGAAGATTAAATCAACCGGGATGATCGCGTGGTAGCGGCATTTTCGACAGGTCATTTGACCCTACGAGGACTCCACGAAGAAAAAAAAGATGTGCTGGGAATCTGCCTGCGGAATCTTTCCCACGCTCTTCAGGAAGGGGGGGAGATGACCTTCCCTTTGTTTCCTCGCAAGACGCGACCGACGGAAGGTAGAGGACAGGGGAAGAAGGTAGCAGCGCATTTCCGAAATTAACCATGACTGACAAGTGCCTATGTTTGACTTCCAGCGAAGTAGCAGCGATCCTCCGAATCCTCCTCGCCCATTCCCACGGGGCTCCGCGTGCCATGTGCGGTGACTCTTCCGATCTGTGCCTCATGTGGTGAAATGGGCGGAGCCCTAGTGTATTTAACAAGCATCTTGAGCCGGAATGAACACTCTACTGGGCCTTGGCGATAAGGCTCATCCAGACGCACGGCGCTATGAACTCTTAATTCTTGACTGTTTGTTTTTTCTTTCGTAAAATATGTAAATAAGTTTCTCGAAGTGCCAGTAAACTTGTTTGTGTGCTTTTGTTATCAAAATGTCAGCTTCAATCCTTCATCATCGCTTATCCAGCCATAGCAGTGGTCACAGTGCTTTAATTTGGTATGGTAGGGTTATTAATGCGAGAGCATTATATGGTTATGTCGCGTCAGCAAAAAGTGCTTGCAAATTTTGTCCGCACAATTATGTAGTTCTGTTGAGATAAATGCGCACAAGTTTTATTGTGTCAGGCAATGCGAGAGTAGATTTTAAAATGGGTATTGTTTGGTTCATGAATTTAAATTAGATAATTCAGTTTTCGCATTGCTCGCTCGGATAACGGTCCACCGAGTTCTTCCTTCCTTCCATAGATACCCCAGTTTTCTTTTGCCCCATAATGGGGCTTTTGGTATCCCCTAGTATCCTTAGATGTTAAACCGTCTTACGAGACGATGGGGGGTTTACCCTCAAACCTCCGCACACGGGCGACTGGGAAACATCGCCGTGCGGGCCGTGTTGGCTGCTCCCGAACGCTGCAACAGCTCTTCGTGGAAACGAATAAGATTTTAGAGCTACAAGTGGAGGCGCAACACATTGTCACTGCCGGTCAACGACCCGACGCTGCCCAGAGCTCCACAACGGCCCCACCACCTGCCGCAGACACCAGCCCCCAAAACGTGGCCCCTGCATCCCACCCTGGTGGAAGCAGGGGAAAAGAGTTATATTCTCCTACTGCAGCCCATTTTGGACACAACGCCAGAAGTCAGATAGCCGGGTGCAGAAACAACACTCAGAGTCGTTGCTGAACATGCACCTAAACAGTACCTTCCTGTACCCAGCAATAGTCCCACCGATCCCGCGATTCCAGAGCTGCTCTCCCATCACCCCTCAGACGACGCCGTCGCCGCTCAGACCGGCTGCCACACCCCGCAGTCGCGGGACGGGTGCTGAACCTGTTTCTGCAACAAGCCCGGGCATGAAGGGGAAAAGCAACATGCGGACCCCGCAGACCTCCCTCCAGTCGCGGGACCACTAGGCGTGCTGGGAATAATGACAGGCTCGCATAGCAGCCCCAAAAAAACAAAAAAGTGGGCCCAGGAAGGTATCCAAGGCCCCATTACCGAGGGAATCCATCTTTCCCCCTGAGGACTTCCCGCCGCTAACGCCCGCAGCACCTGCTGCGGAAACCCACCCCACTGCTCCACCGGTCGGCAACTCGAGCGGCTAGCCACAGTGCTCCTGCAACTCCAGTCTCACCCCACAGATGGCGCTGGTGCTGCCCAGCTGCCCAGCAAACAAAGCTCCGCATCATAAACAGCGAAGCGGCCACGCACGTACAGCGGGTGGGCCAGCACAGTGCCATTGACCTTACGCTGACCTCGCCCGACTGTGTTTACAAGTGAGAGTGTGTTATCTCAGAGAGTGTGGCTCTCAAGTTTTTTATGGTTTTTGCAGGAGTCCGTAAAGCAAGCTTGTGAAATTATGCCAGGCACAGGCACAACTCAGACTCCCGCCTCACTTGAAACTCCGGGACTTGGACCCGAATCATTTTGAGAAAATGAATGTGGCATCAGCACATGCCCTTTCGCACCACGCCACTGCTGCTGAAAAACCAGCTGGCCAAGGAAGCTCTCACAACTGCATTTTTCATAGGACAGGTTTTCAGATCATTAACCCTTTCTGGGCCAATGATTCCTACAGGAATCACAATCCACTGGCGGGCTTCACTGACTGATACCAAAAGCGAAACCGAAACTGACACTTGGAATGGATTTCTCGAAGAGTCTAGTTAGTGTTCCCACCGCTAGGTGGGATCACTGGCTCCGCTCTTTTCAGACCACGTGAAATTCGTGTGCCATTCGCCGCGGTCGCTCAAGTGGACTCTTGCAAGAATTTCGTGCATTCCGAAGGTAAGAGATATTTCTGAGCTTTCGAAAAAATTGGACGCGTTCTTTGTGCCTTTATTTACGGTCGCACTCAGTTTTTACCCACTTAAAGGAAGGAATGGCTCCGTGAAATCTCTCGAATGTTTTGATTCCTGCAAGAGTCATCGGCCCACAATGGTGGACCCAGTCACGCTTTATGGACGGTCGCAATCGAGGCGCCTTTCGAAGTACCGAGGGCGTAGCATTGTGGACATCTTCACTGCCGACACTACTGACGACGAGGTTGATGATCCCCGCCCATCGGAACTCGAACTTGATGAGCAGCCACCGCATGACATTTCTGACACATCAGAATCGAACTTGGACAGCGAGAGCTCGGAAAGTGAAGACGAGAGCAGCCAGAATAAAACCGATGCCCCGTCAAACAGCAACAGAAATTGTCGCAGTAAAGCAAGCCAGTCAGGAAACAGGAAAAAGGCTGCCACGAAAAAACAAGTGAAGAGGACTTTTTTGTGGCAAAAAACGTCCATGCCGGATATTGACGTTCCATGGAAAGGCACTGTTCCCGATCCACCACCTGAAGTTATGACTCCATTGCAATACTTCAGGCAGTTTTTTGATCGCCAGATGTTTAACAACTTGGCAGAGCAGACAAATTTGTACTCTGTCCAGAAAATCAGTAAATCAACACCGACGGAGATGAGATGGAGCAGTTTGTAGGCATGCTCTTTCTAATGGGACTGATCCCATTTCCTGAATAGCATCTGTATTGGTCAGAAAAGCTCCAATTCACTCCTGTTTCTGAGACCATGTCCAGAAACAGATTCAAGCTTTTGAGACGGTATTTTCAAGTCGCCGACAACACGAAGATGTTGCAAAGAGACGATCCAAATTTTGACATTCTTTTCAAGTTACGCCCATTTTTGGATGCTCTCCAGGAAAAAATGCTTATCAGTTCCCCCCGAGGAAGCACAGAGTGTGGATGAGCAAATTGCTTCATTCAGGGGAAGGTCAAGCTTGCACCAGTACATGAAGAGCAAGCCTCACAAGTGGGGCTTCAAAATTTTTGTTCGGGCCGGAATCTCAGGAATCGTGCACCAGTTTGCAGTATACGCTGGTGCGTACACACTCAGCAAAAGCCAAGACTACAATTAGGCTTCTCAGGGAATGTTGTCATGGCACTGTGCGAAGGCCTACCAAATCACCAGAACTTCAAGGTAACCTTCGATAACTGGTTCTGCTCAATTGAGCTGATCGAAGCACTCAAGAAAAAAGGAATATACTCGTGTGGTACCATTCGCAGCAATCGCATGAGAGGCTGTGCACTGAAGAGCGAGAAGGACCTTCGTAAGGAAAGATGAGGTGCTTTTGATCATCGAGTCGAATGCACAGAAGATGTGGTAGCTCTGCGATGGCTTGACAATAAATCTGTTCAGCTCGCATCGTCATATGTTGGAGTTGAGCCAACAGAATGAGGTGAAACGGTGGAGTGCTTCAGACAAAACACACGTGTTGGTTGGTCGGCCAGCAATCGTGAAGACGTAAAATGAAACAATGGGAGGTGTCGACCTGGCAGACCAGCTAATTGAGTACTACCGGATCCCAACAAGGTTCAACAAGTGGTACAAAAAAATGTTCGTGCACTTCCTTAACCTCATAGCAGTGAACTCGTGGCTTCTCTACAGGAGGCATGCAAATCAGCTGCAGATTTCAAAGCAGCTCACACTGTTTAATTTCGCCTTGGACGTCTCTGACGCGCTGCGGAAATCTGGAAAGGTTTCAAAAAGAAAAGGGGGCCGGCCTGCAGCAAGTCCAGGAAGCCCACCCATGAAAAAAGGTGGTCGACCAGGCAACGCACGCCTATCAGCTGACACAAGGTACGACCAGATGGGTCACTGGCCACAGTTTGAAGACACAAAGCAACGCTGCAAGCTCTGTGTCTCTTCATACACAAAGTGGAAGTGCACAAAATGCAACATAAGGCTCTGCCTCAGCAACACCAAGAACTGCTTCGTAGAATTCCACAACAGCTAGAGGGGGTACGGAGTGACCCTAACTGACCAATGACTCCTGTGGGAATCGCAACGGTAATTGCCCGATATCATGCAAAAGGTGAAGTCAGGATTTTTTTCGTTATTTTTCTGTGAGTTTGTAATAAAAAAGCAGTCTGAAAACATTTTCTTGTTGTGATTTGAAAATTTGGTCCTAAAAGGGCTAACCATCATGAGCTCATGAACAAGAAAAACTGCTCTAAGCGAAACCTCCCCACAGAAGGCAGATGAAGTTTTTCTTGAAGAGTTTGTGACCATTTTCACAGACCTGCTAATCACTTACAAACTAGGAAAAGGACCTTGGAAGCCGGTTCAAACAGGCATTGTATTATCAACATTGTGTGCCACAAAGGACAGGGAGTATTACATTGTTAAACAAAAATTCATGTTCCTGATGCTGAACAGGCTGAGCCAAGATGCCCTCACAAACCTGTTCAGCACCATCGTCAGGCTGAAGACTCCCTTTCCTCAAGCCAGAGCTTAAGGCCACGTTCAGGATAATAGTGCTTGCACAGTTTTCGCAACCTAATTGGCATAACTCAAACTTAGCTGATGATTCTCACGATCTTCTGGCCTTTTTGACTAACAGACAGGAGTTCACACAACTCTGTGGACGACACTGCCGACATAAGTCTAGATGGAGTGATAGAACTATGCAAGGAAGGAGAGGATAGCCTAGCGTACTTTGCTGGCCTTGTTGCCTACGCAGTTGTCCACAAGTACAAGCTGTGCCAGCAATGCCACGTCAGCATCACTGACTAAGACAAGGAGGTGCCTGAGCTAGTGGGCCCTAAAGTGCTACATAAGGCAAGAGTGAAACCCACTTAAGATCCCTTCGGACACTCTTTTGGGGCTGCTGCACTCATGTGAGCAGCTCTCTCGAGCCAATGAGACTCTCTTGCTGGAGTCGAAGTGCCATATAGACAGCTTAAAAAAGGCAGCTAAAGACAAATCCCAGTTCTTTGGCAAATTGCGAATTCCCATCATGCGAATAATGTAGCATCAAAGACCATTAGCCATTTTTTTTGTGCAAACTAAGGTTTGCAATTAGAAAAAGGAATGCACAGCTTTTGCTGGAACTGCAACAGCCTGGCAAGTGTGGGTCAAAAACTGCTGGGATGCAAATACCGTAAAAACCGGAATATAGGTTGAACTTTTTTTTCAAAAATAAGTGGCGAAAAGTCTACCCCCGTCTTATATACCGGTCATTGGCGGAAAAACTACGGAAGTCTTGCAACAATGGGCAGCTTAAGTCAACAGGCTCCATCACCATCGCCATCAGCCGCAGTGCGGCATCAGCGGTACAGTGAACTAGAATATCAGCGGCGTGGCGACGTTGTCGCACCGCCATTTTGCATTTTCGTTGTCGCGAAGCTATTTTGGTTAAAGGCAGCTTTTCCACATTTTGTCTCAAAATGAGCGGAAGCCAACGGCAATTCATCGTCGCCTTGAAGAAAAACGCGATTGAGTATGCGGAAGCTCACGGCAACCTGGCAGCACCGCGCGAATTTGGAGTATCTGAAAAGAACATTCAGGTACTGGCGGAAGCAGAAGCTGCATATTACAACTTGCAGCAACCAAAAGAAAACATTTCGTGGGCAGACCGCAGCGTATCCAGAATTGGAAGGAAAGGTTGCAGAGGTTGTCAGCGAGCTGCGAGCAAGATTGCTGCCTGTGACTGCCGAATGTACCCGCGTGAAAGCGGCAGAGATCGCGCGTGCCTCTGGACTCATGAGGGCACAATTCAAGGGCTCGTCATCCTGGGTGCGGTGATTCATGAAGAAGAAGGGCTTTGCTCTATGGCACTGTACTTCTATGTGCCAGAAACTGCCCGAAAAATTCGAAGAAAAACTCATCGATTTTCAGCGATATGCGATTGCGCTTCGGCACCAATGCAACTACATGATGGGAGAGATCGGGAACACCAACGAAACGCCTGTGTGGTTCGACATGCCCTCAAGCCGGACTGTTCCCGAGAAAGGAGCTAAGCAAATCAAGCTTCTAACAACGAGAAACGAGCACTCGCGAATCACTGTGATGCTTGCGTGCACAGCCGATGGAAAGAAGCTGCCCCCTTTCATCATTTTTAAAAGAAAAAAATTGCCGAAAGAGGAGTTTCCACGCGACGTCATCGTCTGGGCTAACGAAAAGGGTTTCATGAACGAATCATTAATGCTGGGTGGATCAGGATTGTGTCGAAGCGGCGACCTGGTGCTCTCTTTGAACAAGCGAACATGCTCGTGCTTCACTCGTTTTGAGGCCACCTCACAGCCAACGTAAAGCGGGCTTTGTGTGATGGCAAGACGGACCTCGTGGCCATCCCTGGTGGGCTGACATCTGTGCTCCAGCCACTAGATGTTGTGTTAAATAAGCCGTTTAAAGATAAAGTGTGTGAACTCTTTAATGAATGGATGCTGGGCGACAACCCGACCACCCCCACCGGCCGCCTGCGACGTCCACCACTTGCGACTGTTTGTGGCTGGGTGTCGTCGGTGTGGAAATTTCGGCCCGAAGAAGAGATGGTGCATAAGTCTTTTAGAAAATGCAGCATAAGCAACGCACTGGATGGCACAGAGGATGACGCCCTATGGAACGTGGGCAGCGAGAAGCACTCGTCATCCGACTAGAGTTCGGACGACTCTGATGACTCGGATTAACGCTTGCGCACTTCGTGCCCTTCTGTGTGCTGTAACCCGGCCAGTTTTTTAACAGTATCGCGTGCCCACTGGCCCGCGTGTTTGTCAGCACCGTATCATCTAGGCATGGAGCAGCGAAAACAAACGAGATACACGCATGTGAACACATGCGGGTATGTGAACACATGCGCGCATCTCGTTCGTTTTCGCCGCACCGTGCTGTGATGATAAGGTGCTGACAAACACGCGGGTTGGTGGGCACGAGATACTGTTAAAAAATTGGCCGGGTGTACATACAAGCAGCATTTAAATTAAAATAAATACTGTCACCATTGTGCAACCTGCTGAGTCGCACTTGTTTCAAGGAAGGGAGTCTTTTGGTACTTTTTCCATGGAAAAAGATTTTTTTCATTTTTAGAATGGCTTAGTTGGGGGTCGACCTATATTCCGGTCCGACCTATAGTCCGGTTTTTACGGTACTAAGCCAAACTGTCCGTTAATCTCTTCATGCTGTCCTCCGAGTAACCTCAACCAGCATTCCTGTATATGCTCCCACAGAGAGGATCTTTGTGTATGGTCAGATACAACTCAAGAACAAAGCAGCTTTTCCCCAACAAAGGACTATCTTCCAGCCAACGGTGTCGACCATTCCTCAAGAACCTTCCAGCCTGACATTGCAGAGAGGGGACTACCCCATTGCATATGCTACTCCCTGCACTGTCATGCTAGCATTCTCACGAGAATTGGCCGTTACTATTGGCTGGAAGGAGGTCCTTTGATGGGGAAAAGCTGTTTTGTTCATGAGTTGAATCCAAATATGAAAGGACAGCACTTTTTTTGATTTCCATTTTATGCAATACTGCGCCTTTTTAACTGCCACCTGATCTTTATACAGTCGTGCCCTGTTCATACAACCCCCATTAATATGGACGACTAGAGTCACAGACAATTTTTCTGGGGACAGAACTTTTTAAAAGCTTTTTATGCGTCATTAATATGGAAACTCTCTGTCCATGCCATGTGCAGGGTGAACATGCATAGAGTCCATTGGGGCTCGTGTAGTTTTGCCTTGCTATTATGAACAGTGATGAGAACAAAATCTCGACTGCCCCACATTTTTTTTCCCCTGTATTTTGACAACAGGAAACCTGTGAAAGGCAGTGCAAAAATTTTAAGGCATTAGCAATGGCCCTTTTTTAGTGCTTTCATATTTTGCAGTGCCAAGGTGCCGTGTTGATGTTCCTTACGATTTGCTGTGTCACATGAATTGTGAATAATGTGAAGCTGCTCTCAGCAGCTGCCAGCAATACTGATATCTAGTAGCGGCTCACGGGGTGCAAAGAGTCGCAGTAGAAGATCTGCCATTACGTATGTGATGCATCACGGGAGACTTCAGACTGTGCTGCAAGATTTATGAGATAATCATGACCAGTGTAATGCGCTTCTTTGTTGTCTATAATCCTTTAAAGAGTGAAGAGCAGAAAATTTTCGCGACATGATTTTTTCTTTGGCACAGTGACATTAGTAACAGTGTATTACCACGTGGAATTGGTTCCACCTGTGAATGAATAACAAGTGATTTCTTTCTCCATGTATTTTCAATTTCTGCAGCCAAATGGTAGCTGTGGCATGACAGGTAGGATTGACATCTCATGAGGGGTAGAAGTGTAATATAATTGTTCCTTCATATTTTAATCCATTCCAGCTCTTAGTGATGGCCTTTTAGAAGGACTGCCAGAGAATACACAGCATAACTTTGCAGTATTTGCATGGTTCACGTTGTCTCATACCTTCCTCTGATGTTGTAACTATCACTTGGCTATGTGCATAGTCTGAAAGAAATATAGATTATAATTTATTCAGCAGGCATGCTCAAGCTCCATGCGGCGACTTATGTTTGCCATGAACAAATTACCTCTATTTCCCTTCAACGCTAAACGTCGTTCCAAATAAAAATGTGACCAAAGGTATTGTTCCTACCCCGGCTGCAGATGACAGAGCATTTGTCATGCACAGCCGCTGCCAGCCTGTCTGCTTATTCTGCTACTACCGCCAGCAATCTGCAGTAATGATTTATTGTGTGAAATAAAGAATATTTGACAAGTAAATTGTGTGCAAAATTTTGTTCTAGTCCCTGTCTACTGCACAGAAGTGGGAAGACAGTCTCTCTCTGCATGAGAACTAGATTTGGTTAGGCTACAGTCAAACGCACTTATAACAATACCGCTTTTAACAATATATCGGATATAGCAATGGACAGCCATGGCACAGACACCTTTGCAATGTGTTCTACGGTAAAATAAACCGCTTATAACAATGCTGTCATACAAGATTGTCGGTTATAACAATTAAATGTAGTCATTTGGAGCTAACCCTCAAAGAAAAAAATGCGGAAACGCAGAGACCACGCCAGGCAAACTACACTCATGGCGCAAAAAAACGTGCGCACGTATGAGGAGCCGCTGGCACAGCGAAGGCGAAAAGATCACATGACAACGCATATGGGCACATGGGGTGAGTCGCAGAAGCTTGTATGACTTGAAGGAGGATAGACAGTTTCCTCTAGGCAGAGGAGGAGAAGGTAGGGAGGCACTTCCTTTTGTATTGGCGCGCGGGGAGCAGCCCATTCTGAAGGTGTGCCGCCCGTGCCCTTTTAAAACGCGTCAAGGCATTTGAGTGTGGGCTGCCCCATCTTTCCCATTCTCTTTGTTCCTGCTTCACGAGTTGCACGTGTTCCAAGGGCAGCGTACAGTGTCAGTCAAAGCACGTGCATTGCCAGCATGGTTTGCATCATCTGCCATCACCGGCCTCGGTCCTGCTGGTTCTGCAAGCCCATCGGGTTCCCCCTCCCCGGAGTGCAACAATGGAGGATCCTCCTTCAGGAAGCGCAGCCAGCGAGGCTCAACTGGCTCAACTGCCGCAGAAGAGGAAGCGAGCGGCAATATCTTCGGAAATGAAGCGAAGGATTTTGAGAGAGCACAGAGGTGGCGAAAAAGTGTGCAACTTAGTAAGCAAGTACGGCCTGTCACAGCCAACGGTTGCAACCATTATCCGCAACGCACTCAAGATGACTGAAAACGAATGCCATGCTATGGAGGACAGCCGGAAAAGGATTCAGCATGGTGCCTACAAAGACGGTGAGGAGGCACTGTATCAGTGATTCCTTAGCACACGTACTACGTACGAACTTGCCGATTAGTGGCCCGATTTTAGCAGAGAAGGCGAAGCACTTTGCGTATCTCCTTCAAAACACCGATTTCCAGCCTGGTAGTGGCTGGATTCAACGGTTCAAGGAGAGGCACAGAATTGTCTACAAGGCAGTCGTGGGCGAGGCAGGGTCGCTCGATGTCAACACTAGATGAAAAGTGGTTGGAAGAAACACTACCGTACATCCGCGAAGCATACACGGACCAGGACTTGTACAATGGTGACGAGACCGGGCTATTCTTCCAAATGCTTACATCGAAGACGCATGCACTCGAAGGCAATCCTGTAAGGGCGGCAAGCGGAGCAAATTGTGGGTGACTGTTTTCCTCTGTGCGAATATGGATGGCAGCGACAAGTGGCCCACCTTCGTAACTGGAAAATCTAGGAATACCCGCTGTTTCCGTGGTGCTGTGAGGATTCCGGTTCTTTACCGTCATAACAAGAAAGCGTGGATGACGCGTGAACTTTTCCGCAAGTGGCTGTGCGAGTTCGATCAGTGGATGCAGCACGAAGGCAGGAAGGTGGCGTTGGTCCTTGATAACTGTACTGCACACCAGACTGCCCAGAAGCTGCCGCACGTGAAAATTTTTTCCTCCCGCCGAACACGACTGCAGGCTTGCAGCCCATGGATATAGGTGTGATTGCGTGCTGCAAGGCATTGTATCACCAACGAGTGTTGAGCAGGCCTGCTCTTGACCTGGACATTGCTGTGCGTGAATGCCGACCCGTGCCAGACTTTAAGATTTCACTCCTGATGGCTGTCCAATTTATTTTGGGGGCATGGGCAGAAGTCAGCTCCTACACCGTCATGACTTGCTTCCGAAAAGCAGGCTTCGCCGGGGATATCAGTGATGCGGAGTGTCATGAAGCTCTTGCTGATGGAGTGATTACAGAACTTTGGTCTACATTGCGCGGTGATGACGGTGACGCGGAGGGCCTCGAAGAAATTCCTGCACGCCAACGATGCAGTCACGACAAATGAAGAATTGACTGACGAGGTGATCATTGCTGCAGTCACCGGCGTGGAAGACGATGACAGCAGCGATGACGAAGATGAACTGGAACCAGTGCAAGTTGTGTCTCATCAGGAGGCCTCAAGAATGATCGAGTGCCTGCGGGACTTCATTTTTGCAAAAAAACCTTTCACTCGGATATGTTCAGCATTTGGATGCCCTCCAGAACGTCAGCAAGATTGCCGCGAAGAAGTCAAAACTCACCGATTACAGGTTTGTTTCAGCAAAGAAGTGAGAAGTGCAAGATATTTTGCCCTCATTACGGCAAATGCTCCTAAGTTTTCATGTTTTCTTTCTTTTTTTTGGCGTAACCCGGTTATAACAATTATCAGCTATAACAATGATATTTCTGTGGCACTTCAGAATTGTTATAAGTGGGTTTGACTGTATTTAACTATTTTTATTTGTTAAGAATGCCTTTAAGGTCATTACACTTCAGAGGGGAACAAAAATAGTATGAAATACATGAAAGCCCTTTACTGCACGTTGTTGCATATATGCAACATTAGCATAAATGGCTCCAAAAACAAAAGGAAATCCGAGTTGGAGCTTCCTGTGCTCGTTGTTGCATTTCTGCAACATAGGTTTGAAATACGTGCCATCGTGTGCTGCCATCTGTCCTGCTTCAGAGGAATCACAGCCATAACAAACATGGTGGATGCTTCGTGCGCTCACGTGCTGTAACAACGGTAAGTTTTTGCCGTTTTTTATGCCTTTCTGAACTGGATAATGTGCAGTGAAATTGTTTAGTCTTTACTACGCATCATTTTTAATGTGTGGAAGGCATAAAACGTTCTTATAATGCAATATTTTGTTTCTGGCGCGTTAAAGTTGGTATGTTGCACATATGCAACAATGTGCACCTTGGTTGTTTTTCTTGACAGAACAGGCGATGGATGCTAAAACGTTCTATGGCCGAGCACTTCCTTCTGAAAGCGAAGACAGTGACCTTTCTGGAAGCGATGATGACCCTGAGTGTAAGTTCTTTGAGTATGCTTTTGTTCGTAGAGTACCGTTTTTTTTATTCGTTGCAGTTTATTCATTTGCTCTGTATTTATTTTGTGATGCAAATTTCGTTACACACAATAGTCAATTTTTTCATGCTTCAGATATTCAACCACGTGGAAGCCTCACTGACAGTGAAAGCTTATCAAGTTCACACTCTGATGAGGAGGAAAATTTGACGCACGACTCTACGACACAGCAACCTTCTAGTAGAGCAAATAAGAGAGTAATTTGGAAAAAAGCGAACTTGATGAGGGATCCACAGGAAGTCCAATTCGCTGGAGAAAGTGACCTTCCAGAAGAACTTTTACATCTTTCTACACCGTTGCAGTATTTCAAGTACCTGTTCCCAAATTCACTGATGTCCCTAATAGTGGACCAAAGCAATTTGTTCGCGCTTCAAAAACACGTAAACCAGCCACTGTGCACTACTGCTGAAGAAATTGAAATGTTTATTGGAACCGCCATGTGGATGTCCATCATTCAGATGAAAAATGCAAGATGGTACTGGAGCGCAGCGACCAGGGTCAGTCAAGTAGCTGACACCTTTCCTTTAGCTCGCTTCAAAAAACTGAAGCATCACATTCACTTTGTTGACAATGCTACGCTGTGCCCAAAAGATGACCCAGGACGAGATCGGCTAGCAAAAGTTCGCCCTCTGATCGATGCCATCAATAAACAACTGTCACTGATACCCCTTGAAGAGCATTTGTCCATCGATGAACAGATCGTGCCTTTCAAAGGACGAAGCTCCCTCAAGCAGTATTGCCCAAAGAAGCCAAAGAAATGGGGCTATAAAATATTTGTACTCTCGGGTGTGAGTAGCTTCTCATACAAATTAGAGGTGTATACTGGGAAGGAAAACTCTACACCAAGGTTTCCAGGAGAGCCTGACTGTGGGGCTAGTGGAAATGTTGTTGTGCGATTGTGCCGCATGATTCCACGAGGCGTTCATCACAAGGTTTACTTTGACAATTATTTCAACTGCCCCAGCTTGCAGGTGTATCTTGAACAAGATGGTGTACACTGCATTGGCACTGTGCGCATCAACCGTGTCCCCGGTGTAAACATGCCTTCGGATAAGGAGATGAAAAAGAAAGGTAGAGGCCACATTGAAGAGCGAGTTGTGGACGTTGAAGGCATTGAACTGTCGTGTGTAAGGTGGCAAGATAGTAAAGCAGTCACCTTGCTTTCCTCTTTTGTTGGAGCGCAGCCTGTTTCAAAGGCATCAAGATATCACCGACAGAGAAAGGAGCGCACTGACATCCCATGCCCCTCTGTGATAACGGTGTATAACAAGCACATGGGAGGCGTTGATCTTTTGGACTCTCTCATCTCGCTGTACCGTCCCTATTTGAGGTCAAAAAGATATTATTTCCGTATCTTCCTCCACATTCTCGATTTTACTGCTGTCAATGCTTGGCTACTGTACAGGAGGAACGAAAGAAACAACCCTGCTGGGCCCGCAACTAGGATTCTTCCCTTAGCAGAATTCAAGATGGATCTGGCTACATCACTCTGCAAGACGGGAAAAAAGCAGCTGAAGAAAAGGGGCAGACCAAGCAGCAAATCTACTGAACAAGCCATTGAGGTGAAGAAGAAGAGGGGCCCAACTGCACCCACTCCTACACAGGATGTTCGGCTAGATGAGGTATAATTTCTAAACAATCATGAGTTGTTTCAAAGGTAATAATCACATATATTCTTTCAGGTTGGCCACTAGGTTCTTTGGAGCCAAAAGAGGCAGCACTGCAAGTTTCCTAAGTGCACCGGAATCTGCATGAGCTACTGTTCTAAGTGTGGCATTCATCTCTGCTCTACAAACAAGAGCAATTGCTTCTACGTGTATCACACAATGAAATGACTGTTTTACTGTGGTTGATTCAGTGGTCATTATTTGTATTTCATTCTCACCAAGAACGGTGTTCAGCTTTGCAAGGTGTTTTCATTGTGCACATTGTTGCAAATATGCAACATACCATTTTTCAGCCAATAAAAAATGTTGATAACCAGCGAATCAAATTTTCATGTGCATATAGTGATTTTTATGACTGCCTGCATGTCCTGAAATAATCTTATAAAATAAAAAATCGTGCAGTAAAGAGTTAAGATAATTATTTTTCCTTGTGTAAAATAAAGATGAAGCAGGCAAAAATATAAGATTTCAGAATGGAGTAAAGGTGCATATAGTAATTCAACAAGTTAAGAACAAACGTAAGAGCACTTGGGTAAAAAAACGAGAAGCAAATGACAGCAATAATTAAAGAAAAAACACAATAGCACTCAGGGAAAAAATGACAAGCAAATAACAGCACCAGCTAGAGATAAACATCACTTTTAAAGATTCTTGATAACTCGTATTCCACCTCAGCTACATTGACTTAAAGCAGGCTATTCTGCGATTCTAACTGTTGGATGTTAAAGAAGTGCGGCACGTGATGCATTTAGCTTGAAAGGATGATCATGGCATGGGAAAAATGCAACGGAGGACTGGAACTCACAGCAACAAATGATATGTATATTTGTGAAAGATAGTTAGGCGAGCAAGTTTGCGATCTATGTCTTTGGTTGGTTAGATTCACTTGCATGATAAATGCATCGCTTGCATTGCTAAATGCATCGTACGAAGCATGGTTTCATAAGCTTCGTGCAACATCAGCAATCACAACCCTACGGAATCATGCATTTCAATGTGGTTCTGCAGGAAAATGCATTACTGCACTTCTCTTCCTCACAGAACTCACGCAGGTTTTTCATTTCCAAGCATTTTGGTGTCTTAATGACACGACTGCGAGCTGCTGCTATTGTTTGGCAATCTTTCTGTCATGCTATATCATATGTTGGGCAAATCAGATGAGTTTTCGGCGTTTTTTTTTTTTTTTTCAACAAGGTATGATGGGCTTAGCATTGATGCCTGCGCACTGAGAAAGTGCAAGGAAAAAAGGATGCCTGTAATCGACCGTCATTTGCAAGATCATAAAAAAAAGAAAGCGAACTGCTCTACACCGCCAGCCCCGTCACAATCCGAGCCCCTGTGCGCTCGAGGAGCGGTTTTCCCACACAGCTTGGAACAATATGGCGGATCTCTGCGCAACTCTGCTCCCTGAGGGAGCATATACAGTAACACTACTCTTCCCCAAACCGGTCACAAGCGCACACCGCCATGCGCCATGGAAGCAGTCGTTGATTGGCCAAAAGTGACAAAGGGCAAGTGCGCCGAGATAGGCGGGAGCCAGCCGAGGCCGGAGAGAGAGGACACCAAGCCGCGACAGCAACAGGACGCAGGGTAAACACCTTTGCTTACTTCCTTTGTCGTCGCCATCTTGCCCCATCAGCCGCAAGGCCAAGCTGAACGGCATGGACCACAGAACATCTCATCAGCCAGCGGTCTTCTGGGAAAGCCCCAATAAATGTTTGGCCCTGGGCAAAACACCCCAGAGAAAAAAAAGAACTTCTGGGAAAAAAAGGTGGCTTCCGATAAGGTTTATTTCTTGTAAGCAAACAGTGGCGTTGGGGTTCGATCATGTGAGAAACTGTGTCGAGCTAGACAATTTTTATGCCGCCTGCGAGTCCTTACTAGAGGCCATCAAACCAGTGCAGGAGCCCCTAAATGCTCTCGTAGTGGTCCTTGTATGCACAGGGTCTGCTTTTCGACGGATATCCTGGCAGTCAAGATGCCGATAAAGCCGTCAAGGTTATGAAATGTTGGAACGATATTTCTATCCTCTACCGATACTTTGAGCTGCAGGGGTGTTGCAACTGCCTTACTATACTGCTCAAAAGCAGACCCTGTGGCCTGGGAACATTTGACGCACCCTGTATGTCTACAGACATTTTGAGAACCCTTGACACAGAGCAATTATTTCTTTAAATGGAAATTGATCACATTTTTATGATCCCTATCTCTGTAGGACGAAGAGGGCACTGTGGCAAGCCCTTGCCGAGGCAGTGAACAGGGAATATAATTGCAGCATCGGCGCCATACAGGCAGAAAATAAATGGAAAAGCCTTGAAAGGGCCTACAAAAGAGCGAAAGCAAAAAATAACTCATCTGGCCATTCAAGAGTTTCTTGCAACCAAGAAGAGTAAGTACCTTTTTTTTAGACCTAAAACCACAGCAAACTGAACAAGGGGTCTTGCCAACATTCCAACAAACGGATTTGCAGTTGCCCAATTGAAGGCATCTACTTCTCGAAAAGTTTTTTATGCTGCATTATCCCATGTGCTGATCACACTACTGTGGATTTACTTGATCTGCCATTCATGAAGCTTCCCAACATTCCTTTTAGGGAGCCAGGTGAGGTGCTGGAACACGAGCACCACATCACGCCCACACTTCTCTTAGCTCCTGGAAAGGTCTTGCAGAGCGAAAATTCAAGGTAATACTGCTCGAGTCTCATTGTTGAGAAATTTCAGAAAACAGTGCTTTCAACATAAAGTGATTGTTTCAGCATACCTTCTGACACAGAAGCCAGCTGCCACGAGGAAGAAACCTCACAAGAGCGCCAGGATACCCCACACCACAAGAGGCGTCGCAAGGACACTTCTATCGACACCCTCCTGAATGTTCTTCAGGAGGCCAAGGACAGGGCTGAACGGTTCAGCAAAAAGATGTCTTTGCCGGAGCGTCTTGCGGTAGCAGTTGAGGCAAAATCAACGCAGGAGGAATAAAGCTTTGAAAACATTGAATGTCGTGTTACTATCTCACAAGCCACCAAGATCACATTGTTACAGCCAGCATGCTTATTATAGCATAGGTGTTTACAGCGGTGCTCAAGCCTCTGAACACATCGAACATGCACTTAACAAAGGTACAATCATGATCACATGACTTGTAACAGACCAAGTTAATCGATGCAGGTTTCTGCCTTACAGATGATAGTGCATGTTTTTGCACTTTGTTTATTGCATCTCTGGCTAATTGCATGAAATTTAAGCAACAGTGTGACTGCATTGAGAACTTAGCTCCTTCCACATGTGATGTAGCTGTCATATCGAGCATAGGCACACGGACTAATGCTGAGAATAGTTGGAAAAGTCATAAAAGAAAAATTCACTCAAGTGACACAGCACTGTATAAGCTCTGCAGGTATCAAAAACAGATATGCTGTTTAATTAAATACTTAATCCACACTGTTCGCACACGTGCCCACAACAAAAAGTGCTTAATGTGAGCACTCAAAAGCGTTCACAACGTCAGCACTGCTTCTGTGCAATATCTTTTCGCAGGCTCTCGCTGAAACCTGGCACATGACGGTCAATGAAGGTGTCAGAGTCCTCATCATTGCCAACTTCTTGCTGAGGCAGGTGCTGCAGTTCATCAAAGAAGTCTCTCCCTTCATTGTACAGATTGTGTAGAACCCACGCACCCATGACAATTAGGAGGCACTGCTTTATGTTGGCAGCATCAACAAGATAAAGCCGCCTGAAGCGCTGCTTCAACAATCCAAAAGCATTTTCAATCCGCCTTTTTCATTTTCCTGTGCTGCCACCTCGCGTACAATGCTGGAAGCTCACTGGTAGAGTACTGCGCGCCCAACCCAGCCGGACTGAGTGCCGCTGCGGAGCACGTTTTGTTGGAATCTGTCAACGATGGCGTGTCCTGGGCAGCACCTGGTACCTGGAGGATTTCTAGGGTTGACTGACGGCTTGGTGCGAAGTCCGAGGCAGGCTGTAGTGCCCACCGAAGAGCAAATTCTTCAGTATCTCCGATCATCCGGCATGCGATGCGAACACCAGCTAGCAAGGGCCGCCGCTTCAGAGATGAAGGCTACATTCGGAACATAATGTTCAATGAAATATCCCCGATCAGTGAGGTTGGCGTTTTCCGCTGTATATGCCTGCCATTCATGAAAGGTGGATACTACATCGTGCACGCCGTAGTACAGAAAACGACTGGGGACAACAGTTTTCACAAGCAATCGTTGTGCTCAAGCGCTGCAGAATAGCTACACGAGCTATAAAAGCACAAGCGTACTCGAAACAAAGCAGCTCTGCTAGCATTTCACTGTATTTTCCCACAACACACCGCTGCATAGGTTAAACAAGCATGCGCGTCCATAAAGACGAGCGCGAGAGGCGCACATTAATCCATTCCGGCGATATCACGCAGAGCTCTTCATCATGGATATGATTCCAACACACGCATAACGCACCTTCTTCTTCTGCCTCTTAATACATGGCACATACCCACACGGAGGGATTGGCCAGGGTGTAGTGGCATAAACAAGGAAATTTCCATAGGAGATTATGACAAAATTTTAGCACCATGCGTGAATGCTCTCGTAGCTTCTTCTTCGTTGCCCGCTCCATCGCGCGTTGAAAGCGGCTCACAGCACTTGCCCATTTGGCCTTCTTGCTTCAGAAACCAAAAGCGCCGGAACGAAGTCTGGGTGCCGCGGTGACATTCGAGGCCATCCTGCCCATGATAAACTGCACACACATTTAAACACAGTACCTCGTCCGTACCTGTCACAAAGTGATTCCCGCACAGTCTTGACGTGCTTGACGGTGCCCAAGGGTGGCACGATCGTCGAGCCGGCGAACTGCTTTTATCCATGCTTCGCGTCGAAGGCTGTCCCGGGAAGCGCTCGGAAAGCGAAAAAATCCAAGTTTACTTCCCTTTACATATTGGGCATTGCTGCCGTATGCAACACATTTCGTAGGTATCGCCAAATGCGTCGCGCTGAACGCCCGACGGCTGCAGCAACGCACCCCGCGTAAGAAGCCGGTTTGTTTACACTTCCACGACCGGTCTCGAGTGGAGCGGTGCATGCGCAGTCGCGTCGTGAAAAAGGCGGATTGCAACTCTTTGCTGCGAGTGCACTTTGTTGTATTTCTTCTTCCCCGATGGGAAAGTTTGCACGTTGGCAGCGACCATCACATCCTAAGAATCAGCCTCACGGCGGAAAACGTCCGGAGGAAGATTGGCACGGCCCGGCTGACAGATTGGGACGCCTTCAGAGCGCGCCGCAGACAGCTCGAGGGAAACACCATCAGCTCAGCAGAGGACTGGAGCCAACCACTAAGGCAAATCCAGGACCTTTACACTAAAGAAGTCGACAGAACAGAGCAAACACCCAAGGTGGACAAGCGGCTCCTCAAGCTATGGGAGGCAAGACACGGACTCACCAAGCGATGGAAGAGACAGAAACTCAACAGAAAACTCAAAAAGAAAATTGCGGACATCACCAGGCAGACGGAGGAGTACGCGAACCAGCTGGCCAGACAGGGATGGCAGCAATTCAGCAATTCACTGAGCGGCACCCTCAGCACAGCTAGGACGTGGCAGATCCTCAAAGCTCTCCTGGATCCGAGCAAAAACAAGTCAGAAGGCAGCAAGGCTATACAGCGGCTAGCCCACCAGTACCAAGGGACAGACGAACAACTATTAGAAGAAGTCAAGATCAAATGCTACGGCAGAGATCAGGTCGAAAACTACAAAGAAGAATACAGCGGGGAAGACAACCCCACTATGGACAGACCCATCACGAGGGGAGAAGTAGAAGCAATCAGATCGGCAACGAAAAACACGGCAAGAGGAGCGGACAAGATCCGGAACTCCCTGATCCGAAGTCTCAGCGACGATGCAATCGACCAACTAACCAAATACATCAACACACTCTGGCAAGAAGGAAGAGTTCGGGCGGAATGGAAGCATGCCGTCGTCGTAATGATTCCGAAGCCAGGCAAGAAGCTACAAATAGAGAACCTCAGGCCGATATCCCTCACGTCGTGCCTGGGAAAACTCTACGGGAAAGTAATCACCAGACGATATCAATATTACCTGGAGAAAGAGCAACTGTACCCGGACAGTATGTTTGGATTCAGGGCCAACCTCTCTACACAAGACGTGCTACTCCAACTCAAGGAGGAAGTGCTCGAGACGATGCCAAAAGCGGGCGAAAGCGTGGTCATGGCCCTCGACATAAAAGGGGCATTTGACAACATGAGCCACGCGGCCATCATGGAGGGCATAAACAATACAAACTGCAGGAAGAGAACCCACGACTACATCAGGGACTTCCTAAGCAACAGAACAGCAACAGTGGGCCTGGGCGAGCTGAGAAGCGACGTCTTTCACACCCCCTGCAAAGGCACACCCCAAGGATCTGTCATATCGCCCGTCCTCTTCAACGTGGCAATGATCGGCTTAGCAAACAGACTAAAAAAGATCCAAGGTATCCAGCACGGGATGTACGCCGACGACGTCACAATCTGGACCTCTCAGGGATCACTCGGTGAAAAGCAAGAGAGGCTGCAAGAGGCTGCCACCTGCGTGGAAAACTACACCAAAGAACGGGGCCTATGATGCTCGACGGAAAAATCGGAACTCCTCAGAATTGGCAAACATCTCACCCAGGCAACTCTAGAAGTCACCCTCGAGGGACAACACATCCCCGAGAAGAACATGCTTAGAATTTTGGGAATGTGGCTGCAAAGCAGCCGCAAGTGCAGCCACACCATCAGGCTGCTAAGCAAGGCAGCGGAACAGGTGGGCCGCACGATCAACCGAGTCTCCCAGGAAATAAACGGAATGAGAGAGGAAGACACCCTCAAACTCGTCAACAGCCTCATCGTCAGCCGAGTCACGTACTCCCTGCCGTACCAAGCAGCCACCAAGGCGGAAAGAGAGCAAGCCGACACCATCCTCAGAAAGGCTTACAAGACAGCCCTCCACCTACCCAGAAACGCGTCCAACGAGAAACTCCTGCAGTTGGGCGTCAGCAACACCTTCAGCGAACTCGCGGAAGCGCTGCTGGGTGCACAGACCATCAGACTCGGAGGCACCCACGCAGGACGGGCGCTCCTGAAAAGGCTGGGTCGGGACATGCGCGGACTAGCCGATAGATACGCGCAGGTTCCGGACCACCTCAGAAAATCCTTTAACATAGGACCTATACCAAAAAACATGGACCCTAATCTCCACGCAAACCGACGCAAGGCTAGGGCAGAATACGTCGAACGAACACTAGCCCCAAAAGACAACACTGTCTACACAGACGCTGCCGTCTATCCATGCGGAGCAGAACATGCAGCCGCAATGGCGGTAGTAGAAAACGAAGAAAACCTAGTGACGAGCGCCACGGCGAAAGTCGTTGGCGCAGCGGAGGCCGAGGAAATTGCCGTCGCGCTGGCGGCAGCAGAAGGCTATAGGACCGGCCGCCCCCTAAATATTCTAACAGATTCGAAAGAAACGTGCAAAGACTACATGAAGGGCAGAATTAGCAAAACGGCCCTCAGGATACTCAGCGGGGTAGCCCCTACCGAGTTAAGCAAACCCAGACACAATCTGATTTGGATCCCAGGCCACGCGGGGTAGAGGGAAACGAAAGGGTAGACAGCCTAGCTCAAGGCGAAGCAATCCGAGCAGGACAGTCTCGCCCCGGAGTTCCATCTGCAAGCCTGCGAGGAGGGATACGCAGAACTTTTAAACTTACACAGGGGGATCAGAATCAAATATCCACCACCACACAAAGCTCTGACAAAGGAGGAGGCCACCACCTGGCATAGACTACAGACAAACACCTTCTCCAACCTACACATACTCAACAAAATGTTCCCATCACAATACAGGGCCACCTGCCCGTGGTGCGGAGCCACACCCACACTTTATCACATTACTTGGGAGTGCGAACGCAGCAAAGCATTCCACAAACATGAACACCCGAGTGCGGAGTAATGGGAGAGCCGTCTCACCAGCAACGAGCTCACGGCCAAACGGGCCTTAGTGAGGCACGCGGGCAATGCAGCACGGCTCAGTAAAGCCCTGGAATAGGGGCCCACCGATGCTGAAGAGAAGACTCCGATCGCCAGCGCCAAGAACGAAGACGACGGAGCTTTCGAATCTGCGCATCTCTTGAATGGATCAATAAAAGTTTTCACTCACTCACTCACTCGTTATCCCGGTATGGTCAAAAGCCACGGAAGGAGAGGGTAAGCTGAATCTCCAAGGAGATAGCCATTACTGCACTTGGTCAGGGCCTCTTCAAAAAATGTGCTTTCACGCAGAACTCTTGCATCGTGCGCCGAGCCAGGGAAGCCAATGAATACGTCTAGAAATTTGTTCCTATCATTGGCATTAGCTTGTAGGACAATGGACGGCCATTTCTTACGATTGTAGTAGGAGTGTGGCGACTCCGTCGGCTTATTGATTTCAATGTGGCAGTCATCAATACAGCCTATGGTGTTTTGAGGCCCCTTGGCGGCGCTTTTTGCCAGGAAGCTGGCCTTGCTGCGTTCCTGCTCCTGTCTATCTGGCCAGGCAATCACTTCCGCGCTCACGCTGCTTAGAAAATCCAAGATTCGCTCGACACAACTGTGTATGGTCGACACGGCAAGGTCAAAGCGGTCAGCCAGGAAGTACATGCTGCACTGTCCGCCCAAGTAGCACAAAACCACCAAGCATGCCTTTCCTTTCGGCACTAACTCTTGGACGACCTCTTGTAGCGTTCGGGAAAAATGGTGACGCCACGTACCTTGCGACAAGCCTCTTAAACCTGTCACGCGATATGCGGAAAAGCCTCTTAACTCTTTCCTGCCCACGCCTATGCCCATCGATAGCCCGCTATCGATGGTTGCAAGTTCGTATTTACGCGCTTTCGAAGCGTTTACGGACATGCTGCGCCATCTAGTAAGTAATAAAGGAACTATTCTTTCAGTTTCGGTTTTTTGTTTCACGTTTTCGCCGCGCGGGGGTTTTAAACGACACTTCGAAGTTAGGTGACGCTCCCTCGTTGTGTCCGTGATGGCGTCGACATCGCGCGCTTCTGCTCCGCGCAAACGTCGCGCTTCCATCGATCCCGATGCATCTGCGAGCGATGTTTTTGAAGATGAAAGCAGCAGCGACTCGGAGGACAACTTCAGTTCGTCGGATTTTAGTACTGAAAGCGAAAGTGCGTTGATCCAGCCCGGAACGGCCGCAGGCATCCGTCGGTAAGTTTCGGTTTCTCTGAATCGTTTCGCTGCGCTCCCACGCTGATCTGTAGATATCCTCCGTGTGCTGAAGGTCAGATTTCTTATCTGCAGGGTGGCAACGTCTTTCGGGAGGGACCATTTGCCGGCGGCTGCGCAGGGTGTCGTGTTTTCTCCTGCACGACGGCCAGGCCTCGACCTCGGCATCGCGCTCCGGAGTGGCGCTAGGCGGTTCTCCAGAGCCGTTGATTTCTTTTTTCTTTTTTTCACTGGTGAAATCATCCGAGAGATATGCGACAATACAAATAAATATGCCTGGATGCATATTCTTGAAAAACCAACTTACGGTGAGAGAGATGGGTCCTGGAGAGAAGTGACACCGGATGAAATGCAGAAGTTCATCGGACTGCTAATCTACATGGGTATCGTGCAAGTCCCACGTCTGCACTCATATTGGAACACGGGGAGATTGTTCGCAGGCCTTGTACCACCGAAAGTGATGCCGAGAAGGCGATTCAAGGCATTACTGGCATTCTTGAGTGTGACGGACCCAGAGAAGACCACTGCCGCAACCCACGGGAAGCTTCACCGCGTATCTTCTCTGCTAAAACACATGAACGTTTCGTCTCCGCAGTTCTTTCAGCCGCATCGGTACCTGTCCGTTGACGAGAGGATGGTGAAGTCGAAAGGTCGTTCTGGAATTCGGCAGTATATGAGGGATAAAGTAATAAAATGGGGGTATAAATTGTGGGTTCTGGCTGATTCAAAAACTGGCTACACGGTTCAATTCAATGTGTATACCGGAAAGCGAGAAGCGCCCAGTGCACGTGGTTTGGCATTTGATGTTGTGACGCGGCTGTGTGAGAACTACCTTGATCAGGGATACTTAATTTTTTTGGACAACTTTTACACATCAACATCTTTGTTCATCCATCTACTGGAATTCAAGACACTAGCTTGCGGAACGACCCGAAAAGACCGCCGCGGTTTTCCCAGCGAACTAAAGGACACAAAATGGGAAAAAAAAGCAGGAAGAGGAGATGTTCGATGGCTGCGGGACAAGGACGTATTGTATCTGCAATGGAAGGATACGCGGGTTGTCCACATGATGTCGACAGCCCACACCGCTAACGACTATGTTATTGCGAAGCGAAGAAAAAAAGTCGAGAACAAATGGACCGAAGTCTCAATCAGAAAGCCGCAACTCATAGACGACTACAATGTGGGCATGCTGGGAGTTGACAAATCTGACCAGCTTATCGGATCCTACAACGTCCTCATGAAGTGCGTGCGCTGGTGGAAGACCCTGTTCTTCCATTGTATAGACATTGCTGTAGTCAACAGTTTTATACTGTTTGATGAGCACCGCCGACAGCATCCAGAGGTGGCAGAACTGTCAAGAATCTCGCGCTTCGACCAGTTCGCCTTCAGACTAGAACTGACTGAGCAGCTGCTGGGATTTGATGAGCGACCTTCTGTAAACCCCGCCGTTCCTCCAGTTGTTCCACCAGGTGGTGCACCCCAAGGTCTTCAGCACAAGCCAAAAAAAAATGGAGCGTTATAGGAACTGTAAGTTGTGCTATGAAGACAGAAAAGTTGAACAGAAAACAAATGTCTTCTGTGAGACCTGTGCTATCAATTTGTGTTTCACTACGTCGAGAAACTGTTTTGCCCGTTGGCATGACACGCACCATGGCTAACGTTTTTTTTTCCGCCTCAATAAGTTCTGTACATAGAAAGCTGAAATTTTGTGAAACATTGTACAGATGTATCCTCAACAAAATGTATATACTGAAATTTTTTTATATTTTGTGTGTGTAAAAAAATGTTGATGTTTTTGTATATTTTGTCCAGTGTTGTTTGAAATTTTTATGCAATTTTGTTTTTCAAAATTTTCTCCAATAAACATGTTCATTGAGACTAACACCATTAAAAAGACAATTTCCTCTTCTCAACAATGATACTATTTCCTTGAGTATCAAGCATGTTTTGTTGAAGGAACAAAAATATTTCCTATACCACCCAAAAACCACTACTTTTCCCATGGGCAGGAAAGTGTTAAATTCAAAATCGAAATAACGACTTACAACTTTTTCACAGCTGTTTTAACGATGGCTGCAGTTGATGCAGCACAATCCATAGCTCTCCGCAACAAATTAGCAGGCTTGCACACTACACACACCTCTTCAGCTCAAGCGCAGGCAGACAGTCAGGCAGGCAGGGAACAACAGGCGAAATGGCGAGGCGAAGTGCCGAAGACTAGCAGAAGGCCTGCACCGCCTGCACTTCGGTATTCGTTTTAGTTTGGCGCTAGCGTCGCGCTACGCCTGCACTGCTGAACTGGCGCTGCATGAGTGCAGCAATTTTTTTTGAACTGCCTGGAACTAGTTCACGCAGTGCAAGGTAAATTGAACAGACCAATAGAAAGAAAGGTTTCGATCTTGGGAAAATCTGCGACGGTAAGTGCACACATAGTCTCAAGAATAAGCTGATCCGCAACCAAAACCGTCGCTTCGTCCTTTCAGTTGCTGTGCAGTTGCATCTGCGTGTGTAGCGAGAACCCATTGCTTGTAAGCTAAGATGTGCGGCCATTATAGTAAAAGGAGCACCAGAGGCTGAAGTAGGTACGGAAAAGAACGACTTACCGTAAAAACCGGAATATAGGTCGAACTTTTTTTCAAAAAGCCCTGGTGAAAAGTCGACCCCCATCTTATATACCGGTCATTGGCGGAAAAAATACGGAAGTCTTGCAACAATGGGTGGCTGAAGTCAACAGCCTCCATCACCATCGCCATCAGCAGCAGTGCCGCCATTTTGCGTTTCAGTAGATGCAAAGCGGAAGCTAACGGCAATTTACCGTTGCCTTCAAGAAAAACATGATTGAGTACGAGGAAGCTCACGGGAACCTGGCGGCACAGCGCGAATCTGGAGTATCCGAAAAGAGCATTCAGTACTGGCGGAGGCAGAAGCTGCGTATTACAACTTGCAGCAACCAGAAGAAAACATCATTTCGTGGGCAGACCGTAGTGTATCGAGAATAGGAAGGAAACGTTGCGCTGCGAGTAAGATCGCTGCCTGTGACTGCCGAATGCATCGCGTGAAAGCGGCAGAGATCGCGCGTGCCTCTAGACTCACGAGGGCGCAATTCAAAAGCTCGCCATCCTGGTTGCGGCGGCGATTCATGAAGAGGAGGGCTTTGCTCTACGGCGCCGTACTTGCCTCTGCCAGAAACAAACACGCGGGCCGATTGGTGCGCGATATTGTTAAAAAATTTGCTGGGTGTACATACAAGCAGCATTTAAATGAAATTAAATACTGTCACCATTGTGCAACCTCTCGAGTCGCATTTGTTTCAAAGTAAGGATGTCTTTCGGTACTTTTCCCATTGAAAAAAAGATTTTTTTCATTTTTAGAATTGGTTAGTTAGAGGGTCGACCTATATTCCGGTCCGACCTATAGTCCGGTTTTTACGGTATGCTCCTACATACCGCTACTGCAGATTGTTCAGTGTAGAGCCGTGCGTGCGGACAATGCATACCGTCAGTTCGTGTATTACACTGCATCTTGGATGCTACTGTTGAACTTTGTTCCAAGCAGCGCGATTTTCGTGGACCATATTCCGAATAAAGCATTTGTGTTACGGCTGCTGTGGTGTGTGTTTGTCACTTTCTTATGGTCCAAGTGATACAGTCACTAAATGCCATCTCGCAGGCCAGTGCTCAGTGTGACGCTGATTACTTGCCATCAACGAGACCTCAAGCATTTTCGTGTCCGCATATCGAGCCTGGAAAGTACCACGATTTTATATGTGAGGCTGACATAATTGTGAACTTGGTGTAGTATGAACGCGTTGATGTGTACGCGTTATAACAATTAATTATATCGCGGAATCTTTCAAAAACATTGCATGCCAGCTCGTGAAGGCTGCTTGATGCATGGTACTGCTGCCATGATAGTTAACATTTGTGTGTCTTCTTATTTTGTCACTTTTCTGTCTTTAACAAACCAGTAGAAAATATTTTTGGTTTCCTAAGCACCATTAAAATGTCGTAAAGAAATGCGTCCAAGTGAACGTTTTAGAGCGGCGTCTGCATACATGTACACAATACGACAACGACCTGCGCTGCCGCAGTAGCATTAAACCTTGCCGTTTTAGATAATAACAATATAAAACATTCAACAAAACCGTCCGCAGCTGCAGATAAACATTCAGGCGATCCATCCGTTGGCTCGAAAAAGAAGAGCTGAGTGGCTCTCCGCGACATGAAGTCCTATCACATTTCCCCCCCTCAGGTGTTAAAATTTGGGTTCTGACATGTCCTTCAAATCATTGCACAAACCATAGTGTTGTCTTCGCACTCCTTTACAACCGTATCAGCCGAAACACTGCCTGTCAAAACCGCATTATCAGACGCAGCAGCCATCGCAACCAAGCGCGTGCCGAGCAGTCAGGAGGCGTGTAATGGTGGCGTGCTCACGTGATCAAAGATGGCAGCTCCCATGATATGGCACTGTAAAGCATCTATAAGCTTGAGCGGAAGCGTGCAGCCTCAGCCTGCTTCATCTCTGCCACAAAGCGACGTCATCAAAGAAAAACTGGTGAACATTACTCGCCTGGGCCATTCTGAAGCTGCACGATACTTTTTCTACATAACTCTGCATAAAGAAAGCATTGAAAGCATTGTATTTTGTTTTTTTTTTGCAATTTTCCCAGTTTGATTATTTTCGTCACATGGCAATCTACTGACAAGCGTATCTCGTGATTCTGCTAATCAGATTTTGGTAACCTTTGTGTCATTTAGTAGCTAAATAGGTGGTGATTGCAATGAGGGTTTCAGATGGTAGCCAGGTGTAAACACAAAATTGTTATCTGTTATTATTAATTTGAACTATAATTTCAGTTCTTCAACCACAACTTTGGATAACCACAACTTTTGAACTAGAAGAGCTAGAAACATGCTATTACCTTTGTTGCAATCATTGATCCTTCTAGAATATAGCAACATACAGATTATGAGCATCTGTACAACAGTTTTCTCTAAAACCCTGTCAGAAGCTCTTCTCATAAAAACTATACAACTGAAAAAAAAATTGCAGACACTAATTTCATATTTGAGATTAGCATGCTGAAATATATATAGCTACAAATTTTCATGGCAATAGCTTCAACAATAAAAATTTTTTCTCAAAGACCCATGTCCAGTAGCTAAGCACTGTTACTGCGCTGCACTCAATAAATTTTCAGAGTACTACTGTTACACTGCTCTAGATGCCTCACTATATAACATCTGGGTTCATATGCAGGCCGTCTTTCATCCACTTGTCATATACTGCCATTCACAAGACAACAGTGCATGTGTTTGAGCGTAGACATTTGTTCTCATTTCCAACTGCCTTTCACCCGTGGATGAAACGCGATGATGGCTTCCTAAAAACTGTGATGTGTCTGAATGACTAAAAGAACAGATACCAGTCATGTCATTCATGTTGCCTTCCCACTCGTTTTTGCGCCACGCAATCAACTTGAAAAGACCTGTGAGCCCAAATCATAGATTTGATCCAGTGCATTTCGTGTTTATAAAAACTGAGCTGCACCGACCAGAATCAAACCTGCAATGGTGGGCTCAGCAACTGAATGCTTGAGCTACAGCGGTCCCGTGCATAGCTCTGAATAACAGCGCATCAGCAGGCCTCTATATGCAAAGATCAAAAACCTGTACTCACCGATGGTGCATCACACAACATTGTCACTTCCTTTAGAAGCCAATTTGTTACAACAGTGGCAGTCATCCTTGAGGCCCCTGCTTGAAAAGCACAAGCAGATCGTTCACAGAGCCCCAGGGAACTGGCCACTGCACTCGCCATGACAGATTAGCAGACGGATCAGCTGGGTTTGCTGCCCTCAACCTGCAAAGTGATGGCCAGATAAGAGCAAGGAAAAAAAAAAAGGAGTACCCAAATGTGCACACTGCAGCTTATAGCTATTAGTAAGGCACAAAACTCTACTATGGCAGTAATAATGCTTTTATAGTTTCACTTTTCCCAATTGATTTGTTTGCAAAATTGACCTGTTATAACATTCTCGGTTCGTGTACCGTGATGTGACTGGCCGAAGTCACTTTCGAGAAGCTTTTGGAGCAGCCAAAACTTTGGGTTGCCACAGAAAAGCAAGCGTTTGGCGCAGTAATTGATATATGAAACATAGGAAAGCATAAGGGTGGATTTTTTGTCATTGATCACATGGATATTAACAACTGTAATTATTTGTTAAAGTGAAAAATAATTTAACACCAAGCCCAAAAGACAACCACATGCCACTGGAAAGATGACAACTCATGACCTTCGCATCTCGTGCAATGTGTTCCATCAATTAAGATTTGACTGCCCTGCACCCCCTCTCCTGTACCTATATACCAGGCCAAGACATTTTTTTTTAAAGCCATCAAAGATACGTCACTGCTGGGGGTCTGCGAGGGCAGATTGCATAGCATAACAGGCATTCCATCCATGATAGAGTGCAATTAAAGATAATTACATAAAATTAATTATTCAGCTTTATTTTTGTTATATGGCACAAGACTATATTGCAAAATTGATGGCCATCAACACTGAAGATTATCCCAATATCATGGTTCCCTTAATTGAATTTTCAACACATGCTCCTGACAATTCATTTAAGTTAGCGTTCCCATGTTGGGCATGTGCACGCCACACACGACCACCTCTTTTTATAGGGCACTGAAGTGAAAACCTCAAGAGAAAAGCGCACAACAGCTGTATCTTACCGGTGCTCGCCTACGGGGCAGAAAAATAGAGGCTAACAAAAAGGGTTCAGCTTAAGTTAAGAACAACACAGCGAGCCATGGAAAGAAAAATGATAGGTGTAATGTTAAGAGACCAGAAGTGGGCAGAGTGGGTGAGAGAACAAACGTGGGTTAATGACATCCTAGTCGAAATCAAGAGGAAGAAATGAGCTTGGGCAGGGCATGTACTGCGAAGGCAAGATAACCGCTGGTCCTTAAAGGGGCCATGACATGTTCGTTCTTCATATTGCAGTTTAATGCTTCAGTGACTAATACAAGAGCTTATGATTCAATCTCCGAAATTTGGCTGCCCTGGACGCGCTCTATATTCCAAAAAATGCAACCAAAATTAAGGACGGGAAACTCCGCCCATCGGCAGCGACCACCATATAGAATGCCATCGTGACGTCACCAGGGCATGCACGGAGCAACGTCGTCTGCTCTCGTTGCTGCAATGTGTGCAGCGAGGTCTCTTGTCCCCTGTAGCGAGGTCTCTTATCCCCAGCGAGGTCTCTTGTCCAAAGTAGCAGTCGTCCCCCATATATGAGCGACTGGTGCCGCAAAAGCATTAAAAATAGTAATGCAGTTATTCTTCGGTATAGGTATAGGGTCTGGTTACACTAGGCCGATGGGACCGCGATCGGCGGTGGTTGGCTGGACAGTATGCAAATGCCATCGCTGACGCACTGGTCTGTCAAGCTAGACCGACGAAGATGCCAGCCCGACCAACAGCCCCGTATCGCAGTAGTGTAAAGAGTGAACTTAGTGGGAACTGGCAAGGTGTGGTGGGGGACTAGTTGGTATGACATTCTATAGACTTAAGAATTTTAAAACTTATTGTACATGATGCTAGCCACAGCGACATACGCTATGTGCGTGCACCGGCGAAGATGTGCTTTCATTCGGTGCCTGAACATAGACCCTATCGGCGAGGCAATTGAGCGATATGGGCAGAAAACGCCGCACGACAGTGTCGCTCATCGCTGTCGCCTGGACTTGTGCGGCCGAGCGAAAGCTTCACGCCCGGTGAATAGACGGCCCGAAAAACTGCGCTTGTGTACCTTATCCATACCGGGAAAAGCAAAACGAGCGGCTGGATTTCATATCTTCACACTTTCTTACTAATCAGCGGGGAACTCCTGCCAGATGCTTGAATTTCGACCGACGGTGGACCACTGGCCCCTTTCATGACGAGGCCTAGCGAGTATGCAGGATTCGTGTGTGTTATTTCGGCGATTGCGGAGAGCGAATTCCCAAGTTTTAGCGCCTGAAAATAGCTGTCGAGCGTAGTTTTGGCTACCGTGCTCTCAAAGCGCCAACTGCCTACATCGCAGGGCGCGAGTACAATAAGAAGGAAGTGCCGATATGTGACCGGTCTGCACTGCATGTGCTGAAGGCAGCTGGCAGCAGTTGTCGACGTCGACTGTGGACAACAAATCTGGTCGTTTTCATTAATTCAAGTAATGTCCGAACGTATTTTTAGCTAAAGTGCTTTAAAATCAAATACTGATCACATAAGAGGAATCAGATACAATTAGCTGGAAGCACTGGTCCTGCGCGAAGTGTTTCCCAAGCAGGTAATATAGCATCAGCGCCGCTTATTGCAGTGTTCTCATAGTGTGTAAATGAGTAAAACTACAATTTGTGAGCAATACTACGTAATATTTAAGATAAGGAGAGCCCACCTAGCGTATTATGCCAAGCAAACGAGCAGTACTGTCTGCGCACAGCTATGTAAACAACCCCAGCGCGCCTGCAGTTGTCGTGATCGTCGCGTTCCTAGGTCACAATGCGTACGCACAGTAAACGCTAAATGATGTACTACTATATTCAAGTACTCATTTAAGGTCTCCTCGATTCGGCTACACTTTCTACACTAGTGTAGGCAGTGCTACACTCGCGTACTCGATTTGTTAGTGTAGCCAGCGCCACCTGCACTTCGGCACTCGATTTGGCCAAGCGCTACACGAGTTCTTCTACACTTCTACACTACGAGTTTGGCGAGTGCAATTCGTGTAAAGCCGTGGCCGTAGCAGACGTTTCCGCAGCCATGCTCGTCTTGATCGACGGCGTCGAGACACGGGCATACGCCTTGCTTGACGAGCACGGCACGCACATGGAAAACGATGATGGATTCCTTTATGAGACGGAAGGTGAGTACTGTTATTGGTTAAGCACGTGGGCTATGTTGCCGTTTGTGACGTGCTGCAAGTTATTTTACTTTCCTAGGCGGCCTTCGCATCAGTGTACTACGTGTGGAAGAACCTATTCGCAACACACCTCCACCGACGGTACCGGCTGTCGTTGAGGATGGCGGTCGGCTCGTGCCGTCGCCTCTTCGGCAGACCACGCCGCCGGTAGTCTGGCAGCCCACGCCGTCGCCAGGGCCGTCGTGTTATTCGCCGCCACCGTCCGGCCACGGCGAACGCGATGCGTGGAACGACAGGAAATCAAGGTTCCTGATTACAAAATATAAGGAAGCCAAGGATAGCATTGGCAGAAAGGGTGGCTTTAGGTAAGTCGCAGCGTGTGAAATGCCGTAATGACACGTGCTTATGCGCCAGATAGCGCATATTTCTGATTTCTGCAACGCATCATTGGCGCACTTTGTGTCGTTAACCTTTCAGATTTTGTTGCTTAAGTTTAGAGCGCACAGTGTTTTCTCAGCCGTAAGCTATGGCTCGGCGTACTGGCAATGGATATGTTTACTATCTACTTCTAGAAGCACAACATTCATTGTTTTTAATTGTTCATTGTTATTAAAAGTTACACAAAAGCACACAGGTCCATAGTATAAGCTTGGAACGTGCTGTAACTGATGCTACATCTTTTAAGCTTGGAACATGCTGTATCTGATGCTATCCTTATGCAAAAACTTAACAGTAAGGTACTAACGCTTGGAAAAATCTTTTCTCGGGACAAAAAAAGGCTTTGTGAGAGAAGCTTAGAGACCAAATCAACCGTGAATTTGGCTGCCACCTGACACCACTGCAAGTGGAAAATAATTGGAAAACGATGGAGAGGGCGTACAAGAAATCGAAAGTTAAAAATGGCTCGTCCGGACATTCGCGAGCAGCCTGCTTGTACGAACGGTATGGACAGAAGACATTTCAGTTGTTTGTTCAAGTAGGTATCCTCAGAAGATGATCTTTGACGTATTTTTTTTTACAGGGAACTCTCCGAGGTGCTAGAAAGAGAGCACCACATTACCCCTGTGGCATTGCTTGCACCAGGAAGAATACACCAGGAAGTTTACAATTAAACACTTCATTTTTTCTCAGATGAAATATTTTAATATTGTGCCATCTTATTATGTTCACATAATGTTAACGGGCATGTTTTAGTTGTGGCTCTAATTTGCTTTCGCATGCTTGCATGCATATGTGTCTGTCGTGGAGGCCTGTACAGAGAAATAACCTTGACTAATTAATGAATGCTTAATATTCTACAATTCACATAAATAAGACCTTCTTGGATCTGCAATTAAGTTTTCACTTCTTTTTGTAGTGACCTCTCTGGCTCTTAAATACGCTATGTGTGATGCTCTGCTAGCAGGAATGGCGAGAAACCAAGCTACCCAACAGCAAATTTCTCTGCCACTCCTTTTGCATAGTTATAGCATGGAACGAACAATTTTGTTATGTTGAAATTAATGAAACATTATTAATTAAAGTAATAGGGAAGAAGAGAACATGTTGCCCAACAATGGGCCTGATGATGAAGAGGACGAGCCCCCTACGCCCTCCCGCAGCATCGAAGCAACACCAGCTAGGCGACATAGCCAGCAGGATAAAACCGCAATTGGCGGCCTCATAAAGGTGCTGCAAAAAGCGATGGTCGAGAAGAAGAAGCAGCGTGAGGAGAAAATGCATCTTCTAGAGCGCGTAATGAAAGCCGCTGAGGCGAAAAATAAATGAACATCGAGTTCAAGTTCGCATTGCTCCTATGTGCATTCTTTTTCGGTCAGCACTGGTGCTGGGCTATTAGCTTCCTTCGGCTTTCACAATGTCCTGCATTTGCGTCACTCTCGCTGGGCTCTTCATTATTACCAACATCATCATGAGTAGGCAGGTCTCCAAGGTCTGCAATGAAGTCCCTCTCAGAATTACACATGTTATGAAGTACACACGCTCCCATGACTATACAACACTGCATGATTGTCTTTGCGTCGACAAGGTATAATCGTCTCAAACGTTGCTTCAGGAGCCCGAAGGTGTTCTCAATGGCAACTCTCTGTTGGCTGTGAAACTTCTTGAATCTTTTCTTCCATGTTGGAAAGCTTGAGCCATTGTCCTTGTATGGCGTTAAAAGCCAAGGCAGAAGGGGATATGCGGAATCTCCGAGTATATAAGAGTCGCCGCATTTGGCCGCAGCTTCCTCAAAAAATGTGCTTTCCCGCAAAACTTGAGCATCGTGTGCTGAACCGGGGAATCCAATAAATACATCCAGAAACTTGTTTTGGTCGTTGCATACACATTGAAGTACTATCGAAAGAAATTTCTTCCCATTGATGTAAGATGCAGTTGATTCCATAGGCTTCAGAATTTCGACATGACAGCCATCGATACATCCGACGGTATTGCGGGGACCTTTCTCCCTGCTTTTCGACAGTAAGGCCGTTTTACTGCGGGCTATGTCAGCAGCGCTTGGCCAGCATATTACCTCTTCGCTGATTGAGTGCAGAAAATTTAGCACCCCTTGTGTGCACAGCACAACCGACGACTCGGATACGTCGAATCTTTCAGCAACTGAATACATACTTGTTTGAGCTCCAATGTAGCACAATGTAATCAAGCAACTTTTCTTTGCTGTGACCTGAGGACGACCCGAAACACATTTTGGATAATACGGTGATAGTTGAAACCACTTTCACAAGTCCTCAAAGGTTTCACGTGAAAGACTAAACAGCTTCTTAAATTCAAAGTCGAAGTACTTTGTTGTCACCATTTCGAAGTAGCCGTTCACTCGATGACGCTCAACCCACGCCACTTTGCACAAGGCAACATAAAGGGTGGTGTTAAATTCGTCATCACTGTCCGAGTCAACGAGCTCCATTGCCGCTGCCACCAGATGCTCCATTTTCCACACCGCACAGGTTTACCACCACAAACAAAACGCTGCGCACATGTCAAATGCGTGGAGGAATGGCTGCAGCCGCCGCAGCAGACGAAGGCTTGCACACTCCTGCACTTTCACACTCGATTTGGCCGCTACAATGAGAGCGCTAGTGTCTAGCTACACTTACACTTTCAGAACTAGCGCTACACTTGCACGGAACTTTTGTGAACCAGTGTAAAAAGTGTAGCCAAATCGAGGAGACCTTTAGACAGTGGCGACTATTCATCGGTGCGGGCAGTGAAAGCATTCAATCGCGTAGGGTTTTGAAAGCGACTTGGTTCCTGCAAAAGGGTTCTACGAGCCAAAGGGAATGTATGTTAGACTTACAAATGCACACATGCAGCGGGAAAGTCGTCTCATTCGGCATTTTTCTCTGCTCCTTTCGTGCCTCAAGGTTACTCTAGTGCCACCTTGTGATAATTTGAGTTTAATTATCGAGCCAATGAATAGAGAACAAGAAATTGGTAGCCACCTACCAAACGCTGCGGCTTTCACGGCGCACATTGGCGAAGGCACACATGGCACGTGCCGCTTTTCACATACGCGAGCACTTGACTGCTCAAACGAAACCACACTCATAACAGAAAAATAACATGTTTATAAGCGTAAATAATAAATCAGGAGTCAATCGATTTCTGTTTCCTCAACAACCAGAAAAGGGGTGCCACGAACAAGACCGCTTTCTTAAGGATCACTCAGGTCGCGTGCTATGACGGCTTCCGAAAAGAAAACATCAAAAATGCATTATAATTCGATAAGCTAAAAAAAAGAAAACTTTTCGAGCGACTGCCGTCTACGGTGTGCATGCAAGCACCTCAACAGTGCGCAGCAGACGACGCAGAGCGGGTATGCCCCTCCGACGTCAGCAATCAGAGGTTGCCAGACCAGCAAGCAGTTCGCAGAAGAAACGGGAAAAATTCGTTTCAAAAATATTTACCTCACAGAATCAACTGAAACTTAAGGAAATTCCAATTTAAGAAGTTGAGAATTAAATGCAATAAGCAGGGTATGCGTGAAAATAGGCTGTCATAGCCCCTTTAAGGGTAACTGAGTGGATTCCAAGAGGAGGCAAGCGTAGCAGAGGGCGACAGAAGGTTAGATGGGCGGATGAGATTAGGAAGTTTGCAGGCATAGGGTTGGCGCAGCTAGCAAAGGACATGGTTAGTTGGAGAGACACGGGAAAGGCCTTTGCCCTGCATTGGGTGTAGTCAGGCTGATGATGATTATGATTACCCCACTTCAGCCAAGCAAGGATGTGAAAGTCAACACCAGTGCCATCTGTCAAACATTTGTGCCACGCTCATTTCCGGCCTCCCCTGGATCCGCACCTCGGAATGACCAGAGCAAATCCCTGCAGGCCTGTTTTGCTTCTCAGTTTCCATTATATGGGCTGACGAGGCCGGTCAGCATGACGACTGCCTGCAGATCTACCGACTGAAGGATTCTCGGAAAAATTAGGTTTTCCGCTTGTGCCATCTAACAAAGATGTAAGAATACAAGCAGTGCCCAAGAATTTTGTTCTTTAGGAAATATGTATGTGTGGAACTGATTATTAGTATTTTGTCATTATGCAGCTGCATGCAGCAGGCTTTGTTGTTTGGCATAATTGGCGCGGCAATCACTTCACTGGTGTCCTTACATAACACCACAAACCATATTAGGCTCAGTCAGGAGCGGGTGACACTTCCACCCATTCAAAGACAACACTAAAAGTAAGAATAAGAAGGGAGTTCACAGAACAAACCATTAAGTGCAGAAATAAGGTTTTGCAATGCTGCCTTGAATCGAGGAGAGATACAGTGGCAAAAGTCCCTACAGTGACAAGTGGGCATTACGTGGAACAAAGGTGCTGTGAAGAGAGGAGAAAAGAGAAAAAAAGAGCATGAGAGAAGAACACATATGAAAAAGAGGGAAAAAGCATGAGAGAAAAACACGTATGGCCCTGTGAAACAATACCTATCTTGGTACCCCATTTTCTACTAGATTTCCACGAAAAGTATTGCGCAAGAAAAAAAAAAGTCATGCAGTTCCGAGTCATGTAGAAAAGTTTAGCTGTTCAAAGTCAGCTATCACATAAATTTGAAGCCAACAGTACCAAGCTAATCCCATGTAATGCTATCCATTGCCTTGGTACATGATGAAGTTCAATGCCTTTTGCATTCCTGTGGTGTGCCAAATCAACTAGTACAGATTGATATTCAAACACTTTTTTTATTGGTTTCCCCTTATCTCGGGGCAGATACCTAGGGTTTATGTTTCACCAGAAAGACATACATTTTGGCTCCATTCCCATAAGGTTTAATAGTGAGTCACGCATGTTTTTTCTTCTCGCCCTAGTTTTTCTGCTATGCACTGCCCAGGATGTCAGCATACTGACTAGCCGAACTTTCCGTTCCCCTAAAATTAAATGCAAAGAAAAATCCTATCAACTACATATCAGAAGAGAGTGCCACACCTTGAAACACTCTAAAGGGAGTCTGTCAACAAACAATTAAAATTTTTGTTACTAGTCAAACCGATTAGTATATGGCCATTTCTGGTTTGGTTTATGGTTTATTGGGGTTTAATGTCCCAAAGCAACTCAGGCTATGAGGGGCGCCATAGTGAAGGGATCCAGAAATTTCTACCAACTGGGGTTCTGTAAGGTGCACTGACATCACATAGTACACGGGCCTCTAAAATTTCACCTCAATTGAAATTTGACCTATGCGGCCGGGATTGAACCCGCGTGTTTTGGGTCAGCAGCAGAGCGCCATAACCACTGAGACACTGCAGCGGCATATGGCTGACTAGTTTTCTCAGAAAAAAATTGTTTTTTGCTGCTGCATAAACATCACCACTGCCAGAAATATGGCTATTTCTGGCAGTGCTGATGTTTATACAGCAGCAAAAGCCAATCACTGCTGAGAAAACTAGATTTCAAATTTCCCACCATTTTATTGACACTCCCGACATCAAGACCAATGAGGAATCCGTGACCAACGTATCGAAGTAAATGGCAGAGTAGCCTAGCATCAGCGATCCATGCACAAAAGACTGCCTTGACACTGCACTTTGCTTCAGAAAACAGCTTGTAGCCAAAACACTAGCTTTATGATATTTTATAGCTTATAAAAAACTCCCATTTGCATTGAAAGTAGCATCTCTGTAATAAGAAAGCTCGAATCTAATGACACAAGTACTCCAAATTGCTTTTGTGTCCAGTTAAATAAATGTAACTATACTGAAGCGAAATTTTCAAAATCTGATTGAGGGCAGATTTGTTGAGGTAACTGCATCAAAACTAAGGGCACGAAAAAACAGAAAACAGGAATAAAAGAGAAGCAACCAATGGGTCAGCTTGTTGGTTGCAGACACATTGAACTAATTTTTTTTCATGCTTACCAGCACACGTTCATGCATAGACTAACTTGTGACACAATAGAAGCAACTTGCTAATATAGCTTTCACGCTGCAACATGGTCGCGTATGAATGATCACCATGAAGTGGAAGACGTGAGCTGCTTTGACAGCACGGAGAACCTATGCACAAAGTATTACTGCAATAGCGACTCTTAGTAGAGATTGGTTGATGAAACGGCTCACACGCTCAAGCTCGCTCGCCCACATGGCCTGCCATCATGGATGTGAAGAGTGGTTTCCTGTGGCTTTTGCACTGAAAAAGCCATGCCCTACCAAACTGCGTGGGCAAACAAGCCAGCGATTAGGAAGGGTGCACCAAGCATAGTATCTTGACCACTGGCACGTGCCCTCATGATAGCACTGACAAGGCGTTCAGTCAAAATACCCGTTGAGTTTCAACTTTCGCTCACACCTGTACAAAACAAAGAAAACAGCAAATCGATATTAATTCACAAACACTGCGGCTGAACAGCAGCTCAGGTTTCACCGGCCCCAGCTGGTTGTACTGCACAAGGATGGAGTGGTTGCACAACTAAAGGCACTACAGGCGCAATGGTCTGAAAACTGCCAACTACAAGCAAAGGTAGCCGTCTAGTGGACTACTCTAGAAGTAAAAATTTTGAGGTACATAAAATACCTGACAAAAAAAAAGAGAGAAAATTCGAATGATAATATACAATCCCTGGCAGAACCAGCTGTGAAGCACATGGAGGCGGTACACAGGCTGAAATGTGAAGGAGAGTCAGTGCCTTCGATACTTGTTAGACTTTCTAGCTCATAAATTTGCGACACGCAGATCCAGAAATGAATCATACTTAATGAAGAGAAGGTATACATCAATGATAAATCTAGCACCTCATAAGAAAAAGCTGTTAGGGATGGAAAAGAAGTTGGCTAGAGAGAAATGCTAAACATTTTTATGAGCTCGAAACAGGAGCTTTTCTTCAAAAACAAGGAGCAAGTGCGATCAGAAGATGAACTGAGGACAACTTAGCATTAGATAGCATGGATAATAGAAGATTGGAAGTTACTCAGACAGGATTACATTATCAAAGAAGAAAAGCCTGCTTAGATATAACACACAAACATAAGAAGTCTACAAAAACACGGATATTCTTAGGGTGTATTTGAAAAAATGTCTTTGCACTGGACATTATCTTAGCGAAAGCAGATGTAAGCAGTAGTGCATGCTGCAAATGCATAACAAACTGATGATTTCCAACAACGGAGCCTATGCAAAAGAGAAAAAAAGGGCAGAGGAGTTTTGATCTATGTGAAAAGGAACTTGACCTGTGAACAGAACCTACTGTCAGTTGGGGAAGCAGAAGTGATGCTGCTCATGGTAGAAGACGGCAACCACATAGCTGTCATCAGTGCAGTGCACCAACCCCTTACTAAAATATCAACTCACACTCTCATTCACTGCACTTAACAGCTGGCATCAGCTGTTGTAGAAGGGAGCTCTCACTACCAAGCACAAGGATCCAGGTCAATGACAGTATCCAGGTCCACTCGTAGGTTTGAACTGCCAGTGGTTATTCATAAAGTACACAAGCGCATGCATATAAACGAGCGATGGCTCAAGGACGAAGGCAAGTACCATCGTCAGCACGCTTAACACGAACGACGGAAAGCGTGGCCGGGAGCGGCTTGGACTGACGCCAGCGCCGCGAAGTGTTGCTCACTTCGCTTTTTCGCGACTTTTCTCTACTGGCCGCGGCTCACGCGGGTGCAGAAAACACGTTGCGGTTTGCTTATCTCCAAAAAGCGTTAAAGTGGCGTGGCTTCTGACCGCTCGAGCGCTTTTCCAGGTCGGCCTCAAAGCCGCTGGTCGAAAGAAATGAAGATTCAGGAAAGCACAGCCAACGTGGGTTTGCGGTGTTTCCAAAGACTGGACAATAAATTTTCAAATCCGGTGGCACCATTGTGCAGGTTCTTAATTTCTCATATTTTAGGACAGCGTGCGTCGCTGTGCTCTCGCAGGTTAGTGTCTGGCTTCCTGTTTCACGCATGCTGCACTGGACAAATCGATGCAATTCAAGCTAAGATTTTAATATCTGGTTATCAGCGGGAAGCGCCATGTGTAGCATCCTTTCGGATAAAAAACTGACTGTTTAGGAAAACTTGGTTTGGTTTTATGATATTTAATGTCCCAAAGCGACACAGGCTGGCGATAACGCAGTGGAGGGCAGCTGATAATTTCTGACCTCTGTAGTTCTTTAACGTGCGCTGGCATCGCATAGAACACTTGCATATAGCATTTCATTTCGCATCCACCAAAATACAACCGCTGTGGCCGGGATCTAACCTGAGTCTCCCGGGCCAGCAGCTGAACACAAAAACCATTGGATACTGCGGCAGCATTACTATGCAAACTAGGAAGCCTCTGGCCAGAGACGCAATGAGTCCAATGGTATAAACCGATGAAGGATACCGGTTGGCTCAAAATAGACTGCTCTTTGGGATATTCTACGCACCAAGTGAACTGTTGCGGCGTGCTCATCCAGGCACTTTTCAATGCGATCCTGACTAAGTGGCTCTGACATGGCAGGCATGACACTTCGTTTCGCGCAAAAATTGGTATCAAGAAGAAAGAATATTGCAAAATGGCCTTGCTCATCTAGGAATATCATCAGGGGCACAAACCAAGTGTTACGGTTCCGGGAATTTCGTGCCAAGCAGCCTAGTAATACGACAGCATGAAGCGATAAGGAAGCATGAGGTCAGCTGTTTTCAGCCAGCTAGCCAGATGAGACAGCATGAACGCGCCGACGCCGATATAGGCGCGGCGACAGCCGATGAAATTTACGATAGTTTGGGATGACGCTAGACCTGGGTTACATAAAGCCATGCGTCTATGCAGTGTGGAGTAAAGATGCCGCGCAGAGTGCCGAGGGAAGAGCGCCTCGCTATAGTTTACATGGCCCGCACAATGTCACAGCGAGAAATAGCTGCTACAGTTGGACGGCCGATTTCCGCGGTAAACTGAATTGTCCGGGCATTCAGAGACGAAGACCGGATAGATGATGCTGCACGCGCAATTCCGGACCGGACAACAACCCCAGCAGAAGATCTCCTCATTGTAGCCGCTTCAGTCGACGGCCCCTTCCTGACAGCGCGCCAAATATGCGATGAGCTTGGGCTACAAGTTAGCACGGACACTGTCCGCAGAAGACTGCGTGAAGCGGGCATGCAAAGCCGGGTCGCAGCAAGGAAGCCACAGTTGGAAGCTTCGCATCGCCACCAGCGACTTCAGTTCGCTCAAGAACACGAAGGCTGGACGACGGACAACTGGGAATACGTCGTTTTTACCGACGAAGCGACGTTTTGTACGCGGTGGGACCAACGCCAAAGAGTTCGGCGTCCTGAACACTACCGGTAAGTCCTTGGTGCATTTTATACCCATGCGGTGCTGACAAGTCATTTCTTTTTTTTCAGTTACGATGACCGCTACGTCTGGGACATGCGCACAAGCGGACGCACAGCCGTGAATGTTTGGGGTGCAGTCAGCTACCAGGGCCTGGGACCATCCACAGAATTTCAGGCTGTATGACAGCGGACTCCTACGTGGGCACATTGGAGCATGTGCTCATGCCCTACGTGCTGGATGGGCCCTTCCCAGAGGGATTCTTCTGGTTTCAGCACGACCGCGCCCCCATCCACACTGCAAGAGTTACACAGGAGTTCCTGGACCGCCAAGCTATCATGCAGCTTGAGTGGCCCAGCCGTAGCCCCGATCTAAACATAATAGAATATGTTTGGGGCATGATGAAGTTGAATCTATCGAGGCGCCTGGGCTCAAGCTGCACAACGGCGGACCAGCTCTGGATTGCCCTACAAGAACAATGGGAGGTCTTGTGGGCAAGGATAGAGGTGGTTAAAGCGCTCTACAATTCGCTGCCTGAGCGAATGGACGCAGTGAAGAGCGCACATGGCGGAAGCACGCGATACTAGATTGTCAATTAGACAGAATGTTCTTTGTACTATGCTTTATTTTATTTTTTTATTTGTTTGCTGCCGACAAGTGTTCCAGCCTTTATTTCTCGTTGAAACCACGACTGCTTCGTTCCTATTTTGTGCTTGTGCTCAAACTCCGCTCGTTTCGGTTTTGTTGGCGCTTCTCGCTAATCACCACACATCAAAAGCTTCGTGTGAATTGCATCGACGTGTCTTCCTTGCTCATGAGAAGAGCAGCTCTTACGCACCTGCACTGGATCTCCAGTGCAGCGTGGGCGAAACAGGAAGCCAGACACTAACCTGCGAGAGCACAGCGACACACGCTGTCCTGAATTATGAGAAATTAAGGACCTGCACAACGGTGCCACCGGGTTTAAAAATTTATTGACCAATCTTTACAAACGCCGCAAACCCACGTCTGCTGTGCTTTTCTGAATCTTCATTCCTTTCGATCACCGGCTTTAAGGCCGACCTGGATAAGCGCTCGAGCGGTCAGAAGCCTCGCCACTTTAACGCTTTTTTGGAGATAAGCAAACCGCAACGTGTTTTGTGCGCCCGCGTGAGCCCCGGCTAGTAGACAAATGTCGCGAAAAAGTCAAGTCAGCACTCTCACCCCCGCCGGCTAGATACAAGCGAAGGAACGTGAGTAGCCAAATCGAGCTGCGCTCCAGCTATCGTCAGCCACCGCAAACATACCGAAATATTATCTCGGCACGGTGGCTCAGTGGTTAGGGCGCTCGACTACTGATCCGGAGTTCCCGGGTTCGAACCCGACCGCGGCGGCTGCGTTTTTATGGAGGAAAAACGTTAAGGCGCCCGTGTGCTGTGCGATGTCAGTGCACGTTAAAGATCTCCAGGTGGTAGAAATTATGCCGGAGCCCTCCACTACGGCACCTATTTCTCTTTCTTCTTTCACTCCATCCTTCATCCTTTCCCTTACGGCGCGGTTCAGGTGTCCAACGATATATGAGACAGATACTGCGCCATTTCCTTTCCCCCCAAAAAACCAATTATTATTATTATTAACAGCGCTATAAACAGCGCGCAACACTTCGCGGCGCTGGCGTCAGTCCAAGCCGCTCCCGGCCACGCTTTCGGTCGTTCGTGGTAAGCGTGCTGACGATGGTACGGATGGTAACGTTTCGACACATTTTTCCACTGCGCGCCAAAGGACAGAGCGTTGTAACTGCTCGTTTACGAGCCTCTACGTCCGTGTACACATTACAATCCGTATTACACCACTGGGTCGTAGGCCACCTGACACAGTCTCGTCCCATCCACACGCAGCGCCCTTAAATAAAGCGGTTTCTAATGCGGCTGTTTCGAGCATAAAGTTGAAATAGTTTGGCTCCATAACACTTGCGCAGGACGGTCGGACAATCGCGGGCTCGATACCGGCCGCGACGGTCGCCTTTCGATGGAGGCGAGACGCTAGAGACCCGTGTACTGTGCTATGTCAATGCGTTGAAATTATACGGAGTCCTCCGTTACGGCACACCTCAAAGGCTGAGTGGCTTTGGATGTTAAACCCACAAAATCAAGCCAGAACGTAATCGAGGCCACTGCTGGTGCGTCCTCAACAATTTCGCGCTGCGTGACCGCCTGCGACGAACGTCAAAACAAAGACGACAGCCACGGTAAGCAGGCTGCGCACTTGCCTGCCGCAACATACGAAACCTCCCAAAATGTCCAAAGCTTACTTTCGTTCGGCCATAATGCGCTGCATTTTTCTTCTCACACCGTTAGGATGAGTGGAGGAAGGATGACAAAAACAACTCACGTCAGGTCCGCAAGTCGCACACTGGAGCCGGAAGGAACGGCGTGCAGGCAGGAAGGCTGGAGAAATTAAGCCACGCGGTGTTCCAAGTCATCTCAAACATTTCACTGCTTACAAGTGATGCCACACTCTTCGTGTGAACTGTCGTACGCAACAGACTTCAGTATTTGTCAACACGTGCATCATACTGACTTGCATCGAACTTCGCGGTGGCGCGGCTGGCGCTTCGGGTAGCCACAAGCGCGCCAAGACAAATTTAAAAAGCGGTAGCGCAAAACTTTTAAGGTGGCGCTAGTGAAGTGACAATAAAATAATCTTTAAGATTGGTGGTTCCTAGTCAGATGGTGTCTTCGGCTGACGGCACTCGTGGAGTTTTCCGCGCACTCGTGCAGTGCCCCACGTTCGGCTGGATGCCACTCGTGCAGTGCCGTGCGTTCGGCTGGGACGAGCACGACACGAGTGCGCGCCACTGCGCCACCGTGGAGACCGACGGTGGTGCGCGCGCGGTGCAATCCCGTCGTGCAGCTCGCGCTAGCAGACGTCGCGGGCGGACGATGCTGTTGGCGCAGACAATTCACTACACAGTGGCCGATAGGAAGCATCGACGAAGAGGAAAAAAACACGAAGTATCACAAGTGGGCATACTTTAAAGAAATGTTGAATATTGTAGCGGCTGCAATGCATTTATTCGCGCTACAATCATGCAGCCACCGGCCTGTGAGCGCTGTGCCTTGACCGTTTGAAAAAATAAAAGGTTCGTCAATATTTTTAGTGCGGCGGACGGCAAATGCGGTTCATCTGGCACGCCTGCACTTTATGACATCATACCTTTTATCAAACTGAGCATAGGATAAAAGATATATCAATACAGTGACTATGTGGGGAGCTGAGATTGGATTGAGAATCGTCGGCAAATATTTTCGGAAGTCCCTCTAGCTGCTCTAAAGCGTATGCATCAAAACCGGCAAGCATAACGCCGTGGTGTGTCTGACAAACCTGCACAAGCACAGTCACAGTATTTCATGAGCATGGTCGTGGTTCCCGCCTTGCCCACCATCGCTATGAACGCCGTTCCTGCGCATTGCTAGCTGTACAAATTGCCGACTGCAGTCGTTGGCGTCGGCTGCTCGTAAGAATGGCCTCCGAGATATTTCAGAGTCTCGGAGGCCATCGTGAACAGAGGGCAGAAAGAGCAACAGCACGATGAGAATGTTTTGCACGTTCGGCTGAGTTGCAAGTGGACGTGCCACTCGTGCAGTATTTGACGTCACTTCCTAAGCACCGGCACGGAGGCAGTGCGGCTCAGCCGAAGACACCAAGACTTTAGGCAATGCGGTCCTGTTCAAGCAAGGTTAGAAATCAAACAACGTGGCGTAAGGAGGCTATGTTGTTTCTGTCACTGCTAAATATGCAGGGAAGTGACACAATAAGCCAACAGTTCACGAGACCGCCAGAGAGAATTGAGGTGTTCTTCAGTAAGTGTAATAACGAGAGGTCAGCAAAGCCCTCATTTTTACTTCTCCCTCACCCTCGCTTCTGAATTCATCTAGCCACGGTACCATGGCCCTCCGTCGCCCTGGCCCTCATTTTGAAAACTTATCCGGCCCTCCCTCACCCTCAACCTAACTTCGAAAAATTTGGTGGCCCTCCCTCGCCCTCATGCTCACATAGTCAACCATCCCTCATCCTCACTAACAGTCGTTTTAAAACTGTAGTTATTTTCTGTAGTTGGCAGCTTCCCGCGATATTGCTGAGCAGTAAGCATAAAAGACACGCCGTCCAGGCTAGATGCTAGGTGCTTACATTCTTGTGTGTGTGCGTGTAGTAGGTGTTGTTTTATCAAATACGTGCCCTGAACTTATAACATTTCGTTCTTATATATATATATATATATATATATATATATATATATATATATATATATATATATATATATATATATATATATATATATATATATGCACTGCTAAAATGAGTCAGCGCGTTGTTGTGTCTGAGTACAAGAACTGGTGTACGCCAAGGATATATTTAGGAAACAATGCAGTAGCATATTTACCACGACAATTACAATAAGTGCTAAGCACAGAATAGTGCTGTGATCAAGGAAAGTTTGTAGGTCGCTTCATTACCATTACCCGATGGCATCGCGATAGCACTGGATCTTCTGAGTTCAACGGCTTCTAATCTTCCGCCATTTCGTGCGGTTTGCTGAATGCTCGTATGATGACGCCTCCACGCACACGGATGGAAGATGATTAAGACCATGCTTTCAAAGTAGAGCGAAAATTCAAAATTGCGGATAATGGAGGTCCACTGCTAATTGTAGAGGACTTCAACGCCGCAAGCTACTTACGGGGATGCTCTTATGAGATTACGAAGGGAAAACACTGCAATTCCGAATACAATCGCGAATGAAGCGCTAACGATCCTAACAACCCCAAGCGAGCCTACTAGAATGGGCAGTTGTGGCTCTAAGAACACTAGTCTGGATTTTTTATTTTTTTATATTGATATACTGTCAACCCCAACCGGGGTATTTGCAGGGGTGGGCGCACTTCTAAATATGCCCAACTTCCAGATAAAACAGTTTTAGGATAGTAAGCAGTTGTACAATGAAAAGGATGGGAAGACAAGAACAAATTCTAGGTAATCAGTTATACAGAACAAGGTAAATATTACCAATATTTTAACAATGTTTAGTCAGTTTTGCGACCATATACTCTGCTCGGCAAGCTCCAAAGATATGAGGACTGTCGGCTGCATTAGAATTTAATCGTCAAGTGCATTCCATTCGCGCACTGCTCGCGGAAAAAAAAGGAAAAATAGAATGTGTGATTGCAACAAAAAAATTCATCAAGTGTGAGAGGATGTTTGCGGCGGGTGATTCTGGACTGGCATATTGACGAAGTCTTCAGAGTTAAGCTTAAATGAATTGTGCAGAAGTAAGTATAAAACTTTCAAGCGGTGCAGTTCAGATCGTATAGATAAAGGCTGAAGTCCTGCGCGATGCAAAAGTTCAGTAGGGTAATCTGTGCGTCTGTACTGGTTATAGATAAATCGCGCAGCTTTTCGCTGCACCCTTTCCAGTGCGGCTACGCTAGTGCCTGTACAAGAGAACCATGTAATGTTAGCATATTCTAATACCGGGCGTATAAGCGTAGTGTATGCCAGAAGCTTTATTTTGGGAGGCGAGTTTTTTAAGGCACGTTTGAGGAAAAAACAGTTTGTTCATTGCCTTATTTGCTACATACTGAACGTGCGTTGTCCATTTCAGGTCGGATGAGATAAGGATGCCCAGATATCGGTATTCCGTAACAGTTCGTAGCGCAGTGTTATCAGAACCATAAGTGAACTTAAGCGGAATTTTTTCTTTGTGACCCTAGCTAAAAATTCAAGATATTCTGCTTGGGAAAATTTGAAGGACGACTTGGTGAGCGATCACTTTATCCGTCAGACTGCAGTGGAGTGCAACAAGAGCAGCGATAATTAAAAAAATGAGGTAATGTCAGGGATGCAGGAGCGAAAAGGATGAGCACAGCGTTGAAGATTATGAGGCATGCGCGAAAACGCTTTCGGAGGAGGCGGAAGCTCACACCAAAAAGATTAAGACATCGGAGGGCGTTACTGCGGGTCAATGGCCCACAATAAAAGCGGGCCATTAACCCACATTTATTGCATCTATGGGAAGCGAGGAGAGGTCCCACAAAGAGGTGAAGGAGGCAGAAGCTAAACAGGAAACTGAGGGAAAGAATAGCAGTGGGAGCATGCGGACTAGTATACCTTGAATTTGTCCAAGGCTATCTGGCACTACCTCTACGACTCTTTCCATGGCAGGCAATCTCAAGATAAACTGGTCCATTCTGAGACGCCTGATGGACCCAGGAAAGAGCAAAACAGAGCACAAAACAAATCTGTTGAAGGCCGTAGACAACTTCAAAGGGAGCGAAAGGGAGCTCACTGCAGAACTTAAAAGGAGATACATACATTCGGAGGGTGTCGGCCTGGACATGGAAGAATACAGGGCCACACAAAATGAGGGTATCGAAAAGGAAATCACAACCTTTGAGGCGCGTGCCACGCTCGTGGGCATGAGGACTGATACCTGCCCTGGCGGAGATCGGGTTACCATCAAAATGCTAGCTAACCTGGACGACAAGACGTTGGAGGCCACCACGGAATTTTTCAAAAAATGCTGGTCGGAAGAAAAAATTTCTGAGGAACGAAAAACGCAAAAGTTATGTTTATTCCGAAATCCGGTAAAGATATAAGTATCGAGAATTTGAGGCCAATGTATTGCCTACGTCGTGCACGGGCAAGTTGATGAAAAAAGTCATATATAAAAGAATTTACAGACATTTAGGTAAAAGTGGCCTCTTCCCAAACACGATATCGTGTTCATCCAAGCCTTTCGACTGAAGATGTACTTAACAGCTAAAAGACGAAATCATCAACAAACCTAGAGGCTATCATACTAGAACAATTCTAGTATTAGAGCTGAAAGGTACTCTTGATAATGTGAAGCATGGTGTCATTATCATACTCAAAAATTTACAGAACTGCAATTTTGGTGTAAGGACGTATAATGATATCAAAGAATTACTCTCGAACCGAAGAGTTAGGCTCAATGTCGGAAAAGTAAAGTCAGAATTCATGCGACTGGGGAGTAGGGCAGCATTTTATCTGAAATGCAAGAAAAGTGAGAACACGCTGGACGTCATAATACGCAAAGTATATAAAAGAGCACCTGGTATCTCGGCCAACGCAGGAACAGAAAGATTACTACACATGGGTATTCACAATACTGTAGATGAAATTACTGAAGGCCACTCGATATCGCAAAGGATTAGGCTGTCAGAAAGCAGGAGAGGGAGGGACGTACTCGATAGACTAGGGCTCGCATGCATTTGGTCTACGGAGGACAATGAGGACTGGCGAGATAAGCTTAAAATCAAGATCGGGGTACAGCCCATTCCTAGAAATATGGACCCCCAATATATTATGAAAAGAAGGAAGGCTAGGACAAACGTTATCAGGAGAACATGGTGCTGTGGAGGTGGAAATTTGCGTGGACGCGGCAGGACCGGTCAACGGGATATCAGCGATAGCATGCACGGATGCGCCATGGAAGCTAGTTAATGGGGCAACAATTCGATGCCAGAGAATCAACCAGGCTGAGGAAGTGGCGCCAGCTTTGGCGATGGTTTCCAGGAAGGTCTCGTGTGTAATTACGGACTCCCAGACTGGTTGCCGTAACTACACAAGAGGAAGGATTGCTATACTCGCAAACAGAATACTCAGAACTAAAGAAGACAGTCTTTAAATTCACAGTCACATGAACTACAGGACACTCTGCAAATGTTGGAAACCAGAGCGCTCACGCCGGTGCTCGCGCGCAATTTCCTCGGGTCCCTCAACATTTTCAGGAAGATGATTATCCTGAAGCATTATTAAGCTATAGGGATTTACCCCAACGTTTGAGAATAACGAAGAAAGTACATGCCGAACCGCACAAGAATCTAAACAGGGAGCAATTGACCATTTTAAGGAAATTGCAATCGAATACTTACATAAATCGTGTCTAATTCAGCTATATGCTTCCAGATTCGTACGATACGCATTGCGCTTTCTGCAGTGAAGTGGCTGACTTATACAATATGGTATGCGCATACCACAAAAACCCAGCTACACCAGGTGCAATAACACAACAAGTGAGGACTGGGAGGCGGCGCATTCCAGCTCACACTCGGAGGACAAGCTTTCGCTGGTGAACCGGGCAAGAGCGGCAGCAGAAGCCAAAGGACTCGTGGAATCAGGGCCCGCCCTACCATCCTTTGTATTAAGCGTTTCTCTCTCTCTCTCTCTCTCTCTCTCTCTCTCTCTCTCTCTCTCTCCCTCTCACGAGAGAATGGCAGTTTAACACGCCGGTACGTGATGAAGACGACGTTGCAAGCACAGTTCGATAGCTTGGCAGTTCGTACAGACAGGATGCTAATATTTCTCCCAGCTGATTGCTCATCTGAGGGAAGTGTATGAACTGACCGACTTGAAACCGGGGTGGCACTCCCTCTTGATGACGCGCTCAGCCTTACCTCGCGTCTAGTTCTCTGTTGGTCTGTCTTTTTGCGATGTGTTTCGTGGCATTTCCTAAAAGGTTAGTAAATAGTTTAGTTAACGTAAATAGAATATATTTTTAATCTAATAAATATCATGCCTAAAAAAGCTGTGGGGATAGCGTAGTGGCTTAAAAAAGCGGCCAGCGGAACTGATTTTTTAGCGCCGCCACGGCTTCGGATCTCGCTCCCCCAGCTATGAAGATTTTATTTCTTGAGAGTCTTCCCCCAGAGCGGTGCCGGATTTCCGCTGGCAATGAGGCTCTTGTGCTGTCGTTTAAAATAAAACATTAGTCAGTGCACTTGAAAATCAAACGGGTCGCTAAAATGTAGCATTTGAGCTGAACAATGATACACTAACTCCCCGAGTCTGGAGTGAAATATTCCTGTGTTTGCCATTTTAGTTCCCTAGCGTTTCCACTCCGCCGAAACTGGTTGTCTGTCTTTCCGAAGCCTGCTTCTAGACCGTGGGCCACATTGGTCACGTGACGTTGTGATGTCATCGCAAGCTGCTCAGAGGATTGTGAGCAAACTGCCCACCGTGACAGTTAAATTAATGACTAGACGCGAGAGATTCCCCAGGAACAACATGGGTCAGATAAGCCCCACCCATGGCAGCACCTGCAATCGCAGGGAAGTGGTGCGTAGCTTAACCGCTGCACCTCTGCTCCAGGAGGGCAATCAGGACTCCCAGGGATGAGTGAAAGTAGAGAATGACCAATTATACGGCAGTACAAGTTTAAAATGATGCAATATTACGCAGACTTACATCATATGATATATAAACCAATGTAAGCCAGTTCAGGTCAAGCCAAAGCATAGAAAGTCAAGATAAACCAGGCAAGATCAGAGCGAATAGTGCTAGCAGACGATAATTCGTGGTCCATGATTTTTTTTCTTGCACTTCTACACATTACCCAGTGAAAAAACACAACACAGCCGGTCCCAAACTACAAAAGAAAGTTTTGTCGTCTTGTCGTTACGACAGATTATTTTGTAGTATTGCGAATTTGTCTCTTGTTGCGAAAGAACTGACTCTTTCGTTACGACAGAAGACTGCTGTATGCTACAAAAATTCCTGTTGTTGCCACAAGAATTTCTGTTGTCAGGTCCCAAAATACTACAGGAAGCTGTTGTGACAGCAGAAAATTTTCTGTTGTGTTCTTCGATAGGGTACTTAGAAGGCGGAGTGCCAATTCCCTACCGTGTCTGCAAGATATTTGGTTAATAAAATCAGGCGTGTGATTACGCGGTCACACGTCTAACCAGGGACGTAAATAAACCAAGAGATATTCCTGTTATTTGGTGAACAGTACAACTTTTCCTTTTTAACACATCGTACAATGCCAGGTGGAGCGAGCGATGATTCAGACCAAGGTGGTTAAGATGGTGCTTTGTTTCCATGGTAAGACTACAGTGGTTGGCTTCACCCACCACAATGCGGCACCGCTTTCCTATACCGCAATTCCAGCGAAAAAAGAAAGAAAATACATCTGTACTGATCTACTCCCAGTGCTAATGAAAAAATTCCCCACCAACGTCGCCAACAGCATTTGATTTGACAGTAGAATTTCGTATAAGCACCGTTCGCACTGCAGCCAGTTCGTTGAAACCTCACTGACCTGAAATTGGGCTTCATTCCGAGAAACAAGGCTTAGAACATGGAAATTCAACAGTCTTACTAGGTATCATTTGCACATGTTTTATTACCTTCTGATTATCTGACACACTCGGCGCTGATAATAAAAATGTTGACTGCGGTTCCATGGTACCAGTTGGACCGGCAGCCGCCCGCATTGCCCGGCCAGTGCTCCCAGGTTGGCGCACTACACATGGTGTTTCACCTATGATTTTACAGTATATTTAAAAATAGGCTTTTAGAGTTAAAAGAGCGCTTTTTCGGCATCGCATTGTTAGCGGTGTAGTATATCTCGGTGACAGAGAAGGCATGCGGCTCCCCGCCTTTCGTGTTCTCCTCGTGTACCTACAGACTGCAGAAACTACGTTTTTCCCGGGAACCTTCACCCTAAGACCTAGCGCTTTAGAACGGCAATTCATAAAGGGCTACGCAAACAAAAACGTTAGCCTGGGCGGTACGGTTCGAGCCACTAACCTCACCCTCAGACAGTGTATTTTGCCCTAAACCCTCACCCTCATCTTATCTTCCATCCGTCGCCTTCACATAACCATGTCTTTCCACTCTCACCTTCTTCTTGACGAATTCTCATGCGCCCATCCTCCCTCACTTCACAGAGTGAAATCCTCACGAGGTGAATGTGAGGACGCCCTCATGGATGCCCACCTCTGGTAATAACAGCCGGGTTGTACGACAATAAAATTATTGTTTTCAGGAAAGGAAACACCAGAGAGGCCCAATGGTGAGAACGTGAACTGCGCCGTGAGCGAAGGGGCCATGGAAGTGTCGAAAAAACGGGCGAAAAAGAAGGCAAGAGAAAGAATCGTGATAGTGAAGGGTTTCAAGTAATTTTGATGATTCGAGGGTATAGATAGCAGAATTCTGATTACATAATTTCTAATTTCGAATAGTGTTTAAGGCACTATAGCATACATGGAGCACCACGGGAGTATGCATCGATCGAGCAACTAATTAAAATCAATTTATCGTGTCATTTTGGTTTCGGTTTCCGCATATGAGGTGCGGTTAATGAAAAGAAATAACATATAATCGCAGTTTCGTTTCACTTTACAATAAGCCCTACCAGACTGCGTCATGAATTGGACTCCCTTGAACATGTGAATCACATGAACTCGAATTTGACATCGTAGTCAGTTCGCCCACTAAAAAACGCAAATGAAACGACGTATATAGACCGATTTCTTGTCTCTGTTCTTGTTTACTGTCTTGTGAATTATTCCGAGGCAAGAAACAACCACTATTTTAATGCACGCTGTAATCACGCAGCACATGGCGCCTTTTTCTTTTTTCGCCTCAACCTAAATGCAGCCTGACCGCTGAGCCGTCACGCCTGGGAAATGGCGGAGCTTAGAGTTTTTGCTCCGTTATGGCGTAAACCGTAAATATGCCAACTACGGAAACTATGACCGTACTACAAAGCTACAAGGCATGAATGGCGACTGCAGTAACTGCAACGCGGTATAGTACCGGATATAAGAACCCGGTTATTTCAAATTATCGGCTACAGTCAAGCCCACTTATTACGTCTGCAGTTATAACGAACGCTCGCTTATTACGAACGAAGGTGGTGCTACCGTCATTATATGGATTACAGCAATAGCATTGCGTCTCATATACAATGACCGGCCATATGACAGCACAATTCGGTTGGAGCGAACGAAGGGGCGCCGTTAAGCTTGGCCCCGCAGTCGAAAAACAGGCCCGTGGGGGAGGGGGGCAGCACTGAGGCAGGGCTGGGTTGATGTCGAAAGTGGGAGACTTCTCTTGGCTAAGCGAATCTTCTGTGGGTCAATCAGAGAGGGCGAAGGAGTCTCGTACTGTCGGAAGCAAACGTCTGTGTGATCTGCGATGCCTGGCGGAGCGAAGCGAAACTAGGGTGCCTCGAGGCGAGCGGATATCAAGGCACCCTAAGAAAAACTGCATTGGTGCGCCTTCTACCGTCACAGAGCGTGATGTCGAGGCTCAGTGATGCTGCCGCACCAGGCGTGCCGTGATCATCGGCGCCACCCTTTGTAACGGCAGATGGCGCAGCACTGCAGTTTTGCTTCGCTCTGCCACGCATCTCAGATCCCTCCAACTTTTGATTCCAACAGAACACTAAAAAAGGTAGGTTTAGTGACTAACGTTCAGGCTAGTAACTGCTTGTGACATATGTTACTACGTAGGTAGTAACTGTAGGTAGTAACTGCAAGGTAGTAACGGTTACTACCTCTGAGAGGTAGCAGCAGGACTTACCTTTAGTAACAGTTACTACCCTTGGGGCAGTGTCTTCAACTACCCTTAGTAGCATTTATTAACCGAGAACGTAGTAACAACAACTACTTTTATATCAGTTAATACATTCGATGATAATTACAGGGACTACGTTTAGTAACATTTACTACCTCTGAAGGTAGTAACAGCGACTATACTTTAATACCTTCGAAGGCAGAGACAGGAAGTACCATTAGGGACGTTTACCTCTACATAGCAGTAAAAGCAACCTCTAATCTGAATGCTGGGTAAGATGCAGGCACTGCCTCATCGCTGAAACACTTTGCTTTGCAAACATATGACTCCAGAGTTAGGAGCAGAGCTATCCGACGTATACGTCGGATAGTTGGTCGAGTAAAGAAATCGTCGTTCCTCTATTAACGTGCCGGTATTCTTCGCTGCACTTCGTCAGTAGCACTCCAGCTTGGCGGCAATGCAGCAACCTGAGGCGTGCTCGGAGCTCGTCGAACAAAATACCGGCAGTTTATGAGCACGTTCAACTTAAAGCTGGCAAGGAACCTTCGAGATAATGAACAAACATCAACTACCACAACCTGGAAAAATGTGGAAGCAGTTGCACGAGGCCGCGATCAATTGAGATACGTCTTGTCGCATCTCGATCGCGTCACAAGCAAAATGATATAAGCCGCCTGACGGTGGATTTGAGCGTAAAAGAACAAAAAGTACAAAGATGCCCGGTGTTATCTGATGGTATACGCAGTAAATCACTCCAGAGCAGCATCTGCAGCGGCTCCAACGTGAAGCAGATTAAGCCTACTAATAGCGAGCGGAGCGCTCCAAGGGTGGCGGGCGGCATGTCGCTGCAGGAATCACATCGCAAGTGTGGGTGCAATTTATTCTGGCTTCTATAGGTTACAGATAAATTCATCTAATGCCACTCCTTTTGAGTTCTATATATTCAAGTTCGACTGCATAGTCGGACACAACGTGGTCCTCAGTGACCGTCACACTGAGTTCCTCCGTGACAAAACGTAGTTCGCTGTTAAATCTTTAACTAACACCTAAACTAAAAGCTAACCATCAGACGAAATTATAACTACAACAATTTTGATGCCTCTGGCTACTTTGATATAGTCGAATATTTAAAAAATTTCGGTGATGTTTAACCCTTCTAATCCTAGTTGTATAGACGGAAAGCTCTGTTTGACCCCGATGAACTCTCCGCCGAACGGATGGTGTGCTTGGTCAAACGCACGTTAAACTCAGATTCTGATACTTCAGTGAAGGCAGCTGAGATGGCCAGGGAGTCGTGGGGTAGTGGGTAGATGACAGCGGACCGTTTAGTGCGGATCTTTCGGTCTCAGATCATGCCGCTTGACATGCTCGAGCTGTTATCTCTACAGTCGGCCAGGCGGCTTACAGGGCGAAGCGCATCCACCCAAACGCACAAGGCGCAGCTCGAATCCGCTCTAACTGTGGGTTCGTTTGCGTGAACTGACTCACTTGCATCACCGGGAAAGGTGGGCGGCGTCGGGGCGAGATTGCAATGGATTTTTACAACCGTTGAAACACAACAAACGTGCAGCCATTTTAAACTTTAACGTTATAACAATTATGCTTTTGCACAGCCTAGCAGCAACACGTAAGAATGCAGCTTTACGGGCAGTATACGCCAGGAAGGAAAAATGCGTTAATTAGTAAGCTGGCAAAGAAAACAATTGATCTCATTTACGCTCATGACATCAGCAGCAGCATCCGCAGAACTAAGCCCACTGCAGGACAAAGGCCCCCCTAATATATCACCAATTAACCCTAACCTGTGCCATTTGCGATTATGACGTAATGTGTGAAACAAATGGTGTCTCAAGGCCTGTCCACGCATGCGTGAACGTCCCTGTGCAGAGTGCCGTTGCTGCGCCGATTCTATCGCACGACTTTCCGGATCCGCGCGGGCTAAACATTACTCTCTCGATCGGACGCGAGGCGCAGAGCAGCCTCAACTGGTCCAACAGAGTAGCACAGCTTCCTTCCACGCCGGGAGAGAATGACGCAAGCCCTACTTCGAACGGGCCATAACGAGCTGTGACGTCACTGCCGCGTTGTGCCGCGACCAGCGCGCCATGCGCAGCAGGTCCACGAAACTCAGATAGCGAACCAGGCTAATGCGACGACTCAAGCATCGCACCAAATAGCGGCAACGTAAAACCTAATCTAAGTACTTCGCAGCAGTAGTGCATTTTAGCGTAGTATGATCAACATTCCGTTACCACAATCCCTTTTAGAAAGGCACCAATTCGCGAGAGCTAGATGGCCTGTGTGCCAGCTGCGGGCGCACTCTTGCCACTGCATAGGCGCAACCATGTCCTACTGCAAGTGGATCGGGGTAGCGCAACAGGGATGGCGCAATGCTCTATTATCTGTACTTCTTTCGCCTGCTTTTACTTCAAGATGTTTGCTCAATCTAAGCGGCGTTAATCTGGTAGGAGTAGGAGTATTCGATTTATCGCATTCTTGTTCTCCGCAGTGCATTCCTTTCCGTAAGTGGTTCAGTTAGAAGCGACCACTGCATAACACAAATTGTTAATCTCCCCAAATCCTGACGAAATTCGATGCCGCTACAGCGCAACAGAGCGTCACGGTCCCAGAACATCAGGCCAGAGTCCCGCCTGCAGACAGCCTGTATTTCATACGTCCATTAACGCGACTTATTATCTAACGGCGTGAACGCAGGCTTTTCTGCAAGCTTGCAGGGTAGAGAATCGGTTGGCCCCCCTGAGACAGACGCTCCCGTTGCGTCCGGTTGCCATGGACGACATGCTGATGCAGCGGAAGAGGCCCTTTTTCGGATCCCTGTGTGCGAAATAAGCGCCCTTGAGCTGGGACCCGCATGCTGTAGAATTTGGGGCACGGCACACGGATGAATTCGGTGCTGCGCAGCTGCTTCTGCACTCTTGAGCAGTTCTGAACAGCTGCCCTCCTCCCGACGGACATCGGTCTGGCCGGGAGCGCCACTGGAGGCACCGTTTTCCATCAAAGTACCAGCGGAGGACATCGCTGGGCTCTTTTCTGTAAAGGAAGTAAAAAAAAACATAGAGTCAGAATTACGCTTCGTTTTTGTTCGAGACACATAGCCGGGCACTCTTAGTGCAGACTATCCCGACAACAGCTGCGATCACAAAATGCAGGGCAGAACTGCTGCCAGGTTCACTGCGCTGTGCTCTTTTGTCGTGAATGGCAGGAGAACACTAACAGCTGTTCCACAGCGCAAAAACGATTTTGACCATTAACACAGCCGCTGCGTTAAATGTTTACGCTTATAAATCCCTTTTACTTGTTTTGAATCGTACTTGATTAGTACCTGCTTGTGTTCGATATCGTACTCGACTGGATCTTTTATTTTTGTACGATAAGGTTTATTGAGCGCAACTTGTGCAGATCTACGCCTTGCCTCTTCCTAAAATCATCCTAAAAAAAGAGTCCTCACTGAATCAAAGACTAATCTGAGTAGGTAAACCTCATTTAGCCCCATGCCTTCCTCAGTAAGGACATTTTTTTCTTAAGTACACAACCTCCATCTAACATTAGACTGTATACAGCGGCCACCATCACTGACAGCACACAATTGCCAAACTGCAAAGCGATATCTACAACCATCAGCAGTCTAACTATCCCCACTGCAGGAGAAAGACCTCCCCAACATACCATAAATTAACTCTTTCCTGTGTAAGGCTGCATTCGACCGCACCTTATCCTCGCGCAGTTCCTAATCTAATCCGCCCATCTGACTTTCGGCCGCGCACGGCTACGCTTGCCCTCTCTTGGAATCCCCTCCGTTACCTACCATTAGTTATCCTCTCGTCGCATTAAATGCCGTGACCATTTCAAATCCTTGATTTCAGTTACGATATGACATTAACTCCTGCTTGTTGCCAGGCGCCCGCTGCTGTCTGTGTCTAGATGTTACTTCAATTATTTTCCTTTCCATAGCTCGCTGCGTTGTTATCACGCTATAGTGAAAGTAACCCTAGTATAAGGAAATAATCCCGAGACACTCACACGACCAGCAAGGGCTACTTGTTTAGTGATTTGGGCCGACATAGAAGTTTGAGCGCTGTACTGCGAGAACGCCATCAAAACGGACGCGAAGATGAGTTGCTTAGTGTCCTTTCCACCTATTCGCATCATTCTTTACGTTCTCTAAATGCAGTACGAGATTCTATTTTAGCACGATAACACAACTGCACTGTGGGCGTTTCTGAGCACCAGTTTCAGAACACATGACCCCACAGGAGATCCACGAGAGCACTTAGTCCTTGGCCCACATTCTCAGTGGTATTCAAGGTCACGTTATAGTTTCCGAAGGCTCACAATCATTTTCTGCTACCGCACGGGACTAGTGTGAGAGACATTTACAGCTATCACCCTTAACAACAAAAAATTGCTCTGGCTCAGCACAGCTGAGTCAGGTTATACGGAGCGGAAGCTAGCCACTGCGGCTTCGTGCCGCCCTCTCTCATAGGGATCGGTAGCAGCAGCCCGGCGCCTCCAATGCGCTGTCGAAGAACTCGTCCCGGCGACTGGTTCTGGCTCCGTAGCTCTGCGTTGTCTAGGCTGTTGTTGCTATTGCACGGGACTTCCAACTGGCTCTATGTTGAGCCACCTCCGCCGTCTCTTGCGGATAGAGAAGTTACAGTATAGGGGAGCGAGGAGAAACAGACGAGGACAGAGAAAGGAGACGCGCCTCGCAACAGCCATCGTCTAACCAGCGAAGCGGGCAAGGCCGACGACGGCATGCACAACAGATACATCCAGTCGCAAGAGGACCCCGCTGCAAGAGGACTCCGAGGCCCTTTGAGTTCCCAGGTCCGTAGGGTCACGAGCAGCAGCCCTCCCCCGCTGTCAGTCTCGCTTTACCTAGGGGCAGAGCGCTGCCCTTTTATCTAGCAAAAGCAAGTCACTGGGTGAACCACGTGACACAACTGGCGAAAGCGAACGCTTGGAGCGATGGTCGGCGTAGCGGCGGGCGTATACATCAGTGCGACGCACAAAGCTGTGGCGGCTGCTCGCCTCCCTTTAGAAGTCTTTTCAGCAAAAGATTTGTCCTTCAGCTCTGCATGCGAGATGTGGAGTGTCGCTCCAAAAAGCAATCCATTTCATATACGGCTTCCCTGCGGGTTCCTTTTTCCTTACAAACTGCGTTTTGCACGAAACACTCTAACCAGACTTTCTGCTTGTTAAAATGCAGCGCATTAGTGACTGCTCCTCTGCGGCTGACAGCTGGTGTCTGTATGAGTTGGCTTGCCATCTCACCTGGGACAATTAACGAAGTTGACCGGACGGAAGCAGTGCTTTTCTGGACGCTTGGCCTCCACGCACTTGAGGCGACAGCTCTCCTTTGACGGAAAACTGTTGAGACCGCGGTTGCAAAGTTGGTGTCGATCAGATGTCGCCGAGCAGTGTCCTGTTGAATTGTTGTAGTAAAACTCTGGCTGCGTTGCACGGCAGTACGTGAAGACGGGAGGGCCGCAAGTACGTTCGCTCTGAAAGGAAGACATTGTTCTGTAGCTCGCGTTCCATAATACTGATGTCCAAATGTCTGGCGCGTCAGCAGATGCCTTTTTATGGCTAATTCAGTGCGCACAGTTGTTTACAGAGCTTTCTGTTGGATTCACGTTACGATATGTTTGCAATGCTGCATTATTTCATGCCTATGACTGCCACTTACATCATACAAAAACAAAACTTCACATGTCTCTCGGGATATGCGGTCGTACCTTTCTCACCCAGAACTTCTGGACGCAAGCATTTTTCCGCCGTAAAGAGTTTATGAATGTAATTGTTTTATATATTGTAAGATTTCGCTATAACAATCAGCATATGTCCGCAGAATCCCGTGTTTATCCAAGTGTTTCTCCTAGCAAAGTCAGCAGTCTTTAGACGACAGACACACCACGGCAATAGTACGACATTGAAACCTTTCACAAAGGTTCGTTTCGGACTTTAAAAGTATCCTAATCGTTGGACAAAGAATATTTTGCTGTTTTCCGCACGAATTGTGCCATGATTCAGCGAATTGTTTCTACCCCTATTTTCCCTGTCAGGACTGCGGTAAAAAACTTCAATTTAGTATCCATGAATGAAATATCGAGGCGATATCCCGAAAGATAAACAACCACACTGAATTAGTTGCTCTCGAGAGTCAAGCTCACCTTTTGAATGCGCAAAGGGCGCAAAGTGCCGCTCCTCATTTGGCGCACCTTTCCGAGAACCTCTTGCAGCTTTGGGAGATCTGAAAGGTCGCTAGCTTCAGTGGGCGCTGTAGCTTCGGCTGGGTTCTCGCTGTCCGCAAACGTGGGCTTGTCAGGAGTAACTGTCGCTTGTGGCGGCTCCTCGATGTCGTTTAGTGGGATCTGCGGCAAAGGCGAGTCCTGGTTTTCGCCGACATTTACAGTACTGACGGCCACGTCTTGCTCAAAGTGCTGCCGCATGGTGCTTACATCGCCGCTTCTCCGACTATCGCGAACCATTGCCGAGACAAGAAAAACGAGCGCGAGGCCACCCAGTAGCGACATCAGCGTCTGGTGGGGAAGCGACGGTCGCCAGGGCGCGTCTTCAAACGGCAGCGACGTAGACGAGTCGTCCTCCTCTTCGGCGTCCCCGCTTTCCGCGTGCTGACGGCGTGTCTCAGCGTCTCGGGCTTTATCGCCCTGGGTTTGGCTTGGGGCTGCGAAGTAGCGTATGACGTCTTCAGGGAACCATGGAGGTAGTTTGAGTTTGTGCCCTCCAAGGAGTTTGAAGATCGGCGCAGTCGGGGCTGCTGGCACCGCCGCGCTCGCTGCCGAGAGGGCTCCTCTTTCCTCCATGAAGTCCGACCGTTCTGGGCTGTCCGAGTCACCGCTGCCCTGCGATAGCGAAGACGAAGTGCTCGAACTGCGGCTCTCGCTGAGGCTGTTCTCGGTGCTCAGGGACATGGGCGGCGATACGTCGATTTTGCTGCGCACTTCCTTCGGCTTGTCCTGGGTGGGCGGAGAAGCCGAGGCGCCCGCTTCAGAGACTTGTTCCTGTGGCGTCGGCGTTGTTGGTGCCAAAGGCGCCGCAGGCAGTGGCTCCTCGGGTTCATCCATCTGAAACCTCAACGTCTTCGTGGATGCTTGCTTCAGAGGCTGAAATAAACTTTGGGTCGACTTCAAAATCCCGGGTCGCGACGGCGGGACCTCAGCGATGGGCTTATTCTGCTGCTCATCGCCGGCAGGCTTTTGCTGTGTTTCTTCCGGAGTATGCTCCATATCGTGGTTGCCGACTGCGCCTCGAATAGCGTGGCTAACACTGCTAGCTGCAGGGCGAGAGTGCGTCGTGGCCGCTCCACAGGCTCGTGCCTCGCGGGAGCCAAGCACGGCGCTCATTTCTTCTTTTTCAGAAACGGCAGGTTCCCAAGGCTCGAGTTTGGAAACAAATTTCAAGAGGCTCGGCGGTAACCTAGAAGGCGAAATTCAGAAGAAATCCCTCCAATGTTTGCTGTCGGATATATCACAAGTATGAGCTGGATAAGTTGCGTTAAGCATATTAACTATAAGATAACTGAATGTCATTGTCACTACCAAATCTGTACGATTTCGGCAAAACTGGGACGCCCAGAAAGCTGGGTAGTTTCTGGACAAAGAGATGAAAACCATCCTACTGTGTCTGCTAGAACCACGCTGAAAACGAAGCAGCATTTTAAAAGAAGAGGTTCGCGTCTTGGTTCGTCAATATGTGCTTTTCGCGACGAAAGCTTAGTGCAGTTCAAAGGAAGCGAATAAAGGGTGCGAACTGGGTCTTTTAACACACGGGTAGATGCGCTCAAGCTTGCTCATTTGCCCCAATCGGAAATAAAAAAAAACACAAATCATCACCATTATCATCATGATAGTCATCAGCCTGACTACGCCCACAACAGGGCAAATGCCTCTCCCATGTTTCTCCCGTTAATCCTGTCCTCTGGAAGCTGCGCCCAACGCATTCCCGCAGACGTCTTGATCTCATCCGCCCATTAACTTTTTGCCGCACCCTGCTACGCTTGCCTTCTCTTGGAATCCACTCCGTTACCCTTAAGTACCAGCGGTTATCTTGTTTTCGCATTACATGCCCTGCCCAAGCCCATTTCTTCTTCTTGTTTCCGACTAGAATATCATTATCCGCGTTTGTTCCCTAACCCACTCTGCCCGCTTCCGGTCTCTTAAAGTTACACCAATCATTTTTCTTTCCATAGCTCGCTGCGTTTCGTTAACTTGAGCTAAGCCCTTTTCGTCAGCCTCGACGTTTCTGCCCCGTAGGTGAGTAGCGGTAACTCTGAGCGTTACCGGTACTCACATACGGGGCAGAAACGTCATGGGCAGAAGCGTCTCCAGCGCCGAAAACACACTCCTCCTCACACAAAATTAGACACCCAGGAGATAGCGTGCTGGGTGTCTGATCCAAATGAATACTTTCCCTCACGTCGACAAACTTCACCTCATGCACCCACCTATATCCTGACACATGCCGATGGTTCCAGGTCCGCTTAACACTGCTGGCCTGCGTGGCCTGTCCATTCACCTACCCATTTCTCGGTAAGATTCAGCTGTTTTACATGTTTCTCTTGAGGGATACTGGTAAACTGCCATTCACGATCTGAGAGAACCTGCCTTATGCGCTCTACCACATTCTCATCCTTCTAGTTACCTGGAAGCTCATTCTTTAGCTCGAGGTTTCGTTAGCCGAGCAGGAGCCGCCGACGCATGGGGAGACGCTCGAGATCGAATGGTCGCGTATCACGAGATCACTCTAACACTATCGTGAGCAACGGATAACGTATCGCCCTCCGCACAAGTCTCTCACTAAATTGCAGCAGGTGACGTGGCGACAGCTACAATCCCGCACCTTCCTCTCCCCTGCCCACTTAGACCTGGTTCACCCGGGACTGTTCACGCCAGTATGCACCCTCTGCGGCGCTCCGAAAGCGGATTTTGCACACATTCTTTATTCTTGCTCTTAGCTCCTTCCACCAGCCGATTGGCAACTCACAGACCTCGAGCGATGGGAGGCTGCGGTGTCCAGTTCTGACCCGGCTGCCCAACGGCAGCTAGTGGACTGGGCTTTGGAAGTCGCTAAGAAGCATCACCTTCCGGCCACGACACGCATCCAAGAGCAATCCCATCACTAGGATGTAACAATTAAGGCTTGCTCTACTTGATAAAGTTTTTCACCACCACCATCCTTCTAGTTATTTCCCTCCGATTGTCCGGATCAGTTGCCACTACCTGCCCTAAGGAGACGTATTACTTTACCACTTCCAGCACCTCGCTACCAATTGTGATCTTCTGTTTCCTTGCTAGGCTGTTGAGCATTATTTTTGTTTTCCGCATGTTAATCATTAATGTTAGCTTCGCTACACAGATATTCAGACTGCAACAAACTGGGTTTCCTGCGGGGATTGTGTCAGCTGTGTGCGAAAAGTTGGTGCGACGGTACAAAGACATTCCCAACAGCCCTACTTCCAGCTCTTCCACGGGAGTGTTCGCAAGCCGACTGTTGTCATTCCTTACACACATGGTATTGGTCACAATCTCAAAAAGATTGCCGCATGGTGTGGGGTGTCTGTGCTGTAAACTGTCTGTCTCGCCTTTGAAGGTGCAGGGGGGTTCGATTCCCCACTTTTTCCTACGTTTTGTGTCTCGGCACAATTCATTTTTATGCCTATATTCATGTGTTCTAATATTGTTTATGAAATCCAATCAAATCAGTTTATTCAAACATCCTGAGATGCTTAGGGGCACGGACAAAAAGCCAAAGGTGGCTTAACGAGGTCCGTGCCCCTTACAAGGCATACAGTGAAAAACGCGGAATGTATGAAATACAGGCAGTGAATTAGCAGAAAACGCAGCTTCCTACAAGGCAGAAAGGTGTACAAAAGAAACAAAAAATTCAGATAACAAATGGCAAAGAAACTTGATGTTTCCGGATCATGAAAAAATGTGTACAGAAGTGGCTAAGAATAAAAAATTCACAGCAAGACAGTGAAGTGAAGAAAAAACGATAACAAAATAACACACACCGCTGTAACTGTGCTTATTTCACAAACAAAACAAAGAAACTCACTGCATTTCCAGGTACATTTCCTAGTTTAGAGAAATATACTGCGTAGATCTCTGAACGATTTGTTGAAGGCATCTCGTTTATCTTCACCGGACAGTTCGTTCAGGATAGCTGGCAGACGATATTTCAACATTTGTTTCCCGTAATCTGTGCAGCATACATCAACTTTCCACTTTTCTGGATTTCTTGCATAATACACAGGATAGTTCGTAGCAAGAGCAGCTAGCGCTGCTAAAGAATTGTCGTGTTTAATTACTTCCGACTTGTAATGACGGATCAGTCTATAAGAATATAAACACTCTATACCAATTAAGTTGAATTTCTTAAATAATTCGGCTGTGTGTCAGTAACGAGGGACTTTTGCAGTAATGCGGATAACACGCTTCTACAAACGCAACAATTGATTAAAATTGTCGAGCGTTGTGGTTCCCCAGAAAAGCGCGTCATAACTCATTACAGAGGAAAACAGGGAATTGTATAATAATACGATAACTGAGATGGCAAAAGATGAACAGTAGCGACGCAATAGCCAGTCTACGCGAGTGCTTCCCGGAGAGGTAGGTAATGTGGTCGTCCCAAGACATATTTTCAGCGAAAATTACCCATAATGTTTTAAAATGGGGAACTACTTCAATTGTAGTGTTGTTTATTGCAAGGGATGGAAGACAAATACCTTTCTGACGTGGATTAAGGAGGACTGCTTTTGTCTTTGCAACGTTGATCTTTAAATCATTCTCCATTGCCCAAGTGTTTATATGTCCTAATGTCCTGTTTGCTCGATCGGCTAAATTGATGCACGATTGTCCAGAAAAAAACACACTTGTGTCGTCGGCGTATATAATATAGCCAGCAGATTGGTCAATATTAACAATATCATTGACATAAATTAAAAACAGGAAGGGCCCTAAGATACTCCCGTGAGGGACACCCGAAACTACTGGTTTAATAGCTGATCGTTGTCTTTGAATATCGACAAATTGTGTGCGATGCTGTAAGTAAGAAGATATTAAAGAAAGAACATTGCCGCGAAAACTGTAGTATTCCATCTTCTGAAGCAGGATGCGGTGATTGATTAGATCAAAGGCTTTCGTGAAATCTAAAAAGATGGCTAACACGATAATTTCATTTTCAAAATTCTATAATGTCAGCTCCTTTTGAGCAAGCACAGCTAACTCGTTCGATTAATTTTTTTTCGGAAGCCGTACTGAGCTGGAGTTAAAATTTTGTTTGTCAGAAAAAGGCATCAAGCGTTGTAGAATTAATTTTTCGAAACCTTTGGAAATGACTGGAAGAATAGAAATAGGACGATAATTTGATAATTCCTCTCGGTTGCCTTTTTTTATAGATCACGGTAACCCTTGCGCGTTGCATGTTACGAGGGAACAGACCGAACGACAGGAAGGCGTTAAAAATGTGCATCAAATAGGGTGTTATTACATCACTAACATATTTAAATGGCGTGGTTTGAAGACCAAGAGCGTATTCTGAGTTGCTATTTCTGAGCGATACAATTGCTGCAATAACTTCATCAATAGTGACGGACTTCAAAAACATACTGTGGCCGGTACTTGGTTCCATGTAACTGAAATTAGCAGCGGTGTTTCGTGCCTGTGCAACGAAAAGGAAGTAATCGTTAAAGGCATTGGATAGATCAATGTCGGTTAATTCTACATTATCTAACGTTATTTTCGAAGGTATTTCGGGTGGCTCTCTGGTAAGAAGACTCAACATCCTCCATATCTCCTTTGATCGGCCAGTCGAGGAGTTGAAAAGTGTTTCGTAATAACTCCTTTTCGCAGCACGTAGTTCTTTGTTGACAAAATTTCGGTACTCTTTATAAAGTTTTAATGTGTCAAGGTTCCTGGCTTGCAGAAACTTAGCATACAGTCGATCTCGTTTTCTAATAAGCTCTAGCATGTCGGTGGTAACCCATGGCGCGCGAGCCTTTTTAGGTCGTTTTAGCGTAACAAGTGGAAAGCAGTCGTAATATGCATCAGTAATTTTATCCATTAATTTATCGTAAGCTTCTTCAGGGTTTCCCTGCTCAAGTACATCGACCCAATTAAATCCAGTTAGGCGGTCGCGAAAGTATGATAGCTTTTCTGGGTTGATTACACGGTACTGGAAAGGTTGTCTTGAATGCCAGTTGGTGTTAACAATATGCTCAATAGACATAAAGATCGGAAGATGTTCGCTGATCGCGTAAGGTATGACTCCACCTTTCACATGTGATATATCAATATTTGTAATGAAAATATCTAACACAGACTGTGAAGCTACTGTTATTCTTGTGGGTGACGCTCTTACATTCTTACATAGCTGATTGTTTAACAGGGTTTCGAAGTTTTCTTTTACACTGTTTTCTGCAAGCCTGTTTATGTTGAAGTCCCCACCTAGAATCAGATGGTATTTGTTCTCGTTTACGTACTCCAAAATAGAATCCAGAAATGAAAAATAACTGACAGGTATCTCCAGATGGCGGACGATAGCAAACACAGAAAATGGTTGACGCTGACCTCAGCATCAATGTTTCGTAGTCTGGTGTGACGACACAGAATTCTGGCTGCAGCTCGCAGTTCATATTGCTCAAGGTCAGGGCACAAACACCACCACCTCGTTGGTCAGTGCCATTCATAAAATGTGATCGGTATTCAGGCATACGAAACACATCATCTTCAGTGTTGAACCAAGTCTCAGAAAACATGACTACATCAACTAGTACTCCTACTTCGCGAAAGAAACATTCTAGATTCGCGTATTTATTTCTGCCAGACTGCAAATTGAAGTGAAGAAAATTAAACCGCGCCTGTGTGTTGGTGGTGGCATAGTTGCTAAGTTCCGACATATCCAGATAACTACCATCCAGCGAAGCCATGATGAAGAGAATAAAAAGCAAGGGAATGCATTCGGGTGCTACAGCGTGTGTCTGACGGTTCTTCGACGTGAGGCGTTTGTTGATCCATGCAGTCGTCTAGAGCCACCCAAATGCACGCACCATGTGTTTACATCTATCAGTTTCTGTCGAAGCATAGGAACCGGGTGCCCGACTTCGCTATCATTTTGAGACCTTGTAATCAGTTGTTTTAATCAATTTCAATCTCAAACTCTATGTGTCACGTCACTGCTCTCTCGAACAGCCTGGCGTTTCCGCAACAACTGGTCGACGGCGCTAACGAAAAAAAAAAAACTTAAGGAAGGGTTGGTATTGAGTCCCACAGCGCATTATCACAAACAGCGCCTGTCTAGGACAGAGAAGCTGTCGAAAAAGGGAACGGGCATTTTGCGGCCATGCAAAAAAGTGCCTCATGCTTCAGCAACTCTTATTCTTGTAATAACTTCACACGGCAACAAAAATGCAACGAGAGAACAGGAAGGCGGGCAGTAGTATGTCCACTGTTTGCCTCCTTCCTACGAAGAAGAGGGTAAATAGGAAAAGAAAAAAGGGGTGAACCAAGGCAGCACCGGATGGCACTCGAAAACCTGCTCAGAAAAACAAGGAACTTAAAAGCAGGTAAGGGCACGAGGAAAAGGCGCTCAAAATATTGCACCGTAAGAAGAGTGCAAGTCATCGTAGTGCTGCACATATTACAAAAGTTCCGGAACAGAAAACGCTGATGAAACACTGAACATTGTGTACGGCGTATATCTGTAGTTTTGAGGATGAGAACAAAGACACCACTGCCTGAAAACATCAGCTGATTAGACACTACTTTTTATATTTGCAATAAGCTTTTATGTCTTGTTCCGAAAATGTGCGGAAAAAAGCCGAAGGTTGAATACTGTGGCATTCACTTGAGTTTGGCACGATCGGCGTGCTGAGAGCTCATTCCTGCATGAATGGTCTGTGGACTGTGGCCCTATATCCGTGCTTCCAGAGTGCTTGCGAATTGTGCCAGCTGCCATCATGGAAGGAAGTTGTGGCTTTACTCATCACATCAGCTCAAATAGTAGTATATAATCGGCCACCTGAGATGATTTTTCCCCAAATTATCTGCGTACATATTTTCTGAAGTATCAAGCAATTACAGCCTATTTGTTACTCATTATCTAAATAGAGATACTGGTCACAATTTGCTTAGGACTTTCATTGTCATAGAAAAACCAGGGTCAAATTTTACTAAACAGACAATTGATCATCAAATTATGAAATTATATAGTAATTATTCAGACATTCTCGAGATCGCAAAAACGTGTAGAAGTCTGAGAACTTTCACACGCAGAATACAATTTCTTTTCACTTCAAATGGAAGTCCAAGCACGTACGAATAATGATTTCTAATTGCAAAGTTATTGTGTTCTGATTTCTATATTTGTGTACAAAGTGTTAAAAATAACGTGCGTTTCTATTTTTGAACTTGTTACATGCTTCATGCGCATTTTTGTACGGTGATAATTGTTATGTTCAATTGTATATGTACCGTGTACATGTTATTTTGTAACCGCTGCTATTGCGTCCTGTGGGGCGAGGGCCTCTTCAGGAGACTAATTACCTCCTTTTGTCCTTCCCCACGGGAAGTACCTTGTATTGCCCGTCCAATAAGTAAATAAATAAATAAATAAATAAATAAAAACTATATTTTGTGTCGCTCAGGCTTTTGCTCTGTTTAACAGCGCAGTCACATAACGTCCTGACTTAGAACATTACATCAATTGAATTGTAGCAATAGCCGCCGTTAGCACACAACACACAACACAGCACACAAATTTGTTTTTGAACCTTCTGTTCCCAAGAGCACATCTGTAAGTAATACTGTGCATCAAAAGAGAACAACATGAGCAGGGAGAAGATATCTATAGAATTACTAATTCACAATACCATCACGCAACCACTGTCATAACTGTTTCACAGGTGCTGTCCAGACTAAGGCCTGCTGTCGGTGAAGTTGAATATGTCACAGTATGTGCAACTAGTTGTGCTCGGCCTGCACAATGCACCTAAAAGGGATCTTGCACTTCTAGCAGCTGCCTCTCTCCACATATTTGAGATTGACAAAGCACAGTATTGCAGAAACAGTTATTTACCTTTGCTTAATCCTTGATGGGGCATAGCATAGCCAATCAGCTGCGTATGACTGCACCTTCTCATCTTTGACTCCAGCAAAGTTTGTCTTCACTGCCACTGAATAGTTCAGAACCAAGAATGAAGAGGGTTGTGTGCTAACTGCAATCTTGTGAGAATTTTCAGCCACAAAAACAAATTTTGAATTCAGTAGAAAGTTAACTAAAGGAGAAGCAATCAAATGACTAATTACTGGAATGTCAAGGGTCCAAGGACATAAGGCATGATCTTTTCTCTAAATTATCTGATCTTTTTATTGCCATTTGAGCACCTTGTTTTCCTGCGTACGGAAAAGCAGACTGTTGCTAAATTACAAAACATAATCTTAGCCTTGAATTTCAGTCTCTAGGACCTATTCATATGCAAAGAAAAATTTAGCACAACAGTGGTTTACAAAAAAGGCAAACGGAGGCTTTGAGCTACTAGTGATGCTCTGGAAGTGACATGGCGATATAAAAATGACCTCTGATACTGTTAACGCAACATTATTGTGACGCACATGTGAGGGATATATATGGCCTCACTCATGTATTTTTGTGCTAAAAATTTCAAAGCACTCGGCTCTGACTGGCTACATAAATCCATGTGGCAATTTACCAAAATTGATTTTGATATTCTTACGGCCGTTTTGCAAGAGAGAACGCTCCAGATAAACATTTCATAGGGCACTGAAATTAACAATTTCATCAATGGAAACTTGAGTGCTGATTGGGTTGCAAGTGCTGCGAATAGGGAGAGAAATAGGAATTTAAGAGATCTTTTTGGGATAGTCCACGTGAGCCTTATAATAACCATCAATCACGGCCGGAAACGGCAAAAATAATAAAGCGCCAAAATAACAAACAAGAAGGAAAGCAAACCACATTATTAGCGGATTCAGTTTGCGAGCTCGAGACGTGAGCCCACGCGCGACAAGAAGACCACAGCGGTGCTTTAGCGAACTTTTCGTCGGACAAGAAAAACTTCTTAGTGATTGTTTCCCCTTCCAGCTCTGTTTTTAAGCTTTACTCTCCGAAGTTTACAGTAGCAGAGAAGGGCATTCGAAAAATAGGGGAGTAAATCTGGGCCTGTTCATTGGCGTGACCCATGTCAGTCCGGTACATCACATGTCAGCGGCGAAAATGAACTGTAACAATTAACCAGTCATGATAGAGTGAAGGGATAATTTTCGCCCGGAAATTCTCCTGGCTGCAGGTGGAAGTGACCCCACCTGAATACTTCAACCGCAATCTAGTGGGACAGCCAAGCAAATGGCACGGGGATCATACAGCTAATGTAATATGCTCTAAATATCATACTACGTGGTTTAGATTAAACATCTTTCATTTCAGGTCTTTCGGAGGCATCTGTAGGATGTTTAGAATGTGTTGTCTGCTACGGTACTGACCACGCATGTGCGCAACAGGCACACTCGCGTCGCGGTCGGCGCTCTCAGATTTCGGGCACATTGCATTCGATGTCCTCAGACATGCGCCCTTGTAGCCTGGTGCACTTCCCGATACGAGATGACACTGAGGCAAGGGTTATCTGGTTCTTTTATCCCAAAGCCGGCGTTTGCAAAATAACAGTGCCAAGGGACCTGTCTGAGCCGTGCGTAAAACGCGTAAAGGAACTCACTGCGTGTTTCGCCGACTTAAAGATGAAGCGCTCGGTTGCGTGCATCCGCAGTGGTACTGCATCCTACAAAAATGTTCTCGAGGCCCTCAGCCCACTTGGATTATTCGTTGCTCGGAGACCACCGCCGCCGCCTTGTCCATGCTTCGTTGCTTCCGCTCATTGCCGGCGAGGATTGATGCGATGCACTAGTTGCTTGCTTTTACCTTACACAAGTTAAAAACACACTTTGACATCACTGTAATGTTTGGTTAGGCACGAATGAATCATTCAGGCGTAAAGATCGAGTCCGATTAATGCCGACTGCCCGCCTCAAGCCGCCATATTCTTTGTTGTTTCACTGTTGTCAATAGATGTTCGTACTTCGCTATACACGGACATCACTGCGCACCTCATGCGCTGTTTTATTTTGTTAAAGAGCTGGGCAGAACATATTTTCATTTTTATATGTATCATCTTCAACTAAAAATTAATCAGCAATTTTAGCTGATTCGCACGCTTTCTAAAACTATAGAGGTCCTCTGCGGCTGAGAGATTCTTACTGAAAAAAAAAAGCTTTCTTTTTCAACCCCTGCATTTTCAAATTTTTCAAAAACCTAAATTTGTGTGCTTGCTTAAAGCTTAACAACGAATATTTCTTGCCCGAAACAATATATTTTCACTCTATGCGAATACATACAACAACATTTTGCAATGTTCCAGTAACATATGCATATGTAACATTGGTGGACTATTCGTGTGCAACGTTCTGGTGATACTGAAGTATATTGCAGTATATATTGCAGGTGATATTGCAGTAATTATCAATAAGCAATGTTTGTCAACGTTGGTGTAAGAGTGCTCATGTTGCAAAAGATTTTGGAACGTTGCTCCTATAATATAACAAGTTGTTGTACGTTGTGCAAGCAAGGACAACATACGTAACATTGCTGCAATGTTGTAGCCACATCATGTGCTACCGGGGCAGACGTCGAAGCCCGAAACGCGGTGCACTCGGTGACTTCGGAAAGCTTAGTTTCAACGAGCATGGCAGGCAGACGCTGGTCGAGAGGACCGCTGGCAGGCCCGTCTTGGCACAGAGCGAAAAGCCGAGGACAACGAACTTATATGCGCTCTCTAAAGCGATTGGGCACGCTATCATACGAAAGCGGCCGGCCGACCAGACCGCGAGGGCCTCGGGGGCTGTCTCCAGGCAGTTTTAGCACGTTCCAAGCGCTCTTTGTTGCGACAGTGCGGGCGGACTCGTAAATAACACTACCGCAGCGACCGCTAAGTCCACGAGTTTGGCTCGTGCACGGCAGCGAACGGCGCGATAGCGGGTGTGCCGCGATTCCGTGGCTGCTTGGCTAGCGTGGATTTGACAGCGAAACCGAAACAGGAACCTTCAACTTTAGTTCAATAAATTAAATAAGGCTTGTTTTATAGCGACATGAAAATCTTTCATTTTAAGAAAGCACAGCAGCAACACAGCGTCGGTTTTCGAGCAAGGTGAGCCATTTATTGTGCTCAAAGGTAGAATTAAACGCTCGCTAAACCTATCAATTCACTTGAATTGCCACCCAGAGAAAGAAAAGCAGGAGCCGCGCGAAAGCCTCACAGCATGCATTACCGCACCTTCATTCAGCGCGAAGAACTTTAAAAGGTCGCAAACACGCCTTTGGCGCAGCAGTGAATGCTCTTGTGAGTTGTATGTCTGCTTTTAAGGCTGTCTTCTACAGCGTCCTTTTATTGCTGAATGAAATGTTGTACAATCGTTCGAAGATAACTGCAATGGGTGAAGACTAAAGTATGTATGCAAAGCTGTATGCAGTACCGTGTAATATTGTACTATATCGGCAGGAAAAACATGTATATGTAGAGACCATGAAAACAACTCCAATTTTTTTTTCCGGTACACAGCTTAACAATCTCAGAAAATGAACGCGAAAAGCGCGGTATGACATGTTTACACCCTATATGGCAAAAATATTGCATTTCCAGGTTTTGGGAAGTAAAATTTTTCAGAATAATTCATTCGATATGCGGTCCATTTTCTTTTCTTGATATGAACACCTCAGAGAAAAGCTGTCAGAAGTACATGCCCTGAAGTGACGAAAATTTGTTAGAAAAGTGTGCTGCTATACACTGTTATTTATTGCACTAAAGTGTGTAAATCTACGGTTATATACAGTCGACAAATTTCGAACTTATCTGGAACATTCATCTATAAAGACAATGACAAAAAATAAAATGATATAATGATATAAATGATGTAATGATATAAAGCTGTCAGAAGTACATGCCCTGAAGTGACGAACATTTGTTAGAAAAGTGAGCTGCTATACACTGTTATTTATTGCACTAAAGTGTGTACATCTACTGTTATATACAGTCGACAAATTTCGATTTTATCTGGATAATGCATCTATAAAGACAATGACAAAAAATTAAATGATATAATGATATAAATGCAAATGAAACAGTAAACATATAATCATGCAGGACAGTTCGCACAAAGCACAAAGTCTGTCCACATCAAATGCAAAACTAAAAATATACTTTATGTTCACAGAATTTACAGCTTTTACTGCTATACAGATCTCAAGAAAAAGGAAAAAAATGGCATGAAGTAAGGATACAGCTGCACAGAATTTCAGCTGAATCCATATTTAGGTATTGCTTTTGTGTTGTGTACTTTCTATAAATAAGCACCAAGCAGCATAACTATAATCCGGGCTGCACAGCTTTGCACTGATTCTAATGTGTAGATAAGTTTGGTGCAGCAAATGGGTAAGGCACATATTCCAATTTTTAGCAAATGAAAGTTTCGTAGGCGAGTTTGCGGATTGCAGGAGGGAACAGCTAGCAATCCGCTGTCGGTTGAGTGATTTTGAACTTTCAGTGACTACGTTAGGATATGCTCAGACCATGGAAGTCTGCTAACCTTGTTATTTGTAGGTACTGGTACGACTATATTTGTGTTAGGGCTATTAGCTTAAGTAATTACAATAACTTATAGTATTACATTTGCGGGCTTTATGAGGTTTATGCTCAAAGCAAGATATCAGACGCTTGAACACAGTTGATGCTAGCCTCAATCCCTTTCTATCCTATTGGGCAAGTCGCAAACGACTGTCTTTTCTTCCTGCAAAAATTCAATGAAAAGGCAGCAATCAGCCACTTCCTCCGGCAGTGCCACATTAAGATCTCTGCCAGATGAGACAAAGCACTCATTGATGTGCGGTGGTGCAGCAGCCCTGTCTGCGACGATTATTGGTCGGCACGTGAAGACGCAAGTTTTGGCCTCCAGTAATGATATTTTTTCGAAGCGCTCGTACGAGCCACTGCATGTTTTGATGAACGTTGAGTGAGTCAGAACGGTATGGTCGCTTGTATGCAGTGCTAGGAAAGACCTGCTTTGCTTGTACAAAGCGCTCGTACTGATGTGCTGTGAATGTACTCATGCCTAAGCGATTATTCACAGAATCCTGCTCTTCAGCGCTTACAGCAGTATTTTCCCTTGCCTAAAAGGCACAACTTGCCAAAATGCGTAGCCTTCTGCAAACGGGAATACCCAAAGGTCTCCATGTAAAACTCTTTCTCGTGGAGACACAGAATGCTAGTGCTCATCGCCTTGTGCAGTTGTTGATGCATAATAATGCGTTAAACAATTTGCTGAGGAATGCCATTTGCAGCTGACCCCAGCCGAACTATGTGTTCATTTCCACCTTCTAAAACAAAAGCAGATTGCGCCCACAGTGGCCCAAGTGATAGGCACAATTAGACAAATGAAGAAACACATGAACATTAAATGTCAAGCTGGCAACCCCATACAATCTCTTGCACTGAATGACGAAGCTGTCATGAAGCAGCTCTGAAAATAAAAAAATAACTTATATTAGGTGAAGCTGAGAGTCATTCAAAATTTCCGCGACAAACGCAGTCAAGTTATTCTCAATCCACCTCATTGTAAGATTTTTTCTTCAAGTTTTCTATGCAAAGGTTCATTGAAAGCAAGCTGTTCCATGTTCAGGAGCATCAAATATCTCTGTCCCAAAAAAAGCAGACTATAAGATTGCATGACACTAGCTGTTAAGCAAAAGAATCATTACACAATTTACCACACCACAACTACTAACAGGCAAGCAATGGATAATGTTTCAGCAGTGTTGTAGTTAACTACAAGAACAAATAGCACAAAAACAGAACTATGAATCTAACATGACGTTACTGTGACGTCAAAAATATGAAAGGCACTCTAAATAAGCGAAAGGGTGGCAAGATGACAAGATTTACTTTTTAAATTTGTGCACCAAACAGTTTGTGTCTTCTGTGAATATTTTAGAACCACAGTTCACAAAATTAACTATTCTGAATGCACTATGCAGGAAAAACATTTATGATCGTAAATAATATTTCAAAATGGTTTGCAGACAGTTGAACAAGAGTGTAAAAAGGTCAAAATATTACACGGTTAAAATTATATGATTACCTCAGGTACTTTACAGCTATGCTATATTCAAAAATGACACCTGTAATAAGTTACCTGCTTTGGCAAATTCAGATAGAGTGAGCTCCTCTCGCAAAAGGATGTGGAGAGACTCTGACAGTTTGCAGAGGTTCCTCCAATAGTGCGGGTGCAGGACACCATCTAGGCACGGCCGAGCTAAAACAGTATCCACTGCCTCCACTCAGATGCTTGCCAATGTCCTCGTTCTCTGATTGGTCTAGGCAGCCTTGTCACACAGTGTGGAGGTTTGATCACCAACAGCCATGAATCAATGTTTTCAAGTGTAGAAAGACGACCTGCAAAATAAATGCGCATACTTTTGTTGTGGGCAGAGAGAACAAGACTAGGCGATAATACCCTGTATAATAGAAACATCCGAGCAGATGAAAGGAAAAAAATTAAAAGCACAAGCATCGCTATACACACTATAAATATCTGTACATGCATATGGTTACAACTTGCTTCTACCAAATAAAATAAGATTAAACGCTTAATACACTGTAAAGTAGATTCGGCATTTTATTTTATGCAGCACGTTTTCGTACCCAGCAGTTACCAGCAGCCTACTAGCCCCTCAAGTGCGCCGGTTGATAATGAAATATGCTACCGCCATCTTAGGTCATCATGGCTTCTCAAAATATGACAACTAGGAAGGCAGCTCACTAGTAAATACTAAACGGCTGCATGTGATACTCTTTTATCACATTTTGTACACTATGCAGAGGCACCATCAACAGTGCCTTCCACTAATCATACTCAGTAAAGCAGAGGCCACAGATTATAACTTGTGCATGGTCTACAATCTCTCAGCTGCCATTTTCCTGCAATAAGGTGCACATTTGAAAAAGAGACGGTAATCTGCAATAAATGCAGTGCTATAAAGAGCAGTAATATTTGAGCAACTTTCACTAGTAAGTTTTAGTTTTAGTTTATAGCGGTTTAACGTCCCAAAGCGACTCAGTCTATGAGAGACGCCGTAGTGAAGGGCTCTGGAAATTTAGACCACCTGGGGTTCTTTAACGTTTAAAGTGCTGACCTGAGTTTGACGTTGACAAAATTGTCTCGGTCACTTGCCTTACAAAGCCTAGCAGAACGGAGTGCATATATTCTACACTGAACCCATTGACAATGTCTAGACCTGAAATAAAAGCGTCTAATATCAGTAAAAAAACAGCAAAATGCCATGAGATAAACTATAGGAATGAGTAAAATACTGATGTAGGCACTGAAGATGGACAAAATGAACCAAATAATAACAAAAATTAGTTGCGAAAAATTAACATATTGCAGAGGATTTAGAAACTAAATAATGGAAGCAACAAATTTTACATTAAGCGTTGCAAAGTTTAATAAACAAGGCAGCAGCCTAGTGTTATTGCTTTATAGCTGACGAAAACCATGGCCTGGTGGAAACATTTGGAATGTGTAGAAAATCGAGGGGATAAAAAGCAAGTGACGCTTCTCCTTCTGGAGGTAGAAAGGCTGGAGCATTGGGAAAGCATGCAGGCCAAATCTTTTGTGATTATGTAAATGCTGCACTGATATAGCCTTGAGTATACGACAGGCTTGGCTGTTTTGGTGCTCCGCAAATTCGGCACAATGGCATGGAAAAATGGCACATATCATAGCAAGCACTGCCACTCAAGGAAGTTTCCGTGAGGGAAAGAATTCGCAAGTCACACATTACTTCTCACCACCTAAACGGATGTGGTTTGCAGCAGTGCTCTTAAAGCTGAAAACATGAAATGAACTTGGTCATGCAGGAATTTAGAAGTATTGAGGGCCATTGATTTATTTTCTTTTTACTAAACGGTCGTTCATACCTCGGACATGTTTACCGCATATGTAGTGCTTGTGACATCGATCAGTCCGTGCCAACTAGAGAAGAAAGGAGAAGAATGGCCTTACCTCCCAAATTCATGAGTGCAGATGGCCCTTTGAAGCCATTAATTACATCGTCATAATCTTCTGCAAGCTTCATGTCTCGCATAACCATGCACGTGGATCTTGCTTCTGGCTGTTCTTTTATGATGTACCGCATGCTCCCTTCAGGAAAAAAGATAATAGAGAACTTAAGAACATGAACAGTAGTTTCCATAAGCTTGCACCTTTAAAAAAAGCTCTTTTGATTTCGGTTGTGCTGATACTTCTGATAATTGTCCAGTGTTCAGCATTCACCAAAACCACTATCGAGCTGTTAAGAACCATTAGGTACTGCTCACAAGGGGCATCCAAAGTACCCGTTGAAGGGGACCATATTCAGTACCGCTGCCCTTGCTGGCGCATCGACTGAGCAACAACACAGCTGGTTTGGAGTAGAGCGTAGTTGTCAGCTATGTCCACTTCACTACTTCGGTAGTGTTGACTTCAATTGCAAAGTTCTTCAAGAAAAGCTGCATGTTCGGATGTTTCATGCCGAACCAGGGCCCAGCAAGTACCGGACGTTTAAACCGCAAGTGCGGTGGCAGTTCATTCACAAAGAACTGTAAGGGCCACACTGAGGTCTTTGACGACTTCCAAACTGAACTTCCGTCAGTGTTGATAGTGAGAGTGAGGTCGTCTCTCGGAAGTCTTTCCCGCATTCTGCTGTAGCACTGAGCACTTTTAATGTCAGAAATGCCAGACTGTGGCTCTTGCAGCTTCTCCAGGTTTTCGTGAAGCTGGGGCTTTGTGCTTTCAATTGCAAAGCTGAGTTGCTTATACAAATTTAGAATGACGAAAAATGAGCCGCGGTCCTTGAGCTTCTGCAGGGCACTGGTGTACCGGCAGTTGGGGCACTGTGCTGACTTCTCAAGCACATTTAGAAGAGACCGCATGTCTCGCAAAAATAGTGGTACTGCATAATTTCTTGTTTTATTGCGAAAGCAATTCCACGCCCGGCCTAACCGCTCGCCGCGTATGCCGTGCCCCCCCACCCCCAGAGCCGGCGCTACGCTTAGCAAGTGGTGTGACGTCAGCTCTCTCTGTTCCTATGACGACATGTGACGTCAGCTTGCTCCCCGCCGCAGCTAGAAGGGAGCCGCTCGTCGCGTGTGCCGTGGCCGCCGAGCCGGCGCCGTGCCTAGCATGTGGTCTCTCCGTTGATATGACGACCTTTTCGCCTTGCGCTCGCTCCGTGTCGGCTCCACTGGGATATACAGTATTGTGCGTTTTTATCGCTGACACTTTCAAAAATTTCCCCGTCTCAACCGCTGGTTCGTTTGCGGTGAAACTGCACACAGAGCTTGCGTATTATGGTAACTTTTGTATCGTAGCAAGTTTGACAATGGTACTTACTTAGTTCAGGCGCACATGATGCGAAAACGTAAGCGTCTACGAGAGATCGGCGAGCCAAAACCCGCAGACGACGCTTTTTAGCTGAAGGGCGGCAGTGGCGCCATCTGTTTGCGGTAGCGGAAAGCGTCACGACTAGGCCGCCGAGGCGAGCGTTGCAAGGAGCGCGGGCCCTTTGAATATGCAGTTCAGCATTTGCGTCTGCTTCAACTGAAGCGCTTACAACATTTTCGGCTAATTGAGCGGAAAAATATCAAAACAACTGATTTAAAGAGGCGAGCCCGCGCTCCTTGCAACGCTCGCCTCGGCGGCCTAGTCGTGACGCTTTCCTCTACCGCAAACAGATGGTGCCACTGCCGCCCTTCAGCGAAAAAGCGTCGTCTGCGGGTTTTGGCTCGCCGATCTCTCGTAGACGCTTACGTTTTCGCATCATGTGCGCCTGAACTAAGTAAGTACCATTGTCAAACTTGCTACGATACAAAAGTTACCATAATACGCAAGCTCTGTGTGCAGTTTCACCGCAAACGAGCCAGCGGTTGAGACGGGGAAATTTTTGAATGTGTCAGCGATAAAAACGCACAATACTGTATAGCGGTGCGCTACGCATTGGTTGATCAGTCTCGCCATGGAAGTTACCGACGAAGAGTCTATATCTGAATATAGTTGCTCTACTGCTTCGGAACAGTTAAATTCTAAGGCGAAAGCTAAGCAAGCTAGGAAGAATGAAAGAGGTTGCAACATGCCCAGGAAACAGAGGAACAACGAAAACAACGACTGAAAACGACGAGAAGCCGAAGCAACTAAGCGAGCTTTCGCAATTCAACCAGGTTTAACCAGAGCTAAACCATAGCCAATATTTTTCTTGCACCACAGATTGCGAAAAGCATATGGGCTTTGGGGCCAGACATTTTGTCCAAATAGGAAATTTATTAGCCTTATTAAGTCTTCTAAAAGAGCCCATGTTAGGCCATGTGATACTGCATATGCCATAAGAGCTGCTATAGCGCCCATATTGGCCACCTCTGCATTTGGCAACTTTTCTTTACAGAATTGTGCAAACGATGACGGCAGCCCATCATCTTCATCTTCATAACTCTCAGATTTTTCGCTGAGACTGCCACTTCTGAGGCCAGTGTCAACACCCACATCAGAACTGCATGGCGTTGCTGCAGGTGCCATTTTCTGGTTGCAGCTCATCATTTTTAAAGTCGTAGTCACTGTTCATGCCAACGTCACCACTCATATTAGAACTGGCGTTGGTGCAAGAATCCCATTCTGGTAGCAACTCGTAATTTTGAAAGCCATAGCTTGGACGCTGTGCGTCGGCCGCTGCATCGCTTTCTCCGTCTTGCGCGGCACCTTGAACGGGCAGAACGTCTGGGTAGTCAGTGGAGTGCACCTCATCCCTCGGCTCCGTACTGCCCGCTGCGTCGTCCGTGTTGTCCCACGCGGTGCTTTCAGTGGGAGGTGCGCTTGGTTGACCGCTGGAGACACTTCCAGTACTTGTAGGTTTGACTGTGAGCACGGTGGCACCCAACGAACGGACAACGGCTGCCGCAGAATGGCCCTTTTGACGCCTGTAGAGAGTTGTGCTCGGCACGTCAAAGTAAGCTCCGGGCTACAGATACTGCTTACGCCGTTTCTTCGGAGCAGATCCAGACATCGTCAACGTCAGTAAACCTCAGATACGTATGATTAGCAGAGTACGATCTCGGTGGATTTCGCATTCGCGGATGTTGTGAGTTCGCACCGGCGGAAGGCTACTGGCAACCTAGCAGACGCTTTTATACAACACAGCATCGGCTGCGATACCGTAGCCGCCAGCGCGTTTCGTACACGACCGGCTTTTCCAGCTTGGGTGCACTCAAGACTCAGACGCGATGGCGTTGTTTGTGCTTTCTATTCTGAGTAGTACACCATTGAAAACATTTTTTGAATTGTTTCAAAGAAGTAATTTTATCAAATATACACACAAAATTTTTAATTAGCACCACCATGCTTTTCAACCACCCTTTTTCTAATACTTATTTTATTTTAATTAATCAATTAAAAACAATGATTTCATTAACTTGTCATCGCCCATCACATAGCAATCAATCATCAATCACTAGAGCCGCCAATTACCAGGATACGTTTTTTTTTACGGAGTCCCCGAATATAGGTCGCTGGTTCTAATCCCTGACGCAAGCTAGACTCTAACTTGACTAGTAACTTTATGCTGCACGAAATGCTGAATCGTATAACACCATCCGGAACAGCAGACTGTTAGCATGATCCGAGTTTTTTTTTACGCAGGCCCCGATTATTTCTGACATTCACTCGCACCGATAGCTTTTCGACGAAGCGAGCTGTGTACCATGTCACGTAATATGAAAATTTCTCCGTGTGTATTTAAAGCTCCCTGGTTGTGAAAAATGCAAAGAATGGTTGAATAACTTCCGTTCCCGCACAGCGCCTTCATCCACGCTCAAGGAAAAAACTGCAGCCATATATTCTTCAAAAAAAAAGCACATTTATGTGCAGTCAATTGTTTCCGTTATCATTCCAAGCTGTTTTCGCAAAAAAATCAGCTGCAGGGTCCTTTGCTAAACTATTCCGTCGTGTTAGAGAGGAAAGAAGTTACACCGGCAGACAGCACTCCCAACTACAACAGCAGCACTTCCCAGGCGTGCTGCAGGAATTTGTGTATAGTGCTCGAGAATACTTCGTGTCCAGCAGACATTTTAAACGCAGGCGGCACCACTGACTTCGTGAAAATAACGCTAGGCGCTTCGAGAAAACATGTAAAAAGTTGCTTGCACAAACGCAGACGCCATGCCACAAAGGGCTACACAAGTTGCGGCGCGAGCAGTGCACTATTTAATATGATCACCGCGGTAATGTCATCGCACTGCACTGTATTTGAAGCCGGGAGAATGGCCATACAGTCATTCCAGCAAAGAGATTAATTACCGCACCGCGCTGCTGTGTTCACGGATACCGACACACAGCTCCTATTGGCTACATATGGGAGCCAGAGTGGCCTGATCAGGGCAGTATAAGGGTGCCGAATAAAGTACAATGACGCCGACCTCGAGTGTAATTCACGTATATTTCCGCCATTTCCCCACACAGGCTTTGTGCTTTCCTCTCAAAAGAAAGGACACTCAATAAATTATTATTGACGCTTATTACAATAGCATGCCTCCTCTATTCGCTCTATCTCTGTGTCTTTTGTTTGTGGGATGCGATACGTGCGGTTCAACACCCCAAAGCTCTCTGAAGACTCAGCCTCTGTGGAGTTATTTAAGCACACTGACATATGTACCCCTATCCAAGACAAGAATCAAGTTCAGGAAACGAGTCATTAATTGTACCAACGTACAAGTAAAATTCTTTTCTTTACCTAGAATCAGTATGCATGTTCCCGTGGACATACTGGACTCGTCTGGACTCGTTTTTATGTCATGCAATGATATAGATATGACGCTCTCTTGTACTTAGATGATTTAATATCAACAAGGAGTAGAATTTTCTGTGTGCCAACCTGGCTATGTACTGCACTGATATTCGTGACGAATGTACCAAAGCTTTCTTGATAGTGTTCAGTCCGCGTATAAATGTTTTCTTCAGTGCTAGCGAAGGGGAACCAAATCGAGGTATGTGTACAGTAGCCACTGCAGTATGATTTCAAACACCGAACGCAGCCATTCACGGATGCAGCTGTAGCCATGCCGTAGCCAAAACGCATTGTCGCCGTCGTCGCTTTGTGCATTCACCGCTTCAGAGCCAACGAGACTCGTGCGTGTTCTTTCAAAATGCTCGCGTTTGTCAGGAACGAAGACAGAGTCAATGTAGTAGTGCCGGTGGGGCTAATTAAACGATTTTCGCCTACGAACGAAAGCGACTTCAAAAGCGAGAAGAAACTGGAAATATATTCGTCCAGTGAAGATGGAGCGGTACAAAGGTACTACCCAGCGTACGTTCTCGCGCTTGCAGGTAAGCCTGCCTTTTTATGATTTGCTTATCCGTATCTAGAGAGAGCTTAGCCTGCGCCAGCCATTGTGCAGAGTGCGCGAGCTGTTTGCTCCGGTCCTGAGTAGCATTCGCCGTTGGCCGCAAAGGTGCCTTGAACATGCCTGACACATGCCGGCCTGCGGTGGGCTGTGTGCACTTTGCTTCTGTTGGCTGTACAGACCCAATCAGAGCTACTGACATTCACTAGTAGCATTTCCGTTCGAGCGCAGTCGAGTAGACAATTTCTAATTTTAATTTGTGTGGTTAAACGTACTGAAGCGACACATGGACCATGAGAGATAAAGGAGGGCTCCGGATTAATTCAGACCTTCCGGGGTTCTTTAACCTGCGCGCATATCGCACAGCTCTAGGCCGATTTGTACTTAGCCGCCATCGCCATACGGCCACCACGACCGAACGCCAAAGCCACCGAGCTACGGCGGGGGGTCCGGATAGACATGCAAACCGTACAGGCACAGTTTGGCCCTAGCAGATCAGCCACGCTAACGTTTCGCTTCGTTTGCTTCTAAGCACACCGCTCAAGCACTCTTCACAAGTGTAGTACGGTCGGTTCTGTACTCGCGTGCGGTCCCAGGCGCCAGGCCGCAAGTCGAATACGGCTGTAGCTGTAGTTTCTCATCTCGAAGTTGTATTAAAGCTGGAAAGTTACCAAATTTTAACCCATGAATGCAACTAATTCAAATCTGGACAACATTCTCTTTTCAGATACTCTCGATTCATTAAGAAAAAAAAAACTGATGCGGGAACCGCTGCCGCGTTTCACCGAAAAAGCTGATGAATGGGTGCCAGATGAAAAAGAGGGTGAGCATGCAGTCACTCATGTGTATTCTTTGTATTCTGTAGGCTCGTACCAAGCGCCCTTGACATATATAACCAACTATCTTGTGGGTCCATTGCAACACTGTTACTTTTTTCAAAAAGGGAAAAACCATGCAGAGTAGAGACTTATAGTACAAGTAAAATCATGTATTTTCTATACTAGAGCTTGCCACAAGAAAAAGAAGCTCTCAAGAAGCAGAAAGCTGCAAGCAGCAGCCTTCTTTCCGAAATTATCGAGGAGCACGAGGAAAAGATAAATTTATTGAGGGATTTTTTTTACGAGTAGCATCACTGGCGGCAATATATTGGTGTAGATTATTTCTGTTGTTAACATTATTCTTTTTGTGCAGTCTAATTATCAGACAGCAGAGATCTATGGCATAAAGTATGCCTGGCCCAAAAGGAGAAAGAAAATAGGCGCCTGCGTAATGAATTACAGGCTGCCAAAGAATTGAATAGGCAGCTTACCACCCTGCTAGAGAAAATTGGTAAGCACCTTCGGTTTTATTTTTGCGAGTTTGTTTGGCCTAATACTGCAAACTTCAGTGAATGACACAATTCATGCCGTATTCAGATGCGTCTCTTAGCACATATTGACACGTTGGTCTCACCGAGCATCAGGTACGGTTTCTCCGATGGTGCACAGGTTGAGTAAGGAACGCAGGCAGCGCACAGGCAGTAGGAGTAGATAGAGGCAATCTATTCACTTATTAACAGCATGGCTCAAGATGGATGCAAACAAGTCACGTTTTCTCTCCTCGAGGTTTCTCGTCCACTCTCTTGTAGACTGAATTGTTGGCCGGTGGTCACGATATCCCCCATCCAGCAGAGTTCTGACCCTTAAGCCGTTTAGCAGCAGGTTGCAGTAGGCGTCCCAGTTCCACATCATACGAGTCCCAGGCCCATGTACTGTGCGATGTCAGTGCACGTTAAAGAACCCTGGGTGGTCAAAATTTCCGTAGCCCTTCGCTACGGCGTCCCTCAGAACCCGAGTTGCTTTGGGACCTAAACAGCCATAAATCAAACCAAACTAGTTCCACATAGTCCGAGGGAGCAGATTTCCGAGAGGTCCTCCTTCAAACTGGCCAGCCTCTGTGCCCGCAGGTCACCCAAAATATGGCCCAGAACGTTCAGTGAGCAACACATTAGGTTCCTCTCTCCCACATGCCGAGGGCTTCCATTTTTCCCATAGTCGCACTGTCACGGTAGCTGTGTGACCTCTGAAAGAATCTAACCACTATCCATTTCTTAGCGGAGATACGCAGACGAATGAAATAGAGGAGGGCGTGAGTTTGAAAAAAAATGGTGGATGATGTAGCGGGGTTAGGCCAAATGCAAATTAGCTGCACTAGAACTCCGGTTTTTAGTTTCGGTTCGAAGCTCGGTTTTCAAGGTATTGGGATTGGCGCCAGCAGGTCTCGAGATTCCCCACCAGGACAGCAACTCTGACCATGTGTCGGCATGGCGCCGTTAACGCGCTTCGCCGGACGTTGCATGGGACCAAACGGGGAGCAGGATTCTGAGAAACTCCCCTTTCAGGAATCCCCGACTCCACCGCCGCCAGCAAGCGGCCGCGGCCGTCTTCAAACCTTCCGCGGGCTCGCTAATGACACAACTAATCTGGTTTCCCGGGATCCGAACGAGCAAAAGCTCCAGCGTCGGGACAAGTACCTTTCGGAAGTATCCAATGCCACCGCAGCCATTCGTCCACAGGCTTCGCCGGCCTCGCTAATGGTACAACCACTTTGGCTTATCTCCCCACCTGGTGCTTCGGCTTTGCACGTCGGATTCTTCGAATGAAGAATAGGGGTCGCCGACCGTGGGAGTTTGGTGGGCCGGCTAACGTCACCTACCGCGGCCCGGCCGGACTTCCACAGCGTGGCCCTCTCTCTAGGGCTCAACTTATGCTAGGGGTGTGTCCATATGTGCGGAGGTGCCCATTTGTGCGTGCGAGTGAAAGGTTTCGGCCACTCCTACTACGGCGAGGGCGTCGCCATTCTAGAGAATTCAGGGAAGAAGTCTATAAAACCGGACGACGAGCGCAGTTCAGTCAGCTCACTTCTGAACTCACATGCTTGTAAATATGTAATTGAAACCAAGCCTTCTTTCTCCACTAACGAACTCCTTCATTCAGCGGCATTCCTGTCCTTGTCGGAGCGGGCGTCCCCTGAAATTGGCTCCAATGATCACCGAGCATTTTCGGCGGTTAGTGATCGACACGGTAGGGCCCCTACCGCAGTCGAAATCAAGGTACAAGAATCTCCTTACCATGTTTTGTCCAGCGACAAGATTCCCCGAAGCAGTCCTCCTCAAAGAACTAAGCTCTTCAGAAATAGTGGACGCTTTGTTCAACACCTTTGCACCAATCGGTTTTCCCGCGGAGATTCAGGCGGATCAGGGAACTGTGTTTACCAGCGCCTTAACAACCACATTTTTGAAGAGGTGCGGTATCAAGCTAATACACAGTTCGGAATATAATCCCCTGTCGAACAGTGTCGAAAAAATGCACTCCGTGTTTAAAAGGGTTCTGCGCGCGTTGTGCTATGAACGAAAAAAAGACTGGGAGAGCTGCTTGCCGGACGCTGTTCGCGCTCAGAACAGTTCCCCATGAAGCGACCGGATTCCCCCCGGCTGAGCTTGCGTATGGGAGAGCCGTACGTTCTCCTCTTCGGATTTTGCGAGAATTCTGGGAGGGAACAGGAGAAAGCCAAACTGTCGGGATTTACGTGTTGGAATTGCTCGGCCGACTAAGTTCTATTGCGTGCTCTAGTAGAGGAAGACTTGAAAGCGGCACAACAGGGTGCGAAAGTCTATTATGATCGAAACGCAAGGCAACGAACATTTCAGACGGGCGATAAGGTGCTGACTTCGTGACCATCCAGAAAAAACAAAACAAAATGGAAGTACAGTGGGGGGGGCCGGTGGAAGTTCAGCACAGGCTGTCAGAAACAATCTACGTCCTGAAAAAACCCGGCAAGAGAAATAAGGTTACCATCAACCACTGCAATGTGATGAAACCCTATGTAGGCAGGGAGGAGGTTGTAAACATGATGTTAAACGTGCCCGAAGAAGTACGGCTGATCTACCTGAGTTAGGGATAGACAGCGATGTGGATTGCAGCATCCAGGACATTCTTGCACTCTCTGCGAGGACTGATGCTTTGAAAGGGGGACAGGTAGATGAACTTAAGGAACTTTTGGGGGAATTAAAGGCGATGTTTAGCAGTCGGCCTGGAAAAACTGACCTGATCACTCACGAGATCGAGCTGACCTCCTCCGAACCATTCAGATCTAAAACTTATCGACTGTCACCACGTCAACGGCAGATCATAGAGGCAGCTAGAGATTAAGCGAATTCTCGAAATCGGGGTAATCGAACCAACTGAAAGTGATTACACTTCCCCTAATATCCTCGGCGAAGTGCCAGGTAAAGAGCCTCGTCCATGCGTGGACTACCGAAAACTCAATGCAATCTCCAGAGACCAGCTCTATCCGATTCCGAATACTGAAGAGAGAGTGGAGCGGGTAAGTGGGGTACAGTTCATCTCTACGCTAGACCTCGTGAGGGGATATTGGCAGGTCTCTTTCTCAGACGCCTCGAGCCGCTATGCCGCCTTATAATAATAATAATTGGTTTTTGGTGGAAAGGAAATGGCGCAGTATCTGCCTCATATATCGTTGGACACCTGAACCACGCCGTAAGGGAAGGGATAAAGGAGGGAGTGAACCTTCATTTCACCCATTGGGACGTTCAGACCTCTAGTTTTAAGCTTCGGCCTCAAGAACGCACCGTATAGCTTCTCCAAATTATTGGATATTGCACTTAAAGACATGAAAAGCTGTGCACTCCCCTACTTGAGCGATATAGCAATTTTTTTAACAGTTGGGAGGAGCATATCGTGCACCCCAAGAACGTGTTGGCAAGGTTGAGGGACGCTGGATTACACTGAAGTATGAAAAGTGTAACTTTTGTTGTTCCCAAGTGACCTACCTGAGACATTGTACATCGTGCAACTAGGCAGCCTTCGTAACTACGGAACTAAAAATTAAGCCCATACCTGACTTTCCAACGCCTCGAATAAAGAAAGACTTCTACTCTTTTCTGGGGCTTGTTGGGTATTATCAGAAGTACATTCCTCGCTATTCTCAACGAGCAAGCCCATTGACCGATGCGCTCCGAAAGGGAGAGCCCGGAAAGGTTTTTTTGGGATAAGTCGAAGCAGAGCGCTTTTCAAGAGCTAAAGGAAGTACTCGTTTCACGGCCCGTACTGCGGACGCTTGACTACACAAAAGAGATTGCAGGTAAGTGCGACGCTAGTGATTGGGGGATGGGTGTTCTATTAAGTCAGGTCGGAAAAGACAACGAACAGCATCCCATTCTGTACGCAAGCTGGAAACTGACGCTAAGGGAGAAAGCTTACAGCGTCTCAGAAAATGAATGCGCATGCTTAGTCAGGGAAGCACAAAAACTGTCATGCTACCTGTACGGATCGAAATGAATTTTTGAGACTGATCACTGCCCACTCACGTGGCTGAGGCAGATGTCTCAAAAGAACGGACGCTTGCTGCGGTGGAGCCTCATCCTTCAGGAAAATAACTTCTCTGTGAGGTATAAGAAAGGAAAATTGAATGGCAGCGCCGATGGATTAAGCAGGCTATTCTGAAGGGCTCAAGTGAAAAAGGTCCTCTAGCTTTTATGAGTGTGTGTGTGTATTACTAGCGGACCTATGTATGTTTATTTAATGTATTTGTCTACTCCGATCCATTTCATGCACGGCTCTGACTTGGTTGTTGCCCAAAAGTCCATGATACGTTGATTTAAATGGCGGGACCACTAGGAGTCAAAATTTGCTATGTTATTGCCACGTTTGTTGGGATAAGCCTGGTGGGTCAGGGGCTGAGAATGCATGCTTGCGCGTAGTGTGGAGCCTTGTTGCTGGGGTCGAACCGGCCGCTGTTTGCCATTGTGAGAAATTTGGGGGTTGATTTTGTGCTCGCAGAAGATAGCCGGTCCTCCCACTCCCAAGACCAGCCCATATCTCCCCGGGAAGGGATTGCTATTACTGGCCAATCGAGATTTTCCTTGCCGCGGAGTTGTTATTAAGATTGGCGCCAGCAGGTCTCGAGATTTGCCACCGAGACAGGAACTCTCGCCATGTGTCATCGTTGTGCCATTACCACGCTTCGCCAGGTCGTGGCGTGAGACCAAGCGGGGAGCAGGATTCTGAGAAACTCCCCTTTCAGGAGTCCCCGCCGCCGCCACCGCCGCCAGGAAGCGGCCGCGGCCGTCTTCAAACCTTCCCCGGTCTCCCTAATGGCACAACCAATCTGGTTTCCCGGCATCCGACCGAGCAAGAGCTCCAGCGTGGGGACAAGTCCCTTTGGGAAGTCTGCAATGCCACCGCAGCCGTTCGTCCACAGGCTTCGCCCGCATCGCTAATGGCACAGCCACTTTGGCTTATCTCCCGACCTGGTGCTTCGGCTTTGCACGTCGGATTCTTCGAATGAAGAATAGGGGTCGCCGACCGTGGGAGTTTGGCGGGCCGGCTAACGTCACCTACCGCGGCCCGGCCGGACTTCGACAGCATCCCCCCCCTCTCTCTCTCGGGCTCAACATATGCCAGGCGTGTGTCCATATGTGCGGATGTTTCCATTTGTGCGTGCGAGTGAAAGTTTTCTGCCACTCCTAGCACGGCGATTGCGTCCCCAACCCGGGGAATTTAGGGAAAAAGTGTATAAAACTGGACGACGGGGCAGTTGAATCAGCTGACTTATGAACTCACTTGCTTGTAAATATGTAATTAAAACCAAGCCTTCTTTCTTCACTAACGAACTCCTTCACTCAGCGGCACTCCTGTCCGGGTCGAAGCGGGCGTCGTCTAATCCGAGGTCGCGGCGAGAAGCGACACAGATCCCCACCTGCAACAAATGTCAAGGTGGCCTTAGTCAAAGATTGGGGAAATTGGTGAGTGAGGGCATATAGCTAGCGCACTAAAACTGGTGGGAACACTTAGGCTCTTTCTTAAGGGTAAGACATTACAGTGCTAATGAGTTAATTCCCAAATACGCGGAATTGTTTATACTATATTCTACATTAATAGATCACTGGGAATCCTGATATCATTCCTGGAGCAGTGGTTAAGCAATGCGCTACTGCCTTGTGATAGCTCATGCTGACACTGGTGGGGCTTGAGAGCCCCAGAGCAACCTCTCATGACAAATCATTATTTGAATTGCCACGGTAGGCATGATGGGATTGGGACTAACAGTGGCCAAACCAGCGAGTAGATTCTGTAGTGGTAGTACACTACAAGTTAACGGAACTGGCTCGCAAACTTTGAAAGTTCCAGGAAGTGTTAGGGGGAGAAGCCTCCGAGGGCTTCGCCGAGGGCTTCTCAGCTGGCGATTTATGATGACGGCTTTCGTCGATTTGGTTCCTTCATTAGCACTTGGATGTATGCTGTGCGGCGGGCGCTGAAGGCTTAAGATACAGGCACAAAGCCTCTGCTTACGGAAAAATGGGTAGTTTCCTCTAAGGTGATAACAATAACACATGCTTTATAAGAAACAGCAAATAGAAGCGGTTTGCTTCTCAGCTTGCTCGGACAGATGCAGTAGCTCTTTCCAACCTGATTACTCGCTTTGTCACAAACTGTGCTTATTTCACAAACAAAACAAAGAAACTCACTGTATTATCAGGTACATTTCCTAGTTTAGAGAATCATACTGCGTAGATCTCTGAACGATTTGTTGAAGGCATCTCGTTTTATCTTCACCGGACAGTTCGTTCAGGATAGCTGGCAGACGATATTTCAACATTTGTTTCCCGTAATCTGTGCGGCATACATCAACTTTCCACTTTTCTGGATTTCTTGCATAATACACAGGATAGTTCGCAGCAAGTGCAGCTAGCGCTGCTAAAGAATTGTCGTGTTTAATTACTTCCGACTTGTAATGACGGATCAGTCTATAATAATATAAACACTCTATACCAATTATGTTGAATTTCTTAAATAATTCGGCTGTGTGTCAATAACGAGGGACTTTTGCAATAATGCGGATAACACGCTTCTACAAACGCAACAACTGATTAAAATTGTCGAGCGTTGTGGTTCCCCAGAAAAGCGCGCCATAACTCATTATAGAGAAAAACAGGGAATTGTATAATAATACGTTAACTGAGATGGCAAAAGATGAACAGTAGCGACGCAATAGCCAGTCGTACGCGAGTGCTTCCCGGAGAGGTAGGTAATGTGGTCGTCCCAAGACATATTTTCTGCGAAAATTACCCAGAATGTTTTAAAATGGGGAGCCACTTCAATTGTAGTGTTGTTTATTGCAAGGGATGGAAGACAAATGCCTTTCTGACGTGGATGAAGGATGACTGCGTTTGTCTTTGCAACGTTGATCTTTAAATCATTCTCCATTGCCCAAGTGTTTATATGTCCTAATGTCCTGTTTGCTCGATCGGCTAAATTGATGCACGATTGTCCAGAAAAAAACACACTTGTGTCGTCGGCGTATATAATATAGCCAGCAGATTTGTCAATATTAACAATATCATTGACAAAAATTAAAAACAGGAAGGGCCCTAAAATACTCCCGTAAGGGACACCCGAAACTACTGGTTTAATAGCTGATCGTTGTCTTTGAATATCGACAAATTGTGCGGGATGCTGTAAGTAAGAAGATATTAAAGAAAGAACTTTGCCGCGAAAACTGTAGTATTCCATCTTCTGAGGCAGGATGCGGTGATTGATTAGATCAAAGGCTTTCGTGAAATCTAAAAAGATGGCTAACACGATAATTTCATTTTCAAAATTCTCTAATGTCAGCTCCTTTTGAGCAAGCACAGCTAACTGGGTTGATTTATTTTTTTCGGAAGCCGTACTGAGCTGGAGTTAAAATTTTGTTTGTCACAAAAAGCCATCAAGCATTGTAGAAGTAATTTTTCGAAACCTTTGGAAATGACAGGAAGAATAGAAATCGGACGATAATTTGATAATTCCTCTCGGTTGCCTTTTCTTTTATAGATCACGGTAACCGTTGCGCGTTGCATGTTACGAGGGAACAGACTGAACGACAGGAAGGCGTTAAAAATGTGCATCAAATAGGGTGTTATTACATCACTAACATATTTAAATGACGTGGTTTGAAGACCAAGAGCGTCTTCTGACTTGCTATTTATGAGCGATACAATTGCTGCAATAACTTCATCAATAGTGACGGATTTCAACAACATACTGTGCCGGTACTTGGTTCCATGTAACTGAAATTAGCAGCGGTGTTTCGTGCCTGTGCAACGAAAAGGAAGTAATCGTTAAAGGCATTGGCTAGATCAATGTCGGTTAATTCTACATTATCTAACGTTATTTTCGAGGGCATTTTGGGTGGCTCTCTGGTAAGAAGACTCAACATCCTCCATATCTCCTTTGATCGGCCAGTCGGGGAGTTGAAAAGATTTTCGTAATAACTCTTTTTCGCAGCACGTAGTTCTTTGTTGACAAAATTTCGGTACTCTTTATAAAGTTTTAATGTGTCAAGGTTCCTGGCTTGCAGAAACTTAGCATACAGTCGATCTCGTTTTCTAATAAGCTTTAGCATGTCGGTGGTAACCCAAGGCGCGCGAGCCTTTTTAGGTCGTTTTAGCGTAACAAGTGGAAAGCAGTCGTAATATGCATCAGTAATTTTATTCATTAATTTATCGTAAGCTTCTTCAGGGTTTCCCTGCTCAAGTACATCGACCCAATTAAATCCGGTTAGGCGGTCGCGAAAGGATGATAGCTTTTCTGGGTTCATTACACGGTACTGGAAAGGTTGTCTTGAATGCCAGTTGGTGTTAACAATATGCTCAATAGACATAAAGATTGGAAGATGTTCGCTGATCGCGTAAGTTATGACTCCACCTTTCACATGTGATATATCAATATTTTAATGAAAATATCTAACACAGACTGTGAAGGTACTGTTATTCTTGTGGGTGACGCTCTTACATTCTTACATAGCTGATTGTTTAACAGGGTTTCGAAGTTTTCTTTTACACTGTTTTCTGCAAGCCTGTTTATGTTGAAGTCCCCACCTAGAATCAGATGGTATTTGTTCTCGTTTACGTACTCCAAAATAGAATCCAGAAATGAAAAATAACTGACAGGTATCTCCAGATGGCGGACGATAGCAAACACAGAAAATGGTTGACGCTGACCTCAGCATCAATGTTTCGTAGTTTGGTGTGACGACACAGAATTCTGGCTGCAGCTCGCAGTTCATATTGCTCAAGGTCAGGGCACAAACACCGCCACCTCGTTGGTCAGTGCCATTCATAAAATGTGATCGGTAATCAGGCATACGAAACACATCATCCTCAGTGTTGAACCAAGTCTCAGAAAACATGACTACATCAACCAGTACTCCTACTTCGCGAAAGAAACATTCTAGATTCGCGTATTTATTTCTGCCAGACTGCAAATTGACGTGAAGAAAATTAAACCGCGCCAGTGTGTTGGTGGTGGCATAGTTGCTAAGTTCCGACATATCCAGATAACTACCGTCCAGCGAAGCCATGATGAAGAGAATAAAAAGCAAGGGAATGCATTCGGGTGGTACAGCGTGTGTCTGACGGTTCTTTGACGTGAGGCGTTTGTTGATCCATGCAGTCATCTAGAGCCACCCAAATGCACGCACATGTGTTTACATTTATCAGTTTCTGTCGAAGCATAGGAACCGGAAGCCCGACTACGCTATCATTTTGAGACCTTGTACTCAGTTGTTTTAACCAATTTCAATCTCAAACTGTATGTGTCACGTCACTGCTCTCTCGAACAACCTGGAGTTTCCGCAACAACTGGTCGACGGCGCTAACTGCGCTGGGGTCTCCGGTGAACGGGACGCTAAAGAGCCAGATAAAATAGGCAAACGCTGCAGGTTGAACGTCTGTAAGGGAGATTCTACGATCGCTTCGTTGACATTCCACCCGGCGTGACGACAGCGGACCGCACAGGCCAGGCAATAGGCGTCCCTTTGGGAAGTCTGCAATGCCGCCGCAGCCGTTCGTCCACAGGCTTCGCCCGCATCGCTAATGGCACAGCCACTTTGGCTTATCTCCCGACCTGGTGCTTCGGCTTTGCACGTCGGATTCTTCGAATGAAGAATAGGGGTCGCCGACCGTGGGAGTTTGGCGGGCCGGCTAACGTCACCTACCGCGGCCCGGCCGGACTTCGACAGCATCCCCCCCCTCTCTCTCTCGGGCTCAACATATGCCAGGCGTGTGTCCATATGTGCGGATGTTTCCATTTGTGCGTGCGAGTGAAAGTTTTCTGCCACTCCTAGCACGGCGATTGCGTCCCCAACCCGGGGAATTTAGGGAAAAAGTGTATAAAACTGGACGACGGGGCAGTTGAATCAGCTGACTTATGAACTCACTTGCTTGTAAATATGTAATTAAAACCAAGCCTTCTTTCTTCACTAACGAACTCCTTCACTCAGCGGCACTCCTGTCCGGGTCGAAGCGGGCGTCGTCTAATCCGAGGTCGCGTCGAGAAGCGACATTGATCCCCACCTTCAACAAAGGTCAAGGTGGCCTTAGTCAAAGATTGGGGAAATTGGTGAGTGAGGGCATATAGCTAGCGCACTAAAACTGGTGGGAACACTTAGGCTCTTTCTTAAGGGTAAGACATTACAGTGCTAATGAGTTAATTCCCAAATACGCGGAATTGTTTATACTATATTCTACATTAATAGATCACTGGGAATCCTGATATCATTCCTGGAGCAGTGGTTAAGCAATGCGCTACTGCCTTGTGATAGCCCATGTTGACACTGGTGGGGCTTGAGAGCCCCAGAGCAACCTCTCATGACAAATCATTATTTGAATTGCCACGGTAGGCATGATGGGATTGGGACTGACAGTGGCCAAACCAGCGAGTAGATTCTGTAGTGGTAGTACACTACAAGTTAACGGAACTGGCTCGCAAACGTTGAAAGTTCCAGGAAGTGTTAGGGGGAGAAGCCTCCGAGGGCTTCGCCGAGGGCTTCTCAGCTGGCGATTTATGATGACGGCTTTCGTCGATTTGGTTCCTTCATTAGCACTTGAATGTATGCTGTGCGGCGGGCGCTGAAGGCTTAAGATACAGGCACAAAGCCTCTGCTTACGGAAAAATGGGTAGTTTCCTCTAAGGTGATAACAATAACACATGCTTTATAAGAAACAGCAAATAGAAGCGGTTTGCTTCTCAGCTTGCTCGGACAGATGCAGTAGCTCTTTCCAACCTGATTACTCGCTTTGTCACAAACATTACAGCATTCACGAGGCCCCGCAGGTGTAAATGCAAAAAGCAGCAATTTTGTGGCATTTTCTGGCCTAATGATTGCTTTAGTATTTCTTGGAATGCTCAAACTATGCTCCCCTCTTTATTTATCTCAATCTTGCTTCATGGAAATAAGCTTGCGGACATGTATTGGCATGTTTAAAGAGGTCCTGAGAACAACTTGAAGTTGGCCTCTATTAATAGATTGCTGAATTCTAATGACAAAGATGCACTTTCACTGTAAAAGGATCCTTTGTGAGCTAGGAAGGAAGAAACAGAAGCCATTTACAGACAATATTGTTCCTTTTATTTAACGGGGGTACTTTCCCTGGCGCACTTCATCGTTGTTCCACATTTTTTTATTTTTTTATGTATTTCAATAACCTCAGATGAAATAGCCAGCTGTGTTGAAAGGAACCAGAAGCGTGTTGAGCTGATTGCGGATACATTGTGCCCCCCTCTATGGGCCCAGGTAACACTTATGATATTCCCGAATACCTTGTCAAATTAGAGCAAACTGTAATGAATGTATTGTTTGATACGTTTTCAGGCGCACAACTTCCCGAGGCGTGGCTGACGACCACCACATGTGCTACAGGTGCTATAGGTAAAATTTTAACTGCTAATTTTTATTTCCGGCTTCCTAAAACATCACCAGTACAGACATATGAGAACATGTGAATTAGCTGAGGCCAGTCCTTAAGGCCAGTATTCTTACTTTATCCCTAATTGAGCAGTGCATCCCTCAAAGCATACACTGATTTTCTGATGCAGTAAAAGGAGGTGTTGTATTCAGGTGCAAACCAAAGCTTTCTTAGACCAGCTGTGAAAATTGCCAGAGGGCCATTTTAGCCAACTTTTCTGGGAAAAGGGTGCACATTAGAACCAAGTAAGTATGATAATTGGGCAACATTTCAAGTCCGTCTAGAGGGCTGGTTATTTGAGGGGTGAAAGTAAGAATAGGAATCCAGGTAGCAATTACCTTTGCTAAAAAAGAAAACTAATTTCTGAATGGTGATATGAAGCCGGTTTGCAGAATGAAGTATAGCGGCAAATGAACGAACACTTGCCAAATTAGAAAAAGGAAACGGCTGACGTTTTCGGGCCTGCCTGGGTTCTCTGCTCACCGGGAATACTATAACTATAGCACACGGTCGGCTAAGAAACAAAATTCAAAGAGTGACTGACTAGAGTGTTTTGGGAGCCATTGCCAATCTCCCAGGAATAAAGAGGACTGATCTGTAGCAGTAACTGTGTGGCATGGAGGAAGCGAAGCTCAAGAGAGGCCCTTGCTCTCTGAGTTGCACGATAAAAAGTGTGCTGGAAGTCGCGTGTTTTTCCAAGGACTACTGGGATTTTCTGACCAATGGCACAGCCAATAATGTTGAGCGCAGCATTGTTTTTTGCAAGACTGCCTGCTGTGCATACACACTGAAACAGTGGCCAACAAGCAAGCAGGAGCCCTCATGTTCGGCTTTAAAAAATGTGACGTACCGGCCTCTCAAATGCTTTTTTTGATCCATCTTGTGTGGTAAGGCCCGATATGGCATTCATGCTCCCATCTAACAAGAGACGCATGCGAGTGCGGCGAAAGGCTGCGCAGTTCACTAATCATCCTACGCCTACCTGCTCCAGTCTGCACTGCTGAAGCTTTGTGCTGTACAGTGAACCGAATATCCTCTGTAAAAGGGTAATGATACAAGCACGAGGCATTAACTTTCTTCTGGAACTTTGCACTGCGGTCCTGATGTGCTCAGGAAACGTTCTATATTGGTGTAGGACAATACATAGATCGCTGGGACATTTACATTTCAGGTTTTAGTTGTCACTGTGCTTGCCTGTATTTAATTTGCTATATTTTCATTAGCCAGAAAAGCAGCGAAGTGGTGTACAGTATTTTTTAGAATGGTTTTGTTCGTTAAGATGTTGACTCGACCTTGGCTTGCGTGTCTACAACTGAAGCTGATATACACTGTGGTGAGTGTTGGATTTTCTCGATTCATTAGTGACCAGTTCTGAGATTGCTTTTGTTTGTTCACATGGTTATTCATCCCTGCCTTCTGCATCTGCAGAGGAAGTTGCTGTACCCTGTGGTGAGTCTAGTGTTTTGCTAATTCATTAGAGACTAGCACATGCATCCAGTAAATTTCGGAAGGAAAAACAATTGCGCAATTGTTCACCATAAAATGAATATCCAAATATGCTGAAAAAAGCTCTGTGACTAATTACAATCAAGCACACATGCTTGTTTTCATGTATTTGCATCATTTCTTTCACAATAAAGGCTCGTTAAATTAAACCCGAAGGGGACCGGAAAATTGTTTTAATTAAGCGAAGTTCAAATTATCGAATGGCCGCTGGAATGAGCGGCCATTGCGCCCTGTCACGCGGGATGACTTCCACGAAGTCACACCTAAACTCGTTCTCACGAGCTAGGCGCTACTATAGGTTTGTGGCTGCCGATTCTGAGAATCAAATTCATGTGGTCCTGATGGAAAATAAAATAGATTGGCCAGTTATGCACCAGAAACAAGTACTAGAATTCTTTCGCGCGAGCAGCAAGGTTTAGTTCTAGACTATAGGACGCTATTTATGCTCCAAAGCATGTTTATTTACGGGGAAGGGTTGTCAAAATTAAATGTAATTGGTGATGTGCATTTGCTTGTATTTCTTCTGCTGAGTCCCCATCAGCACCATTTGGAGCTTCCCCAAGAGCTCCAGTGCAATGTTAGTGTACTTATTGGCAGAGAAGTAGCATGCTTCAACATCGAGTGCCGACGCTATTTCACTTGCGGGTAGAACCGAGAAAGCTTCGTTTCCTTTTCTCCCTTTTTACTGAAAGAGCGCTGCCCGCATCCTGCACAATGGACGAGTTGAGAAATCTTGAAGTCGGCTACCCTGCACAGTGAATACTCCTTAACCTTGGTGACTAGACCTGTTTTGGCTGAAGAAATTGGGCGCAGCACTGGAGACTTGGGGATGCACAGAAGCGTTGCACATCTTTTCTGCACGTGCCTGCCTTATGTTGTGATAAAAGGATTTAGCACACCCCTGCTGAGCCATTGCTTGCTATGGGAGGTGAAGCAGAGCTGTTCCTACCAGCTGCTTGTCACATGCATGTGGGGCATAAGACGGTCTCCTCCAGCACTCCACGCAACTTCTGCGTACAGGGCAACACATGCCATGATGAAGTTCTTGCTTTGCTGGGTAGCTGGCTTCCAGATTTCTGCAGCCCATCTATTGAATTATGGTTATGGTTTCTGGGCTGGCCAAACTGCGCTTCATGCCAAAAGTGTGATGTATTCTGACCTCAATATGTGCAGAGGAGGCTAGTATTTCTACTACCCAAGCAAAGGCAGTCCTGCCACTAAACACGCTTGATGTCGTGAATGGACAGGTGAGCATGTGCATGTTTATTTCCATAGCAAGAGATTGCAAGTTACTCACACTAAACCCCTTTCGTAATAAGTTAAGACTGTCTTGTTGCATAGGGGTGCATAAAAAATTACCTTTCTTTCCTGGAAGTCCAGCTGACTATTCTGTTGGGCCTGGTAGCTTTTGCATAAAGGCACGCTGGGCTCGCTACTGTCACCTTCCACTATCATTCCTTGATGAGAAAGAAGACGCACAACCTTGTTCTGGCATGTCCGTTTCGGCGGTCACAGGATGGCTTGCCTTGGGGCGAACACCTTGATTGCTGCCTAGGCGGCCATTAGATGGCATTTTGGCTGCCAGCGATGCAAAGGAGAGACAGTTGTTGTCTCATTAAAACTTCTTTGTGTGAGTTGGTGCATTCTGAACCTAGAAAATGTAACAGCCCTAACTCATGCATCCACAGAACAAGAGGAGAAATACGAGGCACAAACGCCGACTGTCAACTTATATTTTATTGATGGAAGACAGGCACTTTATAAAGGCGAGGATCAGGTGGGAAAAGGATGGCAGCAATACAACTGCGCATGATAACTACAGCATCGAAGAATGCACGCGCTAGCAATCAATATAAGAAAACCAATACATATCAAAACACGGACAAAAAAGAAAATTGTTGGCCGCTTTTCAAAAGTTCACCTCTGCAACAAAGGACGATAAATAGTGCCGCTAGCGCACCTACTGCCATATTTCTTTATATGGTATGCTTCCAAACTGACACGAGCCGTCTTGTCGGCACTCTTACTGAGAATCGTGGTCTATGAGCGGAGCCGCGCACCCTTTGCATTTCCTAGCCTGGGTCCATAACCAAATGTGGGTTCATGTCCTTTAAATTACTTAAATTTCAGGCATGCTCCCCCAAACGTTCACTGATGCACCGGCCAGTTTGGCTGACATAAAGCTTTCCACATGTCAAGAGAATAGCATAGACCACTCATGTGGAACACTTGAAGAACCGAGTTTCATGTTTTATCTGGCATACACATTGTTTTGAACTAAAGTGATTTAAAGGGGCGAGTACATAGGTTTGGTTGTGCACGTTGGTAAGTGCAAAGGATGCTTGGCTTGGTTGGGAGAGATCAGGATTCTCTGTAATAGTGCAGACGAAATGGCATCTCAGTTTGGATTTGTACCATGTAAGGCAGTAGGTGCATGAGCCGCCTGTCTTTATAACTCTTTGCAGCAGAGGTATATTTTTAGAAGTGGCTAACAAAATGAGTTTTTTCTTTGTTTTGGTATGTATAGATTTTCTTATGCTACTTGCTTGTGCTTACATTTATCGCTCCCATTCTTTTCCCATCTCTTCCTCACTGCTAAAGGCTTCTGCCTTCCATCAAAAAAATTTAAGTTGACAGCCAGCGCTTTTGTCTTATATTTCTCCTCTAATTCTGCGCATGTATGTGTTAGCACTGTTATATTTCTTAGACAGTTGTTGTGGCTGGTGCAGCAGAAATGTCAATTTTGCATGTTGCAGGCACATAACCAGGGTTATTATTGCTTTTACGCGCAGCTCGTGTCGTTACTGCAGTTTTTGCCATCTACAACCATTTGTTCACATGCGCTGTGGAGAAAAATTTCTATGAGGACAGACAGACAGAAAAAAATTATTTCTGCAAGTGACTTTTAGACCCTGCTGGGTCTCTGGGCCACTGCGCGGTCCCGCACTACATGTCATGTAGATCATTTCGCGACATGACGTTGGCAGCCCGAGTCACCGCACCAAGCTGCGATGTCGGGTCAGCAGACGTGAGCAGGACTTCCCAGTCCTTCCAGCTCGAGATGGCGTGCTGTCCACGCAGGGGAGGGTCAGCAGAGCAGCCGAAATAGATGTGGGAAGGTGTGGCGTGAGGGTCACCACATAGGGAGCATGCAGGGGACGTGGCACAATAGTAGGATAACAGCTGAGGGGATGACAGAGAGCGGGTCTGGAGGCGTCTGAATAGGATCTGTTGGGAATGCGTAAGAGAGGGGTAGGGAAGGGGCTAAGACAGATGGGCTAAACGGGGTGTTTGCGTGAGCTCCGGTAGAGCTCCCACGAGAATCCTGGATCGAGACTGTCCTGAACACGGCAAATCAAACCTCAAGCCAATTTTTCGGCAGCCTTGTTTCCAGGGTTCCCAGAGTGAGCCCGCATACACTGCAGCTCTACCCTGCGCGGTAAATTTTGGGCATAGGTGTTCAAAAATTGCCAGGCAGCGGTGTGAATCCTGCCCCTGACAAAGTTGGACAGAGCCGTTTTGGAGTCGCTGAAGTTTTATTCGGCGTCCGAATGTGCAAGGGCTAGGGCAATATCGGTCTCCTCTGCCTCTTCGGGCGTAGAGCCCGAGGGAAGATGGTGAGTTAGGGGTGGGGTAGTGTTTGATTGTAGGCAACTGTTACCGCCTCATGCTCTGTACATACGGCGTCTACCCAAACGGCACCGTGGGTTTGCCCGTAATACTTATGGAGGGCATTAGCGCGAGCTACGCGGCGAGGGAAATGATATTGGGGATGTACGTTTCGAGGAAGTGGTTTCACAACGAGAGGTATATGGATGTGTCGAGGGATAACTATAAGGGTTGACTGGTTAGCAGGTATGTTGATTGCCAAGGGGGGGGGGGGGGGGAGAGTATATGGAGGCCAGTGGCGCTCGTGGCAAGTCTAAGGTACTGTGTCTGAAGGTGCGCGTCAACTAGTTCCTGAATGGTGTTACGCATGCCTAGTGCAAGGAGTTTGGCTGTGCTAGTGCTACGAGGTAGGCTTCGGGCTGGCTTAGTCGCAAGGCGGATCATGGCGTTCACGCGTTCAGTTTCCGTGTGGTTCAATTTGAGATATGGGGTTGCGTACAGAATGTGGCTAAGCGTAAATACGTACACTACTTTCATGTTGTCCGCATCGTTTTAACCCTTGTTAAGGGAGGATAATAGGCATAGAATGTGCAACACGGATCGTGTGGAGGCCTTGGGTCTTTTAAGGGTATGTGCATTTCGCCCAGAATCCTGCAAGTGGAGGCCAAAGATGCGGAGGGCGGGTGTGATGGGGATACGGGATCCTTTTAAAGCGATTTGGATGGGCGAGTTAGCGCTAGATTTTGGTCTAATTACGAAGAGCGTGGACTTAGAGAGGAAACATTCGACCCCGATGGATGACACGTGACAGGAGATGGTGCCTGTTGCTAACTGAACAGTTTCCCCAAATTCCCCGTCGGAGCCATGAGTGGTCCATGTGGTAATATCAGCGTACAGGGTATGCTTTAGGTGTGGGATTAGAGCCATTTTGTGAGCTAGGGGGATGAGAGCAATGGTAACGAAAAGGGGACAAAGGACCGCCTCTTGAGGGGCTCCGAGCTCTCCGAGTGTATAAGGGGGTGTGGTATCTAATCTATGTGCAGGGAGGCAGTGCGGCCCGAGAGAAAGAGGCGAGCGTAGTTGTAGGTTTTAGGGCCTACCTTAGAACCTGCAGTTCTGGTAAGATCGCATCGTGTCGAATCCTGAACCCTTGAAATCGCCCGTGTAGTTTGGTTGCGGGAGGAGGCTGCTGCACTCACCGGCCAAGCATGCAGGAGCATGGCAGGCTCATTGAGCAAAATGCCTGCCACACCGGAGAAGGTGGAGGCAGTTGCAAGTAAGTACGCTTTGGAAGTTGAAGCCCTACTGTGGGCACTATTGCATCTTTGTCCCCCTTTTCTTTGTTTTTATTCAAACCTTCTCTTAGATCTGTACAGCTTCTTTTGATGTCACAATACATCCTTTATAAGATGCTTGTGATGGCACTTTGAAAGTAATTCAGTTTGTGTGTGCGTGTCCTGTCCTTTCTGAGAAAATTTACTAACTCATGCAGTTATCGAGGAGCTATCCACTGACTGCGAAAACATTAGTGAGCAGTGCTAAATCTATTATCATTCCGGTAAAATAGAAAGCCTCCGTGCGCAGCAGTCTAGTGCAGTAACCGCATATTTTTGGCTCTTTCTAATCGCTCCCTTCATGTATGTTGCCTTCCATGTTGACACATTTGTTATCTTGCACGTGGCTGTGCCGTGTCCTGTATAGTGCTATGGTTACAAAATTTGCCCAAAATGTGTCAATAAGGCTGCGTAAAAATAATAGTTTGATCCAGTTACAATTGCTGTTTGAGCATTCTGTTAGGCCTCTTGTTATTCTGCTCGTTATACAGTAAAAGCTCGTTAATTAAAACTCGCTTAGTTTGAACTGTCGCCTGGGTTCTGGCACAGTCCTGTGTATTTCACTCGGGGAAAATCGATATTTCGAACAAGTTGGCATCTGCAACAGTTAATTCGAATTAGGAGCTCCTGGCTGACACCACTCCTCATAGAGAGAAGTCGACCCATAGTGGTTACATTGCGCTGCAAATTTACTAAAGATGTAAAGCATTGAAAAATAAAAAAAAAGCCGAGCGCACGAGGCTGGCAGAACCCGCCCTCCGGTGCATGCCGTAGCAGGTTATCGCTGCCGGGGCACTCGCCCGTGCTGCTGATGCTTCGGCGCAAGCCGTTCCACGTTATTTTTTGTGCCGCAGTCGTTGGGTCACTATCACGTGGTGTGCGCAATGCAGTTCGGCCGCCGCTGTCATGCTCTTTGTTAGTGCCGCAAACTACATGGACAGCAGTGTGGATACATTGAAAGCTTTGAGTGACGCCGATATAATTGAGACTGCATGCTGTCAGCAGACACCACCGGGCTCACAGACGGTGAGAACAGCTGACAGTGATGAGTCCGAGAGCGGCGGCGGCCTATGGCACTGCCAGGTGCATTTGAAGTAATGTCAGTGCTCGATGTTGCACTCCGAGTTGCGCTGGAGCTCCAGGGGAAGCAGCAGATGATGCTGAATGTGTTTGAGCAGAAGAAACACTAGCAAATGCTGATCGCTTATTACTTTTAATAGTGACAACCCTTCCCTGTAAATAAACATGTTTTGGAGCATAAATACTGTCATCTTTTCCGGCACAAAAGCTCACTGCTCACGTGAATGCATCCCAATACTTGTTCCTGGTGCATAACGCATGAATTCTCATAATCGCCGCCACAAACTTGTAGTAGCGACTAGCTCGCGATGTTTGACTGTGTGTGACTGCTTCGCGTTTAATCTGTGTAGTGGGCGCAATGACCGCTGACTGTAGCGCCCATTCAATAATTCAAACTTCGCTTAATTTGGGCATCTTTCTGGCACTCTTCGAGTTCGAATTAATGAGCTTTTACTGTATTTCGCTCTAAACGCCGATATGGCGGCACATAACTTTCTGCTGAGCACTGCATGTTTTGGTGCTGTTTATTGCTAATTTTAGTCCTGTGTGTGTTGATAAGTTATTCATAGACCACATTTTCTGAAAAAGAAGTTGAGACTCAATTTGTTTTATCTGCATTTATCTTTCAGATTGCTTGCAGAAATACGTGGAAATGCATCCTGCTGCCGAACCACCTGTGCATTCCAGGGTTGGGGCAGCAAGAAAATATTTACGCAGCTTCTTTACAGAAGCTGGTCAACAGGAAAAGCGCGGCAAAGCTTTAAAAGCCAAATCCGCTGCTGAAATTATGGAAACTGCTTAGCTTTCTTTTGCAGCCTTATGTTAGTGCTCGGGTGGATGATACCTAATAGTATTTATTACATTAATTTAAAATAATCAAGTCTTGTGAGCTCTGAACCTCAAACATTGGTGCGCTTCCTTACTGCGGCTTCATGTAGCCTCAAGAACGATCACATCCAATGAGAGCAGTGCGGCCAGTCCGTCACTATTCCTGAATTCAGCTTGTCATTATGCCGGCAACCAGCTTGCCATTATGCCACCAACCATCTTGCCACTATGCCGGCAACCAGCTAGTCATATGGTGGCATAATGGTTTGCCATTATGCTATCATGCAGCAGTTCCCACTACCATATTCCATCAAGATGGTGGTTTTCACTTCATCCACCATTGGCCAGATTTCTGACAGGGTTGCGTTGGCCTTTCACTTTAAGAACATCCGATGGGGTGATGTGAACGCGCTTGATGACACCCGATGGGGGTGTGGTAAGACCATGTGATACCGTCATACCCACGTGGTCGTGTGTGTATATATAGAACGGCTTTCGCGAGCGTGTAGCGGAGCTACCATGGACATGCCTCAGACGCTTAGCAAGCGTGCTTGCTTTTCGCTGAATTCCAGGGTTAGCCAAGTTAATCCAGTGCCAATTTCTGCAAGTCAGCCCAATACACCCTTGAAGACATTTCAGAACGTTGTTGAGATGGTCTCTTGCTATAACGGTGAGCAGCTGGGAGATCTTTTGCCCCTGGTGGCTAATCTTGTCAAAATCACTTTGCCTATTCCAGTCATGTCATTCATATTTGAGAGATCGTTTTAGAGCCTTCGTCGCGCCAAAGCGTAATTCAGATCAACATTGGGACAAGTTCGATTAAAACACATAGCACTTCTCCATGGGCACAAAGAACTCTCACGCAAAATAAATCTCAGTGACATCGCGAACGACTTCATTCCGAGGTCTACTGTGCCAGGAAACACATTCTAGATTCTGCGGTAACCATTGTACAATGTGAAGGACACTGAAGTTCATCGTAGTAAAATCCAGCAGCTTTCTTCATGCTGCCACTTTCCATGAGTTAAAATTACTACCTCCCATAAAATCGCCCCTCAATTCTCTGTGTTGCCGCTTCGCCATTACAACTTCTGCTCTTCAGCTGCTCTTTGTGTCTTTGTTTACACTTTTAAAAGATGCATGACGAGTTCATATTGCTTCTTTAAATTTTAAATTGTTAGCTTCTTGGGAGAATGTTTGTAGGGTCCATTGTTTCTTAGACACGATGAGTTTAAAATACGTTCATATTGAACTTGTGATGTTATCGTCCAATGTTGTGTCCTTGCAAAGTTCTCTCAGTATACACGGAATAAAGCAGTGCTTTTAAAGACTGGATCTGTCTTTCGTCGAGTGAGACCATGACTCGCGGACACTTTGTTTAGAAGGTTGGGACTTTAGTATAGAATCTCTCCGCCTGTCTAAAACTTGTGCTAACGTTATCTGAAGATACCATGTCAAACGTAATACATATGCCCGGCCTCAGCGATCACGACTACTTGCATTGCGCGTGCGATTTACCGCGCGCACCATAGTCAATACGCTCCAGGACTATTAGCGTCTATACCACAGCCGACTTTGCAGCGATTAATAACTGGGCTTCTTTTTAGATATTTTCTTACAGGGTTATTCCTAGCGGTAAGTAGAATGAAACTGGTGCATGCACCGAAATAAAGTGTCTTAACTGACTCATCGTCATTCCCTTTTCGGCGTGTGTACTCCAATAGCCATGAACCATAGTATAACAGATATGCATAGTGATTTCGAACCGCAACGTAGCTTAAATAGCTTAAAGAGCGAGGTGTCCACTCTTCCAGGGGGCCAGTTACGCACCTATCCTTTGCTTTCGAAGCTGGGGATACACAGCTGCGGCTCGGTGACGTCGCATGCTTATGAAACACGCGCCAAACAAGTTACGGAACAGAGTAGTAAAGCTTTCGCTTTAAATGGGTTTTGAAACCGTGCATAGACCCGCCACGGTAGCTCAGTAATTAGGGCGCGCAGCTACTGAGCCAGAGTACCAGGGTTCGAACCGGACCGCGGCGGCCGCGTTTCGGTGCTCGTCGCCCGCGTTTCGTCGCCCGTGCTCGTCTTGTCTGTATCTCGTCCCGTCCTTTGCGCTAAAAATATGCCTGTAAAAAAGATAAGCAAAAGGGGGCCGTGGTGGACACAGGGGCTGATTACTCCGTAATGAGTGGACACATCGCCGCCCAGTTCAAGAAAGTTAAGACCGCATGGGAAGGCCCTCAAATTCGGACCGCTGGAGGACACCTCATCACGCCGACTGGAATCTGCACGGCAAGAATAACCATTCATGAGCGCATTTACCCTGCCACCTTCGTTATCCTCCAACAGTGTTCACGAGACGTCATTCTCGGTATGGACTTCCTGAACCAACACGGCGCAATCATCGACCTGAAGTCGAAGTCAATAACGCTGTCGGAAGATAAAGGAATACCGCCGGAGAGCCCTCGTAGTCACCACGCCTTGAGTGTGCTCGAAGGTCAAGTGAGCATCCCGCCTCGCTCCAGCATTGTTATTTCGGTCGGCACCGAAATACCCGCTGATGTAGAAGGTGTCATCGAAGGCGACCGATGTCTACTGCTAGACCGTGAAATTTGCGTCGCAAGAGGGATCGCTCGACTGCATGGAGGGAAAACTGAAGTTTTGCTGACAAACTTCAGCCAGGAGTTCAGGCACATCAACAAGGGCACGACAATCGCGTACATAGAGGAAATTCTGGAAACCAGTAATGCGTTTGTCCTCTCGGATTCCGCCGCATCTACCCCGACGACCATTGTTCCCGAACCAGACTACGAAATTAATCCAAGTATCCCCGTGATTAAGCAACAGCTGCTCAGAAGTCTGATCTGACGATACAAAGGCTGCTTTTCGACGTCATCGAGGATTCGACAAACACCAGTCGCCAAGCATCGCATAATCACCGAGGAGTGCGCTCGACCACTCCGCCAGAGCCCTTACCGAATTTTGCCGCGAAAACGTGAAGCTATAAGAGAAGAAGTCGACGAAATGCTGCGCGACATCATCCAGCCGTCGAGAAGCCCGTGGGCATCCCCTGTTGTCCTGGTGAAGAAAAAGGACGGAACCCTCCGTTTCTGCGTCGATTATCGTCGTCTGAACAAGATCACGAAGAAGGACGTATACCCCCTCCCACGGATAGACGACGCATTGGATCGGCTCTGCAACGCAAAATACTTCTCGTCGATGGACCTCAAGTCTGGTTATTGGCAAATAGAAGTCGACGAAAAAGATCGCGAAAAGACCGCCTTCATCACGCCAGACGGCCTCTACGAGTTCAAGGTTATGTCATTTGGACTGTGCTCGGCGCCTGCAACGTTCCAGCGCGTGATGGACACGGTTTTAGCAGGATTAAAGTGGCAGACCTGTCTCGTTTATTTGGATGACGTCGTTGTCTTCGCCGCAAATTTCGACGATCACGTTAGGCGACTTGCCACAGTACTAGAGGCCATCAAGTCATCAGGGCTCACTATGAAGCCAAAAAAGTGCCGCTTCGCTTACGATAAGCTTCTGTTCCTAGGTCAGATCATCAGCAAGTCTGGGGTCCGCCCTGACCCGCAGAAGACAGCGGCCATCGCACAGTTCCCGCAGCCCATCGACAAGAAGGCAGTGCGTAGATTTCTTGGCATGTGTGCCTACTACAGGCGATTTGTCAAGGACTTTAACGCGTCGCTGAGCCGCTGACACAGCTCACTAAATGTCACGTCGAGTTCAAGTGGGAAGCGCCGCAGGCCGACGCATTTCAAGAACTCCAACGGTGCATGCAGTCGCCGCCCGTACTTGCGCACTTCGACGAGCACGCCGATACCGAAATCCACACTGACGCCAGTAGCCTAGGCCTCCGTGCCGTCCTAGTCCAGAGAAAAGATGGGCATGAACACGTGATAGCTTACGCTAGCCGGTCGTTATCAAAAGCGGAAGGCAATTATTCTACAACCGAAAAGGAATGCCTCGCCATCGTTTGGGCCACAGCGAAATTTCGCCTTTACCTGTATGGCAGGCCATTCAAAGTGGTCAGCGACCATCACGCATTGTGTTGGCTAGCTAACTTAAAGGACCCTTCAGGACGGCTGGCACGGTGGAGCCTCAGACTACAAGAATACGACATCACTGTAACCTACAAGTCCGGACGAAAACACTCGGATGCCGATTGCCTATCACGCGCCCCCATTGACCCGCCGCCGCAAGATGACGAGGATGACGACGCCTACCTTGGAATAATAAGCGCGTAAGACTTCGCCGAACAGCAACGAGGAGACCCGGAGCTAAAAGCCCTAGTAGATTATTTGGAAGGGCACACCGACGTGGTCCCTAGGGCATTTAAGCGTGGATTGTCTTCGTCCACGCTTCAAAACAACCTACTCGTGAAGAAGAACTTCTCATCAGTCCGCGCCAACTATCTTCTTCTTGTTCCGTCGGCGCTGCGTCCAGAAGTACTGCACGCCCTACATGACGATCCGACCGCTGGGCACCTCGGTTTCTCCCGGACGCTATCAAGGATACAAGAAAGATATTACTGGCCGCACCTAACCGCCGATGTCGCCCGTTACGTCAAGACATGCCGAGACTGTCAGCGACGCAAGACACTACCGACAAGGCCAGCGGGATTACTACAGCCGATCAAGCCTCCTTACCGACCTTTTCAGCAGATCGGGATGGACTTGTTGGGACCGTTTCCGATATCAACTTCCGGAAATAAGTGGATCGTCGTGGCGACGGACTATCTCACCCGCTTCGCTGAAACTAAAGCTCTGCCGAAAGGCAGCGCAGCCGAAGTGGCGAAATTTTTCGTCGAGAACATCCTGCTGCAACATGGTGCTCCAGAAGACCTCGTCACCGACAGAGGAACGGCTTTTACAGCAAAGCTCACGCAAGCCATTCTGCAATACAGCCAGACAAGTCACAGGAGGACAAATGGTCTCACGGAGCGCCTGAACAACACCCTAGACGACATGTTAGCAGTGTGCGTCGACGTCGAGCACAAGACATGGGATGTGGTCCTGCCGTACGTTACATTCGCTTACAACACGGCGGTGCAAGAAACAACACAGATCACGCCATTTAAGCTGGTTTACGGCAGGAACCCGATGACGACGCTCGACGCCATGCTGCCGCACGTCACTGACGAGGAAAATCTTGATGTCACTACCTATCTACAGCGCGCCGAAGAAGCTCGATAGCTCGCCCGCCTACGGATCAAGAACCAGCAGCGTACTGACAGCCGACACTACAACCTGCGACGACGCTTCGTCGAGTACCATCCCGGCGACCGTGTTTGGGTATGGACCCCGATACGTCGACGAGGACTGAGTGAGAAAATATTGCGACGCTATTTCGGACCTTACAAGGTCATCCGACGTATTGGCTCACTGGACTAGGAGGTCGTGCCAGACGGCATTTCGCATTCACAGCGGCGCCGCGCACGATCTCAAGTGGTCCACGTGGCGCGCCTTAAACCCTTTTACGAACGCTGACGAACTTCCTTATTTTTGTTGTTTTCTTTGCTACGAGTGCTTTTCTTTATTTCGTTTGTTTGCAGCATCAGGTCGATGCTTTTCAAGAGGGCGGTAATGACACGTGTATTATCTTTATCGGGCGACCACGTTTCGCCGCCTAACAAGTGTTATCGCACAGCGCCGGACGCACCTGCATCTATCCGAAGCTTCTGGCAAGTCATCGATGCTTCTATTCGCTGTCTGTTGTAGCCGAACCTTATGTTATCTGATTTCATCGCCCGACGCGAATGGTGTAGAACTTTGTGGAAGGCACGCGGGTGCCAACGATTAGTCTGGAACATTCGACGCGCTTGACCCAGATCAGATTTTCGACGATCGCCGACCGTGCTCGCCGCTACCGTTGTGCTGTAAGTGTAGCCTCTTTTGTGGGCACAGGTTCGCCCAATAAAAGTTAGTTTTGTCTTTCACAGTATTGCCACTGTGTTCTTCAACGTCACCACCACGTGACAATCAGTAGTGTATTCCAGTGCGACAGATCGTGCTCAAGAAACAAGCTTCTGCCGCGAGACTGCCCGCAGGGGTATGCCAGCACCTTTGCCGGTAAGTACCCTGTACCTTGTACATAGTACCCTGTAAAGTACTCGGTACCCTGTATATAGCTGCGAGGCGTCTGACGTGGCCGCGACGCGCGCGCCGATGGCAGCACCTTGCGCATGCGCAGTGAACTACCAATAATGCAACATGGCCCCCGAGATCACCCAAACGCTAGCACGGTTTGTGATCTCGGAGGCCATGGCCGCACGGACGGACGAACGGGCGGACGCAGCATGAGCCATTAAAGGCTTTCGTCTCAAAGTAACAGAGGTCCAAGGATATTTCTTGGCAGTACACCGCAAAGAATACTTTTTCTGTTCAAATTACGATTATTATGACTTACATATTGGCACCTGTTATGCAGATATGAAGAAAGAAGAATATTTGCACTGCCGCGTACTCCGTAGTGCTCACATCTCGCCAAAAAATATTCGTGATGGACACAGTGAAACGTTATTGAGAAATCAATGTATAGGCCAAGCACAATTTTTTTTTTGTTCAATGGCGTGAATGACGAGTTCCTTTTCAGCTAATAGAGCTAATGTCGTGAATTTTCCTTAAGGAAGCCATACTGATGTGGCGACATTAGTGCGAACTGGTTCAAGAATCTGTAAAGGCGCGTGCGCATTATCATTTCGAAACCTTCCGAGAATATCGGTTGAGTAGAGATGGGACGAAAGTTACTTATTTTATTTTTATCACCTTATAAAAGTTCGCCACTTGGTATTAGGAAAACAAATGCGTTCTAGAACAAAGTTATACAGTTTACTTTAGATAGAAGCAGTCAGGTCAAGGATGCATTTAACGGGAGAAATCTGCATGTCATTGACATCCCGAAATATAGAATTTTCCATTGCCTAAATGGAGACGTGAGTTCAGTCTGAGTGGTTGGAAAAGTACCATGCTGTTATTAACTGGACCCGGTCCACGAAGTCGGACAGAACTTATTGCTGGCAGGTTGTTTGACGTACCAACAGTAAAGAAATTGTCAATCAGCCTATCATAAAACTCCTTGGCAGCCACAACAGTATCTCCCACGATTAAGCTTTCGAGTGCAGTGTGAAGTTTGCTTCGCTGAAGACTGTTTAAGTTCTCCCACAGCAGATCAGTGTTTTTAATTGCATCCATGAAATATGCAGATATGCACTGATGATTAGCATTCTTGAGCTTCGCATTTAAACGATTCCTGACTGACTTGAACGCCTGGAGTTTTGACACATATTTCATTTTACCAAATTCCAATAAAGTCTATACTTTGATTTAATTTAATATCGAAGAAAAATTCTAATATATGGCTTCCGCCAGCTTTTGATAGTCATGCGTGAAACGTACGGGAAAGTTTTTTGTATAGGACTATCTTATCCGACATCAGAGTATCCTACATAGAATCAACATGAGTTTTTTAGAAGACATGATCTTAGTTACGGGCTTGAATATCAGAACGAGAACTATTTAAACAAGCATCAGTGACATTCTGAAATAGCAAGAGAGGTGAGCTATTTATATTCTGGATAAATGAAAAAATAGGAAAGTGATCGCTAATATCACATACATGGGTGCCAGAGATAACAGGTTTATCAACATTTGTAACAAAGACATCAATTAGAGTTTGCGAAGATAGCGTTATAGGTGTAGGCTCATTTATGAGGTTTGCATAAAACATTGACAGCAGATCGGTTCGATAGACTGAGTAGCCAAGCATATCAATCTTTACATCCCCACCGAGAAATAAGAAGTACTTGTTTATCGATATGAAGTGAAAAATTGTTCAAAAAACCGCAAGAAGACAGTGACGTTTGCACGTGCGGAGGGGGGGGGGGGGCGATAAGCCACGCTTTTCCCACTTCGAGTTATTGACTACTTTGCGCTCGCCCTACCATAAGCTTGCCGTCGCGGTTAGCTCAGTTGGTAGAGCGACTGGTCCGGTGAAGCAGTGCTCACGGGTTTGAATCGCGGAATTTTCTTTAACTGCGAAGTTTTCTGAGAAAGTTGTGTAGCTTTCCTTTGCAGCCGTATGGCTGCGTTCGAGTGGATGCCAATGAGTTGTTACTCCCTTATTACAAATTTACTTTACCTTGGCCTCAGTTGCTCCACGGAGAAGTCTGAGCTCCTCAGAGTGGGAAGGCACCCAACAGATGCCCCACTCGAAGTAAAACTCGAAGGCCAAAACATTCCGGAACAGAAAATGATCAGGATCCTCGGCATGTGGCTGCAGGGCAGCCGGAGGTGCAGCCACACCCTCTGTCTGCTGAGTAGAGCAGCGGGACAAGTGGGCCGCATGATCAGCACAGTTGAGCACAAGCGATACGGCATGAAAGAGGAAGATACCCTCAGGCTGGTCAACAGCCTGGTGGTCAGCCGGGTCACATACTCTCTGCCGTACCGTGTAACCATCAAAGCCGAAAGAGAACAAGCCGAAGCAATCCTTCGGAAGGCATACAAAACAGCCCTTCTTCTCCCAAGAAACACATCCAATTACAAGCTGATGCAACTGGGAATCAGCAACACGTTTGAAGAACTAAAGGAATGCCAGCTCAAGGCACAAGGGCGAAGGCTAAGTAACACAACAACAGGAAGGGCGCTCCTGACAAAGCTTGGTTGGGAAATAGAAAAACCGCAAAGTAGTAAGGCAATAATACCGGACCTGCTAAGAAAGAAACTACGCATACAACCTGTCCCCCGCAATATGGACCCCAATCTCCATACCAGCAGGAGACAGGCTAGGGCAGAATTCTACGAAAACACGATGGGGCAGAGAGACAACACAGTCTACACAGATGCTTCCCTCTACCCAAAAGAACACAGGAAACACGCAGTAGCGGAAGTTGCTAATAATCAAAGCAAACTAATCACGAGTCTCACGGCAGCGGTATCATACATAACCGAAGCAGATGAAATAGCTGTCGCACTGGCAGCAGAGGAAGGATACAGGATAGGAAAATCCCTCAACATCCTAACAGACTCACAAGAGGAGTGCCGAAACTATATCAGGGGTAGAATAAGCAGCACGGCACTCAAGATCCTTAGCAGAGCACAGCTCTATGAAGGACAACCTACACACAACATAATCTGGATACCAAGCCACGCAGGGATTCAGGGCAATGAAGGGGCGGACAGCTTAGCTCGAGGCTTAACCATCCGAGCGGGCACCTCAGTCCCCCCGGGTGAGCCTCAGATTACATGCGGGGACAGTTATTCAGAGCTGCTAAACCTATATAGAGGGCTAAGATTCCAATACCCCCCACCACACAAAGCGTTGACGAAGGAGGAAGCCGCAGGATGGCATAGACTGCAGACGGGTTCCTTTCCAAATCTTTACATACTAAGCAGGATGTTCCCTACACAATATTGCGCCGTATGCCCGTGGTGCGGAGCAAGGCCAACACTATATCACATCACGTGGGAATGCGAGAGAAACAAGACATTCCACAAACATACAACACCAAGTGCGGAGCAATGGGAGAGCCGGCTCACCAGCTGCGAGCTAGGGGTCCAAAGGGCCCTCATAGCACACGCAAGCGAGGTGGCCCGACTCAGTGGTGCCCTGGACTAGGGGCCCACCCAAGGCTGAAGAGGACCAAAAGTTATCAAGAATGAAGACTTCGTCCTCAACTCGCTAATATCTTAAGAACCAATAAAGTTCTCCATTCCATTCCACCTTGGGGGATTACCCTAAACATTTGGCGAAGGCTTGGAGTCACTGAAAATGTACTGCGCGGAGGTTTGCGTTATGGCGAAGGCAATAGCTGCCTCCTTGGCATTTAAAGTGGTCGAAGTGTAGAGTGAGGCAGTAAGAGTGGGTCGGAGTAAGTTGTCAATGACCGCAAGGGTGTGGGCTGGGGAGCGGCGGCATTGGGCGGCATCCGCATAAGCCACGGGAGGTTGCCGGCCGTACTCACGCCAGCGCGTGCAGACTTCCATTGCTCTGCGGGAAGGTTGGCGTTCAGGATGCATAATCAAGGGAGGGGATCAACGCTTAGGAAGGAAGACACGTGGGAAGGGATGGGCAGTGATGTGGTAAAGGGGATAAGAAGGGAGAATTCATGTGCGGAGAGAAGTGCGCGGCCCGGGCGGATGCGGCAGACAGAGGAGCTGGGCCGTGCGAAGGGCCTGTCAGCTCCGTAAGGGTGCTGTGGATGCCTATGGGCAGTAGCCGAGCCTTCGAGGTAGATGCAGGAAGAGACAGGGCAGACTCATCAGCCCTGATCATCATCATCAGCCTGAATACGCCCACTGCAGGGCAAATGCCTCTCCGATGTCTCTACAATCAACCCTGTCCTTTGCCACATGCGCCCATCGAATGCTTCAACCTTCTTAATCTTATCCGCCCACCTAACTTATACGCCTGCAATACGCTCACTTATGCGTTTGGGAATGACCCTGTTGACTTTGTACTCCTCGGTATGAGAAAGAAAAGGATATTGAAGGGATTAGATGAAGCGGCTTAGAACAAATGCCTCGACCAGGCGGCGCAGGTCGTGTTCGCGCATGCAGTGGTGCACGTTGGCAATCGGGCGTATAAAGCAGAGTATCTGGTGTAAAGTATATGTGAGCCGAATAATGATGGTGGTGCGCTTGCCATTGCACTGAAGAAAAAATGTAGGGAAGATTACACTCTCGTGTAAGACTGATGCCACAGCGATGCTCTTTGAGTTTGGTTCTACTAAGTTAACCGTGATTATACCCGTCGTTTCAATCTATTGTCGTCTATAGTACCCCCGTCCCCCAAGATCAACGAACACTCAGTCATCAGTGCGTACAAGAGTTTATACCATAATTCATTCGTCGTCCTGGTCGCCTACACTAGGAAATTCTTCCTCCAGTGCGTCTTCACCTCTGAAGAACCCCACCTAAACTTCATCTGTCCACGGTGAATCCTGCGCATTGTCAAGGAGTACCTCGGCTGACATGTGCGGTATTCTGTCTGACGTATCACAGAAGTCAGCTGCATCTCCTACTTTCCTTTCCAGCTAGGTCTCTTGTTGATCCGAATCAAGACCGCCTTGTTGTCGGTGTGGTATACTACAAGTGGTAGACTAATCATCTCAATGCTATTAGCATACAGCTTACCAAAGAGTAAACCTATACACGTTCCTCGAACGGTAGCGGTTAACGCTCCCCAGCTATGTGAGTAGCACTGCATACCAAATCTGTTCATCATGTGCTCAATAAGCCATCGCTCCTTTCTAACGTCAACGTTGAAGTCTCCCATAAGCAGGACGGGACCTTTGTCGCATATGCCGCGAAGCTTCGTGTAAATGAATCTCTTGTCGTTCTGTGGTTCTCCGGGAGCAATGTACAGCACGAGGAGGGTTTCGGAGTCGAACAAACGGACTTTAGTACAAACGAACTGCCAACGCCTCGCCTGTCTCGAAACCCCAACCTTTTTGTAGTAGTTGTCCTTCGCTCCGACAGGGGGCATGAGGCGTCCGTGGGTGACCTCATTACTGCGAACACAGCCACCGCTGCTCACGACGAACATGCCGCTGCGCGCGACTAACGGAACAACCGCCGGCTAAAACAGCTTCGCTCTTAATAGTCCAAGGATGCGGAGGGTAAAGAAAACTGTAATCTTTGTGCCGTCAAGCTAGATCGTGAATGGATCAGGCGACCGGGGCACACCTCCCGAGGCAGAAGGAGCAAGTGATCCGGTCTGGTCAGAGAGCAGCTCAAACCGATAGCCCGGACATGAGTCACCACTGCGTCCGCACCTGCATGGAGAGTGGTTTCTATATCGCCATGATTGTCCGTGGTCACCTTGAGGGTGATGTCATCGTTATATAAAGCATGAGACAAAGCTGGGATAGTGCGCAGAGCACGTGCCAGTGGGAAGAGGGTTATGTTGAAAAGAACAGGGGGCAAGGCAGACCCTAGGGAGGCACCCTTATCGCCAAGGAAGGAAGCAGGAGTTGAAATTTTAACGTATGAGATTTCGGCTTTGAGATGGGATAGGAAAGCGGTGACTTAAGCAGCGGGGTCAGACATGGAGGGAGGAGACGGTGCCCAGAATGGCGGTATGATGTACATTGTCGAAAGCTCCAGTAAGGTCTAGCGCGAGGACATCTCGAATGCGTTGGTGGTGGGAGGGATGGGTGGACTATTCGGGAAGAAAACCAAACATGTAGTCCGGATACATGGTGTGATCATACAGATTAGCCAGCAGGCGGGCCAGTATGACGTGCTCGAACAGCTTGACGAGACAGGAAGTGAGAGAGAGGACGCGGAGGTGTTTAAGGGCAATAGGTTTCCGGGTTTGGGGCAGAGAGACACGTGCATGCGTCCACAAGGCGGGAAGAGTGCCAGCTGCCAGTGTGTATTGATAAGGTCCGTAAGAGTTTCGAGAGAGGGGGTATCTAGGTTGCGGAATGCTCTGTTAATGATACGGTCCGCGTTTCTGCCGCAACGTTGTCAACGCAAGCATCGCCCATCTGTCGCTCCTGCCAGGGAACCAGTTATGCATAATTTCTTTCGTTACTCCCTCAGAAGTTTCGCGGCCATCCCTTGATTTTGCGGGGTAGGAGGCTAGAAGTAACACGGACAGTTGAGCGAGTTGGTACAAGGCTGTTGGTACAACGAGTTGGTTGAGCGCTTGTCCTTCGTCTTCTTTCTCTGGGTGTCCCCCGTAGCAGCGCTTTCGAAAGTTTTAAAAAGAGGCTAGAAGTGCTCTCCCTTTATTAAAGAGGCGTGGTAGTGGAGGTCTCCAGAATAACTTCGACCATCAGGGGATGTCAACCTACCACACCGCTACCTTTTGCTTTCCGCCTACATCGAAATGCGGCCTCCGCGGTCGGGCTCGCTCCCGGGTACTCCGCCTTAGTAGCCCCTGCGTCTCCGCACGAGCGCCCTAACCACCGAGCCCCCGAGCCTGCTAAGGAGCCCGTGTAGGAGAATGTAAAATGGTAGGAGGAGGAGATCATAGAGAGTTAAAGGCTCCGCAACTAACTCACTGAAAAAAAATAGCTCGAACCTTTCAAGACAGCGTCTTAATCAGGTAAAGAAAAAAAAAACACTTTTGAGAAATGGAAATACCCCAGTAATTGTCACACAACTTGGTGGACACCGGAACCGTGCCGAAAGGCAAGGGAGGAAAGTGAGAGTGAAGGAAGAGGTGCCGTAGTGGAAGACTCCGGAATAATTTCGACCACCTGGGGATCTTTACAGTGCACTGACATCGACTCGCCGCGGTGGTTCAGAGGTTAGGGCGCTAGGCTACTCAGCTGAAGTTCCCGGGTTTAAATCCGATCGCGGCAGCCGCGTTTCGATGGAGGCGAAACGCAAAGGCACCCTTGTGCGTGCGATGTCAATGCACGGTAAAGATTCCCAGGTGGAAGAAATTATTCCGGAAGCCTCCACTACGGCACCTTTTTCTCTCTTTCTTCTTTCACTCCCACCTATCTTTATTGCTTTATGCGCGGTACGGGTATCCGTCGAGATGAATAACAATTCCTGCGGTCTTTAATTTCCTGTTTTTTCCTTTATTCGTGATTTTTCTTTGGCCTTATTAGCCTCGAATCGACGAAAACTAGAAAACAAAAATAAATGAATACGACATCCCTAATGCTCCATGGTTTCGGTGACTTGGCTTCCGTCATCTATGTCATAACCGACACCTCTTTCCATTCCCTTTTCTGCTGAACTGTGTGACGAGGGCGTCGAATCTGGGAGTTTTAATGCCATAAGTAGCATACCAGGGTTCTCGCAAAGCATCCGTCCTCACTGTCCGGTCATGTTCTACTCGGCACGAGGGCGGCGCCGGTGAACACTCGCAAGGTTCGGATACACTACACGTAAATGCCCTCGGAAACAAAAGTTTGTATATCCGTCGCCGTATCTCAGTTGGTAGAGAACCGGACGTGAATTCTTGAGGTTGCGGGTTTGTATGCCACCGGAAGCATGTGGTTGTTTAAAATCAATCTCCCAGTGATGAAAACGACAAAGAAAAAAAAGATGCCCTATGCTCCTTGGTTTCAGTGACCAGAGCTTCCGGCATGTATGTCATAACGAGAACATCTTTCCATTCTGTAGTCTGCTGAACACGCACACCTATGCCTGCGTGCGTGCGTGCGTGCGCGAGTGCGCGTGTGTGCGCGTGTGTTTGTGCGTGTAGCTGAGTTGCACTGCTTAAAAGCGGGCCCGAGAAAGGCATTGAATCCCACCTCAGATTTTCCTGACCATTCATTCGACGCGCCGTTATTACTCCAACACATGCGTGGCCTACGTATTCAAGCCAGCCACCACACTCATCACCGCCATCACAGTGTGCACACGCTCTCCTATCTCTCCAGAAGAGGTCGCAATCACTCTGGCCATAGCACATCCCCACGCACGCACAGTTCTGAATCACTCAAAACGAGTCAATAAAATATTTTCTACGAGCCCAGATTATCTTCCCGCCGCATTCCTCCTCCGCGGCTGCACTCTCGACCGGGCTGTAAGCTTAGTGTGGATGCGTGCCCGCGGGGGGAACTCTGGTAACGAAGGGGTGTCCGGTTAGCCCGAGGCCTAACCAACCGCACTGCCGGCCCTTCGAACCCGGATTCTCTCGCCGAGACCCCCAATCGTATCCTAAATCGCCAACTGCTACAAGGAGATAAGACGGGTGTACCTGCCTCCCCACCTCGACCACGAACAATCGAAAGCCACCATGCTTCGCAGACTACAGACTGGTACTATTCTCAGTCATTACCGACTCTATCTCATCACAGGCGGGGAATGAGACCCCATCTCCTAATTGCGACCACAGAGCGTTCGCCACTCAGGCACACATCTTGTGGAGATGAGAGGGTAACCAGCCCTCCAAGACATTACTGCCATCTCCTTCCTCTGAGGTTTGGAACTAACTTCGGGTATAATCAGACAAGAAGACACAAATGGCAGGCGTCTCGTGGGGCCAACACGCCACACTTGGCTCACCTGCCAACATTACCAACCCTGAAGTGGCATATAAAATTGTTTCTCCTGCTCTGTCTGTTATTTTTTGGCGACCCGCGTAGAAAGGACGTGACGTGGTTTTATGTAACCTTTACGGACGAGGCCTGGATATTTTCTCCTTAGTACATGACTAACATAACAGGAGCCGCCGCGGTGGCTGAGTGGTTATGGAACTCGGCTGCTGGCCCGAAAGACGCGGGTTCGGTCCCGACCGCCGCTGCCGAATTTCGATGAAGGCGAAATTATAGAGGCCCCAGTACTGTGCGATGTCGGTGCACGTAAAAGAACCCCAGGTTGTCGAAATTTCCGGAGCCCTTCACTACGGCGTCCCTCATAGCCTGAGTCGCTTTGGGACGTTAAACCCATAAACCAAACCAGACATAGCAGCGGTGGTCAGTGTCTACGCTCTGCTGTTTGGGTGCAAGCCGAGCTGAGCACAGAAAATTACTCCCGCGGATGATTATCGTATCTCAGAACCTAAAATTAACGTTAGCGGCTTATTTCATCTTGACATCTCAAGAGTACTTCTCGCAGGTTACAATAAAGAAAATTAATCCTGGCTTGTTTTCTGAGGTGCGGAACTAGAATGTTGTCGCTCCATAACTCTGACATCCGTGACTCTCGCCAGCGGCAAAATGATCCTTTGACAGCAACTTTTCCCGGCATGCTAAACACCACGAAGCGGCTGAACAAAACGTGAAATGTGAAGCCACTGCTGTCTTCTTATGAGGCGAATTTCCCTGACGGCGCCAAAGTGAAAAAAGTTTTTGTGGTGAACACTAACAAGGAAGGAACATCAAAGGACGCAACGCAGCACTCGCTTACTTATCACTCTTAATTCGAATCACCACTTCTATACGTGCACGACAGCATCCTCTGAAGAAAAAAAAGCAAATAAATTCAAACCAAGAAAAAGCGAACAAAATGGCATACACACTGGTAAGCGCGCAGCAACCCCAACAAGAAAGACATAGGTTGAATTAAACATTTTCTGAATCAGAAACACATAACAAGCACTGCCAAAAATGCGATGAGAAATCGAGCATGAACACTGCATGTATTTTGCATTAAATTAAGAAACTTCTTTTGAGTTTCTTGGAGACAAGGACAGACATATAGATCGTGATCTGAAAGCTCTGGAGATGTTACACTGGTTGTCTTCCAGTAATATCGTAGTTATATTTCTAAACAGGTTCTTTCTATTGGTCGGCACTTGGAACCAGCTTTCCAGACAAGCTTCAAGTTTCAAGTTGAAAATTATTTACCTGCATCAGCAGCCCAATCTTCTAGTCCCTCTAAAACACGATTAATAGCGTTACAAAACAAAGAACACCAATCGGGTCCAAGGTGCAGAGCCGGGACGGCACCGCCCACCTCCCGGCTGTGTACCTTCTTTCCGTTCAAGATCGCCACGAATCATCATCGCACACACTCTCGCAGCTCCGGTGACACCATCGCACAGCTGAGCCTCATCTGCGGGTCCCCTAGTTCTTGGAAGAATCTGCCTTGACGTCGTTGCCATCATCACCGCTGGCCCCGCTGCCGTTGTCACCAAAGTCGGGTGCGAACCTTCGCGTATCGCATACGCGCAAGGACGTCAGTGCTGCTGAACTTACTGAACTCGCTGCACGGCGCCACCCGGGAGTAGCACAACCAAGCTAGCGGCCTTCATGCATGAAGCTCTAAACGGCGCCTCCGCCAGGCACACGTGGGAGGGGGGGAGGTTGCTGAACTGCGCGACACCAGCGCTAATCCTCTTTGGCTATGGCGACGACTCGCCACTGTACACTTGCCGCCACAACGTGCAGCTGACTTATCACTGCCCCTGTGCGCTGCTGCTGTTTCGCTCACACGAGCTCGCCTTGCTGCCGCGCCCTCCGCTGACTGGCCGTACCCGAAGGGGGAAGTCTATTAAAGGTGTATCCAGACGACGGACCACAGACCTGTTTTGGCCCGCGGACTAGCGATCACGTGGGGTTTCGCTTCCGGTCTGCGAGGTCCGCGCATGGTCCGCGGGCCGGATCGCGCGAGAAATGCGAGAGCATATTTTTCTGGCGGTGGACCACGGACTTTTTAGCCTATTCGCACACATCGAGTCTGGCAACTACACCACACTGGTCTTTCCCGGCTTGGTGCTCCCGGCAGTCGAGGCGACACCAGCGAAAGTAGTTTTGTTTCCACTGTTAACATATCAATGTGGTCGGACGACGCTACGTTTCACTTTTTAGCCTTAGTACAGCTTGATGGCTCGTTCATAATCGGGCATTCGGCAGCGACAGCGAGCGAAATTAGTAGCAACGTCGGCGCTCGCGACGTACACAGGTATGGTTAGAAAAGAACAATTGATGCGGTCTACGTGCCATAAGCGTATGCACTATCATGTACGCTAAACGCAGGTATTTTTCGGCACGCTACAGCACTTCTCGTGTGTCTCTGACACATCTGAACATCGATCACATTTCCCACATTTAGTTCAGCGTATGCAAACACACACGGAAGGATACGCTCAGCCTTGTGGCGCCATCTAGTTTTTAGAACGGGTAACTATTTCTGTCAACAAACATACGCTCCGCTTAAGCCTAGAAGGGGCCCAATCGTCACTCTAAATAAAAAAATAAAGCAAATATTTTACTCATACGTCTTCATATAGGCGAGGTGAGACCAAGCGAGAAATGGGTGCGCCATTTATTGCCAGTGAACGCAACAAAAAAGGCAGTAACAACGAGGAATCCAGTCCGAAGCGAGTGGTCCAGCTTGGAAGCGCGCCGCCATATTTGCCACCGTGGGAATGCAACTTTCTCCTCACCGCGGCATAAATGTGTCCCATACCGATCGAGTTTTCCGCGGGGTATTTAGGCGGATCTCTGCCGCGGATTCCGCTTGTTCTCGCCGCCGAATGTCGAAGCGTGAGACGAGCGTTGCTGCAGGGTGATCACAGAGGCTTGGCCCGCCTTGTCGTCTGCTCTTTTGGTCCGTCGTGTGGATGCTGTCGCCGGCCAGACCCGGCCGGGCCACGCACGGTCGACCCCACGTGACCGGTCCGCAGGCCAGTCCGTGGCCCGCCGTCTGGATACACCTTTAGTGACGTTCTTCCACGGTGACAGGGCTGGCTGGAGGAAGCCGCTGGTTTGCGGTCCTCGAGCGACGTTACCACAGGCGTCGAGGGAAACAATCATGCTTCTGTTATCGCTAAACAAATGCCTAAGGTCTTTGTCTTGCTTGCGCGTACAACTACACACTTGACTGTGTTGTAAACATGGGCGTTTGCTTTTCGTCTCAGAGCAATCCCTTCCTTGCAATAAAGGCTTTATTCATTTTATTCCATAAAACCTGGCCACTGCGGCCGTCAATTAAATCAGCCAAATCATATTAAGAAAATAAATGTATTTTTTATGGCTTCGCGGACTTCTTTAATTTAACTATCGCATACCGCAAAAATGACTGAGGAAAAATACAGAGGTAAATGCACGGCTTATTACGCTTTTATACAAACCTTTTGATTTGGCTTTCGGAATTTCGGGCTTGTCGAAAGGCAAGATAACTTTTTAGAAAGCCAAGTGCGCGATGCGCTTTGTCTTGTCTTTTGTTTGTGCTTACCAAATCAGTTTTCTTCGAATGTTATTTCGAGATGAACCCCTTTGCTCGTCACTTCTTGTATAGCGGGAGTCTGCTTGCACACGGGAATTTACCTTTTTACGTTCCTCAGAAACGGACCTCGTGAAGGCCAGGACCTCATGTCGAGCTTGGCGGAACAAGCACGGACAAAGTAGAGTGACAATACAGCGGCCCCAGGCCGGGCTTTGGCTTCAAAATGCGGCCCTTGAAGTGCTGTGGTCGCTGCAAGTGCTGCAAAGCTGCTTGTGAAATGCGATCGCTGATATACAGATTCCTAACGGTATGTTCATTACGTGGTTAAAAATGCTGAATGAAAACCTGAAAAACTTAATCAGGAGTCGGAAAGCAGGTATCATTTTCCGACTTCATGATATATACGACCTGGCACCGTTGCAAATCGCCGGAGCTTTGTTGACAAAAATGGACAAAATTGAATACTAATTGGGGCAGAAATGGGAAAGGTTAGGGATTTCAAAATGGATGGATACGCTCACAAAGTAGCAAGCGCAAAAATGTTTAATGAAAATATCTGAACCGAGAAGCAAATCGCGAGCGCGCTCCTTTCACAGCATACAGCATTTGTCAAAAGTAAAGAGCCCAATTAGTTTGCTTTTAAGCTGCGTAGTGATGATGATGGATTTTATTGGTTCAAGAACACCATTTTACAAATAGTTACAGAGATCCATGATATTTTTGTCCACTCAAGGTGTGCCAGAGAGCCATTTCCTATGCATTTCACAACAGATAAGCCGAGCACCAGGCCAGGGGAAAACTTGCACCCTTTGTATCACCGATGTACCCGGCGGCCCTGGAGATTGAATCCTGAAGCCCTGCAGTGGGGTTCTTGCTAAGTCTGCTGTCGTCCTAGCTCTTGGAGGTTTGAGAACCGTTTTGAACAGTTATGACGCATAAAAAAAGCACACTGCCACTCGGTAGGAGGAAACGATCTCGACTCTACCCATCTGGCAAACGTTGCACATGTTCTCGAAAATGTAACGACTTTGTGTCAAGTCTGCGTACCCGCGAAAAGCGAAGTTTTGAATGGTCTATCTCATAGGCGTTGAAATGATGCGCTACGAGCAAGAAAAAGATCGCAAGGGAATACCTTTAGCAGTTGACACTGAATGGCAGTATCAATTTGCAATTTCACGCTGTAGTCCCGAAAAATATTCGGTGCTGCAGCTTGCTGCGGCTGCCAGTATGGAAACTTGGATTCACATGGATCTCAACAGAGCGAACTTCGAGCGTCTCCAAAAATGGTTGTGCTGTTCTCTCGAAGGCTGATTTGTCAACAGAAACTAAGATTTATCGAAATGGCATCGGCTCTAACTACTTCCCAAAAATATTTTAATACATGCAGTTATAATGCACACGTTTTTGTTTGGAAAGAGGGACAAGCACCTTCGATTCGATCAACTGTTTAAACGATGCCTGAAAACAGGTTTGGGTAGAAAACCAACACATGCTATTATAAGCGTAGCACTTAAATTCCGTCGCTACGTGAATGAATGTCTTGTGTAAAAAGCGATCTCCGTATCGACGTGAAAAAATCCTGTCGTGCGAAGTGAAAACGAGATCTATCGAAAACTATCGAAAGGGTCCGATTCTATTCGCGGCCTGTCCGGTGCCAGTGCTTCTTAGCGCCCTCAGCTGCGTCTCAGGTCTGAGACTGATAAAATGCTCAGGTCGTCTCGAGTTGCACACCGCCGGACGCAGTGGAGGTGAACGCTACTTTCTGACCAGGGTCCAACCCTTATTATTTCATGCTGAGTACCAACCCCACTGCAAAATGAATATAGCTCCTATAGTCGGGTACAAGTCAAGAATGCAGCGGCAAATTCTCAGAGAAGATTAAGCAAACGGCTTCGACCGTTTGCGGTGATGTCGCGGTTCTGCTAGCGATATATCGCAAGCGGCTTGCAGGATTTCCCGTGAAAAGGAATCAACCACTACGTCATGAAATCCGAACGACGCCATTTGCTGGAGGTGGCGGTGTTCTTGAGTTGTATTCGAATGTAGCATTAACGATAGCAAGTGACAAGAATTAGGTTGGGAGAGAAACTTTGGTGCCTTTCCAGAACTATACCCGCACAGTAACCTCATTAAGTGAAAAAAAAATGGTATAATAGGCAAGAGCTCAGTTAAACAATCGGCGTTAGCCGGTGGCTGACGCTTCATGTGCTCTCGCTCCAGCGCGGCCATCCTAGCGCGAACTCGTCCGCGATGTCAGCTGAAAAAATTCAGATTGCCCTCTGGGAATATTTGCCTGCGCTACTCTAGCTCCTCGCGAGGTCTTGGCCGCCCGCCATTCATTTATTTATTTATTTATTTATTTATTTGAACATACTGCTGGCCTCACATTTGAGGCCGTCGCAGGAGTGGGACATCACATACACTAAAATAACACAGGTCAAGTAAGTGCCAACACAAAGGCGATCGTAGTCCAACAAGGCAATATGCATTATACAAAAGGTAAAATAAAATAGCAAAACAGGAGCAAGTAGCATATTTGAGGACTTGGTAAGGGTACGCTGCTGATCGGATTCTCGTTCGACAAGCCTCGCGAGCACGACGACTGCCCTCTGCGTCTCCCTTAGCAGTGCAGCGCGACACTTGCTCTGCCTTCCGCGCACTGTGGATTTTCGGTCTTTTATTTTGTTGTTTGGCCACCAGAAGGGGGAATCTCTGATGAGCTCTCTTTCCCGAGCACTTCGCTCTCGAGCTGCACAAGCACAGAACTGATTAGACCGGCTGACTTGGCTGGTAGCCTTCGCGGCTCCTTCATCGAGTTCCACGCGCTAAATGTTTTACATTTTTCTCTCAACCACAGCGTTTCTTGAGTATCTTGGCCTTATTTCTCTCATAGCAGTCCTGGTTTTTTCTTGTTCTTCACTCATTTCTCTCCTGCCCAGTGTTTATCTCTTCTTTCAGTCCCTGTGACCAAAACAGCTTACGTGTATTTTCTCTCCTACTTCTTTCCTTCTATCTCCGATCACCGGCCTTCCATTTGTTATATCATCTTGCTTTCCTGGCGGCTCCGAGTAGAGAACTTGGACTGGCTTCATCCACGCTACAGCTCGGGGTGTGCACTGTATAACGGCTCACGCTGTAAAATCAAGCCCGCCCGGCTAAATGCCGCAGATAATTACCGGTGGAGTAGCTGACGGCACAAAATGAAAGTATTGTTGAGTTGGTAACTGGTTCACTGCGTTTGAATTTAGTTTCTAAAGGACTTTACTGTCAGGGATAGCATTAAGGTGTGCTTGTAAACAAGTGGGAGGTACCCCTGCATCATTTGCAACTAGCCGCTGATTGGTTGAGAGGATATGCGACCCGATGTACAGTCCCAAATTATTGATCTGTGAATGACTGCCACAAAAAGGCAATTTTTGGGGAAATTTACACTACGCAGACGTGGTGGTCAAGCGATAAAGAGCTCAAGCCTGGCACGACAGCAGGTGTTAGCACAAAAAACAGTTTTTTTTTGTGCCACCAGCGATTCTCAGAACGCGAACGGAGCAACCACACCCCGAGCTACAACGCACTTATAGTCTTCTGGGTCCTTCGAGAAACGAGACAGCCTTCTGACTATTTAATGAAGGCAGGCAGACGTGTTGTTAGCCAGAAAAATGAATGGGTCATAAAAAAGGTCGTGTTTTTTCGCAATGCTGCTGTCACAAAATTTGGCGCGTATTCGAAAAAAAAACGGTGCTGCGCGTAAGCAATCGCACCCCCGCGTGGTAAAAGAAAAAAAAACAGCTGGGAAGGACCCCAAGAGAGCGCGTAAACCTTGCGTAGGCTTTTCACTCAGCTCGCCGGCGCTGCGCCAAAGTAAACATAGCCACGCGCAGCGTCGATTTCTCTAGAATCTCAGAGAAGGTTCTGCTCGTTGTCGACCGAAAGGAGGTAACCTTGTCCGCGCTAAAGTCATGCCCTCTTTCCTTCGCTCCGGCGCCGATGACTCCGCGTGGCGAGAATGACCTAGATTTTTCTGGACGGTGATTTCCGCGCTCGACCAATGGGGTCGCGGACCCGGCGCGAGAAGGAGAAGGAGCTTGTACAGTTCATACTGCGTGTATGTGCGCGCCTGCTTTGGCGCGAAGAACAAACAGACGCGGGCTGCGCCCATAGATGAGGGGCTGCAACCGCTGTATGTTAGCCCGAGCCGCCGTTTAAGCTTCCGAGAAGCGTGCCCGCTCGACTCCCGGGAAGACATCACTCGTCCAGCCACTGACCAGCGAGGCAACGTGCGCCAGTCTGCGGATCGGCCCCGTCGTGCTCCTCAGGTCGTCGGACTGTCGCAGTGCCCGGTGAACAAATTGTGTTTTGTTTATTTGTCTCTCTGCGTTAGTGCACTTTAGGTGCTAAGGTTCTGCTAAATTGTAATCTCTCTCGATTGTTACTTTGCATGAGTCGCTTTGTATTTGTAAATCACTTTGTATCTGATCTTATACGAGTGATAGTGAAATCCTTTGTATCGTCTCTTCGCTGTATAAACTTTGTTTTGCTTTGTGAACCTTTGGCTCTGACCCATTCTCTGGCTTGCGACCGGCGAAAACTGGGCACCAAACGACCAACCCTCTTGTCACTTGGTAGCTGGTCTCTGGCTGAGCTTGCCACACTTAGTCGAGGGCATCTACTCTGTGACAGAGACCGTTACTCCCACACGCTGTAAGGGTGTCTCGGAGCGCATGCAAAAGTGTGCAAAGTGGTGACAGCAGCTGACTGGAGGGAGACAATGAGGAGCTCGAAAACGCTAGAGTATCATACATAGTGCTTAATCAGAGCAATAACAATAATGCTATGCCCATGTTTCATAAAATACAAATTTGAGACTTTCGCCGCTAACATAAATATTGTACAAAAATATTATCAAGAAAACTTCATTGAACAGGCACGACTACGCATCCAATATGAAGTACATTTTTTTCCGTGTTGTGGGGTCACACTATAAAGAATTTTTTGCTTTTCCTGACAACAAGGCTTCATTAAAGAGAGCAAGCAAAAGACGCAGGAGAGAGAAGAGATGAGGAACACACAGTGACAGGAAGTTATTACTGTGCGAAATTATGACAGAATTTTATAATAAAACATGCGTTTAATAATTATCTCTGTACACACATTTGATCTTAATGTCGTCGATGCAGCCATCCCCTACTAAGGATGAGCATTTCTTTAACGCGTGTGGCGAAGTGAATTGGTTGGCTAAGAAGGTGGCTAGTGAGCTGAGGAATTTGATCTTTGAGGTTGAGGCATCATGGCATACATTATGCAGGTCCGCGTACTCCATGCCCATGAGTGCCAAGCCGTACTTTAGCGAAGTATAATTCTTCTTCACCTCGCAGAGCTGTTGACAGAAAAGCAGAAATGTTAGTGAATGGTCTATTGCAGCCCAAATTTTAATCTACCTTATGCCACATATTCTCTCGTTATCTGAGGGGACATGATATACATAACACTAAATAGAGAGGGGAAGCGGTCTTTCTTATTTCTTTGTAAGAATCCTATTTCTTTTGGGACTGCATTACGATATCTTGGTGCTTGAATCGTTCAACATTTATAGAATGATCAAGTGGTTTGCAGAGCTTTGCGAGACACTGCAGGAAATCACCTTGGTGCCTCGAAATCCGAATTTGCATATCGCTGCATAACGTTCTTAACATGCCGAACATTCTTTAAGTAGTAAAGCAGGATGGCGGTTGTCATCTCTTTAAGCATATATTTTGCGGGTATCTGTGGCGATGCTGCCCTCTGTTCAACAGCAAAAAACTTATTACTGCCAAAATTCGAGTTGACAATGACATATTTTTCCTGGCGTTGGATTCAGACTTGACGTCATGACGAAGAACGGAACATGATCACTGTCTGGAAGTGAACGGCGGTGTAGCGTTGCCTCCGAGATCAGGGCTACAAAACCGGTTTCCAGCGCAGTTTTCGTTAGAAAAACGGTGCTGCGTCGGCGATGGCTTTTTTACATGCCTGCGTTTTTTTCCGCCTTATAAAACATACATTTTCAGTCAGAACAGTGCCTTGATCATTTGAGCATGGCAATGAATTGATTCGGGCCAATTTTAAATTGTACAAAGCGGAGCTTCAGTATATATTTCTCACTGACATCATATATATATATATATATATATATATATATATATATATATATATATATATATATATATATATATATATATATATATATTGTTACGTCTCGCCTTCGACGCGCGGTATAGCCGGCGCGGATGCAACGGACGCCGCGGCTTCGTTCATCGCGGCCGCAACGCCTCCCGCCAAGCGCGTCCAGGCAGGTTTCAGTGCCACGTGTCGTCGTGCGTGCGTGTGTGTGTGTGTGCATGTTTTGCCCACGCTTGTCAAAGCGCGGCAGCCGGGGAGAGGAGCTCCCCAACTGGGAGGCGAGGAGGTCCGACCGGCGCCGGCCTGGCGGACGCGCCCGTCACGCCTGAACATGTTCATGCGTCGCCGTCTTGTGCGACTCATCCCAAGCCGCTCCTTCTTGCCCTCGACTCCGAGGGTATATAAAGAGAGCTGCCCCGGACGCCAACGAGAGACTTCGATTTCTTCCTGCGAGTAACGTGGTCGCCCTGACCGGCTGCTCTTTTGCGATGCCAGAATAAACAAGTTGTTCTGTTGCCAGTCGACTCATCCTTTGCCGGGACCTTCGGATGTTTCCTGCTTTGCCCCAGGCCGCCAGGCCAACGCTACCCTTGGGGCTTGCAACCCAGATGCAACAACTGGTTGCCAGCGGTGAGATCCCGACAACGGAGGCCAGCAGCGAAGATATGCGTTCAACTGTATGCTGAGCAGCACAACGACCATCCGGGAGCAGTGCAACGAGCCCTGTGTGATGACTGGTTGCCTGCAGCGGAACGACTGCGCTGAATTCTTGGCTGCGAGGTTTGGTGAGTGCGGGACTTTCTTCTTCTGAGTTTTGCCAGGCTTTTGTTAGTGTCAGAAACAGAGCTGGTAATTGTGTTGTCGTTGCTGCCGGGTTAGTTTGCGGCAAGACAATAGTAGGCAGTAGAGAAAGCAGCATTCGGAGCAGCCATGGATTTGAAGTCGTTGCGCAAACCGAAATTGCTGGAGCTTGCAAGAGAGCTGGGTCTGGATGTCTCAGACAAACTCAGAAAACCAGAACTGCTAAGGGCTATTCTTGAGTTGGAGGCTGAGGATGACGAGCTGTCGGAATGCCTTGAGACCATTGAGGAGAGGGAGCAAAAAGAGAAAGACGAGCGCGAACGTAAAGAGCAAAAAGAGGAGCGCGAGCGTAAAGAGCAAAAAGAGAAAGACGAGCGCGAACGTAAAGATCAAAAAGATAAAGAGAAAGAAGAGCGCGCTTTGGAAATGAAGCGTCTCGAGGTAGAGATGGAACGCGCTCTTAATGGAAGTCAGGCACACGGTGCAGGAGAACGGGTATCGTTCAAAATGACTGACCTGATGCGGCCGTTTAAGCTTGGAGAGGACATTGGTTTGTTCCTGGTTAACTTTGAGCGAACGTGCGAGAAGCAGGGGTTCTCTCGGGAAACGTGGCCACAGCGCTTGCTCACTTTGTTACCCGCTGAGGCGGCCGACGTAGTCGCTCGCTTGAAGAGAGAGGAGGCAGAGGATTTCGACCAAGTGAAATCAAGTCTGCTAAAAAAGTACAGGCTGTCAGCGGAGGCGTTCCGTCGGAAGTTTCGGGAAAATGAAAAAGGCAGAAATGAGTCATATACAGAGTTTGCCTACAGGCTTATGTCAAACATGCAGGAGTGGCTCAAAGAAGAGAAAGCGTTTGGTGACCACGAGAAAATTCTGCAGTGTTTCGAGCTGGAACAGTTTTATAGTCGGTTACCTGAGAACGTGCGGTACTGGGTCTTGGATAGGCCAGACGTTAGTACAGTGGCTAAAGCCGCCGAGCTAGCCGAGGAGTTTGTGACGCGTCGGGCTCGCGGAGCTAAGGACGGTCAAAAGGGTGAATTTGGCTCCAAGTCTGAGAGGCCGAAGTTCACACCCATGAGAGCAAGGGGGGACACGCGTAGTGCGGATGCGAGTGAAAGCAGTCCGACGGAACGTAAGGAGACGGCGGCAGCCGAAGCCGAACGCAGAAAGCGGTTCGAGGCGAGGCAAGCGCGCGTGTGTTATACGTGCCAGAAGCCGGGTCACTTTTCGGCGCAGTGTCCAGAAACAAAAAGAGAAGTCATGTGTTTGTCATTATGTAGCACTGACGAGAACATGAAGCTTCTCGAGCCTTACATGCGAGACTTCCTCGTGAACGGGAAAGAGTGCCGAGTGCTTCGTGATTCCGCAGCTACAATGGATGTAGTTCACCCCTCTTACGTAGAACCCGATATGTTCACGGGCGAGTGCGCATGGATCAAGCAAGCCGTGGAAGCTCATAGCGTGTGTCTGCCCGTAGCAAAAGTGCTTATTGAAGGACCTTTCGGAGCACTTGAGACTGAGGCCGTAGTGTCATCTAGGCTGCCCCCCCAGTACCCGTACCTATTTTCGAACAGGTCCGATCACCTCCTGCGCGAGAAGGGGCTTTTGTTTGGTGAGGCTAGCGTTCAGGCCTTAACCAGACCGAGAGTTCGGGAGCTCGCTGCAAAGGCGGTAGTTGCGGGGCCGACGTTGTCGAACAATGAGAAAGGGTCGGAGGCGCAGCAAGCTGATATTCAGAGCACGTCCGAACTGAATAAAATTGAGCCTGTAGCGTTGAAGGCACCAGGTACTGGAGAGGAAATGCCCGACAAGGGAAAGTTAGAAGAGCTTCCGGTCGAGCTTCCGGGACTAAGCTCAGTGACGAACAGGGAAGACACTGATCAGGTCATTAGTGACTTACTCAGTAAAGCACCGCTGTCGCCTGAGCAGAAAACCGAACTACACCAACTCTTACAAGAGTTTCAAGGTCAGTTCTCTGAGAGGCCTGGTAGGACTTCTGTCCTTACTCATAATATAGAACTTACCTCCCCAGAGCCAGTACGATCCAAGGCGTACCGGGTGTCACCCCGCCAGCGCGATATTATGGAGGCTGAGGTAAAGAAAATGCTACAGCTCGGTGTTATTGAAGCGGGTGAGAGTGATTATACCTCCCCTTTGATTTTAGTTGAGGTACCGGGCAAGGAACCTCGTCCTTGCGTCGACTACCGCAGGCTTAATTCCATTACTAAGGATCAAATTTATCCGATCCCTAACATCGAGGAGCGCCTTGAGAAAGTTAGTAGCGCTCAGTTTATTTCCACCCTAGATCTTGTCAGGGGTTATTGGCAGGTTCCACTTACAGAAGAGGCTAGTAGGTATGCGGCGTTCATTTCACCAATGGGAACATTCCGTCCTAAAGTTTTGAGTTTTGGTTTGAAGAACGCGCCATACTGCTTTTCAAGCCTCATGGACAAAGTGTTGCGGGGACAGGAAGAATTCGCTTTACCGTATTTAGACGACGTAGCGATATTCTCCGCCTCCTGGTCTGAGCATATGGCACACTTGCGGGCAGTGCTAACCCGCCTGCGCGAAGCGGGCTTGACAGTCAAGGCTCCCAAGTGCCAATTAGCACAGGCCGAGGTTGTCTACCTCGGTCACGTGATTGGACAGGGTCGTCGCCGCCCCTCTGAAATAAAGGTGGCCGCTGTGCGAGACCTCCCGCAACCGCGCACGAAGGCCGATATTCGGTCGTTCTTGGGTGTCGCCGGCTACTATCAGAGGTACATCCCCAGGTACTCCGATATCGCGGCTCCCCTGACGGATGCTCTAAGAAAAACAGAGCCCCAAACAGTCGTCTGGAGCGAGACAAAGGAGAGAGCTTTTAGCGCCCTAAAGAGCGCCCTAACAAGCCAGCCTGTGCTACGATCGCCAGACTATACCAAAGGGTTCGTTGTTCAGTGCGATGCTAGTGAGCGAGGCATGGGCGTTGTACTGTGCCAAAGGGACAATGGAGAAGTGGAACACCCCGTCCTGTATGCTAGTCGTAAGCTGACCTGTCGTGAGCAGGCGTACAGCGCCACCGAGAAAGAGTGTGCGTGTCTCGTGTGGGCCGTTCAGAAATTGTCATGCTACCTAGCCGGCTCGAGGTTTATCATTGAGACGGATCACTGCCCTCTCCAATGGCTGCAGACCATATCTCCCAAAAATGGCCGCCTCCTGCGCTGGAGCCTCGCTTTGCAACAATATTCCTTTGAGGTGCGTTACAAAAAGGGGAGTCTCAACGGTAACGCCGATGGCTTAAGTCGAAGCCCCTAACGTGGGAATCCGCCTCAAAGTTGTTGGTTACTGATGTTTTCTTCCTGAGGCAGGATTTTTAACATATTGCTTTTGTTTAGTGTTTCAAAGTGATTATGTGCTTTCTAGTGCAATTTTCCAATTTGTGGACGCGTTCTGAGTGCTGCTTGACTACTGTAAGGAACTAGGCAGTAGTATAAAAGGGGAAAGAGCCTGGCAGAGCTTAGTGAGGGTTGTCTCGCGCTTGCTGGGAACGAGCACAAAAATGGCAACTCTCCCGAAGTGACTTTGCAGTGTCCTATGTGATCCTGAACCCGAGAACGAGGCCTTCTCTGTGCGCTGCGCTCAAGCAACGTCGAGGGACGATCGGTTTCGATTACGAGCATCATCGAGCGACATCCCTCTGGACAGCGGATGCAGTCCCCTGACCATCGGGATCTCCTTCTCCCGGCGGGGCGGTCTGTTACGTCTCGCCTTCGACGCGCGGTATAGCCGGCGCGGATGCAACGGACGCCGCGGCTTCGTTCATCGCGGCCGCAACGCCTCCCGCCAAGCGCGTCCAGGCAGGTTTCAGTGCCACGTGTCGTCGTGCGTGCGTGTGTGTGTGTGTGCATGTTTTGCCCACGCTTGTCAAAGCGCGGCAGCCGGGGAGAGGAGCTCCCCAACTGGGAGGCGAGGAGGTCTGACCGGCGCCGGCCTGGCGGACGCGCCCGTCACGCCTGAACATGTTCATGCGTCGCCGTCTTGTGCGACTCATCCCAAGCCGCTCCTTCTTGCCCTCGACTCCGAGGGTATATAAAGAGAGCTGCCCCGGACGCCAACGAGAGACTTCGATTTCTTCCTGCGAGTAACGTGGTCGCCCTGACCGGCTGCTCTTTTGCGATGCCAGAATAAACAAGTTGTTCTGTTGCCAGTCGACTCATCCTTTGCCGGGACCTTCGGATGTTTCCTGCTTTGCCCCAGGCCGCCAGGCCAACGCTACCCTTGGGGCTTGCAACCCAGATGCAACAACTGGTTGCCAGCGGTGAGATCCCGACAACGGAGGCCAGCAGCGAAGATATGCGTTCAACTGTATGCTGAGCAGCACAACGACCATCCGGGAGCAGTGCAACGAGCCCTGTGTGATGACTGGTTGCCTGCAGCGGAACGACTGCGCTGAATTCTTGGCTGCGAGGTTTGGTGAGTGCGGGACTTTCTTCTTCTGAGTTTTGCCAGGCTTTTGTTAGTGTCAGAAACAGAGCTGGTAATTGTGTTGTCGTTGCTGCCGGGTTAGTTTGCGGCAAGACAATAGTAGGCAGTAGAGAAAGCAGCATTCGGAGCAGCCATGGATTTGAAGTCGTTGCGCAAACCGAAATTGCTGGAGCTTGCAAGAGAGCTGGGTCTGGATGTCTCAGACAAACTCAGAAAACCAGAACTGCTAAGGGCTATTCTTGAGTTGGAGGCTGAGGATGACGAGCTGTCGGAATGCCTTGAGACCATTGAGGAGAGGGAGCAAAAAGAGAAAGACGAGCGCGAACGTAAAGAGCAAAAAGAGGAGCGCGAGCGTAAAGAGCAAAAAGAGAAAGACGAGCGCGAACGTAAAGATCAAAAAGATAAAGAGAAAGAAGAGCGCGCTTTGGAAATGAAGCGTCTCGAGGTAGAGATGGAACGCGCTCTTAATGGAAGTCAGGCACACGGTGCAGGAGAACGGGTATCGTTCAAAATGACTGACCTGATGCGGCCGTTTAAGCTTGGAGAGGACATTGGTTTGTTCCTGGTTAACTTTGAGCGAACGTGCGAGAAGCAGGGGTTCTCTCGGGAAACGTGGCCACAGCGCTTGCTCACTTTGTTACCCGCTGAGGCGGCCGACGTAGTCGCTCGCTTGAAGAGAGAGGAGGCAGAGGATTTCGACCAAGTGAAATCAAGTCTGCTAAAAAAGTACAGGCTGTCAGCGGAGGCGTTCCGTCGGAAGTTTCGGGAAAATGAAAAAGGCAGAAATGAGTCATATACAGAGTTTGCCTACAGGCTTATGTCAAACATGCAGGAGTGGCTCAAAGAAGAGAAAGCGTTTGGTGACCACGAGAAAATTCTGCAGTGTTTCGAGCTGGAACAGTTTTATAGTCGGTTACCTGAGAACGTGCGGTACTGGGTCTTGGATAGGCCAGACGTTAGTACAGTGGCTAAAGCCGCCGAGCTAGCCGAGGAGTTTGTGACGCGTCGGGCTCGCGGAGCTAAGGACGGTCAAAAGGGTGAATTTGGCTCCAAGTCTGAGAGGCCGAAGTTCACACCCATGAGAGCAAGGGGGGACACGCGTAGTGCGGATGCGAGTGAAAGCAGTCCGACGGAACGTAAGGAGACGGCGGCAGCCGAAGCCGAACGCAGAAAGCGGTTCGAGGCGAGGCAAGCGCGCGTGTGTTATACGTGCCAGAAGCCGGGTCACTTTTCGGCGCAGTGTCCAGAAACAAAAAGAGAAGTCATGTGTTTGTCATTATGTAGCACTGACGAGAACATGAAGCTTCTCGAGCCTTACATGCGAGACTTCCTCGTGAACGGGAAAGAGTGCCGAGTGCTTCGTGATTCCGCAGCTACAATGGATGTAGTTCACCCCTCTTACGTAGAACCCGATATGTTCACGGGCGAGTGCGCATGGATCAAGCAAGCCGTGGAAGCTCATAGCGTGTGTCTGCCCGTAGCAAAAGTGCTTATTGAAGGACCTTTCGGAGCACTTGAGACTGAGGCCGTAGTGTCATCTAGGCTGCCCCCCCAGTACCCGTACCTATTTTCGAACAGGTCCGATCACCTCCTGCGCGAGAAGGGGCTTTTGTTTGGTGAGGCTAGCGTTCAGGCCTTAACCAGACCGAGAGTTCGGGAGCTCGCTGCAAAGGCGGTAGTTGCGGGGCCGACGTTGTCGAACAATGAGAAAGGGTCGGAGGCGCAGCAAGCTGATATTCAGAGCACGTCCGAACTGAATAAAATTGAGCCTGTAGCGTTGAAGGCACCAGGTACTGGAGAGGAAATGCCCGACAAGGGAAAGTTAGAAGAGCTTCCGGTCGAGCTTCCGGGACTAAGCTCAGTGACGAACAGGGAAGACACTGATCAGGTCATTAGTGACTTACTCAGTAAAGCACCGCTGTCGCCTGAGCAGAAAACCGAACTACACCAACTCTTACAAGAGTTTCAAGGTCAGTTCTCTGAGAGGCCTGGTAGGACTTCTGTCCTTACTCATAATATAGAACTTACCTCCCCAGAGCCAGTACGATCCAAGGCGTACCGGGTGTCACCCCGCCAGCGCGATATTATGGAGGCTGAGGTAAAGAAAATGCTACAGCTCGGTGTTATTGAAGCGGGTGAGAGTGATTATACCTCCCCTTTGATTTTAGTTGAGGTACCGGGCAAGGAACCTCGTCCTTGCGTCGACTACCGCAGGCTTAATTCCATTACTAAGGATCAAATTTATCCGATCCCTAACATCGAGGAGCGCCTTGAGAAAGTTAGTAGCGCTCAGTTTATTTCCACCCTAGATCTTGTCAGGGGTTATTGGCAGGTTCCACTTACAGAAGAGGCTAGTAGGTATGCGGCGTTCATTTCACCAATGGGAACATTCCGTCCTAAAGTTTTGAGTTTTGGTTTGAAGAACGCGCCATACTGCTTTTCAAGCCTCATGGACAAAGTGTTGCGGGGACAGGAAGAATTCGCTTTACCGTATTTAGACGACGTAGCGATATTCTCCGCCTCCTGGTCTGAGCATATGGCACACTTGCGGGCAGTGCTAACCCGCCTGCGCGAAGCGGGCTTGACAGTCAAGGCTCCCAAGTGCCAATTAGCACAGGCCGAGGTTGTCTACCTCGGTCACGTGATTGGACAGGGTCGTCGCCGCCCCTCTGAAATAAAGGTGGCCGCTGTGCGAGACCTCCCGCAACCGCGCACGAAGGCCGATATTCGGTCGTTCTTGGGTGTCGCCGGCTACTATCAGAGGTACATCCCCAGGTACTCCGATATCGCGGCTCCCCTGACGGATGCTCTAAGAAAAACAGAGCCCCAAACAGTCGTCTGGAGCGAGACAAAGGAGAGAGCTTTTAGCGCCCTAAAGAGCGCCCTAACAAGCCAGCCTGTGCTACGATCGCCAGACTATACCAAAGGGTTCGTTGTTCAGTGCGATGCTAGTGAGCGAGGCATGGGCGTTGTACTGTGCCAAAGGGACAATGGAGAAGTGGAACACCCCGTCCTGTATGCTAGTCGTAAGCTGACCTGTCGTGAGCAGGCGTACAGCGCCACCGAGAAAGAGTGTGCGTGTCTCGTGTGGGCCGTTCAGAAATTGTCATGCTACCTAGCCGGCTCGAGGTTTATCATTGAGACGGATCACTGCCCTCTCCAATGGCTGCAGACCATATCTCCCAAAAATGGCCGCCTCCTGCGCTGGAGCCTCGCTTTGCAACAATATTCCTTTGAGGTGCGTTACAAAAAGGGGAGTCTCAACGGTAACGCCGATGGCTTAAGTCGAAGCCCCTAACGTGGGAATCCGCCTCAAAGTTGTTGGTTACTGATGTTTTCTTCCTGAGGCAGGATTTTTAACATATTGCTTTTGTTTAGTGTTTCAAAGTGATTATGTGCTTTCTAGTGCAATTTTCCAATTTGTGGACGCGTTCTGAGTGCTGCTTGACTACTGTAAGGAACTAGGCAGTAGTATAAAAGGGGAAAGAGCCTGGCAGAGCTTAGTGAGGGTTGTCTCGCGCTTGCTGGGAACGAGCACAAAAATGGCAACTCTCCCGAAGTGACTTTGCAGTGTCCTATGTGATCCTGAACCCGAGAACGAGGCCTTCTCTGTGCGCTGCGCTCAAGCAACGTCGAGGGACGATCGGTTTCGATTACGAGCATCATCGAGCGACATCCCTCTGGACAGCGGATGCAGTCCCCTGACCATCGGGATCTCCTTCTCCCGGCGGGGCGGTCTGTTACGTCTCGCCTTCGACGCGCGGTATAGCCGGCGCGGATGCAACGGACGCCGCGGCTTCGTTCATCGCGGCCGCAACGCCTCCCGCCAAGCGCGTCCAGGCAGGTTTCAGTGCCACGTGTCGTCGTGCGTGCGTGTGTGTGTGTGTGCATGTTTTGCCCACGCTTGTCAAAGCGCGGCAGCCGGGGAGAGGAGCTCCCCAACTGGGAGGCGAGGAGGTCTGACCGGCGCCGGCCTGGCGGACGCGCCCGTCACGCCTGAACATGTTCATGCGTCGCCGTCTTGTGCGACTCATCCCAAGCCGCTCCTTCTTGCCCTCGACTCCGAGGGTATATAAAGAGAGCTGCCCCGGACGCCAACGAGAGACTTCGATTTCTTCCTGCGAGTAACGTGGTCGCCCTGACCGGCTGCTCTTTTGCGATGCCAGAATAAACAAGTTGTTCTGTTGCCAGTCGACTCATCCTTTGCCGGGACCTTCGGATGTTTCCTGCTTTGCCCCAGGCCGCCAGGCCAACGCTACCCTTGGGGCTTGCAACCCAGATGCAACAATATATATATATATATATATATATATATATATATATATATATATATATATATATATATATATATATATATATATATATATATATATATATATATATATATATATATATATATGTTAAAGCAAGAGTAGATTGAAAAGAGCTGGGAGGACCTGAGGTGCGGCGAGAACAGTCCGAGGGCAACCAGGGCGGGCGCAGGCACTCGTGGCGATGGCGATAAGGCTGATGCGCAGGACCATCTACTTTGTTGTCACGAGTCATCTGCTTTGTCTTTGTCATCTTCTTTACAATCACCCCCGGGGAGAACAGGAGCCATCCTGGCTACTTACGGCTACTGTAAGATGGACAGGTTGTGGTAAGGCTTGAGACGCTGGATGCAAACTGTCTCGCTGCCGCGGCGGCGGAGATGGGGAGACGGCATGGGGGGCTCGGCGACGAAATTAGCAGGAGATGTGCGCTCCAGTACACAGTATGGCAGTGATACTTAGTGAGAAATTTAGAGGACAGTCCAGGAGTACTTGACGGTATCCAGAGAAACACAAACGTACCAGGAGAGAAGAGCGATGTGATGTGAGCGTTGTCGTGGCGGAATTTCCGGCGATACTGGGTGTCAGTCGTGAGTGACCGGGCGATTTGGCGACAATCTTCGGCGTGTTGCGCAGCTTCGGAAACGGGTATATTCGGAGGCGTCAGGTTGGTGAGGCAGAATGGTGTCTATTGTAGCAGATGGATGGCGGCCGTAACAAATAAAGAAGGGAGAGAAGCCAGTAATGGACTGCTGGGCGGTGTTGTAGGCAAAAGTCACAAAAGGAAGGATGAGATCCAAATTCCAGTGGTTGGATGCTACATACATTGTGAGCATGTCCCAGAGAGTGCGGTTAAATCGCTCGGTGAGGCCTTTGATCAGCGGATGACAGGCGGAGGTGGTTTGATGTATTTTGTTTCACTGGCTGAGCAGGGCTGTGACGACATCGGACAAACATGCGCGTCCGCGGTCGCTAAGCAGTTCACGAGGTGCAACGTGACGAAGACGGACACGTTGCAAAAGGAAGGAGTCAACATCTGTCGCTGCGGCATGCGGAAGTCCGGCGGTTTCAGCATACCTCGTGAGATGATCAACCGCAACAAAAGCCCAACGGTTGCCGGCTGCAGTGCACGGAAGCGGGCCGTACAAATAAATGTCGATACGGTCGAAAGGGCATGGTGGGCAAGAGAGCGGCTGCTACTCTCCAGGAGAACGATGAGACGATGCCTTGCGACGTTGACAGGCGAGACAGGAGCGTACGTATTCAAGGATGAAGTTGTACCTTCCGCGCCAGTATTAGCGCAGCCGGATGCGGGTTTATGTCTTGAAAACTTCCGCGTGACCGCATTGTGGGTCAGCGTGGAAGTAGGCGCATATGCGCGTGCGCAGGTGGCGAGGAATAACGAGTAACAACTTGCGGCCGTCGGTGCTGTAGTTCCGGCAATATAGGAAGTTATCTCAAATCACGAAGTGGGAAGCATGGCGGCGGAGAGCACGCGATGGAGAGGCAGCCGTGGGGTTGGAGAGAAATTCGAGAAGAGCAGCGATCTAGCGGTCGGTACGTTGCGTTGAGGGCATGCCGCTGATGTGAAGCGACGACGGGCAACACCCTCTAAATACTTTCTTCAGGCCTCTCCAGGCCCTCCTTTCCACACGCGCTACGTCACGCCAAGTGTCCGGTCAGGCTGCTCACCAAGCGCGGCTCCGCTCCGCTCGGTTGTCTCCCTCGATGTGCTCGCGCTTGCCCGGGCAAGCACAGACACGAACGCAGTCTTGCAGTGAGCGTCTAGCTGCTGCTTGAGTCTTTCAGCCTGGCGTTGGGTGCATTTCCGTTCGCTCCTCGCACGGCTGTGTCTGTTTCGTGTGGCCGTTTCTTGTGTGGCGTGCGTACCTGTGCTAGCGCACGAATGGGAAACTGATTGCCTGCCGTGTAGCGAGTGCAACTTCGTGAAACATGGGCCGGTGCTGTGTTCCCGGGTGCCGCGGGAACTACCAGAATGGTCCCAAAGTACGTGTTTATTGCTTCCCAAGAGACGAAGTACGAAGAAAAGCCTGGTTGCGAGCCATTCCACGGAAGGATTTCACACCTACAGAGCATTCGAGGGTAAGACTCTGAAATATTGCTTAATAGGCGCTGGTAATTATCTTAGTTGTGAGCTGTCGCTCCCGGAAAGGCATGCTGTCTTTGTAGGCAATGATATCACTTCTTACACTTATGTATGAATTGTCCAGGAAGCATTTAGTTCTGTGGATGTGCATAAGGCTTGTGTAAAAGCTGTGTAAATATGTAAAAGCTGTTCACTATTCAGACTCTTTTTACTTAGTGTTTTAGGCAATGGAGAGTCATGGCGAATGGCCTTGCTTCATTTTCTCGTGCAGGTGTGTGAACTGCACTTCCACGCAGGCGACTTCATTACGACGTTGTCACACCAAGATGAACTGACAGGGAAAATAATAGAGGTGAAGCGTGACAGGCTACAGTTGAAGATTGATGCTGCGCCTTCTGTTTTTCCAAACTGCCCAAAATACTTGTCCTCAACGCCTGGACGGAGTGAATCGCCAGAGACGAAAAAAGCAAGAAGGGAAAACGCTGCTTTGCAGGAGGCTATGAGGAAGTCACTTCAGTCTAATGAGCTTGAACAGAAAAGAAACAAAGTTTCATCTTACGAGGAGTTCAAATCTAAGTTGCCTGGAATCTGCAACACGAAATTCTGGACCGTTTCTGTCGATGAGCAGTGCGTTAGGTTCCTTCTCATCGAGAATGATCCTTCACCTAATGTGAAATGCGCCTTGGTAGTTCTCCCTGATCTGTCACTTTCTGTTTTCTTGAATGGAGTGAAGCTTCTGTCGCTTCCTTCAGGCAGGATTCTGCCAGCTCAAGTATGCGACACCTCCAGCCTGTCCTTGCTGCTAGAAGAACTCGAGATAGGCTTGCATAATATACCTGAGGTGACGAAAGAGTCGAAACATACTAAAGTATTGCAGTTTGTCGGTTCACTGCTTGCAGACCTCATTGAGGACAGTGATACGACGAAAGAACAGTCTTCTTTGCTGAAATTTCTGGTTGAGCAGATAGAGCTTCTCCTCGCGAAACAGCATGTGTATAGCGCAGAGCTGCTGGTATTCGCCAGTATTTTGAATTCAATTTCTCCTCACGCATATCACTTCACAAGAGCTGCATCAAGAATCATTCTGCCCCATCCTTCCACACTGCGCCGTGTTTGCTCAAATTACAAAGCTGACCCTCTTGTGGAGCAAAATCAACCGCACTGTCTCTCCTACATCCGAGAACGAGTCAAATCAATGAAAGACCACGAGAAGACAGTGACCCTGATGATCGATGAGATCCACATAAAACCATACTTCGACTACAAAGGGGGCACAATAGTAGGATCGTCGGTTCATTCAACGGAACCAGCAACAACAGCCCATGTGTTCATGGTACAATCACTCCTTTCTGCAAACAAGGACGTCATTCACATATTACCTGTGAGCAAACTGAGCGCAGAAATTTTGCACGAGCATGCTAAGAACATAATCATTAATGTTGAGAAAATGGGGCTCAAAATTATCGCTGTGATAACGGACAACAATGCTCTGAACCGCAAGATGATGTCGTTATTTGCTACAAGTCCTCAGGTGAGCATTGTCTATCCCCATCCAGCCGATAACGCTCGCCCTCTTTTCTACGTGGTCGATCCTGTGCATCTCTTGAAGTGCATTAGGAACAATTGGATTAACCAGAAAAACCCTGGAACATGCCTCTATTTCCCTGAAATGGACTTGAGTGGAGCAATGCCCGAAGGGCCTCCTCGTATGAAAGCTGCTTCTTTCGCAGCTGTGCGGCAGCTTTATTCTTCAGAGAAGACGTCGCTTGTGAAGGCTGCTTACAGACTGAACGCAAAAGCCGTGAATCCAACCTCAATGGAGCGGCAAAATGTAAAGCTCGCTCTCGACGTCATTAATCAGTTTGTTTCAAATGCCCTCAGGACACATGGTTCCGCGTTCAAGATTCCTCAAGCTGAGTCGACTGCTCTTTTCATTGACGTTATCCTCACATGGTGGCAAATAGTCAATGTTAAGACCCCTTGCAAAGGCCAGAGGCTAAGGGACAGCATGCAAGACCCTGTAAGGTCTGTTGATGACACACAGTTAGCTTTCCTGAGCGGCGTTGTGGACTGGTTGGACGCTTGGGCAAGAATAAACATCACCAGTGGCTCGCTGACGAAAGAGACTCACAGTGCTTTGCGACTGACATGCTATTCTCTGGTAGAACTCTCGCGCTACTGCTTAGAAGAACTTCACTTCAAGTACGTACTGCTGGGCAAATTTCAGACGGATGCGCTAGAAGACCGGTTCGGCCGTTACCGCCAGCTGGCAGGATCACAGTACCACATTTCCGTGCGTCAGCTCTACGAATGTGAGAAGCTTCGTCTTCAAAAACTTTTGACATTTCCACGCGAGGAAACAGAGTTTGAAGACGTAAGTGAGGATCTTGTCCCATGCAACTTTTCTGTGGCTGTCAGCGACGACGATATTACACACGCCCACTCTGACATGGATGCTATTGTCTACATTGCAGGATACGCTGCTCATGCTGCTTTAAAGAAGCTTTCATGTTCTGCTTGCTTCAGCACATTGGTGATTGAAAATCGAGAGATCAAGCGGAAAATACTGCCATGATAGCTAACCTGTCGAGAGGAGGGCTGAAGTTTCCCCAGCCATGCACAGTTCACATGGTACTGATGACTAAACTAGTTGCAGAGAAGTTGTCTTTTGGAGCAACCGCGGAAGATTTTCTCTCCTGTAGAAATCAACGTGGTGTCGTGATTTCACAGACGATTTCCCTCCTGGACGAACACGACATTGAGACATGTGAAAATGGCCACACTGCACAAACTCTCCTGCGCTTGGTAGTACGCGTTGCAACCAACGTTGTTCTAAACAACTTTTGCAAACTAAGAAATGATGCCATACAAGACAATGCGCAGCAGAAGGCCGCAGCCCGGAAAGCAGCAACGCTTAAGAAGAAGTAAGTTTTATTCCCAAGCAATAAAAATGCTTTGCGCACACTTCATTGCTGGTGTCTCGTCGTTTTTTATTGTAAGGGTCAGATTAGCTGTACAAATACTCAACAGCGCAACATTATTGTGAGTGTCATTATTGCTGTGTGTGAAAGCTTTAAGCAAAACACAATACAGAATAAAACTAACACAATGCGCAGTAGACGGTGTTTTTTTTTTTCAATGTTCACGAACTTCTACTTTAACAACTAGATATACGCATGTGCGGTCTGTGCGGATGGATTTTACCGCACGGCAGACATCATGTACGTGATAGAACCTAATAATTAGATGATTAATTGAAATTAACTAATCAATTTTTTATTATAATGACCAATAATGCGAAATTGGCGGCCGTATGCTAAATTGTTTATTATAAAAAACTGTATTAGCAGCTCGAACTTTCTTGACAATAAGGTGTTCTGCAATAAAAAAAATATATAAAGCAGATAAAATGATAGCCTAAGGCGCGCACAAACTAGCGAATTTCTTTTCTGCAGCAACGACAAAAATGAAAATGAAGGAATCACTTATAAGGCAGCTACGTACGGCAGTACCCGAATAGTGCAGACGGGCGCGGCGCGCTGAAATCGCGGAGCGCGGGGCCTGCACGGTCCCTTGGCGTGACGTCACGCGGCCGGTGGAGAGGCCTTAGCATTGAGAGGGTGTTGCGACGGGGAGACGTGAGAGGTGGAAAGGCCGGTGATCTCGGCTGGAAGAGGGTAGCGGGAGAGGGCATCAGCGTTTTGATGCTTGCGGCCGGAGCGTAAGACCACGCGGATGTCATATTCTTGCTGACGAACGGCTCACCTGGCAAGGCGGCCTAATGGGGCTTTCAAGGACGAAAGCCAACAAAGCGCATGATGGTTCGTCAAAACGTCAAAAGAGCGGCCATAGACGTACGGGCGGAATTTGGCATGGGCCCATGCGATGGCCAAACAATCGTTTTCACTGACGGAGTAATTAGTTTCAGCCTTCGTAAGTGCGCTGCTTGCGCACGCAACAACGTATTCATCAAAACATCAGATGCGCTGGGAAAGTACGGCGCGATGGCCAACATCACTGGCGTCCATGTGGACCTCGGCAGGAGCGGTCGTGTCGAAATGGCGCAGTATGGTATGGGCGGCGCTGTGAGGAGGCGGCGCAAGCTGTTGTACGCGTCGTCCCACGCCGGAGCCCACATCGATAAGTCGAAACTGCTGGACAGCTGTGTTAAAGGCACAGCAATCAAAGCAAAGTTGCGATTAAACTTCCGAAAGTAAGAGCAAGACCTAAGAAGCTGCGCAGGTCTTTGATGAAAGTAGATTTGGGAAAGGCAGTGACAGCGCCAAGTTTGGCTGGGTCGGGACAAACGCCTTGCTTAGAGTCAAAGTGTCGTAAAATTGTCAGTTGACGGGCAGCAACACGGCATTTCTTCAAGGTGAGCTGCAGGCCAGTGTCAGAGAGGCATGTCAAAACGTGCTTCAGGCGGGATAGATGAGTTTGAATGTTTGGGGGAAAGAGGACAATGTCGTCGAGGTAGCATAGACAGATTTTCTACTTGAGTCTACGCAAAAAGGTGTCCATCATCCTTTCGAAGGTTGCAGGGGCATTACGAAGGCCGAATGGCATCACAGTAAATTCATAAAATCCGTCGGGGGTCACAAAAGCAGTTTTAGGACAATCAGCACCTTCCATGGGAACCTGACAGTTGCCAGAACGTAAATCGAGGGATGAAAAGAGCTCCGCCCCTTGCAAACAGTCCAGAGTGTCATCTATGCGTGGGAGCGAATTGACATCCTTGCGCGTTATCTTATGAAGTCGGCGGTAATCGAATACAGAAGCGTATGAAGCCATTATTCTTTTTCACAAGAACAACAGGCGATTTCCAAGGGCTACTTGAGGGCTGAATGACGCTGTTTTGAATCATTTGGCCGACTTGCTCTGTAATAGTCTAGCGCTCGGTGGAAGACACGATAGGGGCGCTGCCGCTGCGGCCCGTGGGCACCAGTGTCGATGCGATGGGTGAAGGCGGAAGATCGGCCCAAGGAAGTTTGGTGAGCGTCGAAGGAAGGGCGAGATTGATTAAGGAGGGTGGGAAGCAGTGTTCGTTGCGGCGGTGGAAGATCAGCGTCGATAGAGTGCAAGAACGATTCGGTAGAAGAGGATTTTGGCATAAAGGGAGGAGAGCTGAGCGAGTTCATGGCGAGGAGCGGTGTATCGTCGGTCTCCTCACGGAAGAGCAGAGATGCGATGGGCTGCACAGAGCCGAGGCATTCACCATGGCGCAGAGCGTTAGGGCAGGTAAACGGGATATAGACAAAAAGTATCGTGAGGCCAGCAGACACAGTCAGTACGGCGTATGGCAGAGGTAGACACTTGCGGTGCAGAAAAGTATAGCCTGGAGTAGAGAGACAGTGCCGTCACCGATAGAGTCGCAAGACAGGTTAACAAGAACGGAAGGCCACGGGGGAATGTCGGTGTCTTCGGCGGCGAGGGCTTTACCACAGGCGTAGCGTCCAGCAAAGGATTGGGCAGAGAACAGAACGCTATTTCCGCTCGAGCACAGTCGATGATAGCTTCATGGCCGGAAAGGAAATCCCAGGCCAGAATAACCAATTGGAACAGGAAGGCAGCACGACGAGTTCTTTCGTGTAGAGGGAGTCCTGAATCAACTCGGGCGGTACACGCTGCGGACGGCACGATGTGCTCAGCGCTAGCCGTACGCAGCGCAGTCCAGCAATCGGCGCCTTTACGTTCTTCAATGAACGACAAAACTCTTTGTCCATAACAGAAATCGCAGCACCGGTGTCCACGAGGGCCAAGACAGAAATGTCCTCGACAGAAATTTCAATCAGATTAGCAGGGGATATGCGGGGCCTTGGAAAGTTCGACGGGGACGCAGTTCTCGCCTCAGAAACTGCTGCACCTAGTTTTCCTCCTGAGGGGTATCGGGGTGACGCCGCATACGAGAAACGAAGCGGCGCCTCGGTGAAGGTGAATGGTGTCTAGAAAGGGCCAAACAGTGAGGAGAAAAAGGTCGACTAGACGGCGGCTCAGCAGGTCCGGAGTGCTGACTCGTGGAATGCCAATACATGGGAGCTGGAGGAGGTTGCGCGTAGACTGGGATACGACGACGGCAAAGCCGGGCCACATGACCAGACAAGCCGCAATTGTAGCAGATAGGCTGGTTGTCGATGGTGCGACAGAGAATGCTGACTCGCTAAGCCTGTCGAAGAGAAGGAGCCACCGCTCGGGCAGGTGTTGGAGCCAAAGAATAGGTAGGCGGTCGACGTCTGGCGACGACGTCCGAGTATGCCAGCGGAGCGGCCATATGGGGGCGGCGTCTGGGCGACGACGTCGGCATATGGCAGTAGAGCGGCGACAGGTGGCGGCGGATGGGTGGGTGGAATAGCCTCGGCAACCGGCTCTTCGGTGGCGTGTCGAATAGCCGGAGCCAAATATGTGGCTCGCTCTGTAGGGCTCGGCAGAAGAGAAAGCTGACGCGCCACTTCTTCCCAAACAAAGTCTTTGATTTGTTGCCGCAGCTATGAGGTGTCAGGTGCTGGCATCAGTCCAGAAAGCCACTCAACCTGTCGGGTGTGCGGTCATGTCTGGAGCCTCTGCTTCCGCAGCTCCTCGAAGCTTTGGATAGGGTGACGACTTCAGCCAAGGTGCGCAAGTCGCGCGCTGCCAGCACCTGAAAGGTGTCGTCGTCAACACCCTCCAAAATGTGTTTAATCTTGTCAGTTTCTGACATGTCGAGGTTGACACGTTTGCATATGTCAATGACATCTTCTATGAAACTGGTATAACTTTCGTAGACCTGCTGAGACCATTCGCGCAAATGTTGTTCGGCGCGGAGTTTCCAGACAGCAGGGCGACCAAACACTTCGCAGAAGGTTGTCTGGAAAGTAGACCAAAATCCCAAGCAGCACAGGTCCTCGGCCCAATATTGCAACAGCATGGTCCCATCCTGGTCCTTTGTAGGGCCAACTTTGCCTATACAGTTCCAATGCTGGGCCAATTACTTGTGCTGCTTGGGATGGAATGTCCACCTCGTGGTTCCGATACCAGAGGTTAGCCACGCCGGTGAGATAAAAAAAAAACTTACGCTATTTAGTTTTCTCGCGTCATCCCGTTTGTTGTAAAGGCTCACCCTCTCGTAAGACACGAGCCAATCTTCGACATCCTGCTCATCGGTCCCACTGAAGATGCCCAGGTCCCGTTGGCGAAAGGAGCCGGCGCAGGTAACAGCCGGACCCACTTGTACGGCTTGATGCTGAACGTCGTTAGGCATCGCAGGTGGCAATTTTAGAGCTCTGTTATCCGGCGCTCCCTCCAAATGTAAGGAGGGGGTGGATTGAAAAACAGCTGGGAGGACGAGAGCAGCGGCGAGAACAGCCAGAGGGCAACCATGTCGAGCACAAATACTCGTGGCGATAGCAATACGGTTGAGGCAGGGCCATCTTCTTCGTTGTCACGAGTCATCTGCTTTTTTTATATTGTTTCTTACTATATATATATATATATATATATATATATATATATATATATATATATATATATATATATATATATATATATATATATATATATATATATATATATATATATATTGTATTCTGTAGGGGTTCCAATGCGCCAGTTTACATGTCTAAGTACAGTATTACGACAAACGCGACTGTTCGTTTTAAAGGTTTATTGTGCCAACAATTTTGGGAATGGTATTCCCTTCGTCAGGGCAGGCTTACAATGAAACAGTTTGGTCAATATAAGGACACAGAGTGAGCGAGGATTTATAAACTCCACCCTCAAAGCAAACTTGAGAGTGAGGGCAAGGGGCTGTATAATGGACCGCGAAGCAGCTATCACAGGGGCCCCTGCGAGACCGTAAACAGATGCGTAAACAGATGCGTAAACCGCATCTGCGATATTTGCATTGTCAGCGATAAAAGTATCAACGATACAGAGTTTGGGTGCAACTTTCGTTTTCGGCGATAAGTGCTGCCAGAACTTCTCCGGGGAAGAGACCAGAAACTTTTTAGCGTTATTTTCTGAAAATGATCTTTTGCGTTTTTTTATTTTTTCAGCTAATGATACACGGAAGCCAAGCAACCTGTTACAAGCGGAAATAGTGGGGCGTAGTTTGTGTTGTTTTCTTGCCTTTTTTAGCTTACGTTCTAACCGCAGGATTTCTTTTGTTACCCAGGGATTGCGTTTCCGCAGCACTTTTCGCTTCACCGGAACAAACTTTTGCACACATTCTAAGACAAGGCATTTGAAGGAATACCACAGGTCATCAATTGAATGTTCACTTGATCCACACAAAACTTGAAATGTAGAAAACGAGCTCTCCAGTGCATCAAGCACATCAATATCATTGGCACGCGAGAAAATAGGGACAGTTCTTTCTTGTTGGTTGACGATGGTTGACGATCATGCGCTGGAGTTGGGCCTCGCTTATGTCTGCGTCGACCCCTCGTATGACTCCTTTGCAGGTGTTGTCTGGTGCCGCGATGTATGCGGCCACACTGTATGTTCCTTCGCTTATGCGGATTTGCTGGATCCCTGCGTAAGCGGAGGCGTTCTTCTTCTCCGGGGTGGAGACGACGAGAACGTTTTGAGTGAAATTAGGGCAGACTATGTCGCCCTCAGTGTCTGTGGGGGCTAGAGCAGCCGCCAAGGCTGGAGCCAGCCTGATTTGGCTTATCTTCTTGACATACAACTCTCGACATCCAATTTGGATGTGCTCCCTGGGTAGTCTGGGGAGCCTGGACGAGGGTGCGAGACGCTGCAGCATGCCTTGCTGGGCAGCCGTGCGGCAGCCACTCTTCGAGCCCACGTGGGATTTCTTGCTCGTTGAAAGTGGAGTTTCTTGCCTAGCTGTCTTGTTCTTGCCTAACGCTGTCGTCCAGCCTGGGCTGTTGCCTTCTTCTTCGGAGATTTCCTCTCTTACCACCATTTCTACTTCGGGCATAATGCCCCCCTTCGTCGGGTTAGGCCTAAGCCTACCCGCGCCTAGCGTCGCCGCGGCGTGCTTGCCACAAAAAGTTCCACAATTTGCGCACAAGGGCCACTCACCGAAGGAAGTGCTCAGGAGAAACCGTGTCGAATGGCGTGCATTTAAGCGATAGGTAACACAAAAAGCAGACCGAAAACATTTACGAAGGCGGGAGCCTATCTGTCCGCGTCCGCACTCGCTCGCTGCCACCGCCCAAAAAAATTGAAAGAAAAATTATAGGTCTAATGTTAAGAGACCGGATGCGGGCAGAGTGGGTGAGGGAACAAATGCAGGTTAATGACATCCTAGTCGAAATCAAGAGGAAGAAATGGGCTTGGGCAGGGCATGTATTATGAAGGCAAGACAACCACTGGTCCTTAAGAATAAAGGAGTGGATTCCAAAGGAAGGCAAGCGTAGTAGGGGCCGGAAGAAGGTTAGTTAGGCACATGTGATGAAGATCGCAGGCATAGGGTAGGCGCAGCTGGCGAAGGGCAGGGTTAATTGGAGAGACATACAAGGTGACTTTGCCCTGTAGTGGGTGTAGTCAGGCTGCTGCTGCTGATGATGACGATGTCACGACGCGTTTATTAAGCGCAGTTTGTGTTTACTGCTAGCTTTCATATTCCTGATTATTGCAATGATATCACGGACAGAGGCGAGTAACACCTGTTCACGGTGAATTTCAGTTAATGCATAATCTGCACAGCACAGTGGCAAGTATTCGCGCAGTGAAAGTGATTGCAGTCGTAGCGAGTGCTTTTCCGTCAAGGCAGCTAATTACAGAGTGGCTTACAGTGACTTGCCACTTAAAAAATAGCAAAAGGATAAAGAAAACGCTTACTCTTTATGACAAAGGCGATTACATAGGCTTCAACCTCGGCCTCGCTGCTTTTCTTGACAAGTTCATATCTGGTTGTACGCTGCGCTCTGTAGAAGCTAACTGGCTTCTTTTAAAGTCCAAAATGCAACGCCTAATCAGCATGTATTTCCGACTATTATCATAACAGAACGATCCAGTTCCCCATGATAGAACAAAACACATCAAAGACTAGGAAATAAAAATAAACGGTTATATCGCGCAGCTAGATCTATAAGCACAGCCCAGGCCTGGAATAAATATAACACTGCCGCTACTATGAAACCGTGGTAGCCCGAACTAAGAATATCTTCTCTACCACGTTACCTAGCATGCTGCATGATAATCGAAAGCGCTTCTGGTAAACATGAAGTCCCTCTACATTTAATGTAACTTCACTGGCTGATAATTCTGGAGCTTCCGTTGCCAAATCAGATGTTCGAAACATCCTAAACGACACATTTTGCTTCATATTTCCACAGGAACCTCTTGATAACCTCCCTAAAGCCCTATACTTTTTTCATCGGCATATGAAAGACTTTATATGCGAACCATGCAGCACTTCTAAAATCATAGACACACTAAAGAACTAATCATCCGCAGGCTTTTAGCATAAACGCTAAATTTCTCAAAAACACCAAAGAACTTTGTAGTGTCATCTTGTCTTTAATTTCTCAGCAATCGCTTTCTTCGTGCTCATTACCACGTGACAAGCTGATCGGGGAGGTCATTCCAGTCTTCAAGGAAGGTAACCGACCTTCACCACTTAACTATAGCCCAATTTCATTAACAAAAAAAATCATGGAGCACATAACATATTCGCAAACTGCCGAGTTGTGATCATCGATAACTTCTTTCACGCTAACGAACACGGCTTCCGTAAAGGTCGCGGCTGTGACACCCAAGTGTCTTCTTTCTTTATGAAATAGATGCTTGACTCGATCGTATCATTCTCACAGATTCCATATTCCTAGATTTTAAAAAGCATTTGATAACTTAACCCATAGGCGCCTTACATATAAACTTTCACGCCGAAATCTGCATCCCTCGCTTCTTGATTGGATTCGATCTTACCTAACAGACGGCTATCAATTCGTCCACGCTAATTCACACTCGTCATCACTCTCTCCTGTCTTGTCTGGCGTTCCTCAGGGTACCGTTTTAGGACCACTTCTATTTCTTATCTACATAAATGATTTGCCCTCTAACATCATGTATAATGTTGGACTATTTGCTCATGATTGTGCTATTTACCGCCCAATTAATAATCAGACTGACATCACCATCCTTCCAGAAGATCTTGTTTGTAACGAAGACTGGTGTCGCACTTGGCTCATGTCGCTAATTAGTACTAAACCGTCCCTTCCTTCTTTCCATCGCCGGAGCAACCATCAGCACAATACTTACACAATAAGCAGCATTCCTGTCATATCAATTGACTCATACAAGTATGTTGGCATTCACTTAAGTAGAGTGAATTCACGACCTTCTTTCTGCTAGGTATCCATCGCTGATTTTGATCGCGATCGATCGCGTAGTAACGTGCTCGAAAACGGACTTAATACTGCGCTGCTCCCAAACGTGCAATAACGATTTGAGAACGACGACGTGATTCTTATTATGAATTCTCAATCGGGCCAAGCACATTCACTAGAACAAGCCAGGATGCAGCACAGGATGCGAACAAAATTAGCTGTCTGTAACTATAACTTGGCTAATCACATTATTCAAGTGGATAAGACTGCATACTTTACATAATTACTTACCTCTTCAAAAGAGCATACTGCAGGGTAAAAGTTTTTAACTTGAGTGATTTTACATTGCTGAGAGAGAAGAGAAAAAATAAATGCACTTCCAGCATTTCCAAAGCCATGCACACTGTAATATGTAAACAGGCCTCCCTCCTGTCTTCCTACAACATTTTTATGTTCATTGTATGAGGTATATGCGTGTCTAATTGGGGCATGCTTTAAAAATTCACGTTTTGGCACACAACTGTGAAAGATTGATGCATATGCGCACCAGAAAATTTGGATGTTTCTAACCATTTGGAGCATGCAGAACCAGTAGTGGAAACTAAAGCAGTTCTGCATTTCACAGAACAGTGACAATGCAGTAATACTGATTTATTTTTGTCTTGTATTTAAGGCCATTATCAAAGTAAAAATAATAGAGCAGCTTGTGGCGGCAAAGCGGCCGAGGCGTGAATCACGCATCTAATGCGCACGATTTTGTTCTGCACTGTGAGAGCGGACCATCAGTTGTCCTTTAGCAGTCTTCCTTAAGCTCACATTGCAGTTGCACATTCTAGAATGCTGCATTGAAAACAATTGTTGGAAGTTTGAAGGGCCAGTAAATGATGACATGTAAAGAACAAGCTGAGACATAACCTGTGCAATTCCAAAGAATCCTCAAATATCGCTGTGATTGCAAAACAAAGTTAGTGCGTGATATTGGAGAAAAGTATGCACACGCCATCCTCATTAATGTAAACGCAATGAGATATGGGCGCCAGTAAACAGGGTTACCGGTAAAGGAAATGCAAGAACCAATTTCGAGGGTTAACACCCTGATGGGTCTTGGCTTTAGCTTGGAAAGAATACTTCGTTTAGTCCGAGAAACACTGCACGATGACCATATTTTCTGCTCATCTCTAGCAAACCCTTTCATGTGAAACAGAATTGGTAAAATTAGATTGGAATTATGTATTTATTACGACATGAAAAGCCCCATTGAAGGGGTATTACGTGATGGAAGTGCTATGACGTCAACCAATTAAAAGTAAATAAGTCAAACACTGCCTGAATGATATACCTTTGTTACACATCGGAATTGCCATCATACTGCTTTTCACAGTGTGTACAAACAGTTTTGTGGTAACCCATGCACTGCCAGGCACATGGTGGTCGTCAAAGAGCTTCTTTTTCTGGTGTTTAAATAGGTGTCAGGACTCGGGCGACACACGCTCTGCGCGGACTGCTCATTATAAGAAACATTTAAGCCGCTTAAAAATAAAAGAACAGAGTTGCTTGCTCAGAATATAACCTCTATTATCTCAGAGATACTTTTCCTCAGCCCAAAATGCAAAATTAGCAGTTTTTGAACATAGTAAAGCATGCGTCGGACTAGTGTAGAGCGCTTGAGGAGTGCTCACCAAGCAATGAGGGCCCGAATTGTGCAGTAGCCTGACGGACCGCGGGCAAAGCTATCTTCGCGAGGCGCTTGATAGTCTATGTGGCTCAACATTTATCCAAGAGTGGTGTTTATAGCCTGCACATGCAAGATTTCGCATTGTTTTTAGGGCAGCGCACCATCCCTAGCGCTCTACACTAGCGTTACGAAGACTGTACAAAGCGGAAGAAAGTGAAAATGCAATGCTCCAGTTTCAGGCATGCATGTTAGGCTGAAAGAAAACTTGGTGCCGGCGCAAAGGGGGGAATCTGCGAATGCAATCAGCAATTATCACTTCATTCATTCCAAATACTAGGGAAATCGGTTCAAATTAAATGTGATAGCTACCTTGACACGTTAACAGCTCCATTGGTACAACAGGGCATTCTGAAACAGGTCAACGTCCACATTGCAGGACTAAGTACTATGCGACAGTGCTTAGCATACTTAGCAGGAATTGAAGCAAGCCTTGTTAACGTAGTTTGGGAACATGTGCAGGGATGATGCTATTGTGATTGCGAATGAATACGTAACCCAGGAAACATAGGTGGTCACCGAGGAATTGAGGAAGCTGCAAATATGCATCTATGAGTGAGCAAATAAATTTAGGCACATGGAAACGCAAGGAAGATTAAGGATATCTGGGAAGTGCTCTGAAATGCTGACATATAGATTACTCTCGGCCCAGCATCGCAGTCATTCAGCAGGTAAGTATTCATGTTTACGGCAGGCAGTTACAGTGAAAGGAATGTTGCAGATGGACATGCGCATGCGCATCCATGACATCTCATTCTCAAGGCCTCAAGAATGTCTCAAACAAGCAGATGCAGCTGACCCGGAGAGCGCTGCTGAACGCCAGTCAAGTCGAGGTGGGGAGCATCTCTGTAGTAATATCATTAATTTAAACATTTGATCCTGTTTCGTATTGTTGATCTCCCGATCCAAAAGGGGTCGCCAGCAAAATCGACAACAAACCCGGAATGATTAAATTGGAGTCGTTTCATAACCAAGAGTCAGATCGGCACAAAGCATGTTATGGCCCACGAGGCACCTCAAGATCACTGCATATTTCTGACTGCAATGAAAACCAAGGACCCAATTCAACTTCTTATTAAGAAGCATCTCCCCGCTATGCAAAAAGGAAGAAGAAAGGAATGACAAGAATATTCTTAACATTTTTTCCTCACTTTTTATGCACAACTTGCTCAGCAGGCAGCTTTGATGGGGAATCAGTGCCCCTATCATACCGACACGACTCTACATGGATTGCTCTTATTGAGAAGCATCAGCGCTGCCGTACTTTTGTTGGCATAGTATCAAGTGAAAGGTTCATGAAAAATACGTGCGTGTTGGCCAGTTTTAGGGATTGGTACACTTTGAAGCAGCGGTGATTTAATTGCGGCAATGTTTCTTGTTCCCAATCTGACACTATGTTGTCACAACTTAAACCGATAACTACTTCCTTGGCTCAGTCCGCCATCATACAATGGCAGCTGTTTTCTGTCGCCAATGCATCATGAAAACATTCTTTGCAGATATAGGTCCGCATAGCCGGCAAGAAATAAAGAAAATGATGCCCCCGCTCAGGCATGTGCACTGCACAGCGATGCTTTCACAGGTTACACAGTGACACCGGTTACTTCTAACTCCAGCCCCCATCATCATGAGATGTACTGTACGGAGCACCAAGGTGTACAAGGGTGGCGGCACTGCTCTTGTCGCGGCAGAGAACTGTCCGACGGCCGTCCGTGCTTCTAAGATGCACGTCGCACACACAGCAGTCTTAAATCACATGCCCATAAGCATCGCGATCGAAATCGGTGTCGGATGCATTGCAGAAACAACGCCTTGTGCTCCTTTCTGTCGCGATCACTGCAACCATCGCTACGAATGCGACTAGCTGCACAATGCCTACGTCATTTGAGTGCGCCGACAACACGGCTCGCATCATGAGAATGTGCACATTTAGCTGCATGCAGTGACAGGTGACCACTCGCTGTGATCGCAATCACTTTCACGACGTGGACGCTTGCTACGGTGCTGTGGAGCTTAATGAAGGCACAAGAAATTCACAATGAGCAGTTATTGCTCGCCGTTCTTGGTGATGATATTCGCACTAAATAGGAACGCTTTAGGCACCCACAAACCGCTCCAAATAAACGCTTCGTGACGTCGCCACTGCGTCGGTTTGATGACCGTTGGACGACGCACACCGAGCATCCGGCGGTGTGGCTTGCATAGGCCCTTGGAATCGACGCAATTTGAGCTTTAAGGATCTAAAGAAGCGGCTTGCATAGACGCTTGGAACCAATTGTTTACAGTGGCATGAAAATACCGCGACCACTCATGGTTGGTGTCCCGCATGAAGCAGCCATTTTTTCTGTCGATGGAAGTGACGTCATGTCACGTGATCGTACTTCTGGGCGTAGTCTGCTCGGGTGCACCCACGGGATGTGATTTGGCAATTCGCGTCGGGGACGAAACTGAAATCTTTTCACCAGTGGGGCGCTAATAACGAAAAACTCCGCTACGGTGCTTGCGCGTAGCTTGCTTTCACAATGCGTGTGGTTCGTCCTTCGCGTCACCCTGAGGTTAACAAGAGAGCACTTCTCGATCCTTACACAAGAAACTGTCCGTAGCCAGAATTAGAAAGCGGATGCGAATCGGCTCACAGATTCGCGGATAGCTTCACGCCAAGAGCCAATGGCAAGAAACTTCGTGGGGTGCATTAAATGCTCTCTAGACCGCGAGTTTAAAATTCACGAAACACACATTTCATTTTATGATTTAATGTTTTTTCCTCTAACGGCTACAACATATGGATAACGATCCACTACGTGGCTAACATTTTCAAGATGTATTGTAGAGAACTAAAACTGGGTAAGGCTCACCTGTTGATTCTCTGAGCTTGGATCACGTTTTATGCTGTATTCAAGCATGCGGTTCTTTCACAGGAAGATGCCTTATTTCGCCCTTAATAATATGCAAAAACACTACACCCGGAAGCAACCTCCTGGAAAGAGTAGATGAAAAGCGAAACAATTTTCTAACCTGCGCATACAGTGCTCTCTCAAGTTCCTAGAATGCTTTCAACACAGTGTCGCTAGATCTATGAATCTAAGCTAATATCGTATCTTAGTATATATATATACCTCAAAACTAGCCCGTGTTTCTACCTACTGTGACATTAAGTTGGTAGGTACATGAAATTTTCAGTTGCCGAAAAACGCGATGATGCTTGTGGTATAGGAAATTCATATTTAAGCTGTCGTACATATCGTGATGGAGTGTACAATTTTAAGGAGCGAGTAGAACTAACCACACGAATATTTTGATGTCATTTCACTCACTCGTTACACCCGGAACCAAGCCACCTCTTTTATTCCTGCTACCAGGGATACCATAGGTTTCAAGATCATGTCAGCTATTCAGTTTGTCTGGAATGGTCACATGCCTTTACAATGTGACAATAAGCGAATGTCCCTTCAAAATGGAAATGCATGAAATATCTTTGAGGTATCTTGACTCTATGAATGAATACAGTAGCGAGAGGCGTTCAAGTTTATTTCGATGGAGGTTCATGGAACCGTGCCTACTCAGTATCGTTTCTTTAATTCGAAGGCTTGACGTGTGGCATAAGAAGACGCTGTCAAAAGGCTAGAGTAGTTCGCGCAGACTATTCTCTTCAAGAAAGCTTAGGAGGCTCCGGGTCTTAACGTTGTCTGTCAGTTACAAGGGCATGTGTTCCTCGCTTGCAGCTTTAAGTCCAATCCTGTAATCGTCTTCTTCGTGAGTCCTGCGTTCCTGGAAAGTCCAGAAAAGTTGGCGAAGATCCACCTCAGCGGCCGGCGTGGAGTACTTGCCATATGTTCTGAGCACCACATCTTCCTGACAGCTCCATAGGCACGCTACTGAAGGGGTAAGGGCCGCTCCAGACCTTACTCTTCTAAGGAACATCTCCTCCGATCACGTTATGGTGTGAGGGAGGGGATGGGTATAAATCAAGTGTGTTTCTCTTTATAGAGGGCGCCAATATGGGAGGAGCGGAGCGCAGATCAAAATGGTGGCTAACGGGTGATGCATTCGGAATTGAGGTTTGGTAGTCAAGAGGTCTGCATTTCTCGTATGAGCATTCTCAGTACCTTCTTGTGTCGAGTGATTCTTAATGCGTTTCCTTATTTGTCAGTCCCCAGTTTTCAGTGAAGCAATGTTTCCTTACTATAATTCGATAATGTTTCCCTGTGAGCCACAGCATCCGTCAACATCCGCTGTTTTTGCTGCAACCTTTCGCTCTTCCGTCTACTCGAACAGGCCTTGCCTTTTCCAGTGAACGGAGGCACTTCATCGCAAGTGCCTTCTGACCTCACTCAATTAAACAGAGCACCGGCTTCACCACTAATTAGTTTAGTGGCTTTATTCATCGTCATTGTTTGCAGCGTGCTTTAGAACCTTTATCGCTATTGCCGTCTTTGCCCATGCCCACTCGGAGTTCTGTTGGCTTTCCGCTCCAACTGCGGGGTCCATATCCGCCTTTTGGCAATCAACCTTTTCGTATTACGAAGTGGTATTCTTAGGAAATAAATATGAGACCAGCGGCATCAAAACCTCTGTTTCTCTCTCTCATTGGACGGGCATCGCCTGTTTCTTGATGGCTTTCGAAACTTCTCCAAACGTAGACAATACAGCTCGCTCCTGTCAAGTTAACCTATATGCAATCGGGTCGAGCTTTGTCAGGATTACTTCCTACTCGAGCCGCTCCCGAGGATTACGTACCATTAGTCTGGCCGTACATTTGGGTGATTTTTAGCCTTTCCACAATATTATGGTCTTATTTGATACAAACGTTATCTGAACACAACTCCGAAAGAGCTTTTGTAAATTGATGCCTAATGCTAGCATTGTCACAGCTTATTTCCGAACCGGTTAGACGGTCTCATCATTCATCTAATATCCTTGTTTTTTTTTGTTCAATGCAGAGCTCGATCGCCTTGCATCGCTAACCGACCTGCCAGAGCCAAATGACCACATAATTGTCCATGCTTCATTTGATATACGCTTAACAACATGAAGTAAGACAAAGAAGAAAAATAACTGTGTATGACAAAGGCAACTAACTGATTTTAATTAGCAAATTTTTGTGACACGTTTCTACTTGGCAAATAAAGTAGATTATATTTATAAACAAGATTTATAGCCTAATACAAATTTACATTGCCGTAATCACCATTGCTGAGGGGTCCCTTTGACCATGGTCCAACGCAAGAATAAAGCGGCTTAACAGGAAGAAAAAGCGAGAGTTCCGAAGTGCTAATCAGGTTAATACATCGGCTACATGGGAAAAATATTGCAGGAAAGAAAGAAATTTCCAATCCGTTGCAAAGAAAATTAAGCTCTCAATTTTTGCATCGACTCTGCATCACATGTTGCGCCCTAAACCCTAGGCATTCTGGAAGACTATTTGCTTAACAAAGCGAAGCAAGGGCTCCGTGCTTTGAGAACTTCAGCTAAAAATTTTAATTTTTGTGTTCGACTGCAAAATTTACAAATGAGCAGCCAAAAAAATTTTACTCCATGATCCTTCCTTAAGATACTCCTTCAAATTCATTTATTGTTAGCGACCAATTAATTCAAAATCCCAAGAGCATTTAAGACGTTTTAACACATTCTTTCAGTCTGTTTTTCCAAATGACAATTTAGTCACCCCATCATTCCTCTACGCTGAGTCAGCTTCAATTAAAGATGTGTTTCCTTAGAGGGTGTTGTAAATATTACGCTGAATATGGATCTACATATTAAATATTTTAGTTGTGGTATTGTGCCTAAGTTTTGGAAATTGGCAAAAGTTCCGGCGATATTTAGGCCAGGCAATAAGGAACATTTTGGAAACTAAAGGCCTATCTCGCTTTGATCGTCATCATGTAAAATGTTTGAGCATATCATCCATGCACACATCGTACAATATCTTGAACCGACAACCATTTTATCTAATGTTCAGCATGGGTTTAGGCGAGGGTTTAGCACATCTACTCAATTATCTCAATTCGTGCACGATATTGCTCATAACTTGGACTATGATTGTCAAGCTGACGCGTTTTTCATTGCCTTTTCAAAATATTTTGACAAAGTGATTCATTCTGAGTTGATGTTCAAACTGAATCTTATATTGAAGAATTCAACCTTAGTAACATGGACCTCGAATTTTCTCTCTGAGCGCTTACAGTTTGTTAATTACAGTTCAGCCCAGTCATTCGTCGCCTCTGAAACATTTGGTGTGCCTCAAGACTTAGCCTTAGGACCTTTACTATTTCTATTGTATATAAATGTTGTGACATTCCTTGTGTGCTACGAGGTACATTCCTTGAGTGACGACCAGAACGAAGGGACCCGCCGCCGTGACAGCGGCATCATCAATTACCCAGCCATGCTCTTTGAGTGACGACCAGAACAACCGGACCCGCCGCCGCCCCGGGGAAACAGGCTTTATCCTCCCCAATTTCCGGGCACATTCCAGGACAAGGGAGCTGTCAGCGGGCCAGAGCGCGCCGTACCACAGCCGACGCTATGCGCTACCGCGAAGACAACATTCTTTCCCTCCCCCCCCCTTTTGTCGTGGGCTATCGCCGGGAAGGCACCCACAGCTTCCCAGAAGGGCCGTGACGGACACCTGTCATGGCGGACAGGCAGTACTCGCCAAGAATGTGGAAAGACAGGCGCTAGTGAATTAGCTCCGAAGAGAGAGCCTGTGTATACTCTCACTTGAGAGAGAGTGGTGGCGTTTTTGTTGTTTATTTAGTTTGTATTGTTAACAGACTCTGGGTTCGAGGCTAAGCCCAACCCAAGGGGTGGTCCCCATCTCGCATGTTATTTTGGATTGGAGAATTGATGCTTTGGGCGGGCCACTGGAAATGACCGCCCTTAGTCCTTTGTTAATCAAGTGCTTAAAAGCACATGTAAACGGATGCAGTCCAGTCTGAGCTGGGGCTCCATGCTTAGCATGTAATGTGATGCTACTTAGGCACTAACCTGCCCGGTCGATGAGTAAAGTAGTGCAAAGTTTGTTCTTTTGTAAATTCAGTTCTGCTTTTTCCAGTTTAACTCTCTGCATATGTATGTTGTAAAATTATGCTCTGCTGTCATCATCTACAAGCTCGCCTCCTGTTCATCTTCCAAGCCGAACGACACTAGAGGAAGGGTTTGGGAACCATCCTCGAAGAAACGGACGACTATTGAAATTCTACTGCATACACGCTCAGGACGACATCATTCGCCAAGAGGGCCTTCAGCGCCGAAGCCCCGACGGCGTGCAGCTTCTGCCAGCAACCGCTCGAGCCCAACTCCGGAGCCACTCCATCGCCCCCATGAAGTCGTCGGCACGTAAGCTCGGACGCCCCAGCCTCTGATGTATAATCTTAATCATGTGTAATTATTGAATATACCTGTTTGTTTAAACTGAGCCATACGGTGTCTCTTTGCCTCTCCGTCCCGTGTGGACCTGCGCATTATGGGGGTCATCACACTGGTGTCAGAAGTGGGGTCTCAAAAGCAAATGTCCTCTGAATGCTGCGACATTCATGACTTCAAAATTGTAATCAAAAGGGAATCACGGGACTGATTGTGGGACTTTTACCCCCATTTGAGAGGCTTGAGGCAACGGAGGGCTTGAAAAAAAAAATGTCTATCTGAGGGAGCTCCCACTCCACAGCCGTCGCTCGGAGCAAGCATGCTGGCATTAGGAAGCGTCATTCCGACGTTTACGGGAGATAAGACAGGGGTTCCAATCTGCGATTTCTTTTCCATGCTAGAAGAGATTGGGAAAATGGGGGGATGGTCCGATGCTCAAATGCTGGGAATGGCGAGGTGTAAGATGGCAGGAGCTGCTCATGATTTTGCATGGCGAGACGAAAAAGTAAAATCCACAAAATCATTTGCGGAATTTAAGAAGCTCGCGTTTGAGCATTTTGACACTGAACCACGTCACGTGCGAGTACAGAGGTTCCGTGACGCCGGACAGATGGTAGGGGAGGACGTGCGAACGTTTGCGTCGCGGCTTCAGCGCTTAGCGCGCGATACGTTAAGCAGGGAGGAGGAAGGAGACCAGCTTAAGAAGATATACGCGGAGGATATACTTAAAGAGGAAATGACCGCTTTGTTCGTGGCTGGTCTGCAAAACCCCGTGCGCCGGTTCGTGCTCTCGCGCAAGCCGAGCAATTTCGACCAAGCCGTGGAGGCCGCATTGGATGAGGAACAAAATGAGGCGTTAACGACAGCCGCAGCGAGAGCCGCGTCATAGAGAGAGCGGTGCTCAACCCTGAGGTTGCTCTCTTGACAGAGCGGTTATATCGCTTAGAACAGCTGCTATCTCAGCAGGTAGAATGCCAGGTTGAAGCGCGCGCTCAACAGCGCCCATTCGCTGGAAACCGGAGACCGCCACAAAGCTACAGGCGCGGTATGCGAGATTTTGAAGAAATCGTATGCTTCGCTTGCCAGGGTCGCGGACACATCGCCAGGTTCTGCCAAAACGTGCGCCGTGGGGAGCCACAAAGAGAAGCAGGCGAGACACGCCCTAAGCAAGCCTACAGCGGGGCTCCAGATACCGAGTCAAAAAACTAGTTAGTCCTCCCCAGCCTGAGGAGCGTGGGGAGGGAGCAGTAGATGATGAGGTGGTGGTAGTTTGTGTGGCCGACGAGGCATGCCCTGTTGTGCGTTGCAAGTTAAATGGTTGTTGTATGGAATTGTTGATAGATACGGGGTCAAAGGTGACATTGCTTAAGGAGAGCAGTTTTAACACGCTTCGAAGGAAGGGGGACCGCGAGGTGTTGGAAGCGTCTGGTGGTATGACAACCAAATTTGTAGGCATAACGGGGGATCCTCTTGGCATAAGTGGACTCTACCGGTTACACTTCTCTCTCGGCGGAATTGCATTGGAGCACCCCTGCTACGTATGCCCGGACACGGTGTCTCTGCCAAACGGAGTGTCAGGTATATTAGGGCAGGATTTTTTGAGAAAAGGGAAGGTAGTAGTCTCATTCTCTGAGGAAGAGGTTAATGCGGGCGGCTCAAAAGTTCCGTTTTTGAACAGGAGAGGGGCTGAGATTCGCATTACCGATATTGACACCCGTCAAACAGTGGGATCATTGGAGAAGGTATATTCGCGGGTTGCCGTCCGGCTGGTCGAGGAGGCGGTCGTCCTTCCTTGGTCGGAGCACATTTTGTACGCGTTTGTGCCTTCAGATGTAGAGAGCGGCGCCGTGGGAGTGCTTGAGCCGGTCGACTCTCTCAGCAATGGCCTGAAGGCAGCCGCGTGCCTCGTGACAGTTAATGACGCCCACAGAGTGCCCCTACGGGTGGTTAACTGTAGCCAGCAGCCACTGAGCCTTCCCAAGAACAAAACATTGGCTTTCTTCACCTCTGCGATAGAGCAACGTGAGCCCACCGATGCGGTACTCGCAACTGTAGAGCATGCTAGTTCTTCGGCTGCTCCAAAGGTGTCGTTCGATCTTTCTCACGTAAATTCCAGGGAGAGGGAGGCTCTGGCTGGTTTGCTGAACGACTACTCGGAGGTATTCGCCGCGTCCAACCTGGATTTGGGCTGCTGTGGCGTTATAAAGCACAGGATAGAAACCGGCACTTCATCGCCCGTTTACCAGCGTGCGTTCAGGATTCCTTACTCCCAACGTGAGGAGATGGAGCGGCAGGTCCAGGGCCTGATTGATCGCGGCATTGTCGAACACTCAAAGTCACCCTGGGGAGCACCAGCACTATTGGTGGAAAAGCCAGATGGCTCGTATCGATTGGTAGTGGACTACCGCAAACTAAATGCCGTAACTCGCATCGATCCATACCCCATCCCCAATATACAGGAGACGCTTTCTCAGCTGGGCTCTGCCAGGTACTTCACGGTAGTGGACATGGCGGCGGGATTCTGGCAGATAGCAATGGATCCGGCAGATGCCGAGAAAACGGCATTCAACACGCCCTCAGGGCACTATGAATGGAAAAGAATGCCGATGGGTCTGGCCAACAGCCCTGCTGTCTGGCAGAGAACCGCTGATGTTATCCTGGCAGGTCTTCTGGGGAGGCTGTGCTTCGTGTATATGGATGACATTATCATATACAGTGACAGTTTTGATAACCATTTGCGCGATATTGAGCAGGTTTTGGTGCGACTAAGAGCAGCGGGTCTCAAGCTGAAGCCCTCTAAGTGCCAATTCCTCAAAAACGAGGTGAAATACCTCGGGCACGTTGTTTCAGCTGACGGCGTGCGACCGGACCCTGAGAAACTAAGGTGTGTCTCGGATTTTTCATCCCCGACTAGCGTCCGCCAGGTCCGGCAGTTTCTCGGCCTGATCGGTTACTACCGAAGGCACATAGAGGAGTTCGCCAAGCTCGCTAAGCCGCTCACCGCCTTAACAGCGATAAATGTCGCCTTTCGCTGGGACGAAAACGCGGAGAATGCTTTTGGGGCCCTGAAAAGGAAGCTAATGAGTGCACCGCTGTTGCGCCACCCGGATTTTAATTTGCCCTTCGTTATGGCCACAGATGCGTCAAAGTTCGCAGTTGGTGCCGTGCTATCTCAGGTTATCGAGGGCAAAGAACATCCCGTTGCTTTTGCTAGCCGACAGCTGAGCCCCACAGAGCAAAAGTACGGAGCTACGGAAAGGGAGTGCCTCGCCGTTGTCTGGGCAGCAAAGCACTTCAGATGCTACCTTTACGGCCGCAAATTCAAGCTAGTCACAGACTGCCATCCTCTGAAATGAGTGATGAGTGTCAGGGACCCTAGCTCGCGACTCGCTAGATGGAATCTACACCTGCAGGAATACTGCTTTGAAGTTGAGCACAAGTCAGGAAAGACACATCTGAATGCTGATGCACTCAGCCGCACAGCTGCCGTGGCAGCTATAGATGAGTTTGTCCCCGTAGTCGACCCCGCCGAATTACGCACAGAGCAGTGCAAAGATCCTGACCTGAAGCGAATAATCGAAAGCTTAGAGGGCGCACCGTCTCACCCCGAACAGCTAGGTTATTTCAATGGCAAAGACGGCACCCTGTGTCGGCGCACGAGGCCAACCAGGAAAGGGAGACCAGAGAAAACCGCTTGGGAGAGAGTCGTCATACCTCGGTCGTGGACAGAAAGGGTTCTTCGCGCGTTTCACGATGCGCCATGCGCCGGTCATTTTGGCGTAGCGAAGACACGCAGGCGTGTGGAGCGTTTGTACTTTTGGAGTGGCATGCGACGGGATGTTAGAGACTACTGTGCGAAGTGTCATTCCTGTCTCGAAAGAAAAACACCCAAGGGACGAAGACCAGCTCCAATTCAGCCGTTCCCTGAGGTTTCGGCTCCCTTCGAGCGGACAGGTATGGACATAATGGGCCCATTGCCCACGACCACTTCCGGAAACAAGTACATTTTAGTATTTGTCGACCACCTTTCAAAATACGCGGAAGCGGTAGCACTCCCCGATCAGAAGGCAGACACGGTTGCAAGAGCATTTGTCGAACAGATCGTGCTCCGACATGGACCCCCGAGGCAACTCTTGACAGATCGGGGAACGAACTTCGTGTCGCAGCTAATGAGGAGAGTTTGCGAGCTGCTTAAGATCGCTAAGAAGCAGACAACACCGTACCATCCGGCTTGCAACGGCGCGGTGGAGCGACTGAACCAAACCGTGGCCGGGTTCCTGTCGCATTTTGTTTCGCGCGACCAGCGGGACTGGGACTTGTGGCTCCCGTATGCAATGTTTGCCTACAATTCCGCAGCACACGAGAGCACGGGCGAATCGCCATTCTTTCTTCTCTACGGCCGAGACCCGGACCAGCCTAGTGAAGTGCCAGAGGGCCCCCGTCGTGTCCCATACGCTTCACTGGACGACTATAAGGTTGAGCTAGAATCGCGCTTGCAAGTGGCGAGGGACATCGCAAAGGAGTCCTTAAAGAAAGCGGCGAAGCGCAGGAAGGAGGTGCACGATCGCAGTGCTAGAGACGCGCCGTTTGATGTGGGGGACAGCGTGTACATTGAAAACTGCCAAAGGCAGATTGGGCTAGCTCGTAAGTTCCAGACGAAGTGGAGAGGACCGTGCGAGGTTGTCGAGAAGCTTTCTCCGGTAAACTTCAGAGTCCGAGACGTGAACCGGCGTTTGATAAGGATACACGCAAATCGCCTCAAGTCGGCACCGGTTCAGTATTCACGAAATGAGGAAAGGGAAAGCGCGGATTTTGATGGGGACAGAAGTGAAGCGGAGCGCGCAGATAGTTCGCAAGAAACGCCCTCTCCTGCATTTGTTCGGCAGGCGCCCGAGGTGACGGCCGGAATGCCACCGGATTTACTTCATGCATTGCTAGAAGAAGAAGCGCGCGAGGTTGCCGCGCAGATAACGCCAGGAGAGGCTCCTGCCACGAGCCCTCGCGAGTCCCAAAGCAGACAAAGGGGTACAGACTTACTTAGTATGACTCATGAAGGCCGATATCCGCTGCGAAATCGGAAAGCTAAGTCGGACTAATGGCGTAAACAGAGCGGAGTTTTGAACTGGTTAGAATTGTGTAATGCCACAGCTCATAACATTGCTATGTGCTTATGTGTTAAGTTATCGGAGTTGGTAGTAAAACCTTTCTGTCATTAAGTAACACCTTCACAGGAGAGCATGCGGAGCGCATGCAGAACCTGCCCTACTTCCTTTCGTTATCTATATTTTTGTCTGTGCCGTGATCGTGCTAGAAGTGGGAGCTCCTTTGTAACTGTGGTAAATTTATTTCGTCCAGTTTGGACTAGAAAGGAGAGGCTTGGGTGCTGAGTTTCATGTTTATCTGTAAAAGAAGATCAGTGCTGCCCCTGGAGACGCCAGTTATGACAGCGGAGGCATATGGTGTTGTGCAGTGGTGTTGAGTGCAGCGAAAAGTGTTTTGTCGGACGCACTGTGCGAGGCGATTCAGAAAGACAAGGGGAGCTGCAGGGACTCAAATGTTCGGAGAACATTCTTCTGGAGGGTGAGCGAGTGTGACATTCCTTGTGTGCTACGAGGTACATTCCTTGAGTGACGACCAGAACGAAGGGACCCGCCGCCGTGACAGCGGCATCATCAATTACCCAGCCATGCTCTTTGAGTGACGACCAGAACAACCGGACCCGCCGCCGCCCCGGGGAAACAGGCTTTATCCTCCCCAATTTCCGGGCACATTCCAGGACAAGGGAGCTGTCAGCGGGCCAGAGCGCGCCGTACCACAGCCGACGCTATGCGCTACCGCGAAGACAACATTCTTTCCCTCCCCCCCCTTTTGTCGTGGGCTATCGCCGGGAAGGCACCCACAGCTTCCCAGAAGGGCCGTGACGGACACCTGTCATGGCGGACAGGCAGTACTCGCCAAGAATGTGGAAAGACAGGCGCTAGTGAATTAGCTCCGAAGAGAGAGCCTGTGTATACTCTCACTTGAGAGAGAGTGGTGGCGTTTTTGTTGTTTATTTAGTTTGTATTGTTAACAGACTCTGGGTTCGAGGCTAAGCCCAACCCAAGGGGTGGTCCCCATCTCGCATGTTATTTTGGATTGGAGAATTGATGCTTTGGGCGGGCCACTGGAAATGACCGCCCTTAGTCCTTTGTTAATCAAGTGCTTAAAAGCACATGTAAACGGATGCAGTCCAGTCTGAGCTGGGGCTCCATGCTTAGCATGTAATGTGATGCTACTTAGGCACTAACCTGCCCGGTCGATGAGTAAAGTAGTGCAAAGTTTGTTCTTTTGTAAATTCAGTTCTGCTTTTTCCAGTTTAACTCTCTGCATATGTATGTTGTAAAATTATGCTCTGCTGTCATCATCTACAAGCTCGCCTCCTGTTCATCTTCCAAGCCGAACGACACTAGAGGAAGGGTTTGGGAACCATCCTCGAAGAAACGGACGACTATTGAAATTCTACTGCATACACGCTCAGGACGACATCATTCGCCAAGAGGGCCTTCAGCGCCGAAGCCCCGACGGCGTGCAGCTTCTGCCAGCAACCGCTCGAGCCCAACTCCGGAGCCACTCCATCGCCCCCATGAAGTCGTCGGCACGTAAGCTCGGACGCCCCAGCCTCTGATGTATAATCTTAATCATGTGTAATTATTGAATATACCTGTTTGTTTAAACTGAGCCATACGGTGTCTCTTTGCCTCTCCGTCCCGTGTGGACCTGCGCATTATGGGGGTCATCACAATGTCCTGCCTTGTAACATCACCTCGAACATTCGCGTCTTTCCTGATGATTGTGCTTTATATTGCATCATTCACTCTTTATATGAACCTTTTCGCATTAGTGAGTCATTTTGTGGCTTCTGTAGGTGATGTCAAAGTTGGCAGATGAATATTAACTTCCCTAAAATTGTTGTCATGACTATCAGTAATAGTTCCTCTTCGTCGGTTTTTGATTATTCTTTTCGTAATAATCCCCTTCAAAGTGTGTTCGAGTACAACTATCTTAGAAACATTTTTACCTCCATCTTATAATGGTCCAAACATGTTAACTTCGTTGGTAATACAGCCCTAAAAAGATTACGATATCTTACACGAACATTACCTCAGGCAACGGAGGAAACCAGGTTACTAATGTATAAACATCTAAACCGTCGAAGTCTTGACTATGCTTATTTTGTGTGGAATCCTTACAAGGTAACAAACATTAAATGAATAAAGGCCATCCAAGGGTAATTAGTTCACTTCATATGCAATAAATATCGCCTAAATTTTTCACCCTCTGCTTCCCTCAAAGCATTACAAATAACTACCCCTGACACTCGCCAGCAACTAGAATCTTTAAAGCTTCTGCACAGTCGTTCATTCCGCCTACCCACTCTCCAACGACAGGTACATCAAGAGTGCCATACCATCGCCAACAAGAAGTTATCATAATCTTAATCTTTCTCCTTACTTTGCTGGCACTAATGTGTTGAAATACAGTTTCTTTCCGCGCACCTTTGAACACTGGAATACATTTCCCGGTCCAGTGCATTCCCTACCAATAGGGAGATTTATACAGGCAATAACTTATTCATAATCTCTTGATCTACTGCACCAATGCTCCCATTTGTGTAGTGCTCCCTATGTTTTCAACGTCGATGTATTAATTTCTACGAGCGTGTCTTGTTTGGACTGTATATGTCCATTCCTGTGATCGCGACTTGAGAGCCTGCGGTATGTACAGATAAAAAATCAATAAATAATAAATAAGTACTTATCTACTAAGTCTGACATTCAAGCAGGAAGGAAAAGAAAACTTGATGTTTATTTGTGAAAGATCAGAAATTCATAAAAACATATCGATATGCCACTCGTTGCACGGAACAGTGAAAGGCGGTACTGCCCGTGAAAATTATTGTACTCGAAAATATCGTAAACAGTGCCAAAACCTTACCATCTTTTTTCCTAAATGAGGCGTTGCTTTACAGACTTCTGTGCGATTAGTACGCGAATATATAATCAATATTTACTCACAAGCTTAAGTGGGTGAGCTTTTCTTTATATGTTACTGCGGAGAATATTTCATGTCAAAGTGGATTATTCTGCATATTTTGCGTTCTGAAAGTTTTACATTGTGTACATTTCGCGTTTTGATTGTTATGTATATTAGCCATTTTATATTTTGACCAACTTTGATGTCTGTGTTATTTACCGCGAAATTAATGACGATAATGATGCATCTGTTCTTTAGTCAGATATTAACAAGGTACTGGATTGGTGTAACTTGTAGAATATAAAGATAAACATTACTAAATGCAAGCATTTGCCCATTTCTCGTCTGTCTACTACACACTGTACCTACTGCATTAATGGCATCACTCTTGAAACTGTGTCGTCTTATAAATATCTGGGTGTTCATGTCTCTTCTGACCTGTCTTGCAAACCTCATGTTGACTACATTATAAATAACGCGAACCGCATCCTTGGATACCTTCGCCGAAATTTTTCATCTGCACCAAGTTAATTAAAACTACTACTTTACAAAACTTCGGTCCGCTCTAAATTGCAATATACTTCATCAGTGTGGAACCCTGGGGTCGAATCTCTCATTTTCTGACTTAGAATCAGTTCAAAACCGGGGTTGTCATTTCATACTTTCCAACTATCATCGTACTAGTAGTGTAACTGCCACGAAAGCTAAAACTTTCCCTCCCGCTTCTTTCCCATCACAGGTCAATAGCTTCATTATGTACTTTTCACAAAATTTATCATAGTCCTTATCTTAAAGAGAGGTTGTTAAAAAGACCATCGTATAATTCAGCACGCATTGATCACCGCCACAAAAGTTTGGATCCCTCCTTTTCGCACGAGATGTTTTCACGATTCATTGATACCCACAACTTGTGTCAGCTGGAATCACCTTCCCCACGATATTGCTGAAATTACTGATACTGTTTCCTTTCGTAACGTTGTTACTAATTTTATATGTCTCTGTCTATATCTGTTTTCTTTTGTTAGCTACTGTTTTCTTTTGTGGTTTGTTTTGTGTAATGCTGCCTTTTGCTAGTGCGGTAATTGATATTTAAACCAGTGTGTGCGGTAAAATTTTTTTAGCTGCTGTTCTTGTTTTTTTTACATGTATTTATTCCAACTGCCCTCTATAACACCTTATAGCCCCTGAGGGTAAATAAATGAAATGAAATGAAACTTATATTCCGAACATGTTTCACTATCACGGTCTGTTTTCTAAGGGAGGTTGTGGGCTTCAGTGAAACTGCCCTTTCTCATGCGACTTTTACGCGCAGTCTCCCTCATCTATGATGAAAATAAATTATAATAAACGATTACGACTAGCGGAATTGTAACCTACCCATAAGGCGGCATTATACACAGAGATGCTTGGTGTCTAGTGCGAGGCAAAGACGAGAAATCACTAGCATACTTAGAAAAAACCACAGCATAAAATTGGCCTCTTTGCGTGCGTACCAGCCAAGCTGGGAAGCGCTACCGAGAGCAAAAGTGCGCGCCCCCTATACCGTGGACCCGTTGGGGAAATAAAGTTTTCTCAATAGCGTTTGATAAAACACCTTGCGAAAATATTCCATGAGTACAGTAAGCACCTAGTGAAGGCTTTCTTAAACGTGCATCAGATTAGCGCTGCATCCCCATAAATATTCTTCCCAACTATACACTTTCCTAATTTTTTTATGCTTTTATGAAGGTTTAATGTTCGAAAGTGACTCACGCAATGAGAGACGCCGTAGTGAAGGACTCAGGAAATTTCGACCACCTGGGTTCTTTAACGTGCATTAAAATCGCACAAAACGCGGGCCTCTAGAATTTCGCCTCCATAGAATTTCAACTGCAGCGGCCGGCAGGGAACCGATGTCTTTCGGCTCAGCAGCCGAGCGCCATAACCACTGAGCCACCGCTGTGGCCAACACTTGCGTCTATACAAAGATGTAAATGGTGCGGTCATATTCTTTGTATTGCGGAACATTAAATTCATAACCACTGAGCCACCGCTGTGGCCAACACTTGCGTCTATACAAAGATGTAAATGGTGCGGTCATACTCTTTGTATTGCGGAACATTAAATTCCTGCCGAGGCAGCCGTGTTTGGATGAAGGCGAAATTAGAACGGCACCTCGGGCTTTGCGATGAGAGTGCACGATAAAATAAGAACACAGACAGGCGAAATTAACCAACAGGACACCATAACAAGAGGCCACCATTATTCACTACGGCCAAAGCTGACATGAATGAGTCGTCAGCTTGGGTTTGCGAAATACAGAAATATATTTAGCCGGTTAAAAGCAGTGTGCGTAGAGCAGTTTATAAAAAGAGCGATAAAATTTTGCGTTGTTCTTTTTTCTACATTCTACACTTCACTCGTTTCGTGAGCACATGTCTGTGAGTAGGCGAAGCGTTAAGAATTAATGATTGCATTCAGCGAATTTTAGGCGCCATGTGCCTTGCCAGGGGAATTTTGCACTGAATTGCAGGCATATTAATTCTTGCGAGTAAAAGAACCTCGAAGGCATCACATTAAAATTGCGTGGGTCCGGGGAACCTGACGGAGATAAAACTTCATGCAGATGAAACTGCAGCCAATGAATAATCGCGGCCTTGTGCAGCACTCCTACTGACGTTGCTTCTTTCTTGGCATTGTTACGAACGGAGAGTCCTATCTTAAGAGCAGCCCATTCTTACTTTTGCTCGAAGCCCCGGGATACCGTCGTGGGTGTACAACCAGCCCTCCAACTCGCTGAATGTGAAGTCGCTTTTTGTGGCATTGTCGAAGAGAAAATTTTCCTTGGAAGGGCGGGTTCCAGGCATCTTACACATCTGCGCATAGGAGAGCCGGCACACAGCGGCTGTAAACATTGTCCACCAGAACACCCCGTCCGGTGCTCAGATGTATAAAACGTGTTAGGAAAACCGAGCGACACTCTGTGGAAATCTCTTTTCCCCCTCCATTTCGACGCGGCCGACCATCTCCATCGGTGTGCGTCGGGACAGCCCCCGGCTGGGCGAGGAGGGAAGTCTCTCTCATGGGGGAAAGGGAACGGACAAGGGAGCGCCACCTCGTAGGTTGCGCGGAACTCTGCGGAACCGGAGAGACTCTTCGGGATCCGGCCAGCGTTACGAGCGGTTGGAGCCGCACGCTCTGTCACCTTCCGCGGCAGGCGCACGGGGATCCGTTGTGCCTTGCGCATGGACTTCTGGTTCCGGGCAGCGAAGCGAGCGCAGCAAACGCGCGCTCTGACCGCCCTCCCCAGCAAATGCTAGGGAATGGCTTTGCCCCAAGAATGCGGCGCGCACAGGAAAACCCGGCCGCCATTATCGGCGCATACAAACGTTCACCGCCGATACCTCCGAAGACGCGCCCCTGCCCCAGCCGGTAAGTCGGAAGTCCTTCTTACGTAGCCTTCTATTTCCGAGGAATGCCTCGTTGATGTTTTGTAGCTAGCTGGCCCGCTCTGTGTATTGATTGCAAGTATAAAAAATAGCATATGAGTGTTAACGCTGTATCGTCATTCCTTTTGTCCCTCGAGCACGAAGCCCTCCGCGGTTAGCAAGCTGGAACGCTGCATCCGCGGAGTGGGAGTGCGGGCGGGGCGAAAGGCTGTCCCTGCCGTATTTACACAATGGCGCCCAACGTGGTGCAAGCTCTTGGGACGAGGGACGACAGTCAGTTCAGTTCATGGAATGCCGGCCTGGATTTGGAACAGCGTTAGGCCTGACCCGAATTCGGAGTTGCTAGCAAGGCTAAGATGCTTTCTTGATAGCGAGATGAGCCTAATAGCAGTATAGGAGAATTGGCGTGCATGCTACGCTTTTGATGAGCACTTCATCGGTACACCTTTAGAAGGTGAACCTACAAGGTCCGCACATGGTGAGCGAGACCGAGACGTCCACGGAGAACAGCAAGCCAGAAGCGAGTGAATGCGGAAGCCTGAAGGGTGGCCCGATTTTTCTTCTTGTATATAGTTCTAAATATTCTTTGTTCTGTCTCTTTGGCTCTGGGAGCCGGGTGCCGTAATCAGCTGATTTTGATTGCAGTCGTGATTACAGGAAAAGTACCGGGGCGCTGCGACAAGGCGAGAAGCGGTAGGCGCCGTTCGCGTTAGGGTCACCTTGGCAGAAACATATCTCCTCGTGGCTTTGTGTTCTAGCCATTGTCCTTGGCCCTTAGTTAACACCCGCAAGTGTAAGATCGATTAGGCCTAAGGCTCTTCGGGAGCTGCCTGTCGCTTTTGGGAGGACATAGTCGTACCGTAGCACAAGCACGCGCAAACGGGTTTGCTTATTTTATATTTAACCTCGCTAGAGCCGGGAGGTCTCGCTCAACTACAGAAAGCTGACTTTGTTCGAACGAACTTATTTTTTGGGCTGCGCAGCGAATTTATAATTTCGCGGAACCAGAGACGCTAACGCAGCTCAAGTGAGTTTAACATCACCATGCCGGAAAGCTAACCGCGAATGTGCTTCGACAGAAGACAGCCAGCTACGTTCAAATGAACCGAGCGTTCGGGCGGTGCCGGATAGGATTGTTTGGCACTTGCATTCCTCCGCATTTTACCAAATGGTGAGTTCGCGCGGTATCCATTGTTTTTGATTCAAACTTTTGGAGATCCTTGGAGCGATATGCAGAGTTCAAGAGAAGCTGCCCTGGCCTGCTGTCCATTGTATGGGTCCCTGCCTGCTGCCTTGCGGCCGTGAGTAACCAAGCTGCGGAGTCTCCGGCGAGCAGTTTGCCGCGGCCACGAACGCGGGGGGGGGGGGGGGGGGGGGGCAAGCCCCCTTCTACCTTCCAACAAAGGCGCGTCGGCGCGAACAACACCCTCCTCACACGTTAATTTTGGATGCCTGCCGCGGGTCAAGGACGGGTGCCCGGTGACCTTGCTGCTCATCGGATGACCCCGGCACCTCGCCTGTACGAGGTGTCTTGCAGTCGTCACCGCAACGCTCGTGGCCCCTTCGTCGATGGCATCCATCCATGGACGAGTTCAACCGTAGGCCGACATTTAAGGAGGGAGGGATGTGGAAACCTGTTTTCCCCTCCATTTCGACGCGGCCGACCATCTCCATCGGTGTGCGTCGGGACAGTCCCCGGCTGGGCGAAGAGGAAGTCTCCCTCATGGGGGAAAGGGAACGGACACGGGAGCGCCACCTCGTAGGTTACGCGGAATGCTGCGGAACCGGAGAGACTCTCTTCGGGATCCGGCTAGCGTTAAAAGCGGTTGGAGCCGCACGCTCTCGTCACCTTTCGCGGCAGGCGCACGGGGATCCGCTGTGCCTTGCCGCTGGACTTCTGGTTCCAGGCAGCGAAGCGAGCGCAGCAAACGCGCGCTCTGACCGCCCTCCCCAGCAAATGCTAGGGAATGGCTTTGGCCCAAGAATGCGGCACGCACGGGAAAACCCGGCCGCCATTATCGGCGCATACAAACGTTCACCGCCGATACCTCCGAAGTCGCGCCCCTGCCCCAGCCGGTAAATCGGAAGTCCTTCTTACGTAGCCTTCTATTTCCGAGGAATGCCTCGTTGATGTTTTGTAGCTAGCTGGCCCGCTCTGTGTATTGATTGCAAGTGTAATAAATAGCATATGAGTGTTAACGCTGCGTCGTCCCTTCCCTTTGTCCCTCGAGCACGAACCCCTCCGCGGTTAGCGAGCTGGAACGCTGTAACCGCGTAGTGGGAGTGCGGGCGGGGCGAAAGGCTGTCCCCCGCCGTATTTCCACAACTCTAAACAGATAGGAATAAAAAAAAACATTGCGTTAGGACACAGTTTTCTCCCTTCTTAGTCCCGCATAGACGTGTTCGAGTTGCAGTGTAGACGAGCAGTTTTCGGCATGGCAGTGTCAGGGTGAGTGGGAAGCTAGTACGGAGCTGCGTGACCGGGTACTTCGCAAGGGGCGAAGAGATCGTTGGGCTTGCCAGCTTCTTAACGTAACCAGTCATTGCATCCCACAAACTCGCGGACACTGTAAACGTACAGTATGCGTGGTCTGGTCATTGAAGCTTGATTATTCACGTTGTGGTGAAGGGATGCCGGCAGTCAGAAAGGCAGCGAGACTGCTTCTCTTTGCGAGGCTTCCTTTAATGGGCTTACTCGAGCAAACAAAGAACTGAAGGACTCTGCGTCGGCGATAGTAAAAAATGTTCTCGGGGATCGTCACACAGGATACCTTTCGCTCTAGGCCGCGCTCAATTTAAAGCTAGCAAGGAACTATCGAGATCAGGCGCCAAAGCAGCTACTACACGCTGGAACAAAATGAAGGCAGTTGCGCATGGCTCCTGTCATTCGAGATAAGTTTGGTCGCATTCCGCGTCACAAGCAAGCGATAAAGCTGACTTCCTGCCGCCTTGAGCTTGACAAAACGGCACAATGAATCATGACGGTATTGTGCATCCGAAGTTGCTAGTGAATCATTCCAATTATTTGCGGCCTGGAAGAAGGAAACGCCGCCCACTCACTCGGCTTCAGCTTTTTGTCTCATTTAAACGGGAAGCGAAAACAAATTGAACTGACGATCATAAAACCTTGTACGAGAAAGCTTTAGTAGGAGCTGTATTCGCTCTAAAATATTATTTTTTTTTGTTTTTTCATTATGGGTTACGTTTCAAACACTCGAAAGAATTGTTTTGAAGGTTAAAAATGTCCGCGATGGGTGAATTGGCAGCCGCCTAACCAGAGGCGCGGCGATTGTGAGTGTACGGTGGACGGTGATACTAGAGGGCAGCTCGCTTTGCCAATGCGTCCTTGAGTTTGATTTACCCTACCCTTTCAATGTGGTAGAATACGGAGGCCTAGGCGAAAACTCTCCGGCGTCGGCAACGTTTGGGTGAAGCCTCCGTCTGCCGTATTGTGTTCAGGGCAACTCTCTGTCTTCACCTCTGACCGGCCAGCCGTCCCCTCCCTCTCCCTCTCTGCCTCTCATACTCCCCACTTGTAGGGGGAGGGGGAAGGCACCAGACGAGGGACGACTCGGCAAAAATGGAAATGGCTTACAGGATAATGTTCACATAACAGCAGGCCTACGTCCGAAATAGACAGCCTCCTCTAAAGATCATCAGAACGATTAGCCCACTGCAGGACAAAGGCGGGTCGCACCTCTCTCCAATAACAGGTATGGTGCCAACTGCGGCCACCACCTCACAGCAAGATTTTAATCTCATTCGGCCAGGTAACTTTCTGCCGACTCCTGCTACGCTTCCATTCCCTTGTTATCCAGGCTGTTAGATATAAGGACTGTCGGTTATCTCGCGTTCGCATTACATTCTCTGCCGAATGCCATTTCTTCCTCTTGATTTTTACTAGGTTTTCATTAACTCGTGTTTGATCCTTGACCAATTGTGATCTCTTCCGGCCTCTTACAATAGCACCTACCTGTTTTCTTTTCATAGCTCGCTGCGCTCTCCTTAACTGGAACTCTTCATTAGACTCCACGTTTGTGCACAATAGGTATGTACTGGTAAGACACAGATGTTATGCACTTTTCGCGTGGCTCATTTGTCAGCCGATATGTGGGACGGATACCGCGCCATTTTCTTTCCCTAAAAACCAATTTTACAGGTATTGTTTATAAAATGTGGCCTCGGTTAGCTATGCCTCCTCGCTTTTATCGTGGAGAGCAACCTGGGTCCCACAAACCCCAACGGTGGCTGTGCTTGAAACAGCCACCTGGAGGCTATGAACACTCGCCTCGACCTAACAATGTGGAGGACCCTTTTGCGTAGTTCATAGATTAAAAGTGAGCGTCAGTGGACTAAGCACCGGAACATCGTCATCATCATCATTAGCCTGACTACACACACTGCAGGGTAAAGGTCTCTCCCATGTCTCTCCAATAAACCCTGTCCTTTGCCAGCTGCGCCCACCCTATGCCTGCAAACCTCCTAATCTCATCCGCCCACCTAACCTTCTGCCGCCCCCTACTAGGCTTGCCGTCTCTTGGAATCAACTCCGTTAACTTTAAGGATCAGCGGTTATCTTGCCTTCGCATTACATGCCCTGCCCAAGCCCACTTCTTCCTCTTGATGTCGACTCGGATCTCATTAAGACGCGTTTGTTCCCTCACCCATTATGCCCGTTTCCGGTATCTTGGCGTTACACCTATCACTTTCCTTTCCATGGCGCGCTGTGTTGTCCTTAACTTAAGCTGAACCCTTTCCGTTAGCCTCTACGTTTCTGCCTCGCAGGTGACTAACGGTAAGAAACAGCTGTTGGGTGAGTTGGTGGTAGGTAAAAATGGGCAGGCTGTGGATGTAGGTCGAGGGTGGGCTCCTACGGGGGCGTGGCGGGGAGGTTACGGGTAGGTGATGCTTCCGCCGGGTGGGCGCTTTTCTCTGCGACGCCTTACACGGACAACAGCTGTATTTTTGACAACTCTCACTGGTAATACCGTCGCACTAAACCGTGCCGATGCGCTTGTGAGCACACGTGAATAAACTTCAAAAATTCTCCCATGAAGGCAAAGTTCCACTTATGCTTCTAAATTAGAGGCTCTTTGTGCCTAACGCCCGAAATTGTCTTCAGCGTAGATAAGGGTATCAGCGATTTTAATTTATTCTAGAAGCACTTTGTGGAGAGTGTGCACCTTTTGCGTAATCATATTTTGACCACATTTCTATTCACGCATTAGAAGATAAAACAACGCGAGGGGAAGATCTTGAGTACGGGCCAACAGCTGAACTCTTGTCTCAACTAGCTCTGCCGGTCTCAACTTTGTTTTTTGAATCAAAGACGGCTGCGTGCTAAACAAACATGTCACTCACTTTCGGTGCAATCTGAGAGCTGCAGCCATGACGAGATTGTTCCCTCCTGTCTTTTTCTCCGCCATTTATTTCCGTGCGCGCGTGTCGCGCACAGAGGCAAAGAAACTAGTAAGCTAAGGCTAAATCACAAGGCTGGCGTCCGCTAGCCAAGCCCACGTTACGTCGTTTTTTAACGTCTTACTGTCTCCAGATTCTCCAAAATTGATCCTACTTAACGCCGAGGCCTGGCACGACTCTTGCCTATATAAAGCTTCGTTAATTGTAATGTTGAGCCAATTTTTTCGCTTTTACTAATACCCCAACAGCGGCCGAGTGTCATTCCTTCGCTGCAATCAAGGATTCATTCATTAATTTATTTTTTATGGTCAGGCATCTTTACTCTCACTGCACTCTCTTTACGCATAGTTACATCTCCCCTGCTTTCCTGCCAAGTGCCAGGTGAATGGTACTGAAATAACTGCGGTGTGCAAGAAAGCCCGCTGCAGATGCACCACCTGCCCCAAGTGCTGTGCTGCAAAGATACGCGCAGACAGACCGAGTGAAGCTTATCCGTGTGAGTCTGTCCTATTCAGATTCGACTGTGTACAGACCACCAAGTGGAGGTCTTGCCTGGGCTGTTTCGATGAGCTGAGGTTCCGGGAAGGTCGCGCACGGGTGCGTTAGTGTGTAGTCCAGCGTCTGATTGTCGCTCCAGTCACGGGGCCGGTAGCGGCGGACGGCTAAGCCCACGGACAGAGCTATCCCCGTGGGCAGCCTAGTCTGGCTGATAATTTGAAACACGCGATGCCACAGTCGCTGGATTGTTGTTCAGGGCATGCAATAAGGAATAGCGAGTTGTTAACACCTGGGGTTTAGATAGAAAAGCAATGTTTGCATTTTTAGTAGACAAGGTATTTACAGCTGAGATATTGAAAAACGATGAGACCTGTAGGGTTAATAAAAAATCCGTATTAACGCATTTTTTTCTACCATGCACGGTTTTTGAATTTTCTTTGTTTGCTAGTTATTTCATATCACAGAAAGACACTGCACAATATTCACATGATCAAATGGCAGCCCAAAAAGCGCCCAAAATCTTTCTACGAGGGCATTTCGTTGCAGGTTTTCTGAAGGCGAACAATGAGAAGTGCAATTAGGTGCAATTCCAGTTTAAAGTCTAGTTACAATCAGCACCTAAGTACATCAGTTAGGCAAGTAAGTGCTCTAGTAGTGCTATTGCCTCAAGTGTGACATTCAACAAATACCAGGTGTTTCAGGGAAGGTGATCACTAATTTTTAAATGTAAGGTTCTTGAGGTAACGAGAAACAATTTGCGGCATAGTAATATGAGTGTTGGTGGACGTCAAAAAACAGGTGAATCATATTAACGAGCCAAGTGATTATATAAATTCTAATAGTTAACTTCTAACTATTTTCAGTAGGCACCTGATTGCAATCAGTGATTTGTAGCCGGTTTTAAGTAATAGCCATATCAGTTTCTAGAATTCTGAAAACGCCATTAGGGTCGCCGCTGTGGCACTACACAATTTCGCTATTTCCACTAGTTACGACCACTGGAGGGGTTACTTTGCCTGCATACTTTTCAAAAACGCATGCATTTTAGTACGATGTAGCCTTACAGCAAAATAAATCTGCTTTTGCGCCTTGAAACAGCAATCTAGACAAAGATAACACTTGTATAACGTACTGATCAGTAGGAGCATGTTGGGACATCTCTTTTAAGTAAAGTGTTTGTCTTCACCCCGTCAATGAACTTCACGGCAATATATGGCCACCCATAAGACACTTCAGTTGGGCACCTTAGCAATGTAAAGCATGAAAGCACAAGAAAGGGTCATCACTAAGGTATTCAAAATGCAGGAACAGAAACAAATAGCTTGGTCAGCCGAGGTGTTGTTTTCACTGCTGCCTATATTAATATGACAAATACATGGGCCTCAATGGGATCTATGCACTTTCGCTCTATACACTGTCCATACAGTGATTTTCTGTATTAAGGATGCATAATTGCATTGAATAAGTTCGGTCTTCAAAATAACTTAATAATTCGAGTTGTTCATACTCATGGGGTCATATTTACTGGGCCATGACAGAATGTCATTTAGCTACTACCGGAGATCATGCAAAAGTATTGCGACACAAGTGGTATCATCGATGAATGCTAGCAATGCCTTTCTCATACATATGTAATGAAATTCCTACCATTTCTGTCATGCTTATACATGCTGGCCATTCAAAATAAAAAAGTGAGATGTTCACAGCTCCAATTCCTGCAATAGATAATCAGGTGCACACAACGACTTTGTGGCGTTCAATTAAGTTCGAATTAGAACAGATGTAACGCTCCGAGTTGACAAACGAAATCAAAACACATGGCTTATTAATGCCATATACACTAAGTCGAACCAGTGAAGGCACCAGAGAAAAAAAAAACATTCTAGAATATGTGGCGAAACTTCTCCAACATTGCCTTCAGTGACAATCTTAGAACCAATCAAAAGTAGTTTTTCATATTCCGAAGAACTGGCATCAGTCATTTCAAATATTCGTTTCATAATGTAAAATTCATTTTCTCTCGACTGAAACGCAGTGCAGTCTTTCTTCCCTGCCCGGTACATTTCACTATGAAAAATTGTTCCAAAAAAAGAAAGCCTGAAATGCTCCTGCAGTTGAGGAACACTACCAAGTAGCGACTCCAGGCAGGCTACCTCTTCGGGAGAGAGGGAGGGCAGATTCTTTGGCACACCCAACATACATGCACCACTGAGACGCCGGGCATGCTGAGTATTTAAGTGGCCTAGAAAACCCAGGCATACATCTTTCATATTTTCTGCCAAGGGCACTGCTGTCAGCAGCAAGTTAAGCTCTTGTGAGAGTATCACTCGTTCTAGAATTTGCTGTGAAACATTTTTAGGCGTCTTAACAAGTTTTACAATCTGGCCACTGCCGCCTTCGAATGCAAAGGCTGAATGTGCCCCTAGAGGGCCAAATTTATGTGCTGCTTGCGCCATATGCAGGATTTGATGCATGCTGAACGTCATGCTGCGTTGTCCATAAAGGTAAGCAGCGCGCTGAACAAATTTTCCCAGAAGTCGCTCTGAAATGAGAAGCCATACAGCGTGGGTGAGAATGCAAAGGGACATACTTGTACAACATCCTTTTTTGTAATGTTAGACTGCCAGGGCTATGAAGCTGCGCGAATGACTAAAAATGCAATAATGAAACAGCACAACACATATCGAGCATGTTTTGCTGCATGTGCAAAGAGGACTGATCACCTGATAAACTGCCTACCAAGAACCTGAAAATGAGAATACTATATTGGTCAGGTGACGGAACAAACGCGTGTTAATGACATCTTAGTCAAAATCAAGGGAAAGAAATGGACTTGCGCAGGGCATGTACTGCGAAGGTAAGATAACCACTGGTACTTAAGGGTAACGGAGTAGATTCTAAGAGAAGGCAAGCGTAGCAGGGGCGGCAGAAGGTAAGGTGGGCGGATGAGATAAAGAAGTTCGCAGGCATAAGGTGGGCGCAGGTGGCAAATGACAGGGTTAAATGAAGAGACAGGGCTGATGATGATGATGATGATGACTGTTTTGTCATGAAACCTGTACAGTGCAACCCGGCTCTAGGAGCACACCATAGTGCTGTTGAGACACCTGAAATCACATCCCTCCCTTCGACATTCTAAAGGTTGTAAGGCTCGCACCATCCCTCATTTTTCTTCTTTTCAAGCTTTGATGAAATGTCGCTTTATGAAGCCACCTTCAACACCTCCTCTTTTAGCATGTTTTCTAAGATGCACATTTCAATCACGTAAAAAAGCTTAAAAACATGACAAAAGAGATAATTTAAAAAAAATGCAACGAAAGTAAATGAACGGCAACCACACTGTTTCAGATGAAGTGTTCTTTCCTGTTTACTGCTTGTGCATACCGAAACAAGTAGTGGGCTTTGCACTGTTACATGCAATTATTGCACCGAAATGTTAATTGTGAAGTTTTGGCGTCCTGAATTGACACATAAGCTTTGAGATGCCATAACGAAGGACTTCGAATTAATTTAGACCCGTAATGTTCTAATATGTGCACACATTTTACAACGCATGGACACATTAAGCTTCTATTGAAAAGCAGTTGCCATAGCTGGCAAAATGGTATATGAGATGGACGGTAGCATGCAGTACATCTTATACGATTAGTGAAGAGAGCTGTCCAAAATCACAACCTAGGCAAGATATTAAAGTGCCAGCAAGCAAGCCGAAGAAAATCAAAGCAGTGCAAACAGAATGATGACAACAGAGAATGAGAAAAACACGTGCTAAATCAGCGCGTGTTTTTTGTCTTTCTTCCTCTTTCGAAATCGTTTTATTTGTGCTGCTTTGGTTTTCCGCAAGATAAGAGTTCATGATATGTGCTGCTGCCATACTTCTCGGCTAGAGATTGGAATAATGCTTTCACCTGCACGATGTGTTATCTCCAATGTGAGGCACTCTTGTAGCAAAATGAATATTGCCTCTGAAAGCAGCCCGAAGTGTCGAAAGTACCTCTCTGGGAGAATGTGACGACAGCAAGGAATGCAGTAAAGTAGGAGCCAAGTTCCCTCCTCATGAGCTATCAAGGATTTCATTTCGTCACACTGGTCTGCTTGGAGAATGGATGCCGTGTACGACATGGACAGAATACTGCTGAGTTATGCTGCCATTTTATATTATATAAGAAAAAAAACCCTGCCGTGCATACTGGTGTGCTATCACTGGAGTCCGAAACTGCACTCTGGAGTGCAGCACGGCACGCCACAAACTTAGAGCAACAACACGAACGTAACCTGGAATGTGGAAGAGAAAAACGCCTGTGAACTGGACGTCAGTGAGGTGCTTATCATGCCTTTTCAGCAAGCAGCTTTGCTCTGTAGGCATATTATAATGCTGTGTTTGGTTGTGATGTGAGTTATACATTGCAGTAGACGCACCATTACCGCACACTTACAAATTGAAGTGCTTTCCTTAACAGGCCCAAAAACGACCTTACTTTGATAACATTGAATGCGTCGTATCACAGCGAACGTGCCTGTGGCTTACACTCGAGAAGTTTTATCAATACACTGTAACAGGGGATACATTCTTCTAGACGGTAACATTACCCGTTCAAAAGCGACGCAAAAATGCACCTAAAAAAGCAAAACACACACTTGCAGAGCCACTGACAGGGTGCAAAGTTGCACGTTAGAAGCGTTGTAATAAACTCATTAGGTAAGTATAGCCCTTGCGAGGGTAAGCTTACGTTTATGCTACTCTTCCTAACATGGCGTAAAGGTGCACCCAGAAATGGAAACCATATGCTCTTGCAGAGCAATGTTACGCTCATTGATCAGGTGCGAAGTTGCTCTTAAGGAGGGTTGTAGTAAGCTCATTAGACCGGATTAACTGTGTCCCTTTCGAGTATACGATTACGCCCTGGTATTTAGCATAAGCTTATTCCGAGTGGGCGCAAACATGCACCAGTAAGGGAAGCATATGTTTGCACTCTTATGGCCCAAACTTTAGTCTTTCTGAGGAGGTGTAACGTTAGTCACCAAAAGGTTATACTTGCACTTGGCCAGACGGAATAACATTGCCCCAATAACATCCTAAACATTACACCGTACGCACATAGTCCCCTGACGACGGTGTAACGTTACAGCAAAAGGGGGTCGCCACAGCGTCAGTGGATTTACCCCCTTAAAGGACTAAGATCACACCTTTTATTCTTAGAGTGCACATATGTAGCTACCCACACGGCAACCATTGTCCTTGGATCCGCCCCCACAAAGTAAGTACTCCTCATAATGCAGCCGCGGCGCGTTCCTACCACTGCCGTCAAGATTTAACTGCATGATACTCCCATACCACAAATAACTAGCCTCCGCATACTTGACCTGTATTTACAGGACACCGGGAAGAGAACCTTACCCTGAAGACACTAAAACAGACCACTTACTTCGTAATCTATCTTCCAGAATGAATTTCGCACTCACGAGCCGGTCTAGATGAAGCGGACAACCTCAAGGTGCTGCATGCCTTTGTGCTTAGTCGCATTTTTCACGCCTCTCCTTACATGAACCTCTACTGTGCAGATGAAGATAAAATCAATGTTCTAATCGGCGTGGCTACCAAACTAGCACTCAACCTACCAAATTGCACTAGCACAAAGAGGATCTTAAAATCAGTAATGCACAACACTATACAAGAACTTCTAGAGGCACATGGACACACGCAGTGCATTCGTCTGACTGTTCACGGAAGCAGTACGGTATATACTGGACTCCCTGGGCATCAGCATTTCGCACACACTAAAGGCTTAATCTCTCTCTTTCGCGCCATGAACGTCCCCTTTATCCTCAAACCCATTCCTGAGCATGTCCACCTGAATACCATCAATCACGACGAGTTGCGCTAGCCGAAGCTGTCCATAAAGAATGGGGCACTTCAGAGGATGTGCGTTGGGTGGACGCCGCGTGTGGTACAGACCATTCAGTAGCTTTGACTTACCAACCAGCAACCTCCCCTCACCCACTGCGTAGAAACCCGCCACCCATACCTCGGAAGAAGCAGAGGAAGCAGCTATAGCATTAGCCTTTACCAAAACCAATGCGGCCTGTATATTTAGCGATTCCAGAACAGCCATTCTTAATTTCGTCCGCGGACGCGTCCATCCTCCCGCATCGATCCCCTAAATTCCGATAGGCGTATTGAGCTCGTGTGAGTGCCTGCTCACTCTGGCAATCCCGGAAATGAGGGTGCCAATAACATAGCCCGACGACTTATTTGCCGCGCAAAAGGCGACTCTAGCCTAGATTTGCCAAGGGAGCGGGCACACACGTTCTCAGAAATCACACAAGCACGCCTCGCCCATCTACTATACCTCCTCGCCACCCCCTCCTATCCCGCTTCCAACAAATCCTCTGGAGGCGACTCCAGACCCGAACTCTTCCCACTCCTCAGCTCCAATCCTACTTCATCCCTGTTTCCTCCAGAGTGCACTCTTTGCTGGGAATCGGAACCCAACCTAGACCACATTCTTTTCGGCTGCCCTGCCGATCCTCCCGGGAAGGAAGAGCCGGCCAACGGCACATGAGAGGAATGGAAGGCTCTCCTTGCGTCGCAGTACTGGAACACCCAGCTTCGTTATGTGAACCAGGGTGCCAGTGCCATGGCCCTACGTGACCTGCACACATGCGCGTAATGTAAGGTCTTTGCTGTGGCCCTGAGACCCTAAAATGTCCAAACCCGCTGGCTTAATAATGTTTTCCATCCATCCATACACGGACGACGCTTCTGCGGTAAGTATTCTGACGTGCTCTTTATAGCGAAAGTAATGGTTGTTTTCTCGAGATGCAAGAAAAATTTACTTTGGACTCGGAGATAAAATCAGCAAATATTCGTAATTTCAACAGGCAATATAAAAAAGAGTTTAAACAATGTAGCGTGGTCCATGTTATTCTTTCGGCTACTGAACATTGACTGGGCAAAGTTGCCTTTTGCCGCCCGCTTCAAAGAGCTGCGCGATACAATAAATGAAACAAAAAAACTACCTTGTTGTAATTATGTTTCATGGGAGCTTTCTTAATTTAGTTTCGGTGTCCTGCATAAAACATGCCGCGGTCAAAGCGTGCCCTTTCCATCTTCATAATGAATGTGTTGACGCTTTCTCGGACTAATCCTAAGAGCGGCACAGGCCTCTAATTCGGCATGGTTTGCGTGCGTGCTTCTTTTTCGTTCAAATCACGGTCAATGACGTACAATATGATAATGGTAGAGCGCATTCACGTGGTTGTTATCATATTTCGCAGGATTTCTTTCCTTGCTGCAAAAAACCCCACGGAGGAAAAATCTTGCCACACAAAAGCTACTGTTGTTCCATCAGCAGCAACTGCAAGGAATAAAATACGCCGAGACGTATATTTGGCGAAATGTAGCTCTCAGATCTTGACATATCGTTGGACACCTGAACCGCATGCAACCCGGGAATACTGCCATCCCTTGAGGTCAACCAGTGATGACGTCGCTGGGAATTCATCTGCGTCGCGCGTCTCTTTCCATCATCCTTTCTCTCTGGTCTCTGCACGTGGCAGCGATTGTGGCTCAGCTCGGGTGTGAAGCCATTTTCTTTCTTAATTAGAGTAGTTAGTTTCTTCATTGCTGTCACTAAATGGCTGTGTGACGACATCACTCCTCATCATGGCATATAACAGCATTAGTTTATTTCTCATTACCATTAAACTTTTACCCATTCATTCTTAAGGAGTGACGCCATCGTGTGGACGCATTTTGCGCACAAGTTTTAAGAACACAGCCGAGCCATACATTGCTTTCACATTTAAAAACAATAAAACCAGAAAAGAATAAATTTAAAAAGTTCATAGTGGCATGACCACATCATCGTCATCAGCGTAAATATGCAAGGCCTCTTCCATGTCTCTCCAAATAATAGAAGCCTGATGATGCTCAAAAGAGTGTTTTTGAACGCAAGCCACATTCAAGAAATTTTCCTGCAGTTCATACAAATGTCTTTATCCTAATCTATCCTGAATGGTGCGCCCTGGAGACACGTCTTGAAACATTCGAAGTCGCCAAGTTCTCACTAGTGCACTTTCCAGCTCCAATTTCTGCATACACCTGTGTTCTCTTGATTAGGACACACATTCATTCAAATTGGAAATAAATGACTTCAGCACTCTGCGTGTAACACAAGGTGCTGAGGGAAGGCTAGGAGGTACAACGATGAGCAAGCCGTGCTCTCTTCCCAGTTTATCGCGAGGAAAATCGATAATGTACCCAAATTTTTAAAATCAAAGTAGGGCCAACTTAAGCGAACGCAGGGATAATGGGGCACAATAAGTGAGAATTTATTGACCTGCCTTGCGGAAATCAATGCATGCGCTTCAAAGCCAAAGTGGGAGCGACAGAATTTGTGTACAACAGCGGGATGGCGCATCGCTCGATGTGTTCGGCGCCGACATCACCTCAGCGGCGCAGCCAAAGTGCATCATTACGACTGCGAGAAGCGGTCGGAACGCAGATCGCAGTTGTGCACAATAGATAAAAGCTGTCCAGTAGCTGTCACCTCTTCTGAGCAAAAAGTGCCTTTACGAGCGCCATTGTTAGAGATTTTTGAGAGACCAGTCCTGCGTCCCAGACCGTCATTTTGTGCTTACAGTCTTCCTAGCGTTCACAGGTTCTAGACAACTGAGGGAAAGATAAAAATACAGGTCTTGACTAAATGTATCAGTTAAAATAGAGAAACCAGCCTTAATTGCTTTGTTTTTAGTCCAGAAGGCCGCCTTGTGGAAACCCCCTGTAAGGCTACAGCTCAGACATGTAATTAAGCATTCGCCTTCGTCTTGAATATATACGTGGCAGAATTTGCCAACCAGGATCAGGTAACATTCTACAACCTGTAGAAGGCCACAGCAAATTCTTCTCTTCCTGTGAAAATGCTGCTATGTAGCCGAGAGTGTAATGAACGCACATTTGAAGTCGTCATTTGGAAAAGCGTGTTTTCGCAGCTTTCGCTGAGTGCTCATGCGCTGCTCATGTCCTTCTTACATACTCCGGGATTCACTTAACAATATGAGACAATTCTGAATTCCATCTCGGCGTCAAACTCATGCCCCTCCATGCCAATCTTGTTATACTCTGTTGAACAAGTTGAGTGGCTTCAGCAGACCGTTAATGAGTTGCCGATTCCTCTAAAGTTCCTATGCTTGAAATACTGCGAAATAAAGTTCACGCCTCACTTGGGCTGCAGTAACACGTTCCACACATCAGTAATCAAGAAGACTCCTTTCCTGCCCCCCTTGAAACTAATATTTGTACCGTTTTTTTCCAAAATGGGCAAAGAACACCAACAACAGATTATGAAAATGTCTCAACGACCTGCCATCAACTTGTTTATTATTTCAGAATCGCGACATGAAGGAACTCTGCGTCTGTTTTCCACACGACTATGCCAAGTTTTTAGCGTCGGTACAGAGAACATCAGCGTGCCCCAAGACCAGTTTCACAGGTGTGCGTTCCGGAATGTAGTTCAAGCCTTGAGGCTTTGCGCCCGCGATCGAGCCGCAGAAAAGATCTTACCAAAAGAGAAGGCTTACCGAGCATCCATCGGTCTCTTCAAAACACCATCCCTCAAGGACAATGTACGCACGAAAAGCCCTCAGGTGTTGGCGCTGATAGATGCTTATAGGACTTTGAACAATACAATTGATTTCATAGAACCGGGGTTCTTGAAAGCAGCGTACTTGAAGGCTTTAGATTTTATTGTCTTTCCGGTGCAAAGCGTTTTCTTACGTCACGGATTCATTTTTGAATACGCGTACAATTCTCCGTCACGTTTTTGTTTTTTACACGCCACCACAGAGCCGTGCAAATAACATTTATTGACTCTTGGCAATCGCTGCTCTATCTGCTCCTCTCCCTTGTCGCTTCTGGGACTACTGTTGTCTTTTTTTTTGCGGGCTCGGTGGCACTGGCTACTTAGTAGAGAGACTCACCGACACCAGCCACAACTGCTCTTATTCCTTCTCTGCACATTTCTGGGCAGGAGCCCAGCGATATCTGGCTCAAATGCAACTGCATATTAAAGTGTCGCTGTAGTGTTCTGGGCCCTCGGTATGATGTGTCTGTCCAATTACTTTCAGACAAGCATCACCGCCATTCGCCGTGTACCAATCGTATTTCATCATGTTAAGACTTTCCCTGATCTGAAGCCCTATGTGAAGAACTGCTTTCAGGCGCCTTGTTTGATAGTGGACTCGTCAGATGCAGCGCTTTTCTCATTGGCTGAAGGAGAGCTGTTAAGCTATCTTGACTCAATGCCACAGGCTTCTTCACGTTGCCATGTAACAACCTCTCTTTCCAAAGACGCGCATCATTGTAACGAAAAAGCCAAAATAGGGACACACGTTGTATTTTCTACCCAATGTACTGAAGAAGAGATGTCACTGGCCGCCAAATGGGACCTCGTCGCAAGCGAAAATCTCTTCAGCATCGCTCAAGTGACCGCCATTCATATTTTACGTGCACTGAGTTGCGTACGTTTTTTTCGGACGTATTATCACGGTTAATGTTATCTGTTGTCGAGATTAATGATGCTTGCCGGTGTCAATACGTTATCATATTAGTGAAGTGAAAGAATGATGTACTTGTTCTGGAAAAAGTTGATAAGTGATAAATGCAAGTTAACATAATACAAAATTTCTTCACTTTTGTTAGGCATTTGTGCATGGGTGGCAGCAGCGAACGATCTAGCGTGGCTCCGCCTGTCTAAGGCGGTGCTTCATCACCGCGTGCATTATTTTATTACTTTAGCTTGAGGTCACTACTGATCTCTGGTCTGCGCGGGTACCTCTCAGTAAAGCTCTGAGCTCCGCACCCGTGTGTCCCCCGCAAACATTAACTAAGGCGCAGGAGTCACTGTCCGCTTGAGAGCATCACTGTGACGGCCGAAGGCTCCTAGGTTGTTTAAGCTCCAAGAAAGCACGCGAGGCGTACACAATGAGCACCAGTCGCGCACTCCCACTGCAGCAAATCCCAATGCCACGTATGCGCAAATATGTGAACTGCCTCGCGTTCAACGAAGGGCCCTTTCCTTTTCTGGCATTCTTGATGGTGCCGAAGGGTCGCGGGCCTACGCCATCTGACGTTTCTGGGACGAACCAGTAGGTTAGTGGTTCCGCCATTTAGCTGAAAGAAAAAAAAAACTTGTCATCCTTTGAGAAGCGACGCGCAGCTGCGGCGGGAAGGGAAAAGAACATCACGCGATAAGGCCAATAACTCCTTTGGGGAGAACGGTGTGCAGAAAGTTTTCTTAACTTGTTTCTCATTTTTTTTATCCAAGCCCTGGGGTGGAGGTTGTGCCCAACCTTCAGGAGCTGTGGCTATCTTCATTGGTTATCGAAGCTTAAGGCGGGCCTCGAAATATGACCGCCCTAACTTCTTTGTTTGTAGAACTTACAAAAATACAGACAAAGGCATTGGACAGCAGTCTGGCTGAGGACTCCGTGCTTGGTACGAAATTCGACAAGTATCTAGGCTTTAACCTCGGGTCGAGGAGTAACGTCTCGCAGAGTGTTTCTCGGTGTGGGAATTTTTCTTTCAAGTTACAGCTAGTTTGACCGTCTATGTGACACAGCTTCTGTAACGCAGTTTGCACCCTTTCTATCCATCACCACCTGGCTCGACTGGCTTGGCGCTGAAGGGGAAGAAGAACAGCGGCTTCTGGTCGCCCAGGCGGTCGACATGCTCGGCCTATAAATTATGGTCGAATAAAAGTCTTTACTACTACTACTACTACTGCACTTGTACATTCTCTCTATATATTTCCTCGTTGTATCTATCATCTCGCATCATCAATCGTCTCTATCTTCAAACACCGCCGAATTGACTACGCTTGGAGAGGCCCTGTTCCCTTCTGAAAAGAACACAACGGACCATCAAGAAATTACTGTCCGCATAGCTTAGCGTCCAAGCGTGGGAGAGCTACGGTAAGGGGGAATTTTTGGGAAGGTGCAATGAAGAAGTGTTTTATTTTCGAGTTAAAATTTGCATCCAAATCGGTGTTGCAGATTACCACGACTCAAACACGGGAGTCACGCGATTCTATACCCATTAGGAAACCTCCGTTTGTCGATGGCACTGACTGTAAAGGTATTCGGTGAAGTCTCTCTTTCCGGCGACTACAGCCGACAAAGCACTCCCACAACAGGACAGCATTCGACCACCCTGTTGTAGTACTTGAACAAAACCTTTGCGAATACCCTAATTAGCACACCACCCTCTGTCTCCAGCGGTTGTGAGCAAATGATCAAGGCGGCTATCATATCTGTGACGCAGAGGACAGCGCTTAAGAACTTTTGCTCCGGACAGGCCGCCTTTGAAATCAGAAGCTCGACACATTGAACGCCAGACCACTGTTCAGCTAGATGTGACTAGCAGTACTATTGGATAAAGTAGCGGGGATTATTCTGCGACGTCCCAGCACATAGAGAAGCTTGGAGGAGCTAAAGTATATACAGTGCTAAACGGCACCTTCTATGCTGTTGTGGTGCAGCGGAAAGACCAGAATTAGTGGTGGGTTTTCTGGCCAAAACGGATATAGCTCGGCACAGATTAATTTTATACCATTTGAGAGAAGGTTGCATTTCTTGTAATTAATGCAAATTAGAGGTACAGATTTAAGATTTTACGTACCTACGCGCCTACATAGAACGATGATAATCATATTGATGAAAACTTCTATGAAGGCCTTGTATACGCAATGAGTAGAGAATAAACACACTGTGCTGCACTTATGCAGACTTCAGTAACAAGGTAAGCAAGAAACAGGCTGGAGACCAGGCAATTGGTGACTATGCCATAGATTGTAGGAACAGCAGGCGGCAATTAATACCCTTTACTTGTAGGCGTTCCAAAATCAAAATGAGAACAGTAATTTCTTTGAAAATTCATCCTCGTCAAAATTCTTGTTTTGGTATGCTGTATAATAACCTTGGAGAACGGCGCAAACATGATATATATAATCGGCTTAATTAAACACTTTTATTATTACTGGTAAACAGTTCACGAGAGAGAAGAACAGAAATGAGGGCCTCATTTGACATTCATATCAATGAAGTCAGGAGCCACAGAAACGAAGGTGCATAAGGGAATGTTTCTATTTTTTAATTTGTGGTGTTGCCGAATAGAAAAATATCACTGTGTTTAGTCTATATTTTAAAAGCAATTATTTATAAAGAAGAGTAAGAGTAGCCGTACCGCAGGTGGGATCCGAACACACGACCTGCAAATTACGCGTCCGGTGGTATACGAACTGGGCTACGGCGACAGCTGTCCAATTTTTGCTTTCGGGGGTATTATTTTCGCGTGTAACCGAACGTTGAAAGTGTACACCTTTGCCGCCCTCATTAATAGTGGCGAAAGAAGTTCTGTATTTCAGCGGGTATGAGTTCCACGTCACGTGCACGAACTTATCCGATGTTGCGGCTGCAATTCAATGGGGATATCACAAAGATATGCGTCCTCTGAATCATGTTTAAGTAGCGCATTTGACAGCGCGAGAATTATGTGATAACGGGCCTTCATTGGCCGGCCACCTGTCCCTCTTTGTCCTAAATATTCAACAGCGCTATACGTCGTCACAGTCATAAAAAGCTACTTGGAAAGAAAAAAATACAATTAAAAACACATAGGTCTGGTGTGAATAATCATTGGTCGCAAAAAAAGTTCGAGGTGGTTGCCACCGCTAGGAAAATGCTAAGGTAAGAACATAGAAATTCATGATGACAATGTTTGAGTCGAGAATGTAAAATTTCAAACACACGCCAATGTCTGCATGAAGCAGCAGTCAACATTTGAGATCTAGAAGCAAAAGGATAATTTACGTCAGAAATACATTTGTCTTTCCTACTTTGATTCATTAGCGTTAGCTGTTTTCTAGCCCTTTTTGCGCTGTATCGCATAAAAGAGATTTGTTCGCGGATTGCAGTGCTCAGCAGGGTGCCTTCTTCTTAAAAGGGTCCTGCATAATTTCTTTGCCATAGCGGTCTTAATCTCTCTTCTTTATCACAGATATCAGCACCGTCCACTTCTGCTGATCATCGCGGAACATGGCCTATGTGGACGCTTCCGACAATCTATCGTTCTTAGGAATGACGATCAAGAAGAAGGAAAGGAGCCATTTCATCTTTACTACGCCGTGTACATCGCCGGTTGTGCAGCATCGTGCGTGGCTCTTGTTTTAGAGCTGCTCATACACTAATGTTCTCCGCGGTCAGGCATGTCGCAGATAAGAGCAGCCTTATCAACCGGAGAACCATTACAGTAAATATAACTTCTTCAAGGGCGGATGTCAGTGTCTGCGGAGTCGAAGAGAGAGCGAACTCCTGCCCCTTTACGCATCATTCAAACACTGGTTGGCAAGGAAAGAGAAATTCACTCAAATCGAGATATAGGCTGGCTTTGCTGCAGCGATGTGCTTTATGGCTTGGTTCTTTGAATTCACTGCATGTAGCATCATCATTTTCCAAAGTAACAGTCCACTGACTGAACCTGTAGTTGCTTAAATATTGCAAGGCATTTGATGCCAAGTCTGTATTCCTGTGCCACCAGAATAGTTAATTCAGACTATACGCTCTTTGGTTGTGAAAGCGATTTTACATCACCATTATTTTTATTTTGATGGGCGTCCATTAATTTTCATTTTCTCCTTCGTCACTTCCGCGCCGAATAATTGCTTTAAAAACTGCTGATATCTTGAGGGCCATAAATGAATACCTTATGCGCTCAGAAGTAACGCTGACTCTTCAGCCACAAATTCCCGCGAAGGCCAGGGTCGAGTCTTTTCGCTTTTGCCGCTAGGTGCCTTGGGCTTGCAGGTAGCAAGGCTGTAAGCACAACGCAATGCACTGTTGTAATTAACTTTGCTAGCTGCTTTTGATGACGACGTGCAGCGGCCTTTGCAAACGATTTTTGGTGATTTATGTGTTGTAGCAAACTCTGGATCTCTGATGACATTCAAATAAGGACCAAGGTTAAAAGAAGAGTTCTACAGTACCTCCGAATGAGCGAGTGGCAAAAGTGACCATTGGAGAGCAGTTGCAGTAATTTAATAATGGCAATAGCTATTTATGGAAATATTTGGGAGCATTCAACACTGACTGTCCTATATGTAGAGATTCTTCGATAAATTATTTGTGCCCATCTTTTCTGCAGCAAGGAGTAAAATAAAGGCAAATCATATTCATTGCAGTAGTAAACCAAAGATCTTCGGTAGTTCTGGTGGTAGATGCGGTAATTTTTTCTCTCTCAAGTAAGTGGGCAGCCTTTTCTTGCTTCTGGTGGCCAGCAGTTAGCGTACATTTCACTCTAACAACTCGGATGATTACAGAGCCGCCATTACCTTTTATATTCTGCAGACTATACGCGAGCTTAGGCACATTCTTTATGTATGCCCTCCGTCTTGAAGAAACCACTCCGAAAAAGTGAGATGCGTGCCCAGGATAAATTTTTAACCTTTAATAATTATCCCCGCGGTGTACATCGCGCGGGCGTGTCTGCCTGCATTCTTGGAGCAAGTGTTCAAGGATCGAGAAAATCCACTGAGGGGCATAGTTAGAACGTATTTCTGTTTATGTGCAGCTCAATGAAGCAGACAAACTCGACGTAAAACGTCAGGATAGTAGAGCGGAAGACCCGTGAATGCCTGCGCCCAATAAAAACCGGCGCACGTCAAGGGCAGGCGTAACGCCATCCTCGTTCGTGGTGATTGCTGAAACCAATATGCCAACGCATCCGTGCTTAAAAAACAGCTGTTTAATCGGTTATACGGATTTAATACCCAGCGAGGGAAATGGCCGTGCGCTGCGTTGTATTTCTTCCCGGAATACAAAATAAGCGTTGCCTGTCAAGGTGGCTTTATGCGCTCGCCTCGTAATGGTTGTCTTTTGTATCGTCGCCCACGACAGCTATGACGTGCTCAGCGCGAAACGAAAGCGCGTCCAGCGGTCAAGGTTCCTTCGCGGGCGAGCGTCGAAGGGAGTCGTAAAGGCTTGCCTGACTTTCATGCCACTGCGAACGATGTGAGAACGGAATCTTCGAAAGAACCCTCTCATGCGAGATATGGTAATATGATTGCCAGGTGCAGCGGTCTTTTAAAAAATGCTCCAAATTTAGTTCTTGTATACTGGACACCTTGCCAAGCTACACTCTATTAATGCCGCAGTAGATATCATTGTTTTTGAACTCCGAAGCTTATATCAAACCTCTGTATTGGATCCACATAACGAGCTGAGCATTAGGAAACGTCGAAGTCGAACTTTTGCCCGATAACTGGATATCTCAGAGACGTCTAGCACTGACCTGATGAGACACCTGACTGCTACCCCCATTTCGTTGCACTCGGCCTCACTCAGCATTGCTTTCACTTCAGTGCGTGCGAATGCATGTGAGTTTCGCGGAGGTGGCGCCGCCCTGTTTAGCTGGCTGCCTATCGAGCTCCGCTTTCACCTTCCCCTGGCCTAATCCAGGGCTTCGCCCGCCCCTGGATTTCCTCTCCATCGTTTCCGGAAGGCTTCCGAAGCACGTGGATACCATCGGCATCACGGCCCGCTGCCGGGCTGGCCCTTCAAGCGCCTCCAAAAGTCTGAAGCGGCGCGGCGCCTCGCTAACCCTAACGCGCCGCGCCTGCACCTCTGCAATGCAGCGTCTCACGAAGCCCCTGCAGCCCAGACCCACTGATGCCGCCACCGCGGGGCCTACTCCAACCGCCCACGCCACCGCGCAAAATCCTGTCGCAACCAACACTGTGAGCGACGCTGGGAGCTCCGGATCGACGGCCGCGGCGCAGCCGGCAGCGTTCGTCGTCGCCGCAGCGTCCACTGCTCGCCAACTCCACGCTCTAAGAGACGTCAACACCTTTGGGCCCATAGACGCGTCGCAGCCGCCTGCGTTCGTCGACGCCGCCGGTGCCGCCGCGCCTACACCAGCCACATTACCCGCTGACACCAAGACCTGCAGCCCGGCACCAGCGTCCCAGATTGCGCCCCAGGCTGACGATTCGTCGGCAGACATGGACTTCATGGCATCCCCGGTAGACGACACTTCATCCCCGGAAATCGGCTGGAGCACCATCGGTGCCAGCCGTAAGCCTGCTTCCGCCACCCGACCCCGCTCCGAGCTCATCACTGTTGGCATACAACTCCCTCCTGGTACCCTCAATCCCAAGCTGCCTCTCTACGACGTGCTCGCCGCAGTCACCTCCGCTGCACAACTTTCCTCCAAGACCAGTGCAGACATCACCCTTCAGGCCAAGCCAGCCCAAAGCATTGTGTTTTTAAAAACTCATTCTCCTCTCACCGCCCACCTCCTACTTTCTATCACGCACCTTCACCTTCACGGTAAGCCTGTCAGCATCAAAACTTATTCCCCCCATCCTCCCATCTCATGCCTCGGCGTCATCCATAACGCCGGTGGCCACTTCACTCCTGATGAGCTCATGCATGAACTAGAATCTTTCAAAACAGATATTCTCGCTGCACGCATGATGGGATCCACTCAATCAGTGCTCATAACGTTCGCTGGTACCGTCATCCCCCACTTTGTATATTTCAAACGCGTTGCCTTCCGGTGCCGTCCTCATAAACCTAAGCCTCCCACCTGCACCCGTTGTCTCACTCTAGGCCACCGCGCCCACCAATGCCCCCAGCACAGCGTTCCGGCAAAGTGCCGTCGCTGTGCTGCTCCTCTACCCGCTGACCCTTCCGCTCATGTGCGTGCCCAGCCCTGGTGCGTTCATTGCCAGGTGAATACCCACCCTTCCCTCGACCCCACTTGCCCCTTCCTCCTTGCTAAACAACGCGAGTGTGCTAAAGCTGCATACCTCCGACGCCTAGCTTTGCGCCGGGCCACTCAACCCACCACCCCTCCTCCTCCTCCTCGTCCTCCTCCTCTAATCATGAATATCCATCAGCTCCGATCACGTCACCACCAGGCTCCTTCGCCGCCATAGTTAAAGGATCCTCGGTGCCAGCGTCCCTCTCTTCCACTACACCACCCTCTCCATCCTTGACTGACGCGAGCCGCTCCTTCGACCTCCGGCTAGCAATGCTCGAACGCCAGCAGCGAGAGCAGCAGCGCATTTCCCACGATCTACAACAGCAGATACATGCCTTGACTCAAACCCTCCAGACAACCACCTCCTCTCTTACCTCCTAGCTTAGCAAGCTAAATGAGCACCTTGCCACGTTCCCCACTCCCTCCTCCAGCGCCCAGGTCGCCCCTTTGGCTGACATTGTCGAAACCACCACACAGGCACATCACACTCGCTTGGTTCAGCTGGAAACTTCGGTTCTCCAGATTCTTACCACCCTCCAAGCACAATCAAAGCAATTGGAATCTTTCACATCTATGCTCCAATCCGTCCATGAGTCACTGCCCCCGGCAAAAAAGAAGGAACGCGTACCATCGCGTTCCTCTCCACTCTCATAATGGCGTTTGGCGAGGACCTCGAAATTGTGCAGTGGAACTGCCGAAATCTTTGCCACAATAAGACCCCCCTCCACCAGTACCTACTCACCCGCCCCTCTCTGCCTCATTTTCTCCTTCTCCAGGAGACCCGGACGGCCCGCAATGTCCCAGGCTACCGCGCCTACCATGCCACTACGGCCACGCCACTTGCGTCTATTTATGTACGCAGTGACGTGCTCGTAGAGCAAATTGACATCCCCTCCACCCTCCTTAAATATTTAGTTTGTGTGGTTTATTACCACCCTTCTTCCCGCATCTCACTCGTCCTTTTGTCTTTTTACAACCCCCCTGTCACTTCCTCTTTATTCTCTGCTCTGGGCAAATTCCTTCACTCTCTTCCTTCTACCTCCCATCTCCTCTTTGGTGGTGACTTTAATGCCCCTCACACACTCTGGGGCTACCCACAAACCCTCAAACCCGGCCGCCTCCTGCATTGTCTGGCCCAGGAACGCCACCTCACCCTTCCTAATACTCCTGGCTCTCCTACTCGAGCGGGCATTGCCTCACAACGCTCCACGACACCCGACCTCACTTTCTCTCGGGGTTCACTTTCCTTTCACTGGCAGGTGACAGCCGAAACTCTTCTAAGTGACCACTTTCTCATCCATATCACCACCTCTCTTTCCCACATCCCTCGCTGTCATCCGGTTATTCACACTGACTGGCATGCTTTTCGCACAAATCTCGCCTCCGACTCCTTTCAATCCTACGACGACTGGACGTCGCGCATCTCTGCAGCGCTCACGTCCAGTAGCCGTCGCGTTCGCTCTCGTTACCCAATCCAGGACCCAGATCCACACCTTATCCGTTTATGGCGTCGCCGTAAACGTCTTCAACGCTCCTTTCGCTCCCAACCACACATACCCAACTTTCCTCCCGGATCACTGCTCTGCGGGCTGAGATCGTCGCCCACTGCGCCTCCCTCGAGCATTCTCGTTGGAGTGCTCTTTGTGATGGCCTTGATTCTGCATTGCACTCGCGATCCGCATGGTCTCTCTTTAAATCCCTCCTTGGCAGTAAGCCTGCCCTTGCTCCCACTCTAGCTAAAGCCCTCACTCAGGGGACTCCCTCCGAAGGTTTTGATCAACTCGCCTCTCTCTACCTCCCGCCCCCTCTGGCACCCTCCTACCCGGTGTACTCAGGTGGACCTAACCCCGATCTGGACCAATGCTTCACTCTCCGGGAGCTCGAATCTGCTCTGGCTGCTAATTCTACACGCTCGGCTCCCGGTGAGGATGCCATTACATACACCACACTTCGTAACCTTCCTGACTGCGCCAAAGAATTCCTCCTTCAAACCTACAATGAGGCCTGGGAGAGCGGCTGCTTGCCGAGCTCCTGGACATCCTCCCTTATTTCTATGATTCCAAAGCCGGGCAAACCTCCCTCTCTCTCTAACCTCCGCCCAATCTCCCTGACGTCGTGCGTTGGTAAGACCCTTGAGCGAATGGCTCTGACTCGCCTCTCTGATTTTCTTGAGGCACGGGAGTTCTTCCCCCATTCTCTCATTGGCTTCCGACGACGCGTCTGTGCACAGGACATGTTTCTGATTCTCCAGCAAACGTTCCTGTCCCCTACACCCACTCAAATTTACGCACTTGTGACTGTCGATGTTCGCAAGGCCTTTGACGGTGTTTGCCACGATCACATCCTTTCTCAACTCGCCTCTTTGGATTGTGGCTCCCGCATGTACTCCTATATCCGCTCATTCCTCTCTAAACGTGTGGCTCGCTTTCGAGTAGATACCCACTTGTCTAACCCACACCACCTCACCCGTGGCACTCCTCAAGGTGCTGTTCTCTCTCCTACCCTTTTCAATCTCGCTATGGCCCCTCTCGCCTCCCAGCTAGCTGAAATTCCCGACCTGCATCATATATTTTACGCCGATGACATCACTCTCTGGTGTTCATCTGGCTCTCCCGGTCACGTACAGGACACCCTGCAACGTGGCCTAGATCTCATCGACTCCTTTCTCACCACCGCTGGCCTCTCTCCTGCTCCTGAGAAATCCGAGCTTCTCCTTCTCAACCATTCCTCCTAGCAGCGCTCACACAACCACTTCGTCTCTCTCCACCTTTCTGGCTCTCCCATTCCTGTCGTCACACAGTGCAAAGTTCTTGGCTTCCCTTTGCATGCGGCTAAGAATGTGCAAGCCCTCCACCGCGCTGTCACTACCTGCCACTCTGTAACTAAATTCCTGCGGCGCGTGGTCACTCGACGCTCAGGTCTCCACGAGGCTCACGCGTGCCGCGTTGCCCACGCGCTGGCCCTCAACAAAGTCTTGTACTTTGCACCCTACGCTTCCTTCAATCAGACTCAACTTAACGCTCTCGAGACTGCCCTTGTGGGCCTCTACAAGGCAGCTCTCAACCTCCCTATCACTACCTCTGCCACTAAGCTCTTTGCCACAGGCCTCTTCCATCCTCTTGGTTCTCTTCTCAGTCTCCATCGTGACTCGCAACTTGCCCGGCTTTCCCTTACCCGTCAGGGTCAGTGGTTATTGACTCAAGCGGGTATCTCGCCCATTCCAATCTCCCCGTTTACCTCTCCTATTCCCACCCCCGCTCCCAATCTTCGTATCCTTCCCCTCCCGACCAACATGTCCCCCGTCCTGCACTTCGGACGTCGTCATGCGGCCGCACAGCACCATTCCCCTCTCCTTGATACCCAGGGTGTAGCTTACACGGATGCCTCCTTCGTGGCTCCTCAAGGTTCCTGCGGCTACGCCCTGTACCATCCACACCTCCCTGCTCCTGAAACCTACACTAGCGGGCCGTATCTACACCCTCCAGACGCATTGTCCCTCGAGGTCCTCGCCATTGCGCATGCCCTCCAGTCATTTGCCCTCCTTCCCTCTCTCCAAGTGTACACAGTCTATTCAGACTCACAAGCCGCTATACACCACATACAGAAACGCACCCTGACCCCTTCTCTCCAACAGGAGGTCGAACGAGCGGTCTCCGCACTGCAGCCTTCCATCGTTTTCCTCCGCTGGGTCCCTGGGCATTCAGGGATTGACGGCAATGAGCTGGCCCATCAGCTCGCCCGCGAACACTTTTCCGGGCACCGTTGATCCCGTGGCCCAAGACCTCGGAGGACGGTGGGAGGCTCACCCTTCGCCGCACCATAAAAGAGGTCTACCTTGAGCTCCGCCTCGACAAACGCCTTTACCCTCCTCCTCATCCATCACTCACGGTGCCGGAGTCTCGCCTTCTTCGGCACATTCAGATGAATGCAGTTATCACCCCGTCCCGCCTCTTCCTCTATCGCTATCGATCGGACCCTTCCTGTCCCAACTGCCCCTGCATCTATGCGGACCTGGCCCATTGCCTCTTCTATTGCCCGGCTGCTCAGCAGTCGGGTTCCTTCCCCCCACCCTTTCTATCCATCACCACCTGGCTCGACTGGCTTGGCGCTGAAGGGGAAGAAGAACAGCGGCTTCTGGTCGCCCAGGCGGTCGACATGCTCGGCCTATAAATTATGGTCGAATAAAAGTCTTTACTACTACTACTATGCATGTGTGTTGTTCTGATGTCTTTTGTGTGGTAGGTTGGCTTTGAGTAGATTACTGTATAAAAACCAAGAATTGCACGTTTGTTATCCCTGCCCCGCTCGCACCTCTTCTGGCTAAACGCGATCACATGGTTGAAAAGCTTCCATGCATTGCGATGAAGCAACTCTGCTGCATTGTTTATCACTAAAGAGCATTACTGACAGCCTATTCGTACACCTACTGCTGGCGTGCTTTGCGGCGTTTTATTTTGTACAAGTGCACATTTTTACTGAAAACTCTACTTTCTTATCCATAACACGCAATTTTCACACGAGTGTTTGCGATTGTTAACAACTTTTCTGATTTGTGGTGTTTACACCAGATGGCGCCACCCGGCCACAAATTGCGAGTATTTTTTAACTCGTGGAGATAGGCCTTGGTCAGCCTTCGCATTACTAGCAAGCTGTGTCATCCAGAGCCTCAGGAATCGGCCTGGAATTAAGCAAGTGCGACAGCCGCACTTGAGCCTGCACTCGCTCTAACCACAGCACCAAGTCCGCCTCCTACAGACAATAGTTGCGGATTTCACTTATAGCTTGCATGCTTGATGGAGGAATATGGCGGACCCACCCGCAGCCATACTTAATCTACGGTTACTCTAGCTTAGAGGAGATTGTTGTTGGTTGTAGCGACAGCTACATTACGGTAGCATTTCGAGCCTTCAGCGCGGCGGCGCCGCCCCCCTCTGGCTGCGTCGCCACGCTCTCGCGTTGTTGGTCACGTGGTGCGGAGCAGCTGCCGGCGTCGCGGCGCCGAGGCGGATCACGTTGTTGGTCACTTGACCAAGTTCCCCTCGGCCAGCTGTAGCTATCGCGTCACTCCACGTTTAACCAGAGCAAAACCACCGCCTTTTTTTTTTTTTGCAGAGAGATGTGTACAGATGCAATTTATTTGTTAGACATACCCTACTAGAAAATGCGCAGATGCCAGAGTGCTTTAAGTGACCCCCACGCTTGTGTTTGCGCTCAGAAATGCGTAGATTTGAACCTTACTGAGCCATAAATGTTTCTGTTACATTTTATTTTCTTTAGCGTTCAAATTCTGTCTACGGAAATAGTGCATGTCATGGTAAGGAAAGAATACAGATGTTAAACTCACAATGCACAACTAGCGGTACAACTCCCCAGGCAGTCCAATTAAACGGCCTCGCAAGAATCTTTGTTCCTCATGATTTCACTTTCGCGAAAATTAATTACCAGTGCGGAAAGCTTGTATCCACTGGAAATCCGCGTCGTAAATGACTACGTTGATAATTGAAACTAGTACTTTAACACTCAGGAAAACCTGCTAGATAATTGTTGCAGTGAAAAAAAAGGTGCATTTTTGTGTTCAGTGGTCTACCGAGTGTTGTCTTTCCTGGTCATAAAACCAGGTGAATCACAGCATATATCTGATATCGAGGTCCGTGCTGTCAATTGACAATCGTTGGGAATTTATCTTCGCTTGTCCTTAAATTTGGCGTCTTGAATGCCATAGTGCTGCGTGTGAAAGGTTTGCCATCGTCGAACTTAGGTTGTTTGTTACATTTGTGTCCCTGATTATGTACAGAGTCCTTGCAATAAATCTTTATTTCCTCTGCTGGCCTCCTTCTTCAAAAAATCTGCGTCAGCGAGAAAAAATCACCGTTGCGCCAGTAGACAAACCTTGCTTGGATAAGCCTGCAGTTTAACGAAACAGAATCTTAGCCTTGTGTCATTTTCAGATGCTAGCAGAGTGTTGGAGGAAGACTGAATTCTCAGCTGTTCGACAGAGCGCTTGCAAATATTACCGAATAGTTTTCAAGTAAACGCAGAATTCATAGCGGGTTCGCCAACATTGCTCCAAAATCCACCAATTCACATTTATAGTTCAAATAGTCTTAAGGCCACTACATTCTATCTTTATTCTCGCGCAGGTCCACTTCGTTTTTGAGAATGCGGGAGTAAAATCTTGGGCGTGAACCAATGCGCCAATCATGGCGTCACCAATGTTGAAGAAGCTGCATTGGAAGCGCTTGGCTATCTTATGCTTTTTAGCATTCAGGCAGCTTCAATATAAGTGTGATTGTTTTGTGCTGCAGAATGAAAAAAAAAAAACAGATCGTCCAGGTAAGAGGACCGAAAAAGGTGGCAGCGAAAATACAATGACTGATGAGATATCTAATTTGATTGGTTTTGTTCAGTCTTCTTGCAAATACAAACTGCGGTAGAACACTTTATCCAAGTGCATTTACCCTAAATTGATCACCCTCATACTGAATGTGACTGAACGGCAGTGACTACAATCCTTTCCGTACACAGGCTACGTGCCGTCTCCCATTGCAGGTGATTCATGGAAAACATTTTGAGACAAAGTAAACACAGTGATCACCAAACAGTGGGTCTCGCTGATTATTGTATTTCTACCAAGACGACAGAATATCATACTGCCTTCCTGGCGTGAAGAATGCTCTTGAAGTTACCGAAACCATCTAATTTTGTTCAACCTGAAGGAAGCCTTCGTTCATTGGAAGCAAGAAAATCCAAATCAGCAAGAATAATTTTCAAGTTTTGCGTCTTTACGGCCCTCCTGCGGCGTGTGAGTCGGTGCCCCGGTACACACTGTCTTTGAGTCTGTAAGTATCATCAGAATGTAAAACTCATGATACATGTTCTTTCCATTCTTTCCATACGGTATTCTTGTGCTGAGCTGTTGGCTATGATTGTTTGCTCTCTTGAAGAATAGAACTGAATGCTGGAGTGTTTGTCCGAAATGTACGCGCTTCGAACCACTTAACTTGTTTGACAGCTACAACTGCGAAGAAACCAAAGTTAGATACACACAGTGCGTGCGCACGGAAAAGTGTTCACACATGACTGTTTTTCATTCACCCAAGAATGCACAGGAGGAGCTCCTAGAGAATCTAGATATATTGAAACAGCATCACTTTATTAATAATGTTTCGTCGAACTACCTTCAGCCCTTGAAAGCCACAGTGGGCTCAAATGAGGCGATAGTATAGATGGACTTCGCAGAAAACTATAAATTCATACTTCAGGGCGATTCGCAATCATTTAACTGGAACAGCATTCAAGCTACAGTGCATCGGATTGTAGCCTACATCAAAAACATCACCGAAACGGAGACTCAGCCGTTACGCTTTCCAACGTAATCTTTTTCGACACTATTCTACAGGACTTTGCAAAGTGTTCACGCCTTTCAGCGCTACTTTCTTCAAGAACTAAACGAGCGAAATCCAGGTTTTAATAGGATCCATTATTTCGCAGTGGGTGCTGCTTTGCACTACAAGAATAGAAAAAAAACTTCCGGAATATCTGTTCGCACCCAGAAGACATTCAACAGCATGCCACGTGGAACTTCTTCGCCACATCGCACTTAAAGAGTCCGTGTGATGAACTACTAGGACACTTAAGAGATTGGCTAGCAAAGCTAGCATTCAAAGGCCCTTCAACGACCAGATTCTTGCACCCAAAGATCTGTACGAATGGGCTACGGGAGCCTTGAACATCATCAATATCATTCGGGTTCCAGACAGTGCCGGAACTGCGGAAAGCGGAGTGCTAAGCATGCGATACAACGGCGCCACAGCCATTCCAAAAGCCCGTTTTGTTCCCATAGTAGATACACAGTTGGCAGTGAAGACGACGTAAAGTTCGTCAGAAGAAAAACTTTATACAGTGTTGTGTTAAACCAAAAGATCCTGTCAGGTATTAGTGTTTCACAGATCGTCCTTCAATTTTGCAGGCTGTTCTGCGCAGTGCCTGTGAACTGCTGCATTTGTAAAAGAGTAATGCTCAACTGAACCCATTTAGATAATTATTATGGTAAAATATTTGTGAATACCACTTTAAGATTTACTGTTAGAAAATGTTTCGCAATATTTTGTTGCAACTAAGTGAATCATGAAATTGCAGACCACAGCCGTGCGATTACAAAGTATAAAAGTTTATAAGATAATCGGTATTGCGCATTTCTTCTCAGAAATCGCAGAAGCGGCACTTAGAGGCGTTAATAAGAAAATGAATAGTACTTGTATGCCACTGGCACTCTCACTGCATTTCGAGAGGGCTCGCTATAATACATGCTCTTGGCATTTTCTTCTTCACAATCTTGCATGCTGCTTAGTCACCACTTGGCCACTCGTGACTATACTGTGATCCGTGGCAACTATCCTAGGTCAGTGTACATACGCATTTTTACAGCCGCGCTGCTACTGCGCCTTGTATTGGCAAATGGACTGCAAAGCCATTTAGGCGGTTTCAGAACTTGCATTCGAGGCAAGTGAATTTCACACTCACGCGGGCGCCAGTGCATGAAAAGGGATTCCCTAACACCGCTGCTTTCACTGGCTGTGGCGGAGAGCAAAAGTCAAATAAAGAAGAATACGAAGTTTTCACTCAGTATGATATTGTTGAAAAAAAGTTCTGAGAAAGCACCGTGGACTTTACTTAAGGCTAAAGGGCCACTCCTGCTTGCCTCCTGGGGGTAACCGCTCTCGGAAGACAACTTTTGGGGCTCTTTTGAGCGTTCAGTTTTCTCCCAGAGCAATAGAAAAGAATTTAAAAGAAGGCGGCTCTTCACGTGACCACAGCAGACGACAGCGCGCGCAGCCCACGGGACGCGCATTAGTTGATCACGCTGCGATGACTCCTGTTTGAAAAATATTTTCTCCGCATCAAAGAAAAGTACTTGTCCAAATTTTTGATACGTTCAGCAAAACGGGTTCTCCAAACGTTTGAATTATACTACAATGCCCGAAACCGTTGCTCACATAGAGTTTTCGTGGCCTAAATATAGCCATTTTGAAAATTGAGGGCTCTTTGTAATTTATTTAGCAAAAAACGCTTAAGGATTCTGGGGTTCCAACAAATGAAAAAGCGTAACCAGGTCAATGAAAGCACGTTACAAAGGTATCATGGGTGCAATGCATTTTAAACTGCAGAATAAATTCGTGAAATTGCAAGAATTTTCCAATCCGAGTATCGTTATTTTGCACGAAAATCATGTCAGTCAAGATTTATCTTTTTCGGTGTGAAAGAACGTCCACTTTGGTTTCATATGCCATGGCAGGTGTCTGGGCGAGGAGGGACACATTAACGAAAAATCAGAGCATTTTCCGACATGCAGTGAACAATTTTCTCGAATTTCCGGGCATGTCGTCAGTCAAACAATTTTTTTTTTTGAAAAAATAAAGCTGGTATCGCCATCGTACTGCATTTGCTCATCCCAGGTAATTTCTCACGCTAATAAAAATGTAAAAAAATTGACGCGCCTTCTTTCACATGCACTGGCACTAAAGCTATCGCAAAACTATACACTTTCAAGGAACGTTTTTAACCTCGCAGATAACACTAACTGCTCACATCAAATCGTCTGCCCTAGCCAGCTGGCAAACATTAGCACTCAATAATTGACGACTCGCTTCTCGACGGTGCGATCGCGAGCTCGAAGCATGCGCGTCAAAAGCAGTGACATCGTTTTGTTATTAACAACTGGGGCCGCAAATCTCTGGAACCAATGGTCCTACTACATAGATCATGTTGCGAGCGTTGACCGGAAGGCAAGCTGTTAATGCCTCAGCCTCAAGTCTTTTCCCTTGATCTCCTCGAAATCTAAGCGCAGTTGTGCTGGGCGGGCAAGCGCGCATCGTGTCTATGGAGCTGCTCCGGGCACCCCTGCGGTGCTGTTATGTAATGCGCCTCGGCCGTTGCCGTGCACGCATTTGGCCTTATCGTGATTGCATTAATTGGCATATTTGAAATGCTGACTTTTTATTTTTTTTAGTTCCAGAAGTTAGGGCGCAGGCGATTCTGCCGTGCCAACCATTGTGCGAGTAAATGCGGTCCGTGTTGTATTGTTCTGATTGAAAAATATATCGCTCGCTTTACAGAGGAGACCGTACACTGAGCTCCAAAAAGCATCCTCTCAGGTACCGTTCATTAAAAGAAGCTATGTAGCGTTAGAAGGGGGTATTCATCAGTTAGGGCACAGCTGGTACTGAATGCCAAGAAAGCTTTACCACAAGTAATAAAAATAATAAGAACCTCGGAGAGTAAATATAAAAAGCACAATCTTCTGGTCTCACCAGAGTATGAAACGTTCTGGCCGCTGCATAAACATGGGCTTACTATTTACTGCTACCAAGAAATTGGCGTTATTATTAAGTGCTCAGGTCTACCTGGTTCAGATTGTTTTTGTGAACACGATTAGACAAAATGCAGAAAGCATGCTTTCAATGCTTTCCATAAGCGAACAGAAAAGTGTTAACGCTGATCCATAAACTTCACGGCACCATTTGCCGCGACTGATGCCCTCCTGTATTTGAAAACGCAGCTTTAAAATGCGCATTCATTTTACTGCTTGGCAGGCACATATTAGCGACAGCCTTCTTTGAGTTCATGTCAGGGCTTTTGTGCACCGCACCAAGAATAAGAGCGGCTGAAAAATCGCTAGAGGCTAATCAAGGGAGTGTGCATAAGCGATGCAGCGCGTAGCTGGACACGAGGAGAAAATGGGCAGGAAATGGAGAATAGGGACAATCACAAAGAAAAAACTGCTCCTAGCACAGTGGCGGCCCGCGTTCGGACGAGAAAAGAACTCGACCGGGATAAATGGTGACGATATGTGACTTAAAGCACAGGTGTGAAACTGGTGAAGGAATTCTGGAATGCTTGGAGAAAGTTGGTAAGAGGCCATAAAATGGCAACGCGAAGGTATCAAACTATTTCTCAGTGCAAGAGGAAAAGCAAAATGAAGAGCGAGCCTTATGTTCGGTGCCTGAAATTTTTGAAGCGGGGAAACCTGAAGTTCGGCAGCAGAATTTGCTAAAAACTACTCCAAGTACTAGCGCATTGTGTGGAGCCGTGTGCTTTGGCCTCTGTTTGTTCAACCTAGGATAACATGTTGCACTGAAAACAACCACAGGATAGAACAACAACTGCGAGCATTTCATATGTGACACGTGGAGCAAACAATGTAGGATGCCACACGTCCAACCAACACCACTCCTTAGTTATACACATGGATTCGCTGGTGGAGCGAATAATCTTCAACAAGGCAGACAAGTGGGCCCGAGCCGTGACCAAGTGACCTTTTCGTGCGTGCTAGGGCCAGATGGAAATGTGGCGTCGCGCGACAAAGCAGTGCTCCAATTTACACTGGTTACTGTTTGCTTCGCGCAAAGACCAAGAAATTCGAATAAAAGCGATTCAATTTTAAATGGTAAATATTTATGTTGCTTGTGTGAAATAAACCCGATGTTTAAAAGTATAAAAACAGAACAGCGTAGATATAAGAAAAAACACTTGTACGAGCAACCATTATATAATGCGCAAAAGCATACAAAACACACAAAAAAGAATTTACAGCATTATGAAGCCCGCTACCTTATTTTGCCGGTTTACGGAAAAAGGTTTTTCTTCTTTTTTTAAATCTATGGTATTAGCTACCTTCTTTCACCGCTGTCTTTTCACATAGTAAACGTGAAGCAAGTTTACGCCTGTGGTTGTTTATTAGCGATAAAATTTAAATACGCACCTTAATCACATCATATCTTCGACCTAAATGTGCAACGTATATTTATGACCCAGTTTTATTTTAGCAACGTTGAAATACCGACTTTATTTCTTGTTCTTACAAAAGGAATTCGTTTGACGAGGCATGATTTCGCGAAATTGTGCCTAAATTTTCTTTGAAAGGAAACTAAAAGCATATATCCTATTTTTTGAGAATAATAATAAGCAAACGTGCTATATTGCTCCCAACAGCAATTTTTATAGCATAATTAACCCGTATACTGCGGTATGCGCTGCAGACGACGTCCTCAAATTTTGCAGTCGACTACGGATGGCTCGAGGTCGTAACGGGGCATCATATTGTATGCGCAGAGAATGACCCTGCAAACTAGACAATGTTGTGACAGCTCTTTCCTCTGAGAGATTTATTTTGCGTATCCTGCTAGCAGATACTATGAATTTCAAAAGTGTCCTCGGTACGAACTTGTGTGTCTTTTAGTGTCGCCAAAACACGCACACTAAATAATGTGCAATTCTGCTGTCTTATCATTAACGTATTCCGCAAAAGCATAAAATGAACCGCACAGCAACGCAGAGCTTCTTGGACGGTGATGGCGGTATCTCGTGTCAGCATGCATCCGCTTTCGCCCATTCAATTTTTTTTAACTACAGCCATGTTAAATTCCCTTAACTTTTTGCAGAAAAAGCTCGACTGCTTAACTGCGTGGCGTGAGAATGTGGCAAGACTTACTCTTTTACTTTTCTAATCTATCTTTTTTTTTCTTCCTCTTCAAAACTTATCGCAGAGTTGTGGGAAGCGTAACTTTCCCATTCGCTCAGCAAATCCGCCACAAGTTGCGAATTTTTATATGCTTGGTGTTTTTCCCTTAAAGGTAAAGCTAAATACCAGCTTTAAACACTTTTTTTTATTGAAATAGCGACTACACAAACTGTGCATACAATTTTGACGATCGCTGTCGCAGTTCGACTCCCCGTGCCGCCGTGTTACCCACCACTGGTACCATGGGCGAAGACTTTCTCCTAGTCTGATCTTTGGTTTCTTTCAATGAAAATTTTGGGAAACGGGCCACTAGCCTCACGTTACGTAGACACCCGGAGAAATCCGTACCTGTCCAAGACTGCAGGGATGCTCTGAAATTTCTCTTCTTTCAAAGGATCTATTACGGTTGTTACACTTGAACCTTTAGGCCTCTTGAGGCACTCAGGTTAGAGCGTACGAGCTTGAAATATTCACATCGCAGTGAGAACTCTGTGTATAAACGGCAACACAAACCTTCTTTGCAGCATGAGGGGTTTAAACTGGGTTTGCCCTCGAAAGGGCGCAGTGAGGTTTGCTGATTCTCTTCCAAGCGCACACCCCTGACGAAGCTGGGCCCCCGGCCGGGTGGCGATTGTAGCTATTCTTAGCGGTGGCAGTCCGGCGGTGGGTTATCACTTAACCATCTCCCGAAGCAGAGGCGGAAGCCAGAACCACTAGGACATGGCTGCGTTATGCGGGATTCACTCTCGGTTATTCGGGCGGCGAGAGCGAGAGGAATCCCCCCCCCCCCCCCCCCCTTGCAATTCTGCTCGAATACGTAGCTATCAGTCCAGGACCGATTTCGCCGACGGAAAATTTCTGCCAGTTTCCATGGGCCAAGAAAAGGGCGAAGAAGAACTGGCATTCCCGTAGCGACAAACAGAGCAGCACCCTTCTAAGCACGACTCCTCGCTTCGGACCAAATTCGTAGTTGTTACTGCCTTTTTCAGTGCGTTCATTAGCGATAAATGGGTCATTGTTCTCTTTGTGTCATCTCTCCCGTAAAAACGCGTGAGTTATAAATTTCGTTTATTTTTTTCAATTAGAGTGACAATTCTGGCGTGTCTAGGCTTAAAAAGAGAGTCGGTCTGTTGACAAAAATAGTTGCCGTCCTAACAACCAGAAGGCGCCACTAGAATGAGCTTATTGTGTTCTCTGTCGCGAATTGGTAGCGCGTCCCCGACTTTGCGAAAGGCAACGCTATCGCGTGCAGGTTCGAACAAGAGAACAAGAGAACAGAGAGATCGAACAAAACAAAACGAAGCCGTATTCATACTTTAAAGGTAAAGGCCAAGAAGAAACGGGAACGAATACAAGAAAAAGACACACTCAACACGTGTACAACACTACAGAATAAAGGAAAGAGTTCACCAGATGTGGAGCGTCCCAGACAGGGCGAACGCGGTCGATGTAGCGCGACGCGTTGTTGGCGATGCGTCGAAGGAAGCGGCGGAAGGGAGCCAGATGGTAGTAGGAGCTGAGAGGAACACAGAGAGGCGCCGCTGGTCTCCCGTCAAGAGCCTGAAGAACTTAGCAGCAGCAGCCGAAAAACGTAGCCAGGTACCCTCGACGGCGTCACGAAACGCCGGAGGCTTAAAGCAGGCTATTCAAGAGTGCCTTTCGACAGCACGGACCCTCCGTCCATCGGCTGCCACCCTGCCACAATTGCGAAGAACGCAGAAAGCTTGCGTCGGTGATCCAAGGGAGGTCCACTGCAGCACGGACCCAACGTCCGACGGCTGCCACCTCCACGCTTGAATGACACGATCTCCGATGCGTTGTCTTCCCTTTACCCCTCAGTTTTCTGACACGTCAGCTCTCCGCTCCTCGTGCTCGCCACGCTCCTTGTCGCCGTCGCCTCGCACACACCATTCGTACGCGCACACGCGCAACGCTGGGGTGGCACCCGGAAAACTCCGCTGTTCGATGCACCACTGTCGACGCACCGCGTTCTCAAATCCTCTGAGGATCATTTGTGCGCCCTCACATTCTCGTTTGCATGCGCTGAAATAAAAGTGCGATTGTAATAACTGGTGCAACGTTCCTCGAAATACCTGCTTTTAGCGTACATAAGCATGCATACAGTTATCATGCGCAGACAGCGTAGAATAACCGATTTTCTTACACCTGGGAACACCGCGAGCCGACGACACGCAGACGATGAACGGCGCCGAGATGGTCGGGAAGTGTGAACGAGGTGGTATTTCGGCGGTGGAGCATTTCTCCCCCTCCCGCCCAAATGTCCAAGTGAGAACGTGCCTTTAGACTCAGAAGCATCAGGCGTATGAGAAGCGCAATAGGCCGATTCGACATCGTTTTCGTAGTGAAGCATTCCGGCCCTCGCTCTTGCATGATTTTAATCGGAAAAGATAGCTAGTCGGCTGTGCACAGGAATGAAGTGGTGTGGAAATGAGCAATAATTAAATCATGATGCTTCCTAGCTCTTTTCTTCAAAATGTAAGAAGTCCACAGCTTGTGTGGTCTTGCATGTAACACCGGAATCTAATGGCTGAGGGTAAGCGTTTATAAGAGCACCGGTGCCAGTTGTTCGCCGAGATGAGTGCACAGGGGCAATAAATGGAACATCTTCTTGTTCTAAGTTTGAGCAATTGTAACGTGTAAATGTACCATGTAGAATGAAGGTTAGTTTGTAGGGCGGAAGAGAACAGATTAAACTGTAGACCCAAGACATATCTCATTACGTACTTCACTAGGACCATATCGTACCGCCAGATTGCTTACGTACACAGAGCAGAATGATGCGAAACAACAGTCGCAACGGGGCACTACTACATATGCAGGGTGTCCCAGCTAAGTTTAGGCAGCGTTTGAATATATGCCGCGGTACTTTAAAACAATACGACCAAATACATTGTGTTGGCTGTTGTATAAAGTCACGATGTTTTTAGTATTGTGCTTAATTGCACAATTCTTAGATTAATTAACAAACTTCGCAAAGAATGAAGATAGGCGAACATTCCAACGAAAATGTTGTACAACGGGCCACAAAACGTCCCGCTGATGAGTTTTCAACTTTCTATTAAATATTAGCTTTATTTTATTGCTTATACTCTAGTTGTATGCGAAATACAAAAAGAACCACTAGACACGCCCGTTTACGGGACGCGATTGCACCGCTCTCAAACGAGCTGCGCACAAACGAGCAGCTCATTTGGTCGGGTGTGCTGGCGCTGAAAAGGTGAGAGGCCTGCGACGCAGACGCTGTCTGTGCGATTCACACCAGCGCAAGCAGCCAAGGCTGCGTATGCTTGTCCCTATCATGAACTGCGGTGACCGAAGCATACCGCTGGCTTGAATCTCACAACCAGCTGCTGCGTCACTGCCCTGTCACCTTTTAGGTACCAGAAAACCGGGCTAAATGACCTCTTTGTTGCTAAGGGGAACGCCTGGGAGCACTGCCTCTTTTAGCGTTGCCCCGCAAACGAAAGCGTGCCGTGCGGCCGGTGTGCAGACGGCAATTTTTCGACAACTGGCAATTTTTATTGCTCGCTGCCACCGCGCATCTCACGAGCTTCTTTAAGCTTTCTACCGCTGACGAAAGCGTCGCGTTTGGCCTGTGTGCTGACGGCAATATTTCGACAACTGGGGATTTTTAATGCTCGCTGCCACCGCGCATCTCACGAGCCCCTTTTAGCGTTCTACCGGTAACGAAAGCGTCGCTTGCGGCCGGAGGGCTGACGGCAATTTATCTACAACTGGCGGTTTTTAATGCTCGCTGCCACCGCACATCACGCCAGCCTCTTTTAGCGTTCTACCGCTACCGAAAGCGTCGCTTGCGGCCGGAGTGCTGACGGCAATTTTTCGACAACTGGCGGTTTTCATTGCTCGCTGCCACAGCACATCACACGAGCCACTTTTATCGTTTCACCGCTAACGGAAGCGTCGCGCGAGACCGCAGGGCTGGCGGCAATTTGTCTACAACTGGCGGTTGTAATGCTCGCTGCCACCGCACATCACACGAGCCTCTTTTAGCGTTCTAGAGCTAACGAAAGCGTTGCGCGCGGCCGGAGTGCTGACGATAAATTTTGACAGCTGGCGGCATTTAATGCTCGCTGCCGCCGCACATCACACGAGTGTCATTTAGCTCTCCACCTCTATCGAAAGCGCCGCTTGCGGAAGAAGTGCTGATAGCAATTTTTCGACAACTGGCGGTTTTTAAAGCTCGGTATAACAGCACATCAGAGGAGCTTCTTTTAGCGTTTCACCTCTAATAAAAGCGTAGTCTGCGGCCGGAGTGCTTACGGGAGATTTTGACAGCTGGCTGTTTTAAAGCTCTCTGCCACCGCTGATCACACGAGCGTTCTTTAGCGTTCCACCTCAATCGAAAGCGCCGCTTGCGGCCGGAGTGCTGATGGCAATTTTACGTCAACTGGCGGTTTTTAATGCTCGCTGCGACTGTACATTACACGAGCCTTTTTTATCGCTCTACCGCTAACGAAAGTGTCGCTTGCGGCCGGAGTGCTGACGGTAATTCGTCGACAACTGGCGTTTTTTAATGCTCGCTGTCCCCGCACATCTCAAGAGCCACTTTTATCGCTCTACCGCTAACGAAAGCGTCGCGTGCGGCCGGAGGGCTGACGGCAATTTGTCGGAAACTGGCGGTTTTTATTGCTCGCTGCCACCGCACATCACACGGGTCTCTTTTATTGTTCTACCGCCAACGAAACCGTCGCGTGCGGCTGGTGTGCTGACGGCAATTGTTCGACAACTGGTGGTTTTTAATGCTCGGTGCCACCGCACATCTTACAAGCCTCTATTAGCGTTCTACCGCTAACGAAAGCGTCGCGTGCGGCCGGAGGGCTGGCGGAAATTTGTCGGCAACTGGCGGTATTTAATTCTCGCTGCCACCGCACATCACACGCGCCTCTTTTATCGTTTTACCGCTAACGAAAGCTCCGCGTGCGGCCGGTGTGCTGACGGCAATTGTTCGTCAACTGGCGGTTTTTAATGCTCGTTGACACCGCACATCACACGATCCTCTTTTATCGTTCTACCGCTAATGAAAGCGTCGCATGCGGGCGGAAGGCTGACGTGAATTTGTCGGAAACTGGCGGATTTTCATTCCCGCTGCCACCGCACATCACACGAGCCTCTTTTATCGTTCTACCGCTAACGAAAGCGTCGCGTGTGGCCGGAAGGCTGATGGCAATTTGTCGGCAACTGGCGGTTTTTAATGCTCGCGGCCACCGCACATCTCACAAGCCTCTTTTAGCGTTATACCGCTAACGAAAGCGTCGCGTGCGGCCGGAGGGCTGACGGCAATTTGTCGACAACTGGTGGTTTTTAATGCTCGCTGCCACCGCACATCTTACAAGTGTCTTTTAGCGTTCCACCGCTAACGAAAGCGTTCCGCGCGGCCGGAGGGCTGATGGCAATTTGTCGACAACTGGCGGTTTTTAATGCTCGCTGCCACCGCACATTTCACAAGCAACTTTTAGCGTCCTACCGCTAACGAAAGCGTCGCGTGCGGCCGGTGTGCTGACGGTAATTTGTCGACAACTGGCAGTTTTTAATTCTCGCTGCCACCGCACATCTCAAGAGTCACATTTATCGTCCTACCGCTAACGAAAACGTCGCGTGGGGCCAGAGGGCTGACGGCAATTTGTCGACAACTGGCGGTTCTTAATGCTCGCTGCCACCGCACATCACTCGAGCCTCTTTTGTCGTTCTACCGCTAACAAAAGCGTCGCGTGCGGCCGGTGTGCTGACGGCAATTTGTCGGCAACTGGCGGTTTTTAATGCTCGCTGCCACCACACATCTCACAGGCCTCTTTTAGCGTTGCACCTCTAACGAAAGCGTCGCGTGCGGCCGGAGGGCTGGCGGCAATTTGTCGACAACTGGCGCTTTTTAATGCTCGCTGCCACCACACATCACTCGAGCCTCTTTTGTTCTACCGCTAACGAAAGCGTCGCGTGTGGCTGATGGGCTGATGGCAATTTGTCGGCAACTGGCGGTTTATAATGTTCGCGGCCACCGCACATCTCACAAGCCTCTTTTAGTGTTATACCGCTAACGAAAGCGTCGCGTGCGGCCGGAGGGCTGACGGCAATTTGTCGACAACTGGTGGTTTTTAATGCTCGCTGCCACCGCACATCTTACAAGTGTCGTTTAGCGTTCCACCGCTAACGAAAGCGTTCCGAGCGGCCGGAGGGCTGATGGCAATTTGTCGACAACTATCGGTTTTTAATGCTCGCTGCCACCGCACATTTCACATGCAAGTTTTAGCGTCCTACCGGTAACGAAAGCGTCGCGTGCGGCCGGTGTGCTGACGATAATTTGACGACAACTGGCAGTTTTTAATGCTCGCTGCCACCGGACAACTCAAGAGTCAGTTTTATCGTTCTACCGCTAACGAAAGCGTCGCGTGAGGCCGGAGGGCTGACGGCAATTATTCGACAACTGGCGGTTTTTAATGCTCGCTGCCACCGCACATCTCACAAGCCTCTTTTAGCATTCTATCGCTAACGAAAGCGTCGCGTGCGGCTGGAGGGCTGACGGCAATTTTTCGAGAACTTTCGATTTTTAATGCTCGCTGCCCCCGCACATCTCACTATCCTCTTCTAGCGTTCAACCGCTAACGAAAGAGTCGCGTGCGGCCGGAGGGCTGACGGCAATTTGTCGACAACTGGTGGTTTTTAATGCTCGCTGCCACCGCACATCGCAGGGGTTTCTTTTATTGTTCTACCGCTATCGAAAGCGTCGCGTGCGGCCGGTGTGCTGAGGGTAATTTGTCGACAACTGGCAGTTTTTAATTCTCGCTGCCACCGCACATCTCAAGAGTCACATTTATCGTCCTACCGCTAACGAAAGCGTCCCGTGGGGCCAGAGGGCTGACGGCAATTTGTCGACAACTGGCGGTTTTTAATGCTCGCTGCCACCGCACATCACTCGAGCCTCTTTTGTCGTTCTACCGCTAACAAAAGCGTCGCGTGCGGCCGGTGTGCTGACGGCAATTTGTTGGCAACTGGCGGTTTTTAATGCTCGCTGCCACCGCACATCTCACAGGCCTCTTTTAGCGTTGCACCTCTAACGAAAGCGTCGCGTGGGGCCAGAGGGCTGACGGCAATTTGTCGACAACTGGCGGTTTCTAATGCTCGCTGCCACCGCACATCACTCGATCCTCTTTTGTCGTTCTACCGCTAACAAAAGCGTCGCGTGCGGCCGGTGTGCTGACGCCAATTTGTCGGCAACTGGCGCTTTTTAATGCTCGCTGCCACGGCACATCTCACAAGCCTCTTTTAGCGTTCCACCTTTAACGAAAGCGTCTGGTGCGGCCGGGTGCTCGCGGTAAGTTTTGACAACTGGCAGTTTTCAATGCTAGCTGCGACGGCACGTCACATGAGCCTGTTTTTGCGTTTCACCTTTAAATAAAATGTCGCGTGCGGCCGGAGCGTAGGACGCAAAGGCAGGGCGTTGTGCCTCACGAAAGAGACATGCCTTGTTTGTAGAGTGATTTTCTACTATTATATGCACTGTCCCTCAATTCTTTTTCGGCATGTGCGACGATATTGTCAAATATCTTGAGATATAAGTGTCCTCTGTAAAGAGCGTCTGCTTATCTACATACGGAGAGAAACTTGTCGAGTCTGTGCGTTCTTCGCTTCTAGCAGAGTATTTTCTGAGAAAAATAACGGCTTCTTGGTTAATTGGTGAACATGCGCATGTCACGTAATACATTGGGAGCTGTGGGTCAACTGGCGTGTGTGTTGCGTTTACTGAATGTGAAGAAGAATGGCACAGACTGATATCACGATATTGTGCGTACATGCATCACAGACAGCATATGGAGACGAACGACCGTTGAGCTTAGGGCATTTAACAGGATAACGTACATAGTGCATATTTCGTCGCGTTGAATAGTGCGCGCAGTACTGACGATTTTATCGGGCAGCGCGCTTGCTCCTTGTGTAATGAGCGTCTACTCCAAGTTTTGTGCAAAAAGGGTGCTGATTCAATGGCGAAGCGCCTGAGAGCCTTTCATAGGTAGCACCGAAAGACTTTTACACCACATTTCATATTGCGGAAAACAATACGGTACCACTTTCTTCATGCCCCGCTCATGACGCTTCGGCATTTGGTCCAAAGCATAACTGACTTGCGTCGTAATCCAGCCGTAGCCTTACCTAGTAGCTTTCTGCGTAATGCTTTAAGAAATTATAATAAAATTAAACCTTCAATTCTTACATAAGCTGGACAGCTGTAACGCATTTCCATCGGGTAAGGATTTACTTCGTAGTACATCTGACCCCACTAGATTTCCTTAACCTGCGCTTACTTCGTACATCTCGTTTCACCTCTGTCGAAACGCGGACGCAGGAGCCGTGTTTTGATACCGCTCTCTCTCTACTTCGCGAGAATTGCCTCAGAAGTTAAAATAAATATTTAACTGCAGGGATTCCGCGCAAATGTTGCGCAGAGAATATTCAAATTTTCCTGATGTTTGGCGCTAAGGTACCGCGTGTACTTGCATATATGGTGCGACCGTTAGCGGCGTAACTGTTCGGCTTCTGGATGCTGTCTTTTGCGTAAAAAAACTTATCACTTCAAACTGATGCCGCCGGTAGGTATAGAATAGTAACCACTATTTGTGCCACTGCGCTTTCACTCTGTTAACGGTTTGAACAAGTTTTGTGGAGCCCGGTACAGCGAACACTTTATTACATAAGGCATAAACAGATGGTTGCTATGTGCGTGTCCTAAACCTTGGCCATTTTCCTATTATAAACGTATGAAATGATCCATGCACAGCACCGACTATGCCTGTTAAACAGAAATATCGTTATATGTAACCTTGCACACACAAGCGTATTCCAGCTGGTTAAGATCGTGATGAAAGAGATCCTCTGAAAAGATTTCATAAATATTTACCTCAGCGCCTAGGTAGCCCATTGATCCCAGCGGACCACGAAAGTTACTGTTTGTGCAGTGTGCATTAATTTTATTTTTACTCCATGACGTTAGCCGAAAAATTCTCATCTCTTCAATAAGGCGCCAAAAAGCTTTCGATTTTGTCCAGCATGACCTACTGCTGCATAAACGACGTCATGGGATTTAGGGGTTCTTTTAATGGTTTGCTGAACGACAATTTTTCTAATCGGACTCGAGCTGTTGAAATTTGCGGGATCGAAGTGCAGAGTTATTAACTCTGCACTCGTCCCGGCAGGTGTTCAACAGTGCTCTGTTTTATCACCTATGCTTTTAAATTAATTTCTAATGATTTATCAAATGCTCTAGCAAAATGTTATTCTTAAGTACGCCGATGACATGCTATTGTTGTCAACAAATGCTTCGCTGCCTCGGGCCATGGATGCTATTAGAACGAATGTGGTACATATTATGGACTGATTATGAAGTAATCCGATGTTTATAATTAAAAAAATAAGCTCTTCTGTATTCGAATCCCCAAGAAAAGCTTCCCTTTCTTGTACCATTCTTTTGGTTTGGTTCATAGAGGTTAAGGCCCCAAAGCGACTTAGGCCATGAGCGGCGCCGCAATGAAGGGCTCCGGAAATTTCGATCACCTTGCGTCCTTTAACAAGCACTGACATCGCACAGTACATGGGCCTCTTATGTAGTTGGACGGAACACTACAGGAATCTCTTCTGGACGCTTTTTATTGTAGGAGACCAGCGTAAACGGGGCTACATCACAGTCGATATGCTGCGCCTCGCTCTGCACATACTGTATTGTGCTCTCACTAGAATTGGCAATTTCCTCAAGACGAGGTTTATCGTTCTCCTCTTCCTCATCCTCTGCTGGATGATGCGTTATCATAGCTCCCGCTCCGTTAGTCGTTAGTAATGGTGGCTTGAGGATGTTATTCACTACATGATGGCCAGCCGGCACTTGACTGCACCAGGAGTGGCATTTATTATGTCCAGGATAGCTCTCAAAACATGAGGCTGGGGAGGCTGGGGAGAATGGGGGGTTGGGGGTTGGTCTGCAACCACCGCGATGGCTGCGGACGCGCGAAATCTAAAAGAGCGCACTCCGCACATTGCAGTCGACGTACTGGAAAACCGCTGGAGCTCTTGCTGGCCACACGAGGACCAGTGGGCTCAATGAACGGCGGTCAGTCACTAAAGGCAAACAAAATCTTGACGGAGCGCACCAGTGGCCCTTTTGGCCCTTGTGTATTCATATAAATTTCATCCTCCTTCTGACCTTCTGCACCGGCGCAACTTCCTTCAGGATCGCCGAATCATACACGGTTAGTAGAGCCTGAGCACTTCCGAAGGACCCAAGCAAGCGACAGGAATTACCACGTGACAGCATTTATTGACTTGAGCAGAACTGCCCTATCGTTTCTCCCAGAACCTAGTTTTTAACAAAGAGAGCATGTACAGTGGCGGACACGAGAACACTAGAAGTGGCGCAACTATAAAAACAAACTAAAGAGCACAATGCTGCACTCAGAACCTCTGGCTGGCAGCAATTATCTGAAGGATTACGAGGTGGCCTCTCCTCCAGGGCCTGACACTTTCTACGGCGTATGATAAAATCCACTCAAACTAACAAAACAATCCCGGCTTAAACTCAAAATACTTACCCATCAAAATCAGTATAATCACCACGGACTATTAGGCTGACTTCAATCAGCTTATACCACACTGGGCCAAGCTGTATCATTTCCCGACAACATAGGCCCCGATCAACCCTCCCTTGACGTCCCCAATATTGAGTCAGAGCAGCCCTCTTTAAGCTCCGGAACTCAACCCCAGGTGAGGACCAAAACAAAAATTTAGTGCTCAGAAATCTTGATGACTGATCTATTTCCCTTCTCACCGACTATTTCATTGAGTGCTTTTAAACGGTGGACCAACCTGCTGAATGGAAGCATGGGAAAAAATTTTGATCCACAAACCAAATAAGCCCATTAATGCCATCGTGGAGGCCAAATGCTAAGGCACCCGTGTGCTCTGAGATATCAGTGCACGTTAAAGATCCCCAGGCGTTCGAAATTATTCCAGAGCTCTCCACATCGACACGTCTTCCTGTCTTTTCCTGGTCACTCCTTTATCCCTTCCTTTAAAGCGCGGCTGAAATGTACACCGATATGCGAGTGAGATACGGCGCCATTTCCTTTCCCCAAAGGCAATCCTTATTTTGTATTAGTGCTTAAGATGCACGTCCTATATCGCTGACTTCGTACCTGGGCAAACTGTTTGAGCACGTCATCCTCACCCGTCTCACGCAAGATGTGGAATCCCATGGACTTTATCCCCATAACACAGTAGGATTTCGAGCGCAGCTCTCAGAACAAGACGCTCTGCTGCAAATGTCACACGCTATCCTCCATTACATGTTACATTACACCAAAGCAAACCTGGCACTAGACCTCACCAAAACATTTGGCAAAGTTACGCACAGCGTCACCCTGCAGGGCATCAAAGAGCTGCGCCTAGGGCCTAAGACCTATAACTATATCCTTGCCGTCCTGAACGGCCGCACCGCCTCCCTGAACATAGACGGTATACAGACTCCCTCTTTCACACTTCCTAACATCGGCACCCCGCTAGTGACATTGTTATCAACCTTCCTCTTCAATCTCACCCTCATCCTTTTGGCCAGGACTCTCAGCCGCATCCCGCATTTGGTACACACACTTGAGGAGAATGATATAACGGTTTAGACCAAATTCTGCACAGATGGCGACAGAGAATCGACCCTTAGGCAAGCAGCCACATATGTAGCTACCCACACGGCAAGCATTGGTCTTGGATGCGCCCCCGCAAAGTGAGCACTCCTCACGATCCGGCCGCGGCGCCTCCATACCACCGCCGTCACGCAGACAACCTCGATGTGCTGCATGCCTTTGTGCTTAGTCACATTCTTTACACATCTCATTACTTGAACATCTCCTGTGCACATAAATATAAAATCAATGCTCTATTAGGCATGTCTACCAAAGCAGCACTCTCCCTACCAGATGGCACTAGCACGAAGAGGCTCTTAAAATTAGCCATGCACAACGCTATAAAAGAAATTCTAGGGGCACACGGACACACGCAGTACCTTCGCCAGGCTGGCACGGAAACCGGAGGACAAATACTGGACTCCATGGGAATCCGCATACCCGCACACACTACATATTTATTCTCTCTCTATCTCGCTCCGTTCCGTGCACGCCACCCTTATCATCAAAAACCTTCCTAAGAACGTCCACCTTAAATACCACAATCCGGACCAGCTTGGCGAACTGAAGTTCTCCTTAAATAATATAGGGCTTTAGAGGATGCGCGCTGGGTGGACGCCGCGTGTGCTACAAACCATTCAGTTGCTGTGACTTACCACCCAGCAGCCCCCATTCACCCACTTCTTATAACCCCCCCCCCCCCCACCCCTTATACCCCGGAAGAAGCAAGGGGAAGCAGCTATAACATTAGTCATCGCTAAAAGCAATGCAGCCTCTTTATTTAGCGATTCCCAAACAGCCACACTTACTTTCTTCCGTGGACGCGTCCATACCCTAGCGTGGCAGATATTGCGAATGTGGACCCTGAATTCCCCTAGGCGTATTGAGCTCGTGTGGGTGCCGGTTCACTCAGGCAATAGCGGAAATGAGGCCGCCGAGGACATAGGACATAACATAACGCCGAGGACATAACATAGACCGAGGACATAATTGTCGGGCAACAGGCGACTCCAGCTAGGATTTCTCGAGGGAGCGGGCACACACGTTCTCAAAACTCACACAACGAGCACGCCTCGCCCGTCGACTATACCCCCTCCACACCTCCGTCTATCCCACTCCCAACAAATCCTCTGGAGGCCACTTCGGGCCCCAACTCTTAACTCCCCTCAGCTCCTATCCCACTTTCGCCCTTTTTCGCCCAGAGCGCACTCTCTGCAGACAATCGGACGCCACCCTGGACCACATCCTCTTTGGCTGCCCTGCCGATGCTCCCGCGCAGGAACAGCCGGTATCGGAACATGGGAGGAATGGGAGGCCCTCCTTGCGTCGCAGGACACGGACACCCAAATTCGCTGTGTGAAACAGGGTGCCACTGCCATGGCCCTACGTGAAATGCACACATGCGTGTAATGTGAGGGCTTTGCTGTGGCCCTGAGACCCTAAAAGGTCGACACTCGTTCAGCTATAAAGTTTTCCATCCATCCATCCACAGACCACGCTTCGGCGGCAAGTAATTTGACGTGTCACCTTTAGCGGAAGCAATGGATGCTTTCTCTATGTTCAAGTAAAATTTACTTTGGACTCGGAGATAAAGTCGGCAAATACTTGATTTTGCAGTAGCCAAATTGAAACAGAGTTCAAAAAATCTAGCGTGGTTCATGTTATTCTTTGTGCAACTGAACATTGACTGGACAAAGTGGCCTTTTGCCGCACGCTTCAAAGAGCTGGGCGAAAAATAAAGCGGAAAAGCTAAATTGTTGTAATTAGGTTTCCTGGCTGCTTCATAATTTTTCTTTCGGCGACCTGCCTAAAACTTACCGCAGTCACAGCGCGTGCTTTCCCTCTTCGTAATGAATGTGTTGACGAATTCTCGGACTAATCCTAAGAGCGGCGTCTGCCTCTGATTGAACATGGTTAGCGTGCGTGCTTGTTTCGTTCAAATCACGGTCAAAGGCGTACAATATGATGTTGGCAGAGCGCAGTCGCATGGTCGTTAACATATTTTGCGGGATTTCTTTACTCGCTATAAAAAAGGCGACGGAGGAAAAATGCTGCAGCCCAAAAGCGACTGTTTTCACATCAGCAGAAACTGCAACGACTGAAATATGCCAAGACGGATATTTGGCGAAATGTGACGTTGACATCAAATCATTTTCTTGAAAATTTGTTTTTTAAATAAGCAAAGGTGATAATCGGAAAGACGATTCCACCTACGTACAAAAATTCTGAAGGCACTTAAGGCTGCTTGCGCTTAGGAATGCGCAAGCATGTGTTTTGTGAAAGGAAAGCAGCTGTCAGATCTCCACATATCGGTGGACGCCTGAACCGCGCCTTAAAGCATGCAACTCTGGAATCTGCTCCTGCGCCATCTGCTGATCAACCCAGCGTCGTCGCTTCAACGGACGGGGCTTTTCTTCTTCTTCTTCTTCTTCTCCTCAAGTAATATGGCACTCCCGCCGCGCGTCTTTTTCCTTCATCTTGCTCCTCTCCTGTCGGCACGTGGCAGCGATTGTGGCTGAGCTCGTGTGTGACGCCATTTTTCCTTCATTACAGTAATTAATTTGTTATTTGTTTTTTCTAATTAGCTTTGTGACGACATCACTCTTCATCACGTTGTATAAAAACATTGAATTATTACTCATTACCTTTAGACTTTTACACATTCATTCATAACGAGTGATGCCACCGTGTGGACGCATTTTGAGCCCATGTTTTACGGTCATAACAGATTTATTTAGCGCTTTCGCATCAACAAATAATAAAACCAGAAAGAAATAAACTTAAAAGTTTCATAGTGGCGTGACCACACCATCATCATCATCGTGAATACACAAGGCCTCTTCCATGTCTCTCCAATTAACATAAGCATGATGACGCTGAAAAAGTTGTTTTTGAACGCATGCTACTTTCAAGAAATTTCTCTCCAATTCAGGCAAGTACCTTTACCCTTATCGATCCTGAGTGGCGCGCCCTGGAGACACGTCTTGAAGCACTCGAACTCGCCAAGTACTTAATGGCGCCCTTTCCAGCTCCAATTTCTGCATACACCTGTGTTCTCTTGATTAGGACACATATTCATTAAAATTGGAAATAAATGACTTCAGCACTCTCCGTGTAACACAAGGTGCTGAGGGAAGGCTAGGAGGTACAACGATGAGTGAGCCGTGTTCTCTGCCCAGTTTCTCACGAGGAAAATTGATAATGTGCGCAATTTTTTTGTCAGAATGAAAATAATGCCCCCTTAAGTGACCCTAAAGCTAATGGTGGGAGATAAGTGAGAATGTATTGACCTGCCTAGCAGAAATCGATGCTTGCGCTGCAAAGCAAAAATGGGAGCGGAACCATTTGTGTACAACAGCGGGACGGCGCATCGCTCGATGTATTTGGCGCCGACCACACCTCGGATGCGCAGCCAAATTGCATAATCACGATTGAGAGAAGCGGTCGGAACCCAGAGAGAGCGCAGTTGTGCACAACAGATGGTAGTTTTCCAATAGCTGTCGCCTCGTCTAGGCAAAAGCGCATTTCCGAGCGCCGTTGTTAGAGCTTTTTCAGAGACCAGTCCTGTGTCCCACACCGTAATTTCGTGCGTACAGTCTAGCTAGCGTTCACATGTTCTAGAGAACTGAAGGAAAGAGAAAAATGGTAGTCTTGTAATAATTTATAAGTTAAAATAGAGAAAACAGGCTTTTTTGCTTTGTTTTAAGTTGAGAGGGCAGCCTTGCCGAAACCCCCTGTAAGGCAACAGCTGAGACCATAAATAGGCATTCGCGTTTGCCTTGAGTATATAGGTGGTAAAATTTGCCTAGCAGGATCAGTTAACATTCCACAACCCCTAGAAGCCCACAGCAAATTCTTCTCTTCCTGTGAAAATGCTGCTTAGTGGTCGGGCGTGTATTGAACGCACATTTGGAGTGATCGTTTGGAAAAGCTTGTTTTCGCAGCTTTGGCTCAGTGCTCAAGCCCTGCTCATGTTCCCTTTACACTCTCCGGCGTTCGCTCAGCAATATGAGACGATGCTGAACTCTATGGCGGCGTCGAACTCATGCCCCTCCATTCCAATCTTGTTATACTCTGTTGAACAAGTTGAATGGCTTCAGCAGAACATGAATGATTTGCCGATTCCCCTAAAGTTCCTAGCCTTGAAATACCGCGAAATAGAGTGCAAGCCTTACTTCTACTACGGTAACACGTGCGGCACATCCGTAATCAAGAAGATTCCTTTCCTGCTCCCGCTGAAACTTATATTTGTACCGTTTTTTTCCAAGATGGGCAAAGAACATCAACAACAGATTATGAAATTGTCTCAAAGACCAGCCATCCACTTGTTTATTTCTTCAGAATCGCAACATGAAGAAACTCTGCGTGCGTTTTCCACACGTCTATGTCAAGTTTTTAGCGTCGGTCCTCAGAACATCAGCGTGCCCCAAGATCAGTTTCACAGGTGTGCGTTCCGGAATGTAGTTCCAGCCTTTAGGCTTTGCGCCCGGGATCGGGTCATAGAAAGGATCTTGCCAAAAGGGCAGGCGTACCGAGCATCCATCGGTCTCTTCGATGCACCTTCCCTCAAGGACAATGAACGTACGAAAAGTCCACATGCGTTGGCGTTGATAGATGCTTATAGGACTTTGAACAATACAATTGATTTCATAGAACCGGGATCCTTAAAAGGAGTGTACTCGAAGACTTTGGATTTTATAGTCCTTCCGGTGCAAAGCATTTTGTTACGTTACGGATTCATTTTTGAATACGCGTACAATTCTCCGTCACGTTTTTGTTTTTTTACACGCCGTCACAGAGCCGTGGAAATAACATTTATTGACTCTTGGCAATCGCTGCTCTGGCTCCTCCTCTCCCTTTTGGCTTCTGGGACAATTGTTGTCCTCTTTTTGCGAGCTAGGTGGCACTGGCTACTTAATCGAGAGACTCATCGACACCAGCCACGATTCCTCTTATTCTTTCTCTGCACGTTTCTGGGCAGGAGCCCAGCGATATCTGCCTCCAATGCAACTGCTTACCGAAGTGTCGCTGTAGCCTTCTGGGCCCTCGGTATGATGTTGCTGTCCAATTACTTACAGACAAGTATCACCGCCATTCGCTCTGTACCAACCGTATCCCGCCATGTTAAGACTTTCCCAGAACTGAAGCCCTACATAAAGAACTGCGTCCTGGCGCCTTGTTTGATGGGGGACTGGTCAATAGCCGCGCTTTCCGCAATATCTGAAGGAGAGCTGTTAAGCAATCTTGACTCAGTCTCAGAGGCTTTCACACGTTGCCATGGAACACGCACTCTTTCCAAAGATGCATATCAGTGCTACGAGAAAGCTAAAAGAGAGACACACGTTGCATTTTCTACCGCATGCACTGAAGAAGAGATGTCACTTGCCGCCAAATGGGACCTCGTCGCAAGCGACAATCTCTTCAGCATTGCTCAAGTGGCCGCCATCCATATATTACATCCACTGAGGTGCGTACGTTTTTTTCAGATATATGATCACTGTTGATGTTATCAATCATCCTGATTGGTCATCCTTGCCGGTGTCTTTACGTAAGCACATTAGTGAAGTGAAAGAATGATGCACATGTTTTGGAAAAAAGTTTATAAGTGATCAATGCACATGGACATGAAACAAAACTTCTTTATTTTTGTTACGAATTTGCGCATAGGTGGCCACAGCGAACGGTCAAGCGCCGCTCCTTCCGTGCAAGGCCACGCTTCATCAACGCGTACATTTTTTTATTACTTTAGCTTGCGGTCAATGCGTGCTTACGGTCTGTGTGGAGAGGTCTCAGTAAAGCTCCGAGCTCCCCACCCGAGTGTCCCCCCGCAAACAGTAACAAAGACGCAGGAGTCACTGTCCACTTGTCAGCATCGCTGTGAGGACCGAAGGCTGCTAGATTGGTTGTGCGCACCAAGAAAGATCGCGAGGCCCACACATTGACCATGCGGCGCGTCTCGGTCCAGTGCAGCATTCCCACGGCAGCGGATCCCCATACCCCGTCTGCGCAAATATATGAACTGCCTCGTGTGCACGAAGGGCCTTTCCTTTTCTGGCATTCTTGATGGTGCCGAAGCGTCGCGGGCTTCCCCCATCTGACGTTTCTGCGTCAAACCAGTGAGTTAGGTGAGTTAGTGTGCCCACCATTTTGCTGAAAAGAACTTATCATCCTTAGAGAAACGACGCGCAGGTGCGGCGGGGATAGAAAGGAGCATCAAAGAAGGGTTTGGGGAATGTTTTATTTTTATGTTTCTTAATTTTTTTAGCCAAGCCATGGGGTGGAGGTTTTGCCCAACCTTTAGGCGCTGTGCTTATCTTCATTGGTTATCGAAGCTTAAGGCGGGCCTCGAAATATGGTCACCCTAAATTCTTTGTTTGTAGAACTTACAAATATGCAGGCTAAGGCATTGGGCAGCAGGGTGGGTGAAAACTCTGTGCTTGGCTCGTATTTCGACAAATATCTAGGCTTTAATCTCCGGTCGATGAGTAAGGCCTAGTAGAGTGTTTCTCTTGTGAGAATTTTTCGTTCAAGTTACAGCTAGTTCGACAATCTTTCTGACTCAGCTTCTGCAGCGCAGTTTGCCCTTGTACATTCTCAATATATGTTTCCTCTTTGTCTCCATCATCTGGCATCATCAATCGTCCCCATCTTCCAACACCATCGAATTGACCACGTTTGGAGAGGCCCTGTGCCCCTCCGGAGAACACAACGGACCATCAACAAATTACTTTCCGCATAGCTTAGTGTTCAAGTGCGGGAGAGATATCGTCAGGGGGAATTTTCGGCAGGAGATAATGACGAAGTGTTTTATGCTTGAGCTAAAAGATGCAGCAACGCCAGAGTGGTTGAACGCCAGCTCAGAGTGGCAGCGGACCACGACTCAAATACCGGAGTCACGCTATTCTATACCGATTAGGAAAAATCTGCATGTCGATGGCACTGATTATAAAGACCTTCTGTGAAGTCCCTCTTTGCGGCGACCACAGCCGACAACGCACTCCCTCAACAGGACACCATTCGGCCACCCTGGTTTTAGTACTTGGCCAACATCGACGCGAATACGCTGGTTTGCACACCACTCTCTGTCCCCAGCGGCATTGAGCAGCTTATCAAGGCTCAAGATCTCTGGCTCCGGACAGTCCGCTTTTAAAATCAGAAGCTCGAAACATTTGACTACAGATGACCGAGGGCCCGCACTGTGAAATGCGCTAATTAAACATGGTGTATAATGTTATCTTCACAGGATGCCCCTTTGCTCCCCCATTGAATAGCAGGTGTAACATCAGATAGGTGTGAGTAGCAGATTAGATAGGTGTGATTAGATATTGAGATAGGTGTGGCTAGCAGTACTATTGGAGAAAGTAGCGGGGATTTATCAGGGACGTGACAGCACTTAGAAAATATAGGACAGGTAAAGCATATACAGTGCTAAAGGGCACATTCTATGCTGTTGTGGTGTTGCGGCAAGACGAGAATTAGTGGCGGGTTTCCTTACAAAAAGGGGTATAGCGCGACACAGATTAATTTTATAGCATTTTCGAGAAGGTTGCATTTATTGTCATTAAGCCAAATTAGAGGTACAAATTTAAGATGTTACGGACCTACGCGCCTGCACAGAGCGGTGATGAACATGTGGACCAACCTTTCCATGAAGGCCCCGTATAGGCAATAAGTATAACAACACTGTGCTGCACTTATGCAGACTTCAGTAACAAGGTAAGCAAGAAACCGGCTGGAGACCAGGCAGTTGGTGACTATGGCATAGATTGTAGGAATAGCAGGTGGACCGCCTCGCATGCGGATGGTACGGGGTTCGATCCACAGTACGGCCAGGAACCCACCGGTACCCACGTGTGCTCGGCTTCTTTAGGGTGAAATGCTGGAGAAATTGGTCTTTGACCCCACCTTGAGCAGTTGAAAATACCTTGTGGCAAGGATGCTCTTTGGCCGCAGTGGCCTTTGCGCCATAAATATCTATCATCATCAACAGCAGGCGGAAGTTATTACCCTTTATTTGCAGGCGTTCCAAAATGAGAACACTATTTTATTTCAAAATACATCCTCGTTAGAATGCTTGTTTTGGTATGTTGTATAATGACCCTGGAGACGCCGCAAACATGATAGATATAATCGGCTCAATTAGACACTTTTATTATTACTGGTAAACGGTTCACGAGACAAAGGAACGGAAATGAGGTGGTCAGATGACATACATATCAAGGAAGGCAACAGCTACCGAAACCAAGGTGCATAGGGGAATGTACGATTTTTTTAATTTGTAGTGTTGCTGACTGTAAAAATAACATTGTGATTTATCTGTTCCCTTGAAATCAAATAATTATAAAGCAGAATAAGAGCTACCGAACCGCAGGCGGGATCCGAGCCCACGACATCCGAATTACGCGTCCGGTGCTCTACCAACTGAGCTACGGCGACGGCCGCCCAATTTTTCCTTTCGGGGGCCATTATGTTCGCGTGTAACCGAACAATGGTTGGTTTACGGTTTATGGGAGTTTAACGTCCCAAAGTGACTCAGGCTATGAGAGACGCCGTAGTGAAGGGCTCCGGAAATTTCGACCACCTCGGGTTCTTTAACGTGCACTGACATAGCACAGCACATGGGCCTCTAGAATTTCACCTCCATCGAAATTCAACCGCCGCGGCTGGGATCGAACCCGCGTCTTTCGGGCCAGCAGCCGAACGCCATAACCGCTCAGCCACCGCGGCGGGCGGTAACCGAACAATGAGAGTGTCCACCATCGCCACGCTCATTCATTGCGGCGCACGTAGTTCGTCCTGTAATTCAACGGGTGGGAACTTCACGTCGCATCAAGGAACTTCTCCGATTTTACAGCTGCTATTCATTGGGGTAGCACAGATATGTACTTCCTGTGAAGATAACATTATACTTCATGTTTAGTCAGTGCCTTTGACAGTATGGTAATTATTTGATAATGCGCCTTCACTGGCCGGCCGGCGGCCACTCTTTGTCCTGAATATTCACCACCGCAATATGTGGTCACTGTCGCGAAATGCTACTTGGACAGCTAAAAAATGCAATAAAAGCACACTGGTCTGGTGTGAATACTTATTGGTCGCAAAAAAAGTTCGAGGTGGTCGCCACCGCTGGGAAAAATGCTGACGAAAGAGCAAAAAAAATCATAAAGTCATGTTTGACTCGAGAATGTAAAATTTCAAGCCCACGCATATGTCTGCATGAAGCAGCAGTTATTGGTCGATATCTGGAAGCATAATGACAATTTACGTCAAAAATATGTTTGTCTTTCCTACTTTGATTCATAAGCGTTAGCTATTTTCTAGCCGTTTTTGCGCACCATCGCCTAATGGAGATTAGTTCGTGGATTCCAGTGCTCAGCAACATGCCTTCCTCTTAAAAGGGTGTTGCATAATGTATTTGCCAGAGCGGTCTTAATTCCTCTTCTTTCTCACAGATACCAACACCGTCGACTTCTGCTGATCATCGCGGAACATGGCCTATGTGGACGCTTCCGACAATCAATCGTTCTTAGGAATGACGATCAAGAAGAAGGAAAGGAGCCATTTCATATTTACTACGCCGTGTACATCGGCGGCTGTGCAGCATCGTGTGCGGCTCTTGTTTTAGAGCTCCTAATACACTAATGTTCCGTCACGTGCGCGCTTCGCGTTCTCCGCGGTGAGGCGTGTCGTAGAAATCTGCAGTCTTATCAATCGTAGAATGACTACAGTTAACATAACTTCTTCAATTGTGGATGTCAGTGTCTGCGGAGACGTACACAGAGCCAACTCCTGCTCCTTTACGCATCATTCTATACTTTGGTTGACAAGGAAAGAGCAGTTCACTGAAATTGAGATATAGGCTGGCTTCGCTGCAGCGATCTGATTCATGGCTTGGTTTTTAGAATTCACTGAATGCAGCATCAGTTCCCAATGTAACAGTCTCCTCACCGAACTTGTAGTTGATTTAATGTTAAAAGCCATTTAATGCCAAGTCTGTATTCCTGCGCCGCAGAAGCAGTTCATTCAGATAATAAGTTTTTGGTTTTGAAAGCAATTTTACATCGCCGTTATTCCATTTTTGATGGTTGACCATTAATTTCTATGATTCCCTTCGTCATTCCGCGCCAAAAAATTCCACTAGAAATAACTGCAAATACCTTTAGGGCCAAAAATGATTATCTTGTGCACTTAGAGTTAACGCTGACCCTTATGCCACAAATTTACGCGAAGGCCAGTGTCGACTCTTTTCGCTTTTGCCGCTATGTGCCTTTAGCTTGCAGGTAGCAAAGCTGTAAGCCCTACGCAATGCACTCTAGTAATAAACTTTGCTAGCTGCTTTTGCTGACGACGTGCAGCTGCTTTTGCTAACGACGTTTGGTGATTTCAGTGTTGTAGAGAACTCCGGATCACTGATGACAATCGAAATAAGAACCAGCGTAAGGGGAAGTGTTCTACAATGCCTCCAAAAGAGCGGGTTGCAAGAATAATCAATGGAGAGTATGTGCGGTAACTCAATAATGGCAATAGCTATGTATGAAAAATGTGGGAGTATTCAACAGTGACTCTCTGATATGTACACAATATTTGTTCAATTATTTGTGCCCATTATGTCTGCAACAATGAGTAAAATGAAGGCAACTCATATTCATTTCAGTACAAAACCAAAAATTTCGGTAGCTCTGGTGATAGAGAGGGTAATTTTTCTCTCTCAAGTAAGTGGGCCGCATTTTCTTGCTTCAGGTGGCCAGCAGTTAGTGTACATTTGGCTCTAACAACTCGGATGATTACAGAGCCGCTATTACCTTTCATTTTCTGCCGACTATACGAGAGCTTAGGCACATTCTTTATGTATGCCCTCCGGCCTGAAGAAACCATTCCGGACGAGTGAAATGCGTGCCCAGGATAACTTTTTGGCCCTTGATTATTATTCCCGTTGTGTACGCCGTGCGGGCGTCTCTGCCTGCATTCTTGGAGCAAGTGTTTAAGGACCGAGAACATCCACTGAGGGGCATAGTTAGAACGTATTGCTGTTTATGTGCAGCTCGACAAAGCAGACAAAAATGGCGTAAAACGCCAAGATAGTAGAGCGCGGCTCCACGTGAAAGCCTGCCCCCAATAAGAAACCGGTGCACGTCAAGGGTAGGTTGTTTCAGGAGTAACGCCATCCTCGTGCGTAGTGATTGCTGAAACCATTAAGCCAACGCAACCCGGCTTTAAAGAAAAGCTTTTCAATTAGTGATACGAATGTAATACCCAACTGAAGAAATGTCCTTGCGCTATGTCGTGTTTCTTGGCGGAATGCAAAATAAGCGTTGCTTGTAAAGGTGGCTTTATGTGTCCGTTCGCAGTGGTTGTCTTTTGTGTCGTCGCCCACGAGTTCAATAAAATGCTGAACGCGAAAAGAAAGCGCGTCCAGCGGTCAATGTTCCCTCGTGGACGAGCGCCGAAGGGAGCCTTAAAAGCTTGCCTGATTTGCTTGCCACAGAGAACTATCTCAGAACGGAAGCTGTCCAAGAACCCTCTTATGCTACCGGTGGAATCATGATTGCCAGGATAAAAATGATCCGCACCATTTGGGGTGTTCTTCAGAGGTCTTTAAAAAAACACTTCAGTTATAGTTCTTGTATATGGGGCACCTTACGGGACATTCTACTAATCTAGCGTTAGACATCTTTGTTTTTGAACTCTCCAGCTCATATAAAACCTCTGTATTGGATCCCCATTAGGAGCTAGGAGCCGAGCCTCAGAACTCGTCAACGTTGCACATTTGCCCGATAACTGAATATCTCAGAGACGTCTTTCACTGACCTTATGAGATACCTGACTGCTACACCCATTTCGTTACCCTCGGACTCACTCAGCCTTGCCTTTACATCAGTGCGTCCGTGTTCATGTGTGTTGTTCTGGTGTCTTTTGTGTGCTAGGCTGGGCTTAGAGTAGATTTACTGTATAAGAACCAAGAGTTGCACGTTTGTTATCCCTGCGCCGCTCGGACCTCTACTGGCTAAACGCGATTACATGGTTGAAAAGGATTAATGCATTGCGAAGAAGCAACTCTGTTGCATCGTTTACACTATAGACCATTACTGACAGTTCATTCGTACACCTACTGCTCGCGTGCTTTGCGGCGTTTCATTTTCTCCGACTGCACATCTTTACTGAACACAATGATTTGTTGTCCATAACACGCAATTTTAACACAAGTGTTCGCCGATTGTTAACAACTTTTCTCAATTTTGGCTTTTACACCAGATGGCGCCACCCGTCCCCAAATTGCGAGTATTTTGTTAACTCATGTAGAGAGGCCTTGGTGCAGCCTTCGCTTCACTAGCAAGCTGTGTCATTCAGTGCAACAGGAATAGGTCTAGAATAAATCGACTTCGACAGCCACATTTGAGCCTGCACTCGCTCTAACCACTGCACCAAGTCCGCTTCCTAAAGACAATAGTTGCGTCTTTCACTTGGGGGATTCTTGGGGGAGGAATATGGGGGACTCGCCCGCAACCATACGTACTATACAGTAACTCTAGCTTAGAGCACATTGTTGTTTGTTTTCTCTGTAGACAGATGTGTACATATGCCATTTATTTGTTAGGAATACCCTGATGAAAAGTACACCGAAGCCAGAGCGCTTTAGGTTACGCCCACTCTTGTATTTGCGCTCCGAAATGCGTAGTTTGGAACCTGAATGAGTCATAAAATTTTCAATAGTACATTTTATTTTCTTTTGCGTTCAAATTCTCTCTACGGGAAAAGTGCATGTCATGGTTAGGAATGAATATGAATGTTAAATTCACAGTGCGCAACTAACGGAGCAACTCACCAGGCCGTACAATAAACGGCCTCACCAGGCTTCTTGTTCCTAATTACTTCACATTCCCGAAAATAAATTACCAATGCGGAAATCTTGTACCCATTTGAAACCCGCATCGTAGAGAACTACGTTGGGAAATGAAACCAGTACCTTAACACAAATAAAAACCTGGTAGACAATCGCTGCAGTCAAAACAAAAGGGGATTTTTTAGCTCTCAGTTATCTACGGTGTGTTATCTGTTCTAGTCATAAAACCACGTGATTCGCAGCTAATTTCTGATACCCAGGTCGCTGCTGTTTATTGACAGTCATTAAGAATTTATCTGTGCTTCTGCTTACATGTAGCGTTTTGAATGCCATTGTACTGCGTGTGAAAGATTTGCCATGGTCGAACTCAGGTTGTTTGTCACATTTGTGTCCGTGATTATGCACAGAGTACCTGCAATAAAACATTATTTCTGCTGCTTATTTCCTTCTACAAAAATACTCCGTTAGCAAGAAAAAATCAACCTAGCGTCAGCAGACAACCCTTGCTTTTGGAAAAGCCTGCAGGTTTATGAAACAGAATCTTAGCCCTGTGTCATTTTCAGATGCCCGCGGAGTGCTGGAGGTTGACTCAATTATCAGCTGTTCAACTGAGCGCCTCCAAATTTTAGCCGAATAGTTTTCAAGTAACCGCAGAATTCATAGCAGCTTCATCAACAAGGGTTTAAAAGAAGGCTCATTTCACTATTTATAACCACCAATTCACATGTAATGTTCGAACAGTTCTAAACGCATTATATTCTATATTTATTCTTATGTAGGTCCACTTGGGTTTTGAGACACGGGGGTAAAGCCTCGGGCTTGGACTAATACGCCAATCATGGCGCCATCAATGTTGAAGAAGCAGCTTCAGTGACAGAAAAAGTAGGAAGATTACGACAAGTCCAAGCTTGTTTGAAAGAGCTTGACTATCGATGCTTTCTGGCATTCAGTCAGCGTATATATGAGCGGGACTGTTTTGCGCTGGGGGCTGAAACAAAAAGAAATCGTCCAGGTAAGAGGACCTAATAAGGTGGCAGCGATAAACACAAGAACTAATGAGGTATCTAATTTGATTCGTTTTGTCCAGTCTTCTTGCAAACAAAAACTGCGGTTGAACACTTTAACCAAGTGCATTTACCCTAAATTGTTCCCCTCTTACTGACTGGGACTGAACGGCAGAAACTACCCCCCTTTCCGCGCGCATGCTACGTGCCATCTCCCATTTTAGGTGATTTACGGAAAACGTTCTGAGACAAAGTAAACGCCGTGATGATCAAACAGCTGGCCTCGCTGGTGACTCACCAAATACCTTTGTATTTGTATAGCTGGTGACTCACCATATACCTTTGTGTTCCTAGTGTATCTAAGAGACCTATGCCTCCCAACGTAGGTCTTCCTAATGGCTCATTCCACGTGAAAGTAGACGCGTCATTTTTTTGGTATTTTTATTGGCGTGACAAAATTACCTTATTTGAACACATGCACTACGACGGTGATACAAGCTTTATTTAAAAAAAAAATGTTTGACTGACGACATGCCCGGTAGTTCATGATAATCCTTCAACCAGGAAAACTTCTTTGATCTTCCGTTAAAGCGTCTCTTCTCGCCCAGACGCCTATCATGGCATATAAAAACACAAGTGGACATTCTTTCTTACCGAAGGAAGTGAACTTTGAATGACGTGATTTTTATGCTAAATAACGATACAAAGATTGGTGAATTCTTGCATTTTGACGAAAGCTTTTTTCGCACATTAAAAAAGCATTGCGCCCACGATACTTTTGTAATGTGCTTTCAAGGACCTGGTTACGCTTTTGCATATGTTGAAACCTCAGCAATATTTAGCATTGTTTTATAACTAAACGACAAAGAGCCCTCAATTTGTGAAAACTTCCACATCGAGGCCCCGAAAACGTTATGTGTGCAACGGTCCCTGGCTTTCTAGCAGAATCCAAACGTTTGAAAAAGCCCTTTTGCAGAACATATCAAAATTTTGGAAAAGTATTTTTCGTAGACGTGGAGAAATTATTTTTCGAACAGGAGTCACTGCGGCGTGGTGAACAGGCCCGCGCCCCTTGGGCCGTGCGCGCCGTCGTCTGCTGTGGTCACCCGAAGCACGGTCTGCGCTACGGTCGGATGCAGTCTGTCACTTTATCGATCTCGTATGTTCACTTTTATATAATTTTTATACATCTGTTTCCTTTGAATAATCTTCTATGCTTTCTTTGGAGTGTGAGAGTGGGAGCTTTTGACATAGTTTTTCCACCGCAGACAACACTTTAGAAACTTATAGCGTGTGGCGATTGCTGCCATGAAGAAAATGATTAGTCCACAGATACACCAGCGCTCGAGAAGGGCGACAGTGAGGTGGTTTCTTCTCCCTTGCACAGGTATGACAGTTTGTGTATTGTGAGCGCAACTGGGAAGTGTTTGGTGAATTGTTAAAAGAGCAATGCCTTCAATTGCTTTTACTGGTAAGCCTTTCGCTAACTGCACTGATGAAGCTGCCCAATAAGCATGCATTACCGCTCGTGAAGTGTATTTTTTGTGGCAATGAAAGGAGAAAAAAGTTGCTTTTTAGTTTTACTTTGAGCATAGGATTTTGCTTGTTTGTTTAGAATATGAAGTCTAGCTAAAAATAAAAATTTTCTCCGCGAATTGTTTCATAGAAATTCAAGAGCACAGCACACGCAATTGCAAGTAAATGTGCTTCGCTATTTACTTGCTAAGAATAGATTTTGTATGCCCATTCCTGGGCTCCGGATTTTCCGCGGAACGGTTCTTTCGGAAGCGGAACATGTCACAAATTGCATTACGTACTAAATATGTGGCTTCAACTTGTTTCCGATATGCCCATTGAGCATAAGAACGTTCTTTCCAGTCGAGCTAGAAAAGACAAAGATGGAATCAGTACAATATATACAAACCACTTTTGTGTTTATTTTTAGAAATATAAAACGCATACAGCCTCAGAGCTGCGCATATGCCCATTCAAGAGGTACATGAGGCCATGTCGTCCGACTGCGGTTATTTAAATTATTCTGGCCCAAATGTTAAGGGCACTAGGCCTAATTTCGGGTGACAAGCTTTGCCCGATACGTCACATCGAGTGCACGGACCTCAAGGAAGATCCCCAAGTTCGGGAACTGGAAGAAAGATTCGCCCCAGGCCATCATAAAGCACCGGACCTTCTGTGGAGCCCTTTGATAGAACGTGTAGTGAGAACAAAGCGGGTGGCTGAAAACAACACTAATTTCGAGCCATACCAACGAAACAGAAAATTCGATGTCAACTCCCACACGGAGGCTTTTCTTGATACGCATGCTGCAGCCTATCAAGAGAAGGCTCCTGGGGACGAAAAAAAGCAGCTGCAGGACCGGAAGTCGATGTTAGATAGCCTTCTGCGGAAATATGCGGTAAAAATATCAAGAAAGAGGAAGTTAGAAATTCTACCCCTTTGTACGTGATCTTGGACGATTCACGAGACAAGTGCGTTTTTTGGTTGCGGCTAGAAGTTAGATCGACCTTCTAGATGTCTTTGGCACTCAAAAGGCATCCTTGAAATCCCTGATCCAGGAAGAAGTCCCAAACTGCCTGCAGAAGTTAATCAATATTGGATTTGTACAAAAACGACAGAATATCATACTGCCTTCTTAATAAGGAGGACGCTCTCAGAGGTTACCAAAAGCGTCTAATTTTGTTGAACCTGAAGGAAGCCTTCGTTCAGTAGAAGCAAGAAAGTCTAAATATGCAAGCATCATTTTCAAGTTTGCCTCTTAACACCCCTTCTCTTGCGTGTTAGCGGTTCCCCAGTACACAGTGTGTTTGTGTCCGTGAATATCTCAGAACGTAAAACTAATGTTACATGCTCTTTGCATGCTGTAGTGTGATGCTGAGCTGATTGCCCTGACTGTTTGCTCTCTTCAAGATGAGAACTGAGTGCTGAGTGTGTGTTCGAAATGTCGGGGCTTAAAACAACCTAAGTACTTGTTTGAGAGCTACTACTTCGAAGCAACTGAAGTTAGATACACACAGTGGGGGTGCACGGAAAAGTGTTCACACATGACTAGTTTTGCTTCGCCCAGGATTGTAAAGGGGGAGCTCCCAGAGAAGCTACACAAATTGGAACGGCATCACTTTATTAATAAAGTTGTCTAACTACCTTCGGTCCTTGAAAACCACAATGGGTTCAAATGAGGCGATAGTACAGATGAACTTCGCAGGAAATTATATTCTCAAAACTTAGGGTGCTTCCCAATCATTTTATTGGAAGAGTGCGCAAGCTACAACGCATCCGATTGTAGCCTAGCTACATCCGATACATCACCGGAACGGGGGACTCAACTTTTACGCTTTCCTACGTAATCGTTTCCAGTACGCTTCTACACCACATTGCAACTGTTCACATCTTCTAGCGGTACATTCTTCAAGAACTAAAAACAAAAGCCAGATTTCAATAGAATTCATTATTACGCTGACGATGCTGCTTCGCAATACAAGAACAGGAAAAACATCCGGGACCTCTACTTGCAGCAAGAATACCTTAAACTGTACGTCACGTGGAACTTCTCGCTACATCGCACTTAAAGAGTCCGTGTGATGGTTTAGAGGACACACTCAATAGATTGGCCAGCAAAACTAGCATTCAAAGTCCTTTAAAAGTCCAGATTTGTACACCCAGAGATCTGTACGAATGGGCTACGGGAGCCTTGAAGACCGTCAACATTACATGGGGCCACGACAGTGTCAACTGCGGGAAGAGGAGAGCTAAACATGCGATAAAACGGCGCTGCAGTCATTGCAAAAACCCGTGAACATCACTGTTTAGTGTAGATGCGTATTGCTACAGCCGCGCTGCTACTGCGTCCTATACTGTCAAATGAACTTTAAACCCATTTAAGAGCTTTCAGGGCTTGCATTCAAGACAATTAAATTTCACACTCATGCGTGTGCCAGTGCAAGACAAGGAATTCACTAACACCATTGCTTGTACTGGCTGTGGTGCAGAGTAAAAGTCAAATAAGGAAGGAAGCTTGAATGAAGCATATGAAGCATATGAAGCATATGCTTCAGCGAAGGATATGAAGCATATGAACGGATGGCGGGGTATTGCTCCCATAATACATTCTTTCAAAAGCGTGTTTGCTCGTGCAATCTGCTGTGCGTAGGCGCCTACTTGTTCCTTTGCGTACGCCTCTTGTACGCCCTGGAGACGTAATTAGTGCATGATTCCTGATCTTCGATCGTAATAAGCAAAAGCTTTCTTGTTGTCTGTAAGATCTGCATTTGTCACATTGTGCGGATTTTTGTATATCTTGATTCGTGGCATGAACATGCTGTTTTGCCGAGTGCCCTTTCCTTCCTATAAAAAAGATTCGCTGTTAGGTCAGCTGCTTTGTAATGTCATTAAAACATAAACAAACTGAGCATCAAAATTATGAAATAAAACAGTGTCCAATAAATAAAGGATTCAGATTTCTTCCCCCTAAACTTTAGACAAGGCTATCGGATTAACTTGGATGTCAAATTTTAAAGGCAATGAACGGGCAAGAGTTGAATTCTCACTTCGTTTGTGCCCCAGCTGCCGCAGACGATTACGTCAGCAGCAAGGTGGGCCATCCGTTTTAAGCTCTCAACAGAGGGGATGAATGCTCTTGGCAGCCTTTATCCTATGAATCCCTTAGCTTCTTTGATTTCCTCAAGTGAAGTGCCTGGTAGACCTTTTTTGTCACGTAATGGAGTTTTCTCGGACAGCGCCATTCGGTTTATTGTATGTTGGACGACTGTTATACGACCGAGCGCTTTTGGGGCATGCAAGATGATCAGTAACATCATACAAGAACATAGTATGCGAAACTCCATTTCTATGCCTCGTAAGTGAACGCTAGCTGACAGTGTTTTAAGAGGTAAGCAGGAAGAAAAAACTCTTGTTTAAACTCTGGCTGGCATCCCATCGCCACATGTAATAGAGCTCATACAAAATGTAATTTTCCTCTCACTGCTGTAAGAATAAATGTATTTCCGACCCCCCGCTTTGTACTGGCTGAAATAAAACTTGGCATATATATCGCTATTACATAAAGTGAATAGAGCATTGTCCTTATTAACGGGGGAAACATTTCACAGGCACTCTAGCAGCGTTATCGCGGAGACCAGATGTGCATTAATTGCAAACTGCTGTTGCCTTTTGTATATTTAAGATTCAGTAAATGTTTCCAAAGTAGTGTTTTTTTGCTTCAGGGCAAATTGTATTGTCGTGCTTTTTCTGTTTTTACAGGCCAACTCTGCAGTCTGGCTCAGCACGGCTTAAAGCAAATTCTGCGAAGCCTTCACCGAAAAAATCTAAAAAACGGGCTGCCTTAATTAACATAGATATACGGTATTTGCAATTCAGACCTTCAGTTTGCGCATGCGCTATTGAGGGCCACTGGTCCACAGTGCAGTGCATTAATTTAGTCGCAAGTGAGCCACAGAAGACGTGGAGAACCTTACGGTTGAATGTTTGTCATAACGATCCGTGAAGCGTTCATTGCGCCCTCGAGGGGCTGGAAAAAATTCGCGGTTGTGCACATCAGCTGCCACAAATTAAAGGCTCTAAAGATAATTTAATACCAGCACCGTCCTTCACCGCTACGCCTGTTTTTCGGTTGCGAATGTTCGCCTACCCACCGACCATTGTGTAATTACAACGCTATTGTATCAGTGAAGCAGCATGGAAGCCGGAACAGTAAGGCTAAAGATGGCGATGAAGACCGCCCTATATACAGCTTAACATTCACAACCAGCAATTCTGGACGAAAGCATTTTTCAATGAGAAATAATTTATGAACGCAATTCTTTCATATAATGTAAGATATCACTATAGCAATCAACATAGCTACATCACGCAACAGCTGTCTTGAATTTATTTTTTCTATTATTACTTTTGCTATCCTCAAAAACGTTTCCTATTGGTTTTCTATGGGAGTCTTAACTGTTGGATGCGACCAATGGAAACACTTTAAAAGAAACACTTTGCTAAATATATCGCAAGAATGGTCCATTACCTTCAGTATTTCCATAAGAGTATCTTACAAATTTGCAATTTTCAAAATTAATGTCTTAAATTGCTGGACATAGTCCTCATAAACTAAATTCTAAAAGCATGGGGGCTCTGATAATGTGACAGGCCAATCACCAACTTATGGCGACTGTTTAGACGTGGGAAGCAAATCAAATGGAAGCTGAGCCCCAATTTTACTCCGTGTGTCTGTTCCGAAAACGCGTTTTCCTTTTTTGTCCGCGAAGTGAGCAGTGCTGTCGTACATATCAGAATATTAACCCTTTTTAGGAGGCTACACGCGCAATATCTAACAGCTCTGTGTAGTTTTTAACTTTTGAGTACACCTGAAAGCAGACAAAAATCACAAAGCCAATCATTCAATCCCAGAAACGGCATTTACACACATAGGTGTGTGGAGAAAATTCGAAGTCGCAAAACTATAAGGGGTCTATATACGCCGGCACAAGTTTGGTGTGCGGCAAATTCATGCTATTGGTGTTCACGTCACTAACAATACATTACTGTAGTGCATGCTTTTCGCGCTGCGGATTGTAAGGGCAGCAGTGAGGCAAAAAAATGCCGCAGATACAGCGCCCGAGTGGTCCCGTATATTCCCGTTTGATTTTACGCTAATTCCTGCTCTTAGTAATGGTTGCTATTTTTGCTTTCACAGATTGAAAAATGAGTTTTCGGCGCGATTCCTGATGGGCTTTTTCTTTCTTGTAATATGTCGTGGTGTACTGCTAGTAAAAACGTCTTTCTATGGGACGAACAATTTAATTACAACTGGCTGCAGCACCTTACTGCTAATTTACTGAAGAGCCGATAAATTTAAAGCATAAAGTAAGAAACAGCGGCATCATTATTCACCTGGTTCTGTTTACGGCTCCTAGAGTAGTAGTTACCACTCTTCGTGTCGCCATTGAACACATCGATCAGCAGCGCCCTCAGCAGTGGTCTATTTTTACCGATTACAAAGCTGCCTTCTAAGGCTTGCAAGCTTTTCGTCGCCGTAGAGCCCATGAACAACCGGTCGTGGAAATCCGACAACCACGTTACTGTGCCATAAATAAAGGGCACGACATGGCTACCAATGGCTACCGGGGAACAGTGGCATAGCAGGCAATCGCCGCGCGGATGAGGTCGCGCGAACTGCTCACCACGACTGCGATTTTGCGTCAATCCCCATTTCGAGGTCCGACGCAACGGCCAGGCTAAGCTAACATAACGCTTGCCGCGTGGAATTCCGGCTAATTTTTCAATTGACGTTTAAAATCCTTAAACCCAGATCCTAATCTCCGACTTCCATCCGGCCTACCACGACGTGTAGCAACTTTGCTGTGTCCCCTGTGGCTTGGTGTAGTTTTCCCCAAGCATTACTCTTTCTTAATCGGTAGGGCTGAAGCCCTGCATGTGCCATCTGCGGGTGTGATGAGACAATAGCCCACATTCTTTGTGACCGCCCTGCCTAGAGCTCTGAAAGACAGTCTCTCTGCCGTGCATTGGAGCATGTAGACCTGCGCTCACAGACGGAAACGAAGACTCTCGGCCACTGGCCGCGGCGATCGTCGGCGGTTAAGGCCACGAAGGCACTTCTTTGCTTCTTTGAAAATTCTAGCCTGCACGACAGGCTGTGAACATTAAAGAACGCTTACTTTTCATAGTGAATTTCGATTCTCTTTCATTTTTTATCCCCTCATTCCTTTTCCCCCCTGTTGGGTAGCAAACCGATTATTCTTCTGGTTAACCTCCCTACCTTTCCTCATTTTCCTCCTGCTCCTAGAGTAGTAGTTGGTTCGCATAAATCCGTGCTTTGAAACTAAAAATTATGCTTAGGCAAGAAATTGGTGCAGCAGCACTCTGACTTCCTGCTTTAAAAAAGAACCACGCCACGAAGACAGGAGGCAAAAAAGAAACGAGGGAAGAAGACGCCCGAGGACATCTGCGGTATAATTTCGACTCCACCGGCATCTTTAACCTGGCCCTAAATCGCGGAGCAGGTGGTCGCCTTGTGCGTCCTTTGAAATTTTGTAAACGGCAAATTCGTGTCTGAGGAAATAAGGGCGCTTCAACAGTCTAACTTTTCGGTGGACGCTCGAACCGCTAGAAGTGGAGGAAAGATGAGGAGGTAGTGGCAGAATGCAAGGAGGAAGAGGTCTCGTAGTATATGGCTTGAGAGTAATTTCGACGAAATGGAGCTTTTTTACGCGCCCTGAGATCACATAGCAGGGAAGCGCCTTTTGCGTTTCGCTTCCACCGAAATGCAGCCGCCGCGACCAGGACAGCATTCGGTCTTTCTTTCCAGTTGCCATTATAGAATTATGTGGGGCTGCAAAATGCCTGCGGGATTGTAGTGGCCGAAGAGGAAGCCTGTGACAGCCATAGAAACAAATTTTATATCAGAAGACGCAAGGGCGCCGCAACTGTCGGCAACCGTCAACAAGTAATGGTTTGTGTAAGCTACAGCTAGCCACAGGTGACACAGAAAATTTTGTTCCTGATATCAGAAGTGGTATAGTCTTCAGAGGGGAGCGAACTCTTGGTCGCCTGACGTGATTCGGCAATAAGAAATTCGTTATGCGCAGATACACTCTCTAATTTCTCTATAAGACTTACGTGAGACCAATTTTGGAGTTCGGTTGTTTTCTGTTCTCCGGTAGTCGTAGATACAATATTCAACCTCTGGTTCTTTTGGAGACACGCACTCCACGGCTTTTCCTCGGTTTACCAAAATCAGTGGCAAATTCTGTCCTATTTCTGGAAGCTAGCGTAGGGGACTCTGGCTTCCAGCTTCTCACAGTGCGCACCTTCTTACGGGGATTTAAGGCTATGCCTGGAGAGGCTCCTGCAATTTTTTTGACTAACCCAGCTTTGAAAACTCAACATTTTGACCGATTTACCACTCTGGTCGGGTTTGAATACTTATAATAAACTGCACATCTCCAACCAAAAATGTTAACTTTAACCCAACGTTTCGAAGCCGACTCGGCGCCTTTATCAGGGGTGATTGGGGGCAGTAGCAAGCGTCTTTTAAAGGGACACTGAGGAGAAATTGAAGTTCGCTTGTATCGTTAGAATACCAGCTCCTGATCACAAATACGCCGCTCTTAGTGAAAACAAAGCTATTGTAAGGTAGAAAATAGCAAGAACCAAAATACAGGTATCGCCACCACAGGCCAATCTCGCAAGTACAAGCGTGGTGACGCCATAGAACAAGAGACGCCACCTTAGAGGAGTTTTCCATCCTACTTGGTTTCGCGAATCTCTGAGGCTGACAAAGGCAGGTTGCGCAGATCAACATTGAAGTAAGTTTTGTTTTAAAACCGATAGTGCACTTTTATCACACAAGGAAGGCAGGCAAAAGACAACCTGAATGTTGGAAGCAAAAAAAAAAAAACGGATGCTTGGCGGCGCCACACGCGGCCAGGAGAGTTTAGATTTTTTATGGCGCTTCGCGTCTATGAGCTTTGCGTGCCCCGTGGGTTTGTTTTTGACGCGCTTCGATTTACAAGCGCCGAACAGCAGAGGAACTCCAAGTGCCGCTTCAAGTGCTAGTTAACCTTTGAAGGCTTGTCAGATGATCGCCACGGTCGATGAAAAGCTATGATGGCACGGTGGTCGGTGATCGTACAAGGCAGCACTTGTGTTTTCGCACGCTTGCCCGGCGAAACATTCCCGGTTGTGCCAGTCAACTTCAAACTACTTAACGGAAATCGTTTATTAGGGACGGGAGACAAGGTAAAAGGCAGTTAAGAAAAATTGCTTATGCCCTAGCTCTGTTAGGCCAGGATATACCTAGCGAAAGCGCGGAGATTTCTGCATCAGAAGAGTGCATTCACTAGACGCGCCTTTATTGACGGCTGTAACTTGAGCCGTCGTGGCGGAGCGGTAGCGTTTCCGCCTCAGACGCCGAAGGCCCTGGTTCGAATCCGAACCTCGGCAGCGGACCTCTTTACTTTTATTCAGTGAGTGGGCGGGGGGTTTCAGTGGCTCCCATCCCATCCCATCCATCCCATGGATGCCACCGCTGAATACGTTGGTTAGCGGTTAAGCGCAGGCTCTGTTATTAAGGCGCGTTTACGCTGCGGCGAGGCGCGCGCGCGCGATGCACGGCGAAGTCACGTCGGTCAAAGCGAGACCCTCTATACTCCAACTGCGCTTGACCGCCGACGCGTTCGGCGGCTTCGGCACACACTGACCGCACTGGCGGGGGAGATTGGAGCATGCATCTATTTCGCGCCGAGTGCGCCAGCCGCCGCCGGCCTGGCCAGACTGATTTGGCTCCGCGGCGAGGTGCGCGTTACATTCAATAGCTGCGGTAGTTGGGCGGAGCTGTTCTTTTCGAGCTCGGCTATTTTAATCCATTCACAGTACATACCTGAAAGTACATGCAAGTTGGCGAGAGAGCCAGATCCAGTGGACCCGTTGGATCTAGCGGAAGCCGTTGAAGCGTCGTGCGCCGGCTTTGCTTTCAAGCCGCCGACTTTCAAAGCGACCGCCCTCGAGCACCCATTTGTTTTTTGTGGCAAAAAATAAAAAAATAACTTGGCCCTTGCAACCGTGGGAGACCTCGACGCCGCCTGCTGCGCCGTGCAACCGCGCCGTTCAAGGAATCACAATCGGTTGGCCCCAAAGCCCCGGCCAGCCTCCAATGGGTGCAAGGCGCCGACCTTGTCCTGGCCCCTTGCGACTCATCGCACTGGGGTAATGATATATAGTTTGCAACGGCTGCTCTCTGAGGAAGGGGGGAAACCACCCGCCGGCGCCTAACCTAACCGGGCTACCTCAAAAGCATCGCACGCTCTGTGGGGCTGAGGTCGCTGAAATTCAGGCCAGAGTTCTTGCGAGAACTACGTCGTCGGGTTCGGGAACGGGATCCATCGTAACGCTGGTAAGACGCCGGTGCAAACGTAAACGAAGCGACGGTAGCGACCCCCGATAGATGCCTTCAACGCGCGGCGGCGGTAGCTTTTATTTCGGCAGCTGCTAGACTGCACCGCTAGCCGCCAGAAATCACGGAGTCTCCGTTTACGTCACGTTTCACGGCACTCCGTTCTGTGTCGTCATAAGAGTTCTCCGTGTCGTCATAAGGGTTTGAATCGAAGCGGCGGGCAAAAATTTTTCATCTTTGAATCCAAATTTCTTTGAAATAAATGCATCTTTCGCTCCCGGACAAGCGTCAACAAAGCCATGAAATGCCGAACTATCAGATACTGCTAACAAAAAGTTTTTGATAGGGTTCTCCTCAGTGTCCCTTTAAGTATGGAGGGGAGGGCGGGGGGGTGGTGGTGAAAAGCACGACAGGTGTGTCGCGAAAGGCGCGGGGGAGGGGGGTTTAGGCTGTTAGTCACGCTGGCGCACTGCAGGGAGGTGTTGCATGGCGCCTTTTTTTCGTTGCCTTGAAGAGCGAAGTCCCTGGGTATATACTGGGGGCAGGTTTCCTTTTGTGCGGTTGATATTGTTCGGGCTGGTTTGGATATGCCAGGATTCCAGAAGGAGCCTCTTGTGGTAATTTGTTTCGGTTCCGAGGATGCGGGTTTTTTCAAAGTTTATTCTATGGTCGGAGTCCTCGGAATGTTCGGCTACTGGATTGCGCTCTCGCGAATTTGCTCACGTCGTTTTGATGTTGCCGAATTCTTTCTTTGAAATTTTTGGTTTCGCCGATGTAGCTTGCGTCGCAGTCGGCGCATGGAATTTGGTAGACAATGCCTTGGGCTCTTTCTCTCGGCGGCCGGTCTTTGGGAACAGGTAGGCAAAGCGCAACAGTGTTTGTGGGCTTGTGCGCAACCTGGAGACCCGATTTTTTCAGGATTCGGACGATGGTTTCGCTGAACCTCCGACATAAGGTAAAGTGACGTATTTTGGTGGTGGCGTTGGTCTTTGTGCGTTGATTTCTTGACGAATGTTGTGTTTTTGACATCGAATAGTTTTTTGAATAAAGTCTTTTGGGTAGCCGTTCATGACGAGTTTTTTGAATATCGTGCGTTGTTATTTTTTTCTGTCAAGTCCAGTGCTACAGTGTGTCTCAGTTCTTCTGAACAGCGTCTTTACCACTGATGCTTTATGGACTTTCGGGTGGTTCGAAGAGAAGTGGAGATACCGGCCTGAGTGGTTGGTTTGCGGTATACGGAGAATTTAGGGGATTGTCCTTTGGGGACACGAGGACGTCCAAAAACGGCAGGGAGTTTTCTTGTTCCACCTCTAGCGTGAACTGAATGTCAGGTTCTACGGAGTTTAAATGAAGAAGGAAATTTTGAGTCTCAGATTTTTTGATGACGGCGAAGCAGTCGTCGACCTTACCTAAAGAAAATCTTTGGTTTCGGGTGGAATGAGTTGAGGGCTCGCTGTTCGACGTGTTCCATTGATAAATTGCCATGACGACAGAGATGGTTGCTCCCATTGGTGTTCCTTTCACTTGTCGGTAAAATTCACCGTTTGACGAGAAGTATGTGTTTGATAGGCACAATTCCAGGAGGCGGCACACATCATTTACACTCAGCGGGGATCGTGTGCTGAGTGTGTCGTCGCGTTGTAGGGCGTCACGGGTAGCGGCCACCACAAGCTTCACGGGGATGTTTGTGAAAAGGGACACCACGTCGAAGGAGACAAGGCATTTGGCGGCCTCAATGATGGCTTGGGACACCAGTTCGATGAAGTGACTGGAATGACGGATATGGGCAGATGTTTTTGCTGCGATTGGGGATATTAGTTTGTGAAGGTATTCTGACAACGAGCGAAGAGGGGAACACCGGAAGTCGACAATCGGGCGCAAAGGGATCCCCGGTTTGTGGACCTTGGGCAGGCCGTAGAATGCTGGAGCCGATTTGTGGGTGCTCAGTAACTGAAGGTAGAGGTTTCGGAAGGTGGGGTGTTTTTCGAATACTTCTTTGAATGTTTTGTTTGGCCTAGCTTGGGTAGTGGTTGTGGGGTCCTTCTTTAATTTTGCATATTCTTGACTGCTGGGAAAGGTGGATATTTTCTCTTTGTAGTCCCGTCTGTCCAGAACGACTGTTGTGTTGCCCTTGTCCGCTGGGAGGATCACTATGCTGGTGTCCGTCTTGAGGTCTTGCAGGGCTTGCCTTTCGTCCGGATTTAGGTTTGATTCTTTTCGGTGTGCTTGCACTGAATTGAGTGCACCTATTGTTTTGAGCCTGACCTCTTCTCGTAGACCAGGTTCCAGTTGCCGGATACCGACTTCAAGCGCAGATACTATTGCCGGAAGGGGGGGGGGTTGTTAACCTGGAGGTTGAATTTGTGCCCCTTGGCTAGGATTGACGTTTCGGCGGTTGTGAGCTTCCTAGAGGAGAAGTTGGTGACCAGGTAGGAATGGTCCGGGGGGGGGGGGGGGTTGTTCGGGCCGGCGTTGAAGTTTCGAAAACTTCTCTGTATGCTTGGTGCGGTGTTTGTCGGCTTCTGATTATGCGGTGTCTTTGACAAATGCCGCGATAGACGTCACTAGGTTGGCCATCTTGTGCTCGAGTTGTCGGCGGGCGAATAAGGCGTCGATTTCTTTCTTCCTAATCACGCTACGGCACTCATGTATCCGTGCCGTCAATAGGTGCTGTTCTGCCTTGTTGATGATGTTTCGTCCTTCCGGTGTATGGACCAGGCGTCGTAGTCGTAAGCTCTGTGGTACCACCTTGTTTTCCTTGCATTTCTTGGCGAATTCCAGGTGTGTCTTGAACACCGAGATGCCTTGCATGGTCTTGATGTACGTTTTGGCAAGCTGCATAGCTTCTAGCCCGAAGTCTGCACGGATAGATTGAAAACTAAACATTTTGACAGATTTACCTGTCTGGTTGGATTTGAATACTTATAATAAACTGCACATCTCCAACCAAAAATGTTAACTTTAACCCAACGTTTCGAAGCCGACTCGGCTCCTTCATCAGGGGTGACTGAGGGCAGTAGCAAGCGTCTTTTAAGTATGTAGGGGAGGGCGGGGGGGGAGAGAAAAGAACGACAGCTTTGTCGCGAAAGGCGCGGGGGAGGGGGGTTTAGGCTGTTAGTCACGCTGGCGCACTGCAGGGAGGTGCTGCATGGCGACTTTTTTTCGTTGCGTTGAAGAGCGGAGTCCCTGGGTATATACTGGGGGCAGGTTTCCTTTTGTGCGGTTGATATTGTTCGGGGTTGTTTGGAAGCTTTGGGCACACAGTAGACAACTGTGTCACGAGATGCGCTGACGGGTTACGCCAGGGAAACTGGACACATGAGAATGATGTGGTTTCAGAACACATTATGGATGTTTTGGATGTTGCTGAAGCGTCGGGTAAACTGAGTAATGAGCTCCGAACAAGCTTCTGCATCAAATAACGCGCAAGGGACCGCCTGCAATTACTGACAAACAGGAATCCCTGTCTCCAGACCCACAGCCACCGGACCCGGGCCTGCCTGGATCTGCTACTTTGAGTCCTGTGCTTGCTGCTCAGGACTAAAAGCCATCTGTCAAGCAGCGATCACGAGAGCTGAGCACCCCACCTGTAGAGTCAGTGGAGGTGCTACAGCCAGTGAATATGCGACATGCTTTCTTCTCCGCCGATGCCCGTTCGTCGTCGCATTGCAGCGGTGTGTCACCTGAAGTGTCAGCCTGTAGTGTGTTCGGTGACCCGTCAGCTGTCAGCGTGGTTGCGAGCGACGTGGTCCACTCGGCTTCATGGGCCGAAGCCTTGGCTGCCTCGGAAGAGACGATGAACAACAGCGCACCTTTCAAGCGTCCTGCAGATGATGAGGTGTGTTTCGGTGGCGATGAGCATAAGGCACCTGATGTGGCGTCATTAAAATGGTGAAATCAAAACTTATGGCAATGTCTGCCCTAAAGGCGCCGATTTGCAGGCGGGCCACCCCAGTACAAGGGTGCCGTTGAATAAGACAAGGACCGAAAATGGCGGGCCTCGCAGCATTTCAGGTCTCTGCCGTTAACATTAGGGGTTTGCGTAACCGTAGAAGGCAACATCAGTTACGGCACCTTTTCAAGAAATGGGGTGCGATTGTGGCAGCCATCGAGGAAACCAAGCTGTCTTTTGATGAGGAGAGTGAAGCTGCTCTCAAGCGTTTTTTGTCAGACTTTAATGTGGTCATTACTCATTCGAGAGGCTTATAAGGAGGGTGCATGCTATTCTTGGCCGACACACCGGGGATTACTGCCGTGTCGTATATATCAGATGATGACGGGTGACTTATCTGCTGTCACCTCGCAATTTCTGGTGTACAGTGGCGAATTATTTGTGTTTTTAGGCCTCTGTAAAGCAGAGTGATAGAAGGCTGTTTTACTGCTACTACTCAAGCATTTGTGCATGGATCAGAAAATTTTTACTGTTTGGTGATTTAATTTGTTTTTGTAGGGATGAAGACGGAGCAGTGTTCAGTAAGCGATATCACTCTAGTGCTGCTTTACTTACTGATTTGGCATGCGAATAAACTCTGGTAGATGTAGGGCAAGATAAGGGACAGAATATTTATTGCACTACTTTTCATTGCCCCCCTAGTACTCGGCTTAACAGGATTTGCGTTTCAGCAGACGTGTTCGCCAGCAAATTTGTTCACTGGGTGCAGCCGATATTCATCAGTGATCACTGCGTGGTGTCTCTTCATGTAGAGAGGTAAATTCGGCGCATACTCCGTCCTCGATGGGAGCTGCGGAAGTTGAATAGATTCGTGCTCTGAAATGAAATCTTGAAACGTGCTGTATCTACTTGTTTGAATGACACATGGCCACGTTGTGATCTCTCATTTTTTCAAAAATGGGACTTATTTAAACAAGAAACAAAAACATTGCTATTGAAGCCTCAGCAAGAATCGCGTTTTGCAAGAGGCATCACTTTCGGGATTTCGCCCGTACTTCGGTTGAGCTATATGAGTTCGGGAGCATTAGCCCAGGTGCATAGGTAGAAGTTAGCACTGCCGTAAAAGCAGAGATTCCGCAGTTTGGAACCGAAAGATCGAATGGGGCCTTGATAAGGTCTATGTCTCGTATGTTTCTGGATGAACAACCATCTCGCCGGGCCCTGAGTGATGAAAGGCAGACTGCTGTTGGTAAAGAAATATTGGAAATTCATTATGGTGGTTGTACATCCTGCGATTGTCCTGGCTTTATTGACGCTTTCTTTGACTATTATCTGAAGCTGTGGTGGTTGTGCGGGCATAAATGTGAGAAAAGATCACGCTCGCTTATTCGAAGCCTTTTCTCAACTGGAAGATGAGCAGCGTGCTGCAGTGGAGGGGCCTATAATTTGGACGAAATTAAATCTTCCATTTCTGACTTGACGGCTCAGAAATCTCCTGGGCCAGATGGTATTACTAGCGACTTCTATAAAACATTTTCTTCTTGCTTAGCCCCTGTTTTGACGCAGGTTTTCAAGGATTCTTACGATGTTGGTTTTTTGCCCTCATTTTTTATTCTGGGTATGCTATATTAATTTCGAAAAGCACTGATCTAAATCGGTTGAAAACAGTTGAGGGATATCGTATAATTTTCTTCTGTATTGTAGATTACAAACTTTTTACAAATGTTCTTTGCAATCGTCTGCAGCTCGTTGTGTCTGACTTAATAGGCACACATAAGATCTGCGGTATCAGAGACCGTAGCATTCAAACCCATGTTCATATTGCACGTTCAGTATTGGAGACAGTATCAGATGAGACCGGACAGGTAGCTCTAATTCACATTGACCTTGCCAATTCATTTCATCAATTTCTTCACGGTTTCTTGTTTGCTGCCTTAGAGCATGCAAATATTGAAGATGTTTTGCTTAGGGGAATACGGCTGTCCTATAAGGAGTTCTTTACAAGGCTAATTTTCAACCAGCCGCTAACCAAACCTGTGCCATCGAAATTAACAGTTCGCTAAGGCTGTCCATCATAGCCTTAGTTGTTTGCCCTATATAGTGAACCCCTTACCCTCATTAGTACTAACACCGAAACTATCCGTTGTTTCTCCATGGGGCTATACGAAATTGATATTTTATTATATGCAGATGATCTCGCCCTCTTTTCTTATGACAAAAAGAGTGTGGTTGAGGCAGTGCATTTGACTGAACAGTTTTCGGAGGTGTCGGGCGCGCGGCCTGATCGCATCCGAACATAGTCGGAAGAAACGGCCGCCGCGGTTATGTGCTTGTACGCGCGGGCGAGTCGGCGCGCCCAAGAAACAGCCCGCGCTTTGTGTGTCTATGTGCGTGCTTACCGCTCAGTGGCGACGAACGAGAGAACCCCCCGAACAGCAGTTACGGAGGCATCATTCGATAAGACCAAGGGTCTGCGCTCCGCCTCCGCAACGACAGGAACAGCTTAAGATGCTTTCACAAGGAGCCGACAGGAGGGAGCAGCGGGGAAGCAAGGACGAGAGAGGGCAAGCTGGAAAGGAGGACCGGGAAGAGAGGAAACGACCAAGAAGGACGAGGAGACGGGTCGTGGATGCCGAGACGAGAGGCCGCATCCTGGCGGCAGAGTCGCGTCACCGCAGTTGTGAATAGATGTAAATAAATTAGGCACTGTGTAATCGGAATGTTTGGTGTGGTCTGGCTGAATCGGGAGGAGAGGAAAAAATAGAGGAGGGAGGTAGGAACCTGCCTGACTGGCGCAAGAACAGTGTGGACAAAAACAGTGTTGTGTCGTATGATCTATCGTTGTTGCTTGGGCTCTCTAGTCTGTGGAAGAGCCGCGTGACGGACCGCCCCGGCGCATCACCACGGTTGTCGAAATCTTTGTTTCGTGAGTGATGCGCTGTGGTGCGGGGAGTACATGGTGCCCTGGAAAAGCCGCCTATAGCTGGCTCTGAGACTTTTGACGCTTTGGAAGATGGGGTCGTACAAGGGTATAGTGGCTTAGTGTTTTGTGGCGTAAGCATGCTAAAATATTTATTTTCAGCATTATTTCTATGAAGAAAGTTAAAAGAAGAGCCGGAGTGGCGGTGTGGAGGCGCCCATGTCTCGAACGCCAAAGGCCTTGTGTCGATTCCCGGCTTGGACGCCGGTTGTATAAATTTTATTCAGTGTTCGTGCCCTGTGAGTTTCGAGCAGCCCCCGAATATTTCGGCGCATGCGCAGTAGAGGGCTGTGCCAGGCACATCAAAATTCGCTTTGCATGGCTTAGTGAAGCTGTTGCTTCAAAACGTACAAGAGAAGCTCAATGGCTTATGCAACGCGCTGACACTCCTTCAATTCGCAACTGCACAATAGCGTCTATTTTGAACGACCGCGTGGCTAGGGGGGAAGTAACCGCGAATGATAAACATTAAACATAAAGTAACTGCCCTTACAATTTTTTTCCCTGCGGAAGCCTTCGTCTGAGCAAATCGCTTTAGAGGCCATGCAGTATGCTTGACTCATGTACGATAGGAGTCAATTCATTTCGAGCATGGAACAATGACGCCGGAACTCGGAATGCCCTGTCCCTGTGATGAAAATAAGAGTTTGTAAAAAACAGACCGCGGGAGGTTCCTGGGTAATGAGTACGCGGGCCCCTCCCTCTGCAGAGCCATTACTTCGATGGCCCTGATGGCCTGGAGCCCTGATTTTTCGTTCTGGTGCAGGATCCCGATCCTTGATCAGAGTCCCAGAATTTTGTTGCAAAGCGAATATTTTCCTTGCAACTCTCACAAGCCCTTTCAGAGTCTATGAGTATGCAACTGAACGTCTGGCCTGCAGCCGTCAAAGCGATATCGAGCTCCTCTGCTTGGTTTCGGTTGCGGCTCTAAATGAGAGTCCGTCAACCAGAGTTCCTTGACGTATAACTACCGCTGCGTAATATTGCTTGGGCGATGGTCCATCTACATAAACATTGTAAATCCTTCCTTGTTCAGTTTGTGGTTCTAGAGAACCACCTGCAGCTGAGATTCTGCTCATTCATAGCTTGGCCAGCTTTCCCTGCTACACTATAGTGCGCTTTCTATTTACCAGAATCACGATTACGCGGTTGAAATCTTTTGCTAATGATTCTCTTTCTGGCACTTCACACCTTGTGGAGGCGAAAATTCAACTCTGGGCTAGTTGGTTGCTATTTGAAACATTATAGGGCAGCGCGAAAGAAGAGCAAAGAACACCGATGAAACAAAGAAGTAAAGAACGGATGTTGTGTCCCGTGTGCTGTAACAATTTGGCACAGCATGGTCGCGGATAAAAAAGAGTTTGTTAGTTTGCTGCTGGTGCCTCTATCAATTATTCTACTCAGTTTCATTTTGCACACAGCCCTAGTCGTTCAGAGTCCGAGACTGACACCGTAAGCATTTTATATGTCCAAAAGAGAGGCAACAAGCACCTTTACCGAAAAATCTCGTACCGACTAAAAAAACAAGGCTAGTAATTAGAAGTTTATGGAATATGAGTTTGGTGTGTCATCAGAGTATACGGAGTAATGAGGTTACATACTTAGAGCAAAAACAGGCTTGAATAAAAAGAACATAAGTCCTACGTCAACACAGGCATTTATTTATTGCATAGAACACTACTAACAAACAAAAACACTACTACAAAATGTCATCAACCTCATGTCGTTCATAACCGGACCGCGTAATGCGACACCTGGATGAGGGCTCACAATAAAATTGATGAACAGTCATTATACTTGCATAACCCGTCTCAAAATTTTTTCTGTTTGTTTGGTTGCGACCGTAGTTGCACAACTGCTCACAATTTGTACTGAAGCTGCTATCAGGCGCTCTCGAGCTGCAATTGAAATCCTGAATTTAGATGCGCACTGCGATATGCATCGACACACCTCTTATCATAGTTTACGTATCGCTGGCTGTTTGGGCGTGTGGCCGCAGCGTACCAAATCCAACTTTGTGAACAAAAATTTTGCAAATTGAAAAATTGTAATATACTCTTACGGAAATATTGAAGGCAATGGTCCATTATTCTGATAGGTAGCAAAATATTTCCTTTAAACTGTCTCCATCGATCGCATCGAATATTTAAGACTCCCATAGGAAACCAATGGGGGACGTTTTTTACAACAGTGAAACCATCAGTATAAAAAATGTAAAACTGCCGTTTTCTTATCTGCGGGTATATATTGATTGTTACAGTGAAATATTACGCGATACGATAAAATTGCTTCATAAGCGCTTTCCCGCTCAATAATGCTTTTGTCCAGAACTGCTGTGTATGCGAAGTCGTTAGCTCTATTATAAACCGACGGCTGTAGACCGTACTTGTTATGATGAAATAGCAAAATTTTGATTTCACCTCCACAAGTGTCGTGTCTAGCCGCCGGCTAATAGCAGAGATGTCGGGTTCGTTTGAGGAACACGTGGTCCACAAACGTTTGTCCCCGGCAGTACATAAATCTCGCGAGACGCAGTGTGTTGTCGCGTTACGCAATTTTAGATAGAAGAGCACATTTACTTAGGATGTAAAAGGATATAACCAAACACCTGAGGAAACGCTTAGAGGCCGAGAGCTGAGCTAGATGATGTACATAGCGAGGAAAAGAGGGCCATAAGAGAATAATAGCCTAGATATACTGACGAAATTTTGTGAAACTGAGCTGATATTTTTTTCTTAGACCTTTCTTCTTCCGTTGACGCTTCTGTTCTGTGGTTCAAACTCTTTTTACCTTGTTTTCTTTTGGGGCTGCGGGGATATAGCGCCACATATCCTCATTGTCTTCTTACGATGAATGCTGATGAAGAGTGTCTTGAATATTATACTTATGTTTCGGTTCGATACAATGTTAGGATATTTTAGGAACATAGCATATCAGAATCTTCACCAGAAAAATATCAATAAAATGGCAATGTGCCATTAGGTCAAGTAGAACATCACCACGACTTTATCTTTCACATTCACATTCAGTTTATTTAGCATTTTTTTCTGCCGGTTAAGTGATAAAATGCAGCGATGGCGTTGAGGTAGAGCATCAGACTTGCGTGCAGGTGGGAAGCGTTCCGGATCCGGACGCCAGCTATTCTCCACAGGGTTTTAAAAAAATCCCCAGCCTGTCGTTGGAATTGCGTAACCAGGACTGAGGTGGGGCCTGATCTCGGTGACCACAACAGACAAGGCGCTCCCTCACAGGAGCAGGATTTGGCCACCCTGGCGTAGTACTAGGCCACAACCTTTCAAAAACAAACCGAGTAACCCACGGACCTGAGTCTCCAGGGTTTGCGGAGAAACTGACCAAGGCGGCGGACACACCTTTCATGCAGAGGATGGCGCAAGGAATCTCTGGCTCCGGACAGGTCACCATTGAAAACTGAACCTGGCAATCTTTAACGCTACAACCTTATCCAGTGAAGCTAGCCTAGTAGTGCTGTTCGAGGAACTAGCGGGTATTAAATGGGATCACTTAGTGAAAACTAATACGATTGGAATATTCCTAGAGAAATTTATAATGTATCATTGTCACGGATCTCCCCGGAGAACACTCGGACCGTAAGAATAGGCTAGGCGACGGGTGTACCCACACAAACGCACATTTAATACACCCTACGTGATATGCACACTAGAACACTAAACTAACAAAACTAACACACAACACAAAGGCTATAAATACACACGACACGGGCACACAGCTACCAGCGTCTACTACTAGCGTTCTACTTTAGCGGTCGGCGTTCGTGCTCACGGTTGGTTCGGTGCGGCTGAGGCGTTGTATGGATCCCGTAGCCGGCGTCGAGGCGGCATTCGGTGTGCCTGGGCTGGCGTTGCTGGCGGCGTTCGACGTGCTTGGGCTGGCGTCGCTGGCGGCGTCGCTGGCTGTGTCGTGCGAGCTCCCGGTCCAAGCGCCCGTGGAGGTGATGCCGGTGTTGCTGGCGTTGGGGGCACCACCCGTATGGGTGGCAACAGCGCTGGAGACATCCCTAGCCGTAGCAGGTGGTAGCGTCCTCCTCTGACTCCCCGGAACGGGCTCAGGCGCGGCAGGAAGTTCACAATGCGGAGTCGTAGAACGCGAGCTCACCGGAGCAGTAGCCGACGTCGCTCTCTTCCAGCCGATGTGTTCCTGGCCCGCCGGAGCCTCCGCTTCTCTGGTGTTCCCCCCAGTGCCTTGCCCTCTTATAGCCTCGGTGTTAGTCCACGTACGCCTTGTCGTCGTCTTCTTCTCTTCTCCACCAATCATCTCTCTCCAGCTCACCGAATGCTTCTTCCTCTTCTTTATTCTTCGGTTAATTCGCATCGTCATCTTCACATCTTTTTCCTTTAAAATTTAATTTAGGCTACATAATATATGTGACAATCATACATATTTTGTATTCATGAATGCACTGAAAATATGGCGGAAATAGCTTCCTGAAATTTTACGCTTTGTATTCGAAGTATATTCTTAAAATTTGTCAATAATACGTCATTTAAAGCATGCATCGAGCACGTTTCAAACATATGAAAAAATATGAGTGCAATTTTAGCATCTTGTCACTACATTGAAAGTGTACTTTCGTAAATATGAAGTTTTTGAATTGAAAGTACGTCATTTAAAGCATGTTTCGAGCACGTTTTAAAGACGTGAAAACATAACAGTGCGATTTTCGCATCTTGTAAATATATTTAATGAGTACTTTCGTAAATATGAAATTTGTTCTTGTGAAGTATACGTCAATAAAAGAATGTTTTGAGACAGTTCCAGACGCGTGGAAAAATGTGTATGCGGTTTTAGCTTCCTGACAATGTATTAAATGTGTACGTTCGTAAATATGAAACTAACTTATTCGAAGTATACGTAACTTAAAGCGTGAATCAAGCATGTTTCAACCGCGTGAAAAAATTTAAATGCGGTTTTAGCACCTCGTCAATGTATTAAAACTGTACTTTCCTAAATATGCAATTAATTCATTCAAAGTATACGTCACTTGAAGCTTAATTCGAGCACGTTTAAAACATGTGAATAAATATGTACGCGGTTTTAGCATCTTGTCAGTGTATCGAATGTATACTTTCGTAAATATGTAATTAATTCGTCTCAAATATAGTTCAATGTAAACAAAATGGCAGTCCTTTTAAACATATTTGAAGCACACTTTTAGCTGCCGTATAACAATACAGTGCTCGAAATCACGTTTCAGAGAACTGTAAAAACTCTCCCTTTTCGTCCATTAGCTTATGTAAACTTCTAGCAGAAAGGCAATCAACACTTATTTAAATTACGTGTGGACAGCGTGATAGCATTATACCGGCAATGCGCTATGGGCACCTCCGGCCCCGAACATGCCAGCGAAAAGGACCCCGACTGCCAAGCCCGAACGGCTCACATAGACGACCATGTATTTGTTGGTTGACGATTCGACTCCTTACTGATGCCTGATGCAAATTACGACAATCAGTCCAGTTCTAGATAGACCGCAGATTGGAACGTCACCACTCCGACGATTGTGCGACAATTTAGGGGCCCACAGTCTAAGCGCAAAAAGCGCCTCACCGGGCAATATCATGTCTCTCATCTCGGGGGGTATATATGAGCCAAACCAAGTATAACGCTTATCGGAGCAGTTCCTTTGTACCGACGTTACTTTCCGTCGGCATTTCTTGCATGGCGAATTCTTCCCCGTTCAGCTACCGTCATGAGACCTAGCACTGGAATTGGCTCCTTGATGACAACGTGTTTTCTCTGCGATTCTCTTTCTCCTGATGCTGGGGACGGGAAATCCAACTGTGCGGCCTGCTCGTGATCCCTCCATCACTGGATACGGGCCGCTCTAGCTTCGACTACTAGGCTTTGTTCCGGTGCAGCGCCAGCGGTGGGGATGGGTTGGCCGGGTCCCATCCTCTGGGGGATACAAAACTCCATGGGAGTGGCAGCGACTCCCACGCAACTGTGAGGGCCAGTTGGGGCCATGAGGTCGGATGCCTGAGCGGAGGCAGGCTTGGTTATATTACCAGGCTGCACCCAGGGAATCCTACACCGAAGGCATGTCCAAAAGTAAAAGGTTTTCAAATACATGCATCTACCTGTCTCCGCACGCGAGGGCGTGCAGACCAGGTTACCAACGCGCCGGTTTCTGGTTCCGGAGAAACCAGGTCTGCGCCGGGCTTCATAGTAGCCGGGCAATGAACGACGCCTCTGGGATGTGGTCTTATGCCGGCCGCGGTGCCGTAAGGGCCGTCCCGGGACGCTGAAGAAAGGGGCTGTAGTACGACCTGTGCGAAAGCCGTCGATGTTGGAGTAACGGCGGAGTAGGCCCAGGTCATCTCACCCTAAGCCACGTTTTTAGTGTGCGGCTCCGGTAAGCCCTGCCTTAAACACTACCTCCTCAGTAGGTGTGGAGCAAGCTAGTGGAGAAAATGAGTGGATAGTTGGTTGGATGGAAGCACAGGGGGGTACCTTGGAAGTGTTACGTCATGCCGCTGAGGACGGGAGGGTCGATAGGCTGACGACGTAAGCCTCTACTGGTCGAATCCCACCACACACACTTCCGGAGTCTGAAAAACTGTGAAAAACACTCGACGGCTAGTTGCTAGGCGGTCCGAAACAACCCCTCTGAGTCGGAGTAACCGGCGACCTGGTCTGTGGTCGGTACGGACTACGGAACCAGGTGTCGTGGGGGCCCCGTCTGACACCGTCGTAGGTTCTCCTCTCTCCGGCGGTCGGAGACCGTTGCGCTTGATGGGTGGCGGGCATCCCGTCAGCAGGGCCGCACAACTGGGCATTCTCGACTCCCTCCCCTGTCCTGGCCAGGCCGGCCATTAATGGAGGCGAGACATTGGAAGGATCTGAAAGAAAAACTACGTTGTCCCCATTCCCCTCCAAATTCCATAACCCATTTATCCAACTTCCCCTGCTTCCCAGAGGAGATCTGGGGAGCCACCAAGGGCCCGTTACCCCGGCTGTGGAACGCTTTAGTAGCATTTCCTTATTGATTTCTTCCCAACCTTTTAGGGCAAATTTTCAAATTCCCCAAGGCCACATCTTATATGCTACCATAGGGATTACACCCAGGATACAGTAGAGATGCGGCAGAGGCCATTATTCTTATTCATTCAGTTGCCTCGTCTTACTATATATGTATGTCTCCTGATGCTTATAACCAGTTCATTCATTACTTCTACTGTTGACAACATTGATCAGTGTTATCCAGTGAATCCGACTAGCACACTTTTTGTAGGCCGAGCCGAACTGAATATTTTAATGTATTAATTGTATATTTTTAGTGCATTTTTAATGTAGTTTAATAAATTTTTTTGTATACTTTCAGTATATTTGAATGTAATATCTGTATACTTTGGTATATCTGTAATGTATTAAATTTGTTTTTTAGCATGCTGTAAATGTATTTAATGTGTATTTTAGTATATATTTAAAGTATAATAAATATACTAGGCGGAGAAACAATTCAGTTTTGATGCGTTTGTAAGGATGTTCAAAGTTGTACTCCAAGCATACTTATAAAGCATTCGTATGGCAATTTAAGCATAGGGACAAAAAGTGCAAAATTAATACGAAATTAATACAATGTATTCGAAATGCATTTTAAGTACAGCTTTTTTTGCGCTAAGGGATGTGACAGGGCTTTGCGAGGTCAGGAGCACAGATGGCGTGTATAAAGTGCTAAGGGCGGGCGCGTACTCTACTATCGCAGAAACCGAGCTCGCCCAAAAAAGGGGCAACCGTAACCTGAGAAGGAGAATAGCTGCTCTCAACAAGGAAATTGAGAGCCATGCCCAAACACTAAATAGACAACACTGGAACGACATCTGCGATAGACTAGACGGCCAATTAAGCTCCGTCACCACCTGGAAACTATTGCGACACCTTCTTGACCCAGGCATCACCAAAGCTGAGACCAGGAGAAAAATGCAAAGACTAACCCACAATTTCCAGGGATTGGAGGAGGAGATGATCAACCAGATAAATGAGAGGTACATAGGGGAAACAAACACCGAAACATTGCCCGACTATAGCGGCGAAAACAACGACGAGCTAGACCAACCAATCTCCATAAGAGAGGTCTAAGCGGCCTTAAACAAGCTCCGCGGAAAAACTGCGGCTGGCCCAGATGGGGTCAGCAATAAGATGCTTAGAAATCTCGATGACGACTCCTTCCAGCAACTAACAGCATTCATTCAAAAGTGATGGGAACAGGGGGAGATACCCGGGGAGTGGAAAACAGCAAATCTAGTCCTCATCCCTAAACCTGGAAAAGAACTCAAACTTGAGAACCTTAGGCCAATATCGTTAACATCCTGGGTAGGCAAGCTCATGGAGCACGTCATACAGAATAGGCTCAACGGATACTTGGAAGGTAAGGAACTCTACCCAGAGAGCATGGTCGGATTCAGACAACAACTGTCCACAAGCGATGTCATGCTACAAATCAAAGAACAAGTATTGGAAAAGAAGACTAGCGACTCGAGAGTCATAGTGGGGCTTGACGTTAGCAAAGCGTTTGAAAACGTCGAACACCAAGCTATCCTGTCGCACCTCAATCACCTAAATGTAGGACTCAAGCTATACAACTATATCAAAAGCTTCCTCACGGACCGAACGGTAAACATAGAAATCGGGGGCACAATAAGAAAAAACATTATGCTAGGCATCAAGGGAACGCCGCAGGGATCGGTGCTCTCTCCTATTCTTTTTAACATTGCAATGATCGGGCTGCCAGAACGACTCAGAAAGCTAGAGGGCCTCTGCCACACTCTCTACGCTGATGACCTCAGCCTTTGGGTTGACAGAGGGGGGAGCGATGGGCAAATAGAAGACACCCTACAGAGGGCAATATGAGAAACGGAAAGCTATCTGAGACCCATAGGGCCAAAAAGCTCACCGGAAAAGTCGGAGATGCTAATCGTGAGCCAGCAGCAGGTTAATATCCAGCTCCTGGTCAACAACACCCCGGTCCCAAGGGTGGACAAGATCAGGATACTGGGTATGTGGACAGAACAAAATGGGAGAAACACCGAAACAATAATTCGACTTGAAGCCACGACCAACCAAATATGCAGGCTTCTCAAGAGGATAGCAAACAAAAACGCGGGGATGAAGGAGGCGAACCTACTTAGGCTTGTTCACTCTTTCATTATTAGCCGAATCACCTACGCTATCCCGTACCTAAAGACAACTAAAGCAGAGAGAGACAAGGTAGACATTCTCATCAGGAAAGGGGTAAAAGCTGCCCTAGGTTTACCAGCGTGCACATCAACCGAGACGATCCTCCACCTAGGAGTGTCGAACACACTAGAGGAAATGTGCGAGGCTAAACTCACGGCACAATATGTCAGACTAACTGGCAGCAAACGGGCAGATCCATCCTTAGGAAACTGGGCTACCAAAACCCAGAATCACGAGAGGGGATAACCACCATCCCCAAAGAGATTGCCAACAAATTAAGAATACCCCGCATCCCAAGAAACATGCACCCCATACACAACGAGGAACGCAGGAGAAGCAGAGTCCAAAGACTCCAAAGCTCCCTCCTCCAAAAACAAGGTGTTGTGTACACCGATGCGGCAGAGTACCCAGAAGGCCACTACGCTGCAGTAGTAGTGAGCGACAAAGGCGAGCTAATCTCAAGCTGTAGCGTAAGACACTCTTCACCAGAGGAGGCAGAGATGGCGGCGATTGCCCTGGCAATCACAAACCCATCAACTAGAATTATCATCACCGATTCTAAAACTGCAATCAAAGCTTATGACAACGGTCAAGTGTCCAAAGAGGCCGGCAAAATTCTGCAAGCAGGCAAGGAGAACGTTCCTAACGACCTAGTTAGCATAATATGGGCACCCGCCCATAGTGGACTCACAGGGAACGAGAGCGCCAACGAGGTCGCCCGAACACTGACACACCGGGCCCCAGAGCAGGCAGAATACTCTCTGTCCAAAAAGCGACACTTAATCACTTACAGTGAAGTTCTAGAACACTACAGAATGGGGAGGAGAACCCTGCCTCCCCCCCATACATCTCTCACAAAGAAGAAAGAAGTAATCTGGCGAAAACTGCAGACGGGTACTTTTCCAAACCCGTATGTCCTACACGAATGGCATCCTGAGGTGCACTCTCCAATTTGCAAAAACTCTGAAGACATAGCGACCCTAAATCACATGCTGTGGGCTTGCCCAGCGCTAAATGGTCAACATGGAAACAGAGAGTCATGGGAATCCTCCCTCCATAGCCAGGAAGAACAAGTACAGGTACAAGTCATCGGTCATGCCCAGGCCGCCGCCGGAAGTCAACTGATTCCGGCTGACGTCTAGGGGGGAGGCAGACGGTGAAAGGGGAGCTGCGTCTCACCCATAACCCATACTCTCTGACGGGTGCAAATAAAGTGCTTTCTTTCTCTCTCTCTATCGTTAACGGGTAGAAAAACGAGAACTATATATATATATATATATATATATATATATATATATATATATATATATATATATATATATGTGTGTCTGGGTGTTTTTCATGCACAGTGCACGTGTGTTTAGTTAAGCTCATGGCGCCGCCGATTCGGCCTTGGCTCTGGCTGCCGGAGTGGTTCAAGATGACGGAAGCTCCGACCCTGTCTGCATTTTATTCTGTTTATTTGTTTACTCTTTGTGTACGGGGCACGCGAGTGCACGCGTCTTTAACTTTTGTGTGTAGGGCGATCCCGCCACCGTCTGCTCCTGTCCACCTTACACGCCGCCGCTCTGTTGCCTTGATGGGTAGCCATTATCCTCTCCCGCTCCGTGTTTTCCTTTTTTTGTTTCCCTCGTCCGAGGTCGGCTCCCCGCGGCTTCGGGGTGGGCGGCGGGGTACAACACGTTTTTCTTTTTTATTTGTTCCCCCTTTTTTCCCTTTCTATCTGTATCTTTTCTAGTATTCTTTGCCACCGTTTGTTTCTTTTGTTCATGTGTCGTACATGTGTGCCAGTGCCAACTCCTTAAGAAGAGGAAGAAGACCCCTGTAACTTCAGTCTTGAGAAAGGACAGGCTCTGTCCGAAACGTCGACTCAAAATAAATCTATGGCTAAATGAAGCGTTTTCAACTTTGAATTTTTGCCTCTAGCAACCAAATACGTTTATCTTTCTATACTATATATATATATATATATATATATATATATATATATATATATATATATATATATATATATATATATATATATATATATATATATATATATATATATATATATATATATATATATATACTTACGAAGGGAGGCAACAGTCACCGAATCAAAGGTGCATAGAAGAATGTTTTTTTTATGTGCGGTGATGATCAATGGGATAACATTACTTAAATTAATCTTTCGCTTAAAGAAAATTACTTATAAAGCAGCAGAAAAACAACCATGCCGCCGGTGGGATCCGAACCCACGGCCTCCGAATACGCGTCCGGTGCTCTACCAATTGAGCTATGGCGACGGCTGTCCAATCTGCAGCTCTCGTGAGTATTTATGTTTATTCGGTGTAAGCGAACCTTCAGGGTGTTCACCAGCGCCACCCTCGCCCAAGCGGCGGACGTAGCACGTCCTGTAATACCGCAAGTGTGGCGTAGAACGTCATCTAACGGCGAGGGTGGAAACTGTGCGAGAGCCCTCTTATGCTACCTATGGCACCAAGACTGCCAGAACCGAGCCTCTCGTTAAGCTTAGCAGACAAGGTGAAGGAAATGAGGGGCTCGTTTGAGATACTTACGAAGGGAGCCAACAGTCACCGAGACCAAGGTGCTTAGGGAAAGTTTAATTTATTTATGTGTTGTGCTTAACAGTTGGTTAATAATACCTAGAATAATCTATCGCGTAAAGAAAATTGCGTATAAAGCAGCAGGAAAAACAACCATGCCGCCGGTGGGATCCGAACCCACGACCTCCGAATATCGCGTCGGGTGGTCTACCAACTGAGCTACGGTGACGGCGCTCCAGTCTGCTGCTCCCGTGGGTATTTATCTTTATTCGGTGTAAGCGAACCTTGAGAGTGTTCACCAGTGCCACCCTCTTCCACAATGGCGGACCAAGCACGTCCTGTAATACCGCGAGTGGCACCGCGAACACCGCAAATACCGCGAGTGATACGTCACACTCGCTGCTGCTTTATAGAGGTAATTTTCTTAAAGTGATATATTAATTTAAGCATTATTATCGCACTGATCAGCAATACAAATTAGAAACAAACATTCTCCTATGCACCTTGGTTTCGGTGACTGTTGGCATCTATATATACACATATAAATATACATGTTCGGCACCCTGGCTTGCAATAGTTTTATTGTGCACTGTATGTGCGACGATCTCTGGCAGCCGTAGTTCTTTTCTCTTTACTGTGTTATACATGTCTCACAACGATATCGCTCCCTGTTTTCTTCTTGTGATATCCAACACTACGTCCTTCTTAGATTGTGCCATAGTTCCAACCTTCTCCAGTCAGGCCCTATGTACTTATGCGCCAGATTGGCACCGTAAAAATTATCTGGTTAGCATTTACACCTTCAACTTAAGTGTCCTTTTCTTTGGTGCCAGCAGTACTTCTGGGTGAAGACACTCGCTCAAAGATCAAACTTTAAAGACTCATCCTAGTAGTATATTATAGACACTCGTAGCTTCCGTAATCTAGTTGTTACCGTGCGTCGACGCAGGAAAGGGCGTGGTAGGCCGGCACCAGAAAAGTGCTGAAAACCTTTCGCCAGGCGGTGGGTTTGCTGTAGAAGTGTTGATGCATCAAACAACCTCTTCTCTGTAAAAAAGTCAGTTTCGATATTATTGAACAACTGCCGCCAATGATAGGAGATTTTTTATGCGCAGGTTGACTAGCCTGCGTAAAGGGTATGAAGGACATAAAATCTGGCCTGTATAAGACAAGAGCTGCTGTAGTCACTTTATTTTCACCATCAGATCCAACATTCTCCTGCTTTTTTCACGGCAATCCGAGGTCCTTCGCAAAACAAATTGAATATAAACTCGCATGCCTCGTGAAGGTTTCCTATGTTGCGTAGTTTCGTCCAGCATGTGCACTTTGTCTTCTCTGGAAATAAGGACAAAGTGTCGTCAAAATCAGTGTGTTGTGTAGTGTACATAAATATTACCTCACGGGTATTTTTGTGCCATAGCTAACCTTTCAATTAATTGCCTTGCTATAGCTATTTCTCCCATTGACTTCTGTTTATATCTAACCACTTCTGGGGATTTTTGAAGGGAATGCCCGTTCGAGTTTCGAAAATATCACCACGACTTTATCTTTCACATTGAAATTTACTTTAGTTCGCATTTTTTCTGCCGGTTGACTTACAAAATGCAGCGATGGCGTTGAGGTAGAGCATCAGCCTCGCGTGCAAGAGGGATGCGTTTCAGATCAGGGTTCCGCGCTTTTCTCCACCGGGCTTTAAAAAAATTATCCGCGCGTTGCTGGAAATGCGTAACCAGGACTGAGGTGCGCCATGATCTTGGTGACCACAACCGACAAGGCACTGAAGAACAAGGACATGAACCGGGCAACATAGGATAGAAGAGCACATTTACTTAGGAACTAAAAGGATATAAACAAATACCTAAAAAAACGCTTAGAGGCCGAGAGCTCACCTAAATGAGGCAGAGAGCGAAGGAGTGTCAAATGAGAATAATAGCCTAGATATACTGACGAAAGTTTGTAAAACTGAGATGTTTTTTTTCTTAGGCCCTGCTTCTTTCCTTGACGCTTCTCTTCCGTGGATCAAACTCTTTTTACCTTGTTTCCTTTTGGGGCTACGGGGATATAGCGCCGCATATGCTCGTTATCTTCTTAAGATGAATCCTGAGATGAAGAGTCTTCAATATTATACTTACGTTTAGGTTCGATACAATGATATTTTAAGAACATAGCATAACAGAGTATTCACGAGAAAAATATCAATAAAATGGTAATGTACAATTACGTTAAGTAGAACATCACCACGACTTTATCTTTCACATTCACATTCAGTTTATTTAGCATTTTTTTCTGCCGGTTAAGTGATAAAATGCAGCGATGGCGTAGAGGCAGAGCATCAGACTTGCGTGCAAGTGGGAATCGTTCCGGATCTGGATGCCACGCTATTCTCGACAGGGTTTAATAAAAATCCTCAGCCTGTCGTTGGAATTGTGTAACGAGGACTGAGGTGCGGCCTGATTTCGATGACCACAACCGACAACGCACTCCCTTATCAGAGCAGGATTTAGCCACCCTGGCGTAGTACTAGGCCACAACCTTTCCTAAACAATCCGAGTAACCAACGGTCCTCAGTCTGCAGCATTTGCGGAGAAACTGTCCAAGGTTGCAGGTACACCTTTGTTGTAGAGGAGGGTGCAAGGAATGTCTGGCACTCGACAGGTCGTCATTAAAAAGTGAACCTTGCAACATATAACGCTACAACCTTATCCTGTGAGGTTAGCCTAGCAGTGCTGTTCGAGGAACTGGCGGGTATTAAATGGGATGTCATAGGGCTTAGTGAGGTCAGGAGGACAGAGGGGTGTACACAGTACTAAGAGCGGGCGCGTTCTGTGAAGGCTTAGAATCGACAAGAAAGAAAATAAAATCAAATTACACTGTACTCATCAGCGGTTTCAATGAGAGGTGGGCAAGCAATTTTCAAACCAGAGCAAGAAAGACGCGGACGACTCAGATGTTGACGGGTCTACAACTGTGTCGTCCGTGTCTTTCTTGCGCTATTGGCTGCTGATGTATGCAGGAACCAAGCAGCAGACCAGGTGGTAGGCGACTTTGGAATACGTTCAAGGAATAGCGGTCGGAAGGAGTAGAGTTCGCAGAGAAATAATTTACAGATGATGAATACCTTCATCTGCAAAGGAGACGACAGTAAGAGGATGTGTAAGAGCTACGATAGTGATACAAAAATTGAAATACACTTCATATTCCTACATACGTATGGAGGACGGTGAAGTGTTTTTGAGAACGACGACGACACCGTTGTGAGCTCTTGTGATTTTTTTGTGGGCGATTCGGCTCTCTCAGGCGCTCGTCCCTTGGCTTCGCTGAATACCTTCCCAACCACGAGGTTGCGAACCTTCTGCTCGTATCGTGGACAACGTTAATTCCAGTCCGAATCTCTGAGCGATCGCATGCCGCCGCGGTTCAATTTAGATGCACGCGAAATTCTAAAGGCCCGTGTAGTGCGCGATGTCAGTGCACGTTAAAGAACACCAGGTGGTAGAAATTTCCGGAATCCATCACGATGGCGTCCCGCATAGTCGGAGGCGCGTCGGAACTTTAAAGCCCCAATAAAGAATAAACCATCCAGTGATAGCGGCTTCCACTACTACTACAACTTCTCGCCTGGGCACCAGTACCGCAGCCGTGATGAAAGGCGCACCCCCGCTGATTGCCCTATCTGCTTTACATGCTCGCGCGTCGGATATATCTTCCATCGCTGTTGCAGCCGTCAATCTTCGCCACTCCGTTGCTCCGGCCGCGCCGGTCCTCGGTCACTTGGTCTATTCTGCCTGGGTTCAACCCGACCTCAATAAAATTCGCGCCGGGAGTTACTTCCCTACTTTGCGTTTCTCTAGTGACGTGCGCAGCTTCTTCAGACCGTTTTCATATTTCCGCAGGTTCATCGAGAACTTTCGTGCAATTGCTCGCTCTCTTACCACTCTCCTGAAAAAGGAAGTCCCGGTTTCGTTGGCGCCTGATCAAACTGCCACCTTCAGAACAACTACCTGTGCCATCACCGATCCACCTGTATTGGCTCATTTCGATCCTTCAGCACATATGGAACTTCGGGCCGACCCGAGTCGCCATGGCAGCGGTGCCATAGCAGCTCTGCGGCAGCACGATCAGATTCGCGTGATTGCGTAAGGTAGCTGCCTCCTTTCCCAGTAAGAGCATAACTAGTCTATAGGAGAACGGAAATAAGATATCCTCGTTTAGGCAGCTGCCAAAGTTCTTACGTACTTGTTCGGCCACCCCTTCAATGTTATAACGGATCATCACGCCTTGTGCTGGCTATCTTCACTCAAATACCCTGCTGGCCCGCTTGGCGCTCGGATCTTCGCCTTCAAGAATACACATTTCCTCTCGTCCATAAGCCAGGGCGCTTGCACTGAAGAGCAGTCCCTTTGCCCGGTCGACCAGCCTTCGTCAAGTGTAAGTCAGACTGACGCCTGCTTTTTGTCCATATCAGAATTTCGCAACATTTCTGAAAAACAGCGCTTAGATTTCTCGCTAAGCCGTGTTATCGACCGCCTCGCAGCCAACCGCTCCGGTGCTTCTCTCGCCACATCCATGCTTCAAGAGGAGTTCCTATACCGGCGCAATATGCGGCCTGACGTTACTGAGCTTTTGCTCGTGATTACTGAAAACCTGAGTTCCGGCATTCTTGAACAGTTTCATCATGCTCCCAAGGCAGGTCATCTCGGCGTATCCCGCTCGCACACAGCGTGCGGCCCCGCTTCTGTTGTCAAGGTCTCTTCCGCTTTTTCCAGTGCTATGTAGCCGCTTGCGAGCTCTTCCAGCGCCGAAAGAAGCCAGGTCTTCTGGCGCTGGAAGAGCTCACAAGCGGCCGCCTTAAGCCGTTTGCCATAATAGATCCGTTTTCCCGTGTCGGCCTCGATCTGCCCGGCCCTTTTCCGGTGTCTGCTATAGGAAACAAAAGAACAGCAATCGAGGCGGACTCCCCGACGCGTTATGCCATCTCTAGAGGGATTCCAACCAGCTATGCCACTGATGTCGCTGATTTCCTCCTACACGACGTCATCGTCCATCACGGTGCATCCCGTCACATGCTCAAAGATCGCGGTAGCTGCTGCCTATTCCAAGTGGTAGCCGAACTATGTAGCTCATGCTCCATCCGTCATAATTTCGGCATCGCCTATCCCGACATACAAACGGCCTCACCGAACGCCTGAATCGTAACTTGACCGACATAATTTCCGTGTACATGTCTCTGAACATCACTGTGACTGGGATATTAGCTTCACCTTTGAGACCTTCGCATAAAAGTTCACACTTCACGATACAACGGGCTACTCTGCATTTTATATTTTGTTTGGCCACGAACATCTGCTGCCCTTGGACAGTGTACTGCCCGCTACCGCTTCCACGACAACTTATGCTCGGGACGCCATAGCTCGCGCTGACGCCACCCGCACTGCAGCTCTCGAAAGGTTGTCCGCACCCCAAGACTCGCAAAGCGCCGTCATGACTGTCACCATCACGAGGCCATCTTCCCTTCAGGCTCCCCCTCTTGCTGTGGGTTCTGTCCTCCCGTGTGGGCCTGTGTGAAAACTTCTGTCCCGCTATAGAGGCCTTTGCAGTGTCATACGTCCTGTGACCGTGGTGACGTACGAGATCATGCCGCTGCACCCGCAGTCCTCCCCACTCGCCCCACCTCGAACCGACAGCGTCCACGTTTCCCGCCTCAAGCCTTACTACTCGAACCCGTCTAATACGCAAGAGGAACCCGTGGTGCGCTTTTGTAATATTTTGTGAGCGGTTAGGATCTGCGACGCTTGGCATCATTGAATACCTTTGCCTTCAAGTAAATATTATCACTTAGTGGTGCTTCGACTGACGTCACCACTACGTGACAATATAATATGCTCACTCTGGGATAGTGCAGGATATGAAAATCCTCGGAAAGGTGCGTTGTAGCGACCACATAATCATTAAGTCTCAAATCAGCCTAGTCTTGAAGAGGGAACGAAAGAAACTAGTGAAGAGGAAGCCTATTAACGAGACAGCGGCAAGAAGGAAAGAATTCAGAATATCGCTGCTGAACAGATATTCGGCTTTAACTGAGGAAGACGATCTTAACTGTCACAAAATGAACGATAATCTCACAGCTGTTATTACGGAGTGCGCAGCAGAAATGGGTGGCAGGATGGCTTGGCAGGATAGCGCCAAGCTGTCTCAGGAGACAAACGATGTGATTAAGAAAAATCAAAGCAACAAGGCGTTTCCTATGAACAGAGCAGAACTGGCAGATCTATAAAAGGTAATAGATAAGCGCAAGATAGCCGACATAAGTAGAGAGAGAGAGAAATCTTTTAGTAAAAAAGCAGATAATTTAGCCTGACGTATAAAAACCGCTAGCACGCTAATCTGTGTAGGGAAGGAGAATTCGGAGGTAAAGACGGAAGGAGAGCCGTGCGGGAAAGCTTAAATTAAAGAAAAAAATTCGAAGAACATAAAATTCTGCCAATAAAAGCCTAATAAGGGGCATCGGCGAGAAATGATGTAACTTATGAAATGACAAAGTACATATTCTGAGAAATAGGCTAAAAAAGTTCCGCGAGGAGAGTGCATGAAAGCAACATGCTAGAGTTTAAATATGCAAACGAAAAGCTCAATGAAGTCTATGTTGCTAAGGCAGGCTAAGGGACCTAAAACACTGTCTATTGTTAGTGGCACTGGGGAGGTGCTTTTCCATTTCCAGTTCATAGTGCGCACACTCATCTGCATATGCAGGGTACTCATGAAGAATTTGTTCCACAGAGTCGATCGAGCAGCGGTTGTCACAAAGCGGGATGTTCGTTTGACTGAAACTGTATCCCAAGCCGCTTGTAAACGTAGTGTCCAGGCGACGTCTGTGGTAAAATGGTTCCAGGTGGCGAGTAATTCTGGGTGGGAGTCCTGATCCCAGATGTTGTTCGAGTAAGGAAAGAAATTCGTAGTGATGCGCGCGGCAAGTTTCAGAGCCGACGTAAGGAATTTAATATGGAGAGAATCGAGCATTCTGAATAGAAATAAATAGCCTAAAATCGGTGGAGAGGAAAATAGGAATAGGTAAAAGAAGATATATGAGTTAGTGGCAACGATGGCAATGTGATTAGCAATATTGATAAGATAGTTAACGTAGCTGAATAGTTCTTGACTAATCTCTACAATAGGCAATGTAATCAGAACGTTAATGAGATATGCAGTTCGCACAGCAGTGGAGCATCCCTTCATTAAAGGAAGAGGAAGTAAAGAAAGCTTTAGGAGCAATGTAAAGGCGGAAAACAGCTGGTGAGGATCAGGTCACAGCATACCTTTTAAAGAACAGAGGGTAGATTTTGTTAGAAAAACTAGCCATCCTGTTACAGCAAGACCTTTTGAAGAATACTGATACTATGATAATTGATAAGTAAGGAGACGTCAAGAAACTGAAAACGTATCAACTGATCAGCTTACTGTTCATTGCCTAAAATGCATTTTCTAAGGTAACCGCTAGTAATCTCAAATCAACCTTAAACTTCAGTCATTCGAACAATCAAGCAAGCTTTCGTAATGGATACCCGACAATGGGTCATATTCACACTATCAATAAGGTGTTACAGAAATGCGCAGAGCATAACAAACCCCTATATTCTCTATAGCTTTCATTGATTACAAAAATGTATTTGACTCAGCAGTCATGCAGGCATTGCGGAATCAGGATGTACAAGAGTGATATGTGAAAAGGCAGGAAGATATCTGCAACCACTGCGCAAATATATAGAACTCCATAAAGTCAGCAGTAAAATTCCAATAAGGCAGTGTGTCAGGAAGGGACACATGATCTCGCCAATGATATTCACCGTGTGTTTACTGAAGTTTTTCTGACGTCTAGCTTCGGAACAGTTGGTTAAAAAGTTAATTGTGAATACCTAACTAACCTGCAATTCGGTAATGACATTGCCTGGCTAAGACACAGGGGAGATGAACTGTGATCATGATCAATAAATTTGACAGGCAGAGCAGAACGAGGAGTTTTAAATCTAGCATACAGAAAACTAAAGTAATGCTCAGCAGTATAGGAAGTGAACAACAGTTGAAAATTGGTAGCGACATGCTGGAAGTGGTGAGGGAATACCTCTATTCTGGGAATGTATTAAACAGCTGATCTCGATCGCGAGAGGCAGTTAACATTAAGAACAAGAATGGAGGAGCACACACGGCAAGTTTTTTCAGTTAATTAATGGCAGTTTACCAATATCCCCTTAAGAGAAAGGTGTACAACAGCTGTATCTTACTGGTACTGACCTATAAGGCAGAAAAGTGAAGGCTAAGCCAAAGGGTCCAGCTTAAGGTAAGGACAACGCAGCGAGCCATGATAGAAAATTAATAGGTGCAACGTTGAGATACCAGAAGTGGGAAGAGTGGGTGGGAGAACAAACGTGGGTTAATGACATCCTAGCGGAAATTAAGAGGAAGAAACGGGCTTAGGTACGGAATATAATGCGAAGGCAAGACAACCGCTGAGCCTTGAGGGTAATGGAGCGGGTTTAAAGAGATGGCAAGTGAAGCAGGTTGCGGCAAAATGTTAAATAAGCGAATGAGATTAAGATGGAGTGAGACTCGGAAAGGGAGTTTTGAAATTTGACCGTATAGCACTTGTAGTAAGAAAAATGTAGTAAGACATTTGGCTGTATAGCAGTTGTAGTAAAATTTACTACGAACAAGACCAATCTGAAGACCGAAACAAAATCCTGAGTTTGTCATCAAAAAGTTCAGGGCATTGAATTTTTTCAAGCACCGGACACGAAGAGATCACGTCGAGGTGCGCTAACTTTTCTAGTCGACGTGGCGAAGAAAAAGGACAAATGAATAACTTTGGAACAACGAATGTGCAGTGTAATAAATTTGTTAAAGATAAAGAAGTTCTCTCTCAGAAGTTAGGAAATAATAATATAACATAGTAATAATAATATAATTATAACAATAATTGCTTTTTGCGGAAAGAAAATGACGCAGTATCTGTCATCATTTTTCGTTGGACACCTGAACCGCGCCGTAAGAAAATGAATAAAGGAGGCAGTGAAAGAGGAAAGGAAGAAATAGGTGCCGTAGTGAACGACTCCGGAAAAATTTCGAACACCTGGGGATCATAAACGTGCACTGACACCGCACAGCACACGGGCGCGTTAGGCGTTTTGCCTCCATAAAAACGCAGCCGCCGCGGTCGGATTCTAACCCGCGAACTCCGGATCAGCAGCGAAGTGCCCTGACTCATGACCTCTGACCTTTGGCATTGGGTAACCTATGGGCTCGCCTCTGACCTTAATGACATCCCATGGGGTGACGTGAAGCCACGTTATGAATAACCATGTGTGCACAAGCTTTTCGCTGATTTCCAGGGTTAGCCAAGTTAAACCACTAGCAATTTTTTTCCTCGATCAGGCGACCATCCTCGGGAGCGCGTGTGTCGCGCAACTTTCCTTGTGAGTTAGCGCCGCGCGGACGTTTTACAAGCCGCAAAGCGCTTCTAGAAAATTGAAAACGGGAGTGTTTTGACAAAGCAGCGTCTCATCACACCTGAAGAAGTTTACAGGGATACGGAGGCCGCAGCTGCCAAAGGACAGGGTGAACTGGTGAGACATGGGAGAGGTATTTTCCCTACAGTGGGTGCGCGTGGTTGATGATGCTGATGACAAAATACTGTTGGGCTATGTGGCTATGTGGTTTTAGGAATACGACCACCATATTACAGAAAGGTATGTCTTATGAAGGGGAACATGGGCGACGCGTTATGTGCGGCGTATTCAGAGCAGTGGCTTGTGCGCCAGGCCTTCGCGAAGTGACTCACATGCCCTTGGCCGCTGCGTTCTTCTACGAAGTTCTACGAAGTAATGCTTGATTTCCGATCCTTGGTTAATAATAATAATAATTGGTTTTTGTTTTTTTGGGGGGGAGGAAATGGCGCAGTATCTGTCTCATATATCAGATACTGCGCCATTTCCTCCCCCCCCCCCAAAAAAAAACAAAAACCAATTATTATTATTATTAACCAAGGATCGGAAATCAAGCATTACAAGAGGTAAACGAGTTGAGCGTCCTTTTCCCGGACATTCATGAGCATGGAAATTGCACCAAACGATGTAAAAAGCAGCAGCGACTTCCTTGATTTTGATCCAGCAAATTTAGTTTGTGAGAGTAGGAGGCCGAACGGAGATCACACCACGTCTTGTACAGTCGGTGCTTCAGCCCAGGGTACTCTACCAGGCCAAGTTCCTAAGACTGACGAGAGGACAATGCTTGCAGTTTGAAACAATGAATAGGACCGCAATGCGCACTATCGCGACCTCACCAGAACTTACGCCATTCTGATCCTTGGTTGCCAATGATCGGAATGATAGTTGTCAATTACTTTCTTCCATTCTTACTTGAAAGATGGGATTTTTTATGGCACAATTTCAGTCCTGCATCATGCACATACCTATCTGTTGTATTCAACGCCTTTCGCAAATAAAAATTCGGTATCTCAAGCTATTTATTAGCATACCAAATCGTGACTTCGTCTGGGTAAATAATAAAATGCACCTCTGGTATTTCACGTAAAGTCTACGCATATACATTTTGTTCGGTATACAAAGCTGCTAAAACTCAACCTTGTGACACACCTCTGTTTGAGCTATAATTAGCGATTTGTTGTTCGTTTACCCGGAAAAAATACGTCCTGTGCTTAGGCCGATTATGGACCGCTTTTATGACCTGTAGAGGAATGCCAATACGTTCACTATTGCCAAAGGATCTTGACAGAGAGCACGTTGCGGTATGTCTTCGCTACATCTGCAGCCACCACAGTGCGTACAATGTCGCTTTGCGGCGACACATATAAGAAATCTTCAGCCAAATAGCAAAACACGTTGTGTGCCAAGGCTTCTACAGAACCGAATTTGGCGAGCATTGTACTTTTGTCCATTTTCCGGCCATCATGACAGGCGCGTGGAAATCATTTTTTCTCATGTCTTGCGAATTGTGGGCGTGAGCGATATAGGCCGCAAAGATTGTAGGCTTATGAGAGGTTTTTCAGGCTCTGGTCTTGGGACCAGCACCATAAGTTTCTAGTCGAGTGGAACTTCTCTTTCTTGCTACACATCGTTTATTCAGACCAACAGGCTCTCAATTGCTTCTTCAAAGTTCTTGCAGACGTCAGAAAAAAACGTCACGATTTCCAAGCGCAGTTTTGTCATTCGCTCCTTCGATAGCAACTCAGTTCGGCTGTGGTGCGCATAAGCGACGGACCTAACCGCTCTGTGCTCTGTGCAGCTCCTGGGGTACGAGGAACCACTGCGCAAGCGCGGCGTTGTCCACCAGACCTGGCAGCATCGGCGACAAGCTTCAGCTGTGCCTGGTAATTGCTAATCGTCTGCGAGTACTTCTCCCAGACAACCATCTGCAGTGTCATCAACAGCAAGCACCGACTGGACACGTGGACACGATTGTACCGGCTTCAGCTATAAAAGCACCCTGCGTACACCATCGAGCTTCAGTTCGGCTGCGGTGCGCATAAGCGACGGACCTAACCGCTCTGTGCTCTGTGCAGGTGAGAAAGTGTCATGTTTCTGATAATTCTGTAAATAAGTTACTGATTGTGCACTGCTGCCAAACACAGCAACATTACTTCTATTTTGTTGTACATTGCTTTTTCGCTGAGATCTGGGTTTGCCATTGAGTCATTGTGCCGCGATAACGCACTATCATGAGTAAAGAAGTGAAAGATCTCGCGAAATCTGTTGAAGATATGAAACTCGAGCTCAGGGCTGACTTGAGAACATTAAAGGAAAGCGTCAAATATTGTAGCGACACCTGCGATGGAGTAAACGAACTCCGGAAAGAATTGAAAGAGCTGCGCAAAGAGCTTCAGGATTCACACAAAGAGAATGAAGAACTAAGAGCAGAGAACCATAGACTGGGTGAGAAGCTAGAAGAATTGGAACAATACAAGAGGTCGAACAATCTGGAGATACGGGGTGTTCCAGAAAGCGGAGATGTGTGTGACGTTGTCAAGAAAATCGGAACCTTACTGGATGAGCCAATCGCAGATTCAGACATCGACATATACGACCGAGTGCCTACGTTTAAAAAGCAAGAAAAGAAGATTGTTGTGCGCTTTGTGCAACGAACAAAGAAGGACAAAATCCTGCAAAAGGCAAGAAAACAGCAGCTCAACACAAAAGATCTGGAATACGATGGAGACAGCAAACCAGTATACATAAACGAGCATTTAACCACCTTCAACAAGGAATTTCTTCGCTCTGCAATCATTCAAAAGAAGAAAATGGGCTGGAAGTTTTTGTGGACTCGTGGCGGAAGAATACTTACAAGGAAGGACGAAGAAGCTGACATCGTATGCATCACCAGCCTGTCTGATGTTGAAAAAATTTCAAACTGAATCAAGACATAAAGAAAAACTTCAGCAATGGCACTATCTATGGCTGAGGATATGTATGTAAACTGCTGTTATTATGACACGAAAGATTTTAAATCAAGATATGAAAATTTCAGAGCAAAATTCACAACGCTTCATTTAAACACTAGACGTATCAAAAACAAGACAGTTGACTTCGAAATGCTTCTTAGTTCTCTCGGAATGAAATTTCATGCCCTAGCACTCACTGAAACCTGGCTGTCTGAAATGGATGTACCGCCCCACATTGATGGCTACAAGTGTATGAGTTTAAGTAGACAGGAGAAGAGAGGAGGAGGTGTTGCGCTCTATGTGATGAGCAGTTTGCACCTCCAAGCTATAGATGAATTGACAAGGCGGGATGACGACGTTAAAAGCCTTTTTTTCAGGGTCTTAAATTTTTCAATTGGCGTTTTATACAGACCACCAGCGGGTAACACATCAAAATTTTTTAATTTTCTAGATGATGCACTCTTACTGCTTCAGTCCTCAACTTCGTCCATCCTAATCCTTGGTGATGTAAATATAGATACACTATCAAGCAATGCAGAAGCACAGGAATTTCAAAATGTTCTGAATCTTCATGCCTGTACTAATACCATACGACTGCCCACCAGCATTGCTCGCGACACCGCTACCTCCATAGATGTTTGCATCACGAAAACGTATTGCAGCCATGTTACTTCTGGTGTTATAATCAATGATATTAATTATCACATGCCAATTTTTTGCCTCACTTCTTCAGCAATAGAAAGCGATTTACATCGTAGAAACTTTACGTACCGTGCAATTGACCAAGAGAGCCTTCAGAGATTTAAAGCACTTATTGAGCTAGAATTTGGGAAGATGTATATGAAGAAACCAACGCTAATATGGCCTATAACGCCTTCTTGACAAAGTTTTCTAGATGTTATAATGTGGCCTTCCCATTGCAAGAATGTGAAGCAACGAGCAAGAAAATAAAAAAACCATGGATCACTCGTGAATTGCACAAGAGAATAAGGCAAAAGAACAAAAAGTACCACGAATTAATAAGGTGCAAAGATTCAAGCGTACTCGTGGAGTTCAGGAAGCTTAGAAATCAATTGAATTCCGATTTAAGAAAGGCAAAGAACACCTAATATGAAAATAGGTTCATGAATGTTAAAAACGATTCTAGGAAAGTATGGGGACATCATCAACGAAGTGATGGGTAAAAAGCGTCACCAACAGGACATGATAGACATTTACAAAGATGGCGTTCGGGTTCCCGTAATGGAAGTTGCTGAAGAAATGAACAGAAATTTCATTACCATTGGCTCGTGTGAAGAGGCTCAAGCAGAAAAAGGCAGTCTAATATCAGAGAGGCAACTCGAATCTCTTATGCTTGTACCAATGACTCCTACTGAAATATACGAAATAATCCAAAGTCTATCGAATTGTGTCGCTGCTGGAATAGATGGTACAAAAGTTCCACCCATAAAATATGTTGCAAATATACTTAGCCCGATATTGTGTGATATTATAAATAAGATGCTCCAGACTGGTGAATTTCCTGAGGAACTAAAAATTGCTAAAGTAACTCCTGTGTATAAGGGTGGCGGAGAAACCGACGTTAACAACTATTAGCCTATTTCGGTTCTACCAGTGTTTTCAAAAATATTCGAACGTGCCATATATGTCAGGTTCTCCAGCTTCTTTCAAAAGCATCATATATTTAGTAGTGCTCAGTACGGGTTTCAGAAGAATAAGTCTGCAGAACAGGCACTCATCAATATCAAAGATAAAATCATTGAAAATATTGAACAAGTTCCTAACACTTGCTCTGTTTCTAGATTTAAAGAAAGCATTTAACACTGTACAGCACGATATACTGCTTAATAAATTACAAGCATATGGAGTAAGAGGTGTTCCACTGGAATTAATTAGAACATATCTTTTGAGCCGGTCCCAATGCGTATCTGTAAACCGCATGTTATCTAGCAGAATGACAGTACTGCATGGCGTTCCCCAGGGATACATTTTAGGGCCACTGCTATTCCTGGTATACATTATTAATATAACAAGAATACCCGGTTCTCCCGAATTAATAATGTATGCCGACGATACAAATGCTTTTTTCAAGGCCCTGACAAATGAATCTCTGGAGAAAACAGTCAACACTTACCTTTCTAATCTCTCTACATGGTTGCGAATGAATCGGCTAGGACTAAATACTAGTAAAACTAAATATGTCATTTTTAAGCCAATCAATAAAAAGGACTCATACGCAATGAATATAAAGTTCGAAAACACCCTGCTCAGCCAAGTAAGTGAACAAAAATTTCTGGGCATTTGGTTCTCTGAGGATCTTTCGTGGACATGTCATACCCTTAAGCTCTCCAATGATCTCTCCCGAGTAGTGGGTAGCATATGTAAAATACAGAATCTATTGCCGACGTGGCTAAAAATGAAATTGTATCACTCTTTATTCTACTCCAGGTTAGGTTATGGCATCTTAACGTGGGGTAAAACGACATTATCTAATTACAACAGGTTATTGGTCCTGCAAAAAAGAATGTTAAGAATGTTCGAAAACTTCCACGGAAACATCAGAAACTTACCCACGCAACCGCTTTTCATAAAATATGCTATGTTCCGGGCCGACCAGGTATACTATTTCAAACTACTACTATGGATTCATAAACACAAACTTTATCCTACGTCCCCAGGTAATTCATCTCGCTATTCAATCCGAAATCCTACACTTAGGCTGCCAGCTATAAGAACGAACTACGGGCGACAAACGTTAAACTTCCAAACAATTAAGATGTTGAACAGAACAAATACCAGTGTTGATCTCAACAAAAGATTTGCTGTTTTCAAAAAAGAATGCAAAAATGTTTTCGTTTCAGGCAGTATTTTCCTTGCTTTGTGAAGACAGTGTGCGATTTCGTGAGCGTGTAGTTTTCTATCAAGAAGAAACGCAAGACAATAATATATATTCTGTGCGTTCCTTTGTTCTTTTCTGTCAAATGAGATAGATGTTTTTTGTTTTATTTTTCATTCCTGGCGCAATAGCTTTGCCACTTCCGTTGTTGTCTGCTTTTTTGTTTTGTTTGTGTTGTTTGTTTTCTAAAAAATGTACATTTTGTACAACCTAAGTTCTAATCAGTGAATGTGCATTTGTATACGTGCATTTCATGTGATTTTGTTTGTTTACTGTCCTTTGCTGATGACCCAAAATTTGTTTGGCTCACAATATGCAATGCTGCTTGCCGAGCTGTAGTAATTCATTTTTTGTGTGATGAATTTGTATTGGGGGGCCGAGGCACCATCAGGCGTTGCTGCGCCTTTAGCTTCGCCCCCCTTAGACATGTTCTAAGAAACAAAGGAAAAAAAACGAAAAAGAAAAGTCTACTTTGATAAATTGTGATGTAATCCACATTTTATCAACCGCGCCCATTGCCGGTGGAGAATCCGGATAATGTGTGTGATGCTGAAAGAAAAAGATCGAAGCCTGATCTGCGATTCTATGGCGAGTAAGCGAGTCTAGTATACTCTGCATGACCTTTCATCTGCCACCTCTTCTCCGTTCCTTTATTTAATTCGTAGAAATTTAAGGTGCTCTTCAAAAAAACGTCCAAATGCAAAAACTTACTTCCTAATGGTGGAAACTCAGACCCGAGGATGATGCAGTAACTGCTCGAATACAAGATGGCGTAGGTGCTGTGTACATCCTCTGGCAACGGTTCGCCGACTGTAATAAGCGCAAGCTTAATTCACATTTTGTACCATGAACATCAAGCAAGGCGCCGGCAGAGGAATATAGATACAACAGAAATAAGGTTTTATGATTTTCATAAACCCGAAAGCATCTTGTAAATTAGGGATCTCAAATTTTCAGGTAGCACTCAGGGATACGTGTTCCTGTACAGGACACAATATAATCAGGGGAAGGAGCGAAGCGCTCTCTTATTTAATTGATGCAGCAAAAGTTTCATGGAATAAAATATGCGACTTAGAAACGTACGAATAATTTAGTACCAGTGCTCCACTGCTAATTTTAATGCCAAAAGAATAACTGTCTATATAGATAGCTTGTATTTGTATAAAACAAAAAAGTCCGAAAGATCAAGAAATTAATGCAAGATGTTAACAGCAACAATCAGAATGAGCAACAGCCAAGAACAGAGCGACGATCAGTGTGTACTGTTACAAGTTATTCAGAGTCAAATATTGCAGAAAATGCTTTATTTGAAAAATACAGGATTTAATGGTACAGCACGACAGCAGCCATACAAAGAAAACATTTTAGTCGTGGAGTTACACGCGGCAGAACTGGCTGCAGCGAATGCTCGAAATGACATGAAAAATATTCATCAGGATTTGTAGTCAAAATAAGTGCTAGTTCGTGGGTGTAAAACCGCAAAAAAGCCGGCCTTACGTCATAAAAAGCAGATCAGATTCAGAATACTGCCCACATTTATGAAAGAACATGTGCAGGACGTACGCTGTTGGACAATCGTCTTTCAGGCGTCTCTTTTCCAATAGAAGGACGTAACGAACGTAGGTGCATTGCAGGACATGGCCGCGTGACTTGGGAGGAGAGGTATTCTAGAGAGCCGAGTCTCGCTAGCATCACTGATAGATACTACAAACTGCAGGCGCTCATTCGCACTAGAGGGACAAAGCTAATTCTCGTCAATATTTAGTCTCTCCAGTGCCCTCAGCCTATCAAAGCAGCACGTGCCTGTAAAGCGATTTACATAGCTAAATCATCACATACCAGTAAGGTTCAACGATACGGAAGTATATATCACTTCTGTGTACGTGTTTTTTCTTTCTATTGCGAGAGCTCGAATTGTGGATAACGTTTGAAACCCTTCTTCTAAAAACTAGACAATGGGGTTCCTCGTACAGTAGCGAATAAATTAATCGTATATGAAACTTTATCCATCGCAACCAGAAATCATGGCGTTTCTTGCCGGAGCGAAAAATTTAATACAATCTTTTACTGATACTGCAGGTGCTATTTTACGTTCGGGATTAAGCATTTAGTTTTACTCAAATGTTCCTTACAACAAATAATGTGTGTTTAAATATTTATATTCTCGTTTGACATTGATGTACGCAACATTGAGTCAACCAGATAGCAAGAGCCCATGCTAACAAAGCCACTTGCACTGCTTATTGGCTCAGTATGCGTGTTTGCAGCGCCAGAGTATTCGTTGCACCGGCGTTCGTTTAAATCATAACCTGTTGCTGACTCTCATGTTGCGCCAAATGGTAGCAGTGTCGCGTTTACTACACTGGTTGCAACAAAAATAGAATTGAAGGACACCACTTACTCTCATGATTGACCTCGAGCCTAGGTTCGTTTTCTTTGCCTGGCAGCTTTCTCCATTCCAGCCGAACGTTGAATTTTCTGAAACATAATTTCAGATCCAATGTCCATGAGCGGGCCAAAAATAGAGAAAATAGTCAAATGGAAGGTGAAAAACGGCGAAATATGACAAGCACTTAATCACACATTCAATCAGATCTCTATTTCGACACGTACAAACTACCATGTTCATGGTAAAAGTCGCTGTTAGCAAATTTGATGATACTACTCATGTCCGTATTGGTTCGGCGGTGCTGTGAAGAGTGATAAATGAGGACGCGAAAACGTACTGTTACATAGAGTCATAAAAACGAGATAACACAGGAATAATGTAGTTGTATTTGGAAGAGAAAATATGAAAACATCAAAGCCCTTATTACCGTGTTTATGGAGCTACGGTTTTATCGTTTTTAGCATGCCAGAGCAAGTCTGTTTATGAGGGACTCTGTAGTGGAGGATTCCCAATAATTTTGACCACCTGGGATTCCTGAACGTGCCCTGAGATCGCACAGCGAAATGCGACCGCCACGGCCGGACCACCACACTATAGACACCTCTGGCACACCATTGTCACAAAACGCAACCTTTGTCCTCCAAACAATGCAATTATTCTCATTGCATTCTTATTAACATGCTACTACCCGAACAACACATCTCACTGCATAAACACAGAATAGAAAAAAATAGAAATTAAACGCAGCCTATGTATTTCGCTCTACTCATGAAATCGCCCCCACATTGTCTCTGCTGTCTGTATATTCCAATACAAATATGTACATTTGTAACGTAAATGTCCATTTCATAAGCCCATTGTTGCTTTTTATGGCTTTAGGTATATTTTCAAGAGTCTGATGAACAGTTTGCCTTTTGAAGGGGTTCCCGTATAGATGAATGTTTATAATTTGAGGGTTTAAAGTCGCAAAGCGACCTAGGCTACGAGGAACCCCGTAGTAGTTGACTAGGTATTATTTAGACCAGGAGTGGTTCTTCAACGTGCACTGACATCGCACAATACATGTGCCTCTAGCATTTCTCCTGTATCGAAATGCGACCGCCGTGGCCGGAATCGAAAGTGTGACATTTTCTAACGCGGCGGATTCAGAGAGTAAAGCAAGATGTAGTTGTGCCTGCAACTCTAGAGATTGAGTATACTGCACCCATTCACCTGATACGGTTTTGGAATTTTGAGAACAGTGCTGGTGAAGGGTATATACAGGGTATTTAACCTAAGACTCTACATTTCTTAAAATTATGCATTTTGTTTAGAGCAGAGATATTTTTCGGCGTAGCAATGTTAGCAGTGTAGTACATCAGATTACAGCTAAGATGGGCTAACTGGCACGCGGGTCAATTAATGAAGAATAGTTAACTTTCTAACTATTACTTGAGGCACCTTAATACTAGGAGGCATGTAGCTCGTGGTAAATAATATTCCAATCAGTTTTCAGAATTTCGAAAACGCAGTTACCTTCGGAGCTGTCGCCCAATAAATTTTGTCTACATCGCGCCAAAATACATGCGTTTTCGAGGAGCTGGCAGGCAAACCAACCTCTCCAGTGCACGCAAATCTCCAAAATAGCCACTTAGAAGTGACTTTCGACGAGCGGAAAGTTACCGCTCTAGTCGACACAGGTGAGAATTATCCGGTGAGAAATGGAACATTCGCCACGCAAGGGATGAATTCACAACCACTTTGGATGGTTCACTAATTTCCGCCGCAGGAAGCCGCCTAATTACGCCATCGGGACGATGCAATTAGAGTGACTCAAGGGCCATACCTATGCTGCGATTTTCGATGTGCCACAGCAATATTCCTGCGATCTCAAATTGGGCATGTATTTTGTAAATGAGCATCAGGCGATCATCCACCTTCGGTCCCCAAACTTATCACACTTTCGACAGACAAAGCCATCCCTTCGATGGCAACTGTGGCGAGTCAGGATATCCTCAGTGCCTTGACTGAACAAGTGGGCGTCCCAATCTCGACTAAACGTCTTTTCACCTCAGCTGCCACGGATGCAAACAACATCGAAGTTCTCAACGAGGGAAGCACAGAACTGCTTCCAGCACAGCTTCGGCACCGCAACGGGCATCAAAAATTCTCGAAATAGCCAAGCTGAACGTCAGCTACAGAGCTTCAGCGAAGAATGCCGGCACATCAATAAAGGAACGAAGATTGCTTTCTTAGGCAAACTATTCGACGTTCAAAACACCATCGCCCTCTCCGATCGAATACAGGATGATTCAACTTAGAAAGATCACACACTCGTCTTCGACATTATCGAGCCATGCCCTCGAACCAGACAAAACCAGATACGCAGTCTGCTTCGAAGCTACAGCAAGGGCTTCTCGTCATTGGCGGAAGTCTGAGAAACGCCGATTGCCAGTATCGCATTGTTACCGACCAGCACGCCCGATCTCTCCTTCCAAACCCCTACCGAGTATCGCCGCAACAACAAGCCATCCGGGACGAAGTGGATGAAATGCTTCGAGATGATGTCATCCAGCCATCCCAGAGCCTCTGGAAAGTACGGGTTGTTCAGGTGAGGAAAAAACGCGGCACGCTTTGACCGTCGCTTCAACTATTAACACCACGGCGAAAGAGTTCCACCCCTTACCCACTGGAACACACTGGAACGGCCCTGCAACGCAAAGTATTTCTCATCGATGATCCTCAAGAGCGGGTACTGGCAAACTGAGATTGACGAAAGAGATCGCGAGATGACTGCACTCATCACTAGGAATCGCCTCTTCGGGTTCAATGTAATGTCATTTAGTCTTTCTTCCACACCAGCGACGTTTCAGCGAGTATGAATATTTTCTGGCAGGCCTGGAGGGACAAATATCTCTGATATGTTTGGATGACGTCGTTGTCTTTACCTCGAACATTGATGACCACACAGAAAGGGTTCGTACAGTACTGGAGGCAATCAAGTCGTCTGGTATAACCTTGAAAGCAGAGAAGTGGCACTTCGCCTACTAAGAGCTGTTGTTTCTAGGCCACATCGTAAGCAAAGAGGGAACACACCAAGGCCAACAGAAAACAGCTGCTATTGCACAGTGTCCCTCGCCGGACGATGAGAAAGCTGTTGCCTGGTTCATCTGAATATTTACACATTACCGATGATTTATCAAGACGTTTTCGCGCATCGCCGAGCCTCCGACCTAGGTGACGAATGCAGACGCACCGTTTGTGGGGCCGGGCCGCAAACGAAAGCCTTCACAGAATTCAGCGTCGTTCCTCGGGCACTTTCATGAAAACGCTTAAACAGAAATTCACATCGAAAAAAGCAGCTTGAGGCTTGGCGTGGTCCTCGTTCGAAAAAGCGACGGACTGGAGAAAGTAATCGCGCACGCTAGTCATTCTTTGTCCAAAAGCCGAGATTAACTGTTCGACAGCCGAGAAAGAGTGCCTCGCCCTCATATGGGCTACGTCGAAATATCGACCATACCTGTACGGACGACCATTCAAGGTGGTCAGCAATCCCCACGCAATCTGCTGATTTGCCAGTTTGAAGGCCCCTCCAGCTACCGCACTCGATGCAGCCTTTGGATCCAGGGATTCGACATCACTGTCGTCTATAAACCTGGACACAAGCACTCCGACGCAGACTGTCTATTTAGAGCTCTTTTCGACAACCCGCTAAAGACATCTTTTTGGGGCCGATAAGCTACACCGACTTCGCGCAACACGAGAGCTCGGACGCCGACCAACAGCGTGTCGTTCAGGATCTGGAAGGCAAGGCTTGTTCACCTCCAGCAGAATTCCAGCATGGTTTGTCTACTCTCTCTCTACAAAAATAGCATCCTCGTGAAGAAGAACTTCGTATGCGAGAAGACCACGTACATCCTCGCCAGTCCTAACAGATACGAGAAGAAATTTTTCAGGCTTCACAAGTCGAACCAACAACTTCTAATATGAGGTTTTCTCTCACGATCCACAACATTCAGGACAATAATACTGGCTCTGACTGTATGGTGGTGTCGCGCGCTGAAAAAACATGCAGAGAATTTTAGTGATTAATGATGCCACCCCCCCCCCCCCCCCCCCAACCGTAACACCCTACAAGCAGGTTTCCTGGACACCATAGAACCTCCGTTGTAGGCCTTCTGCCAGGTTAGCATGGACCTGCTTGGTCCTTTTCCAAAGTCAACATCTGTAAAAAAGTAGGTCATCGTAGCCACCGACTGCCTCACCTGCTATGCCAAGGCAAAAGCCGTACCGGACGGAACAGCAGCAAAAGTCGTCTAATGTTTTGTGAAATATAGATACTTCTCTCATACGACGCCCCCGATGTGCTCATGGCAGACAGGGGAACAGCATTAACCGCGGAAATAACGCAAACTCGTCAAACAAGCCACCGGAGGACAACTGATTACCATCCGCAGACCAATGGTCTTAATGAGCGCCTGAGCATGACCAAAGTAGACATGGTTGCCATGTATGTCGAAGCAGAGTATAAAACATGCGATGTCATCTTACTATATGTTGTCTTCGCCGTGCCAGAGTATACCCAGATGACGCATTGTAGGCCCGTCCATGGCTCGGGGGCTACGACCACGCTCGACGATGTTGTGCCCAACCTTACTGAGAAAAAACTCTTCGTCGCCACCTACCTACAGCGCGCGGAAGAAGCATGACACCTGGCCTGGGTGCACAGTGAAGTCCGTCAGCGAACCGACGCCCGCCGCTATAACCTGCGCCGAAGACACGCTGAATACAAGCCGAGTGTCCATGTATGGGTGTGGGCCTACATTCGCCGCCACGGATCGAGTGCAAAGCTTTGTAGCCATTACTTCGGCCAGTACAAAATCATTCGTCGACTTGGCGAACTTCACTATGAAGTAGCGCTCGACGGAAAGTAAGAATAGCCGTGCAAGACCAGAAGTCTTACTTGTCGTAACTACATGCAACAGTACGAATAATGTGGTATTATGTGGCGCTAGTGGACACTGTACTTGCATTTCAATTAATTTTTTTGCACTTGTGTCTGTTTTTCTCACATTTGCTCTAAAATAACGAGATGATGCTTTTTTAAGAGGGCGGCAATCATGCAAAAGCTTTTTAGTGTTTGCTATTTAATTCTTCAAAGCTACGGCACACGGATTTATCGCTCTGTTTAGGATTCAATACGCGACCAGGTTTACCTCCAACCAGGCGATGCCAATTCTACGTTGTTCAAGATTGTTGTAGTTACTTGCCATATCTCGAAAGTTCGTTGCGAGCTTTAAATTGAGCGCGGCCGAGAGCAGCCGGCGATCTGTTCGGAGACCACCGAGCACGCTTGTTGCTGTCGACGCCGTTATTTCATTAAGTACTTTGTTGACACAAGTCTGCTCAATAAACTGCTTTTTTGTTATGGAATGTAGTATCTTCTCAGGAATATAGAAGATAGATAGATGCTTCATGGGTTACTTTCATGGGTTTCCCTTTTCCGCTTAAGGCATTTTTAAGAAGCCACACTCTGGTTGAAGATGCCATGAATAGAAAGCAAAAATTATTTTTTCTTTTAGTTCTCCTAATAGGATGGGACCATCCTGTTGCAAAATTTGGCCGATTACCTGTGCTGCTTGGGTGTTAAATCCTTCCTTGAAGGACGACACTTTGCCATACGCCTGAGTGGTGGGGCAGTCGGATTATTTGCGCCTCTTTGCGGCGTTCCCCAGACATCGGTTTTATCAGCAACATTGTTTAATATTGCTTTTATTCCTCTTGCTTTGGACTTACATGATGTCTCTGAGATTAAGTTCTTATTGTATGCTGATGACATAACGGTGCGGAGCACTCACAACGACCTGAGGACTCAAGCAGCAGCCCTACAATCAGCCATAGATATTACGTCGACTTATGCTTCCTCAATTGGCCTTCAGTATTCAGTGAGCGATACCATATTCGTGTCTGTCGCCAACCACTGAGGGCGCCGTAAACTCGCTGCGACACAAATTTGTCTCCATCTATACGGAACTCCAGTTCAGGAAAGTTCGGCCGTGAAAATCTTGGGGTTAACAATACACGAGTCAGGAACAGGTACTACTTGGCTTTCTCCGGCTAAAAAGCAAGCAATTCAGGCGTTGGGTCTAATTAGACGCATTGCTCTTAAAACAGGCGGAGCCCACTCTCATGTTGCACGACAGTTGGTAGGGGCGGTTGTGCAACCGCGCCTCGTTTACCAAGCACAATTCCAGCATATGACGAGGGCTCTGTGGAATCGCCTTGAAGCTGTTAATCGAGAGGCAATGAAGGTCATCACTTGCCTTCGCCGCATTACCCCGATCGTGGAGCTCCAAGAACATGCGCCGCTGAATACACTAGATGAGCTGGTGCAGCAACGACGCGATGCTCGCCGCCTAAAGTCACGCGTTACACACACAACGTGTGCACTTAGGGCATATGATTCATCGCACTCCATTCTACAGCCGCCCCCGCGAGTTCTTCCTCCCTGGTGTTCTGTGCAGCTAGGCGACAACAAGTCAACTGATCTACCTCGGCGATCATCTACCCGCGCGTCATCGTCATCTCGTGACCGAATTACAGAGCAAGACGCCAGTCTGCCGCATGGCTCCATCGTTATGTACGTTGACGCAAGCAGCCAGGCCTACGAAACAACAACGGCAGTTTACTGTACTTGCAAGCCTGCCATGAAGAAAACGTCAGTTTCGCCTCTCAGAAATACCTTCTTCTGTGCGGAGATATTAGCGGTTCATAAGGCACTTTGCTCTGTTGCCGCCGTTCCCATGCTGCCTACGGGCCGCATTGTCATTCACACCGACGCCCTTCACGTCACACGCCTACTACGACGCGTCAGTCGCACCCCAGAAATCTGCACAAGACAGCCATCGTCTAGCGCCACGCATCACGCAGCAAATCCGTATTGAGTGGGACCCGCGTGACCTCCTGAGCGCACCAATCCGCGCCGATTCTGCGACCCGCCTTTCGACCCCAACCTCGTCTTTGCCTCGAGTCCTCACTCTGAACGATAACGCCCTTCTTTGAACAAGAAAGGCGCCGCACACGTGCACTAATTCCTCCGTGTGCGGTAACCCTCCCCCGAGGTCTTACTCGTGCAGAGGAGGTTGCGCTTCGGAGGATTCGGGTCGGGGTTGCCCTAACTCCAGTTGCGACACGCAAGTGGCCGCAATTCAATGATTTATATCCCCACCCCGGGTGTCCACTCTGCAAGGTCAGAGACTGTGAGGCGGATATCCACCACCTGTTATGGGTGTGCCCGGCGCTGAAGCCGACGAGTGTTCGGCACCTGGCGGCGGTGGGTCTGTCACCGGACCATCCGGATTCGTATATTGCCTGGACGCAGGGTACATATCATCGTTCACTACTTGATTTTATTAAATCAGCCAACCTTTTTTCTTTTATTTAAGCATCTTCCTCATCTCTCATATTATCACCTTTATGCCCTGAGGCAATAAACATCGCTCTAGAAAGCAGTTCTACTCTTCAAAATTTGAACTCCTCAATTTTTTATGGGGATACAAATGTGAATATGCAAAAAGAAACTTTAATGATGCTGCTTACCTATAGATCCAACGGTTCTGAAAAGCAGAAGTACATAGGAAGTACTGAGTACAAATCAGTCGTATATTGATCCAAGAAAGCAAAATGCATTTTTCTGGTTAACAACATTATCGGGCACCAACAGTAAGCTGAATAATAAAGTAGTATTTGCGTAAAACGTTGTAGTTCTGAGCTTGACCTCCCTGACAGGCTTATGCATAGACATTAAAGGGCAACTGTAACGCTTTTGAAATACCCTTGTGTGTATATCTGCAAGAGAAATTTCCCTCGCGGGCGGAATGTAAAGTTATTCATGAGGAAAGCGTACCCTTAATTTCGGCAATGAAGTCTGCACCAGCCAAAATTAAGAATATAAATACACCTTTGTGGAGATCTGTGTAGTTATCTTTGCATAAATTTGTGCATTTATAAATTATACGTCAAGACCTCTTCATGCGTCATTTCCTTAGTTGTGGTGTATGAAAACTGGCGGGTAACAAAACAGGACTGGTGACTACATAGGCGCCTTCGGTGGTCAATTTGAAATAGGCAGTAATTTGGTCGGAATGTCTTGCTGGTTTTTTGTTGTTCGCAGCAAAGTAGGCAGTTGAAATAACAAAGGATTAATTGCTTTGCGAAGGCTCAGCCAGGATAGAGGATGTTCTTGTTTAATAGGTCGGCTGAGAGTTGAATGGATAGGAAAAATTTTGACAAACAAAGAGCCGCATGGTTGATGCCGCGATTTCTGAATGCTGTCATAAGTTTAGGTGTAACTTGAAAGAATCAGTCTGCCTGCGCGCTATTGTCCTGATTTAAAAAGTTGGTCAAGTTACACAGGTTGGGTCCGAGCCGTCACAGCATATTCAAATTTCTGCAGCACAAACGTCACACAAACAAATTTTGACAATACAGAATTCAGCTGCCAACGAGATGGCATAGCGAAAAGTGCCTGGTTTGGAACCAGCAACACCATGAAATAGCTTTGAACTGAACGGTGAAGGGGACCCACCTACATGAGCAACAAAAGGTTGAGAAGGTTCACCGCTTTGTCGGCGGCTCTACGCCACAGTGCCGCAGTGTCGTCGTTTACAAGCCCTCGTTGTGTTATGTTGCAGGACTCACAACCGTTAGTTAACAAAGTAACGAATATTATAAATGACATTAAACACCATGTCATTTTTATAGATAAGAACAAATTGCTGGAGGTTTATGGTTAACGGGGGTTAAACGTCCCAAAGCGACTCAGGCTATGAGGGACGCCGTAGTGAAGGACTCCGGAACTTTCGACCAATTGGGGTTCTTTAATGTGCACTGACATCACGCAGCACACAGGCCTCTAGAATTTCGCCTCCGTCGAAATTCGACCACAGCGGCTGGGATCGAACCCGCGTCTTTCGGGCCACCAGCCGATCGCCGTAACCACTCAGCAACCACGACGGCTAAATTGCTGGGGGGTTAGCACTGATAACAACAATATATTTTGCAAAGGCACAGTTTTTCGCTGCTGTACGCAACTGCTATGTAGTACCTGAAAGCGTGATTGAGGTTTCCGGTGACTCAGGGAGCCGTGTTTTCGCATTCTAGATCTTGTCATGGTCATTGCGAATTCACTAAATGCAGGCGGGCGGCCTATGCTGAAGTGCAGCATTTCTGCAGCAATGTTGTCGACGCCAACGCGCGTTGGTCTAGTGCTCTGTATATGTCACAACGTTGTCTACACCAACGCGCGCAGCGCACATCTTTGTCACTACCTCTACATACCGCTACCACTACATAGCTAAAGGCGCGAATATTAGTTTCATAGGAACATTAGTGGATGAACAAGATGTGCAATGCAGAGCGCGAGTCTGTGTTGCAGTTTAAAACCTGGCGTCTTCGGCAGGATTCCGTGCGCTCTGTCAATGCTGATTGGACTTTTCAGCCTCTGCAATAGCCGCATGATTGATCGACACGCAGAACCACCTCAGTGATCTAAATCTGTGTTTAGTGAACAGAGCATTTAATTTTACGTTTGTGGGGTTTGACGTTCCAAAGCGACTCAGCTTATGAAGACAGCAGTAGTGAAGGGTTCCGAAATTTTCGAATCCTCGGGGTTCTTTACCGCGCTCTGACATCTCACCGTACACGGATCTCTGGAATTTCGCCTACATCGCAAATCGACTGCCGCAGCCGGGATCGATCCCGCGTCTTTCGGGTCAGTAAGTGAGCGCCATACCTACTGAGCCACCACTACGGCCCAGTGAACAGTGCGCCTAGATGAAGGGCGTTTATGCTGAGCAGGACCGGACGCCTTAATGGTTGCCGGTTCTTGGCTGATGTGTATGTCTGCGGAAATTTTGATGTCCAGGTGTAGAGCAGCGTACGAAGATATCAAAACGTGTGCCGGCATGGCAGGATAGTATGTATATACAGTCGTGAGCAGCAGTACAATACGCAGCCGGTGGCAGAGCTCGGGGAAAGTACATCGATATCCAGCGACGGCGACAGGGGTCGAGACTGCTTAAGGGGGACCCATCTTACCTGCAGGCATCTGAGTTGGCTGATTTTGGTGTATTGCGCTACTAGTAGTTCAGTGGAATGCATAGTGGTGCCGCACCAGTACAATACCTGTTAAGGTTGAGTTAAATCTGCACACCACAGACATGGCCTTTTGTTCGTCTGCTTGGCGTCACGCGTACGACAATTCCGCTAGCGATATCACAGAGCGGCGAGCGCCGGTCATGGCCAGGTGGCGTTGCCGTGTCTGGACCATGTAGTGAAAAGGAAAATATTAAAAACCTCCACCCACTAAGATTTTATCGCGTCGGTGCTTTTAGGCGAGAAGGAGCAGGGCCCATCGGGCCCAGGTAACTTACATGCTTGTCGATAAAATGGACCACCGCTAGGATTGTCCCGATCCCATTAGCTGTCGCTAGATGGCGTTGCATTGCAGTATTCCTGAGCTCCGCCGCCGGCTGCGTGTTGTACACTACTTTCGTTCACGACTGTACGCAAAGTGTTTGGTAGCTCAAAGGGATTGATTTCCATGCTTTAAAGAAAAAAAAACTACCTGCGGGGATAGCCTGTAGTGGTCACGGGCAGCCATCTGCGATTCTGATTGCGCCGCCGTGGGTTGACTCCCAGTTGCGGATATTTTTCTATATCTTTTCATTTAACACTCTTACCTGGAACAGACCCACAGGCGCCACAAGAAAACAAACATTCCAAGAACTTGCTCGCGCTGACCCATTGCAATGGTGCTTTTGCACTAAAGGAGGCGCTCCCAGTACTGTGCCCTGATGGGTGCCGATAGCCGAGTGATGAGGAGAGGTGAATGACAATATTGTGAATGAACTGCTGGCGAACAGTTAAGTACGTGGAGATCCACTCGATTTACCAGAGCTTCAATAAAAGGCGGCTACCATAGACTTCATCAAAAGCTGCTGTAAATCCAAGAGCAAGGCCATCGATGGGAATAGTGCGATCAAGGCCGAACTTCAAATAGTGAAGAATGTTAGCATAACAAAGCATAAATGTTTCAGTAGCGAAATGAGAATGTGCATCAAGTTTGTAGAGATATGGTGTGAAAATGAGAGCGCCCACGTTTCGGAGAGCTGGAACGAACTTCTCCTTTCGCCGGCCAAGAGAGGCTGCTCCAGTTGGCACTAACACATGAATACAAGTGATACGTACAAAATACTGGGATCGACAATATTTTAAGTACTTTACGTCTGTGCGCTCGAATCCTTTCAAAGATGACTTGTTAGTTGTTCAGCTAGTTCGCGATTCCTGTAGATTGATAGTCTGTGATTTTTTTTTTGTGGGATATCCAACTTACGCGGTTCAGGAACGTTTTAGATGCGCTGATTGGTAAATATGGCTTGAAATGAGGCATTTAAAGCGCGTACACCTCGAAATATGTAATGCGATAACCATTGCTATTGCTCACTTAAACACCATTGCAGTTGTGAGGCAAATAGCTTTGAAATGCGCTCGGAAACAGAGTGGGGGCTTTAGGGTTAAGGTAATGGTGGAAAATGTGCTTGTGATTTATTTTGCTACTTTCTTCATTCAAGCTTCTTGCCTATACAGATAAACCGCCCTACAATTTTGAGCTTAGGCATTCTGCACTTTTGAAAATTATTTGTCATAATTAATGCAATATTGTGGGGCGCAAACTTCTAGGCAGCAACCCGCTTCCTGAGACTTGTTTTAAAACGACAATAAGCAGTTACCTTCCAGAGACGAGGACGGGATACTCACCCGATTGAATTCGTAAAATTCGATATTTCGCAGGAATTCTGTGCCAAGAATGCTGCGATATTTCGATTTCAAACATTTGACTTTCGTCCAGCTCTCCTCATATCCCGACATCCAGGCCATGTAAACGTCATCTGTATCCCTGAGCCACTGCAGAAATAGTGGTGCCAGCTTTTTTTTGAAATTGAAAGACCACCTACCTTTTCTTACAAAAACCTAGTATTTACCTAATTTAAGGAATAGCTTCCCAGACTATAATTACGAAACCTGCTCTAATAGGCTAGGTCTTTTTGACTCGCCCTTTTTGCCTTTCCGGCACTCGGCTTGCCTGCAACGTCTATAAGAGAAAAAAATAGTACCGGGAGCCTGAAGGAAGAGAAATGCGCAACACACACATTCGTGAAAGTATTCTACAAGTTTGTTTAAATGTTCTACAGTTGTTGTAGAGTAAATTCAAATAGAAGAAATTTCAGTTATTCTGAAGTCCAAATGATATTCTTGGGAAGGAACTTCGTCCGAAACATACCGTTTAAGGCTAAATTACTTGGTGAAGTTTTTCGTGACAAAGCTGGGAGCAAGGCAACAACACTAATAACGATACATCACGCTCGACATCGATCTACTCAATAAAATACTGAACAACATGACAACGTGAGTTATGTAAAAAAGAAATCAAAAAAGAAAAGAGAAGAAATGAAAATGAGCGAATATCAAGGCCAAAGGCAGGAAGTTGCTTAGTTCTTTAGGTTTTTAAAGTTAACTGAAATCTGAACTACAAAAAAAAAGATAAAGTGCAAAACACAGGGGATTTCTATGTCGCCTAAATAACAATAAAAAACGCAAATGCTTACCATGCCTGGGTTCCTGTACTTGACGACTTTCAATTATAAAAAATTTCCAAAATCAGTTTGTTCGTCAGCGAAAAAGAAACAAGAAAGAAAGCAGAAACATTCAATTAAATTAGGTCTTATCCTAAGAAGTCGTTTCATGGTTACATTGTGTTGGGGGTGTCAAAAACGCACAATATAATATTCTTCAGTCATCTTGCTATTCAAAATGAGAGCTCCCTGTTACAGGAGGAGTGTGCCGCCAAGACTGAATAAGGGTTTGTGCTATCTTATTACAATAACCAAATGGAAGTGTTTTCCTTTACTTAAGACTCGGCGCGCCTCTACGCTGAAAAAGTATCTGCACATCGACACTCTTATTTAGGTACTCATTTTCTCTAGAGTTGAAAAGCCTGGTTATAAACACGGAAACCGGAAAGATAAACAAGCTCAGAACGATTTTATAAGATCAGATTTTGTATTTTTACACACGTTTTTGAGCATGTTGTTTCTTGCTTACGAGCCCATACTGAAAAATTACGAATGCACTTTCACTCTTACTTCAAAAAATAGGAATATATCTGTGGTCTAGATAGAATGTATATTGCTTGTTGGCATTGCGTGCATGCATTGTCTTTTTTCATTGAGTGCCTAGAAATGCTGCCCTAAAGTTATTTGGGGAGGTGACAGAAGGCCTTAAGATGTATTGTGCGCAGCGGTGCGAAGCTGTGCAGCGTTTTAGTGCAATTGTCGAGTAGTAATAAAATTGTAGATGATAAAATAGAGTTCAGGAATGTGCACTATACTGCCCTGAGAAGCGTCGCAATCACGCCCAAAGGCTGCCAATTATTTTATTTCTGTCATCTAAATAAGGTAAATATTGTAGACTGTCCTCAGGCTTGTTTTTAACAATGAGTAAAGTTCAGCTAAACTCAAAAGATTACCATCGCTTCCAACTCGTAGCCTATACAACCACTATTTGGATATTTAATGTCATTGTACTGATCAACCTTTGACGTTTACTGATATAGACGGCGGCGTTGCCTCTAATGAAATGCGAGTGGTCTAGCTGACAACAGGCAAGCACATTTCTCAAAATTCTGGATAGCGCATGTTTCGTTCTGTGTGCTAAAGTTCTTTATTTGCTGTCGCTTGTTGTGTAGTTTAACATTGTTATGTAATCATCAGACACTGAGCACGTCTGGGGCGTCTATTTAAGAGGTTTCTTGAAGGGGGTGGAGAGCTCAACCTGGCCAGGCCGACCAGCTTCTTTTTTCTCTGCGCTTCTGATTTTCTCCGCTTCGTCGTCGACACAAGGCACGTTACACTTCTCCCTCCGCAGACGAAGCCTCCCATGGCGATCTAAGCAGTGTCCGGAGGGCTGAATCGTTCGAGCGAAACAATATGCACCACTTGCGTCTTTCGTGAGCATCGGCCACTGTCAGTAAGACGCCAGACGACGTAGTTCAAATCACTGATGCGCTCAATAACTACAAAAGAACCAGTTTACTGGGACAGGAGCTTCTGACCCAAACCGCGTTTGGGGAGCGGCGCCCACAAGCACACTCCATTTAGCGGTGGATGCCGTAGCGGCGTTTAGAGCGCTGCTGTGAGTCCAAAATGCGAAGGCGGGCAATTCGACGTGCTTTTTCAGCTCGGCAGAGTGTGGGGGCAATGGAACGCTCGACGTGAGTCTAAAAAGGAAGGATGGTATCGATGCAGTGGCGTGAAACACGAGCGTACAGAAGGCAAAATGGACTGTAACTTGTTGTCGCATGTTGTGCAGCGTAGTATGCACACGTAATAAAAGGGAGGACGTCCTCCCAGTTCTTGTGATCACAATAGACGTACATTTCCAGCATAGTGGAGAGTGTGCAGTTTGTGCGTTCGACGAGGCCGGTCGTTTATGGATGATACGGTTTCGAGTGATGAAAATTGCATTCGCAGAGACGAAGTTCTTCGCAGCATCCGCACTTAACTGGTGTCCACGACCACTGATAAGAACGCAAGGAGGTCCATGACGGAGAATGAGAAAGCGCAGGAGAAAAATAGACACATCGCAAGCAGTGGCGTACGGAACGGGGGATGTTTAAAAATAGCGTGTTAGGTGGTCAACACCCACTATAACCCAGCGGTTACCATTCGCTAAGCGGGGAAAATGAACTAACAGGTCGATGCCCACTTGCTCAAATGGTGTGGCGAACATGAACTAGGGAGCTTAACACGCTACGTATTGCTAAATCGTTTTACGCATTTCGGGCCACTAAAAGCGCTCTTGTGTGCGGTGAAGGGTCCGGGACACTCCACAGTGGCCAGATGTGGCATCGTTTTGCATCAGTTGAAGAACGAGGATGCGAATGCTTTCCGGCACGACGAGAAGAAGCGGTGCACCGCCGGGCGTGCAATTCCTTTAATGTAAACCGGCGCGAATACAGAAACTAGCAGCATGGGAATGGCCGGCGGCATCGAAGATCGCCGTTAGCGTCGTGTCCTTGCACTGTTCTGTCTTGAACGTGGAAACCTGGTTGATAAAGAATAGAGGTAGTCGTCGATGTTGTCGTCGTCGCAACCAGTCGTGGAAAGCGACAAGCGCGAGAGACAGCGTCGACGTGTTGAAGACCGTTTTTGTGCACGACATTGAAGTTGAACTCGTGTAGCCGCAAAGCCCAGCGGGCAAGCTGGCCGCAGTCGTCAGGAAGATTCACGAGCCAACAGAGTGAATGATGATCGGTGACGATGGTAAATTCATTGCCGCACAGGTAAGAACGAAAGCGCTTCACAGCCGACTACCGCAAGACATTCTTGTTCGGCAATTGTGTAGCTTTTTTCCGGCTTCCTCAACGACCGGCTGGCATAGGCTATCGCATGCTTATCTCCGCCGTGGTACTGAATGAGCACAGCGCCAACTACGACATCACTGGCGTTGGTGTGACGTTCGATGGCAGCAGAAGGGCAGAAATGGCGGATGACAGGGCCCGACGCCAGGAGAAATTTCAGATGGCAGATTGCAGACTTACAGTCAGGGGTCCACTGGAATGCCACGTCTTTTTGCAGGAGCGCCGTGAGGGGGGAGGAAACGTCGGCACTTCGCGGAACAAAGCGGTGAAAATACGAGCATATCCCCAAACAACTGCGAAGTCCTTGACTGATTTCGGCGCTGTGAAGTTGGTGACAGCCTGAACTTTCTGGAGATCCGGCCGGACACCGTCCTTATCAACCAATTAACCGAGGACAATTATTCGGCGTTCGCAAAAGTGACACTTCCTAGAGTAAAGGACGAGGCCCGCTCTCACAATGCAGCCGAGGACGATAGCGAGACGGCTGTTATGTTTGCTAAATGTCTTCCCAAAGATCACAACATCAACCAAATAACATAACCAAATGTGCCACTTCAGACCACGCTAAAAAGTGTCGATAAATATTTCAAATGTGGCAGGTGCATTGCATGACTAGTCAAAAAGGAAAAACTTTAAATTCATACAGCGCGTCAGGCGCAATAAACGCCGTCTTTTCTTTGTCGTTCGGGTGCATTGGGATTTGCCAGTACCCTGATCTCAAATTAATCGAGGAAATGCTAAGGCTTTCATTTGGGATAGTTGGTTGTAGCTGTGAAACATATTGACTAGCGCATACACAGACAGGGACCAAAGGCCTGTCTCTTACTCTTAGTTTGGTCCCTGTCTGTGCATGCGCTAGTCAATATGTTTCATAATCGAGCAAATCTATGAGGCGAGTGAAGACAGTCGATGGCATCGTCTATGCCTCGGAGCTGGTACACATCTTTTTTTTTTGTGGTGGCATTTAGGCGACCACAGTCTGCGCAGAATCTCCACGTATTACCTTTCCTTTCCGCGAGCATAACTGAAGCCGCCCAAGGGCTTGAAGATTGCTGGATAACTCCTTGGTTTAATGTCATGAACTTGTTGGTCTATTATCTCACGTTAGGCCGGTGATACGCGGTAAGATCTCTCTCGTATTTGAGGTGCGCAGCCAGTGTCGATCACATGATGAATGCGAGAACGTGGAATGGGTGCTGGAATATCTCTGGAGAAAAGAAACACAGTGACATGCTTCAAAAGCAGTTGCACCAAAATGCGGCGCTCGTTTATGGAAAGAGTTATTAATCATGGCCTGAACTTCGACTCCTCACATGGGAGTTCCAGCTTTTCAAAACTGCGGTTACTGAGCGGCGTGACTGCAGAAGACAAACCTTCCTCGAAATGGGCAAGTTTCATGCGACGAGGTAACACAGGGGGCTCTTCCGAATAGTTCACTGTCCACAGCACGGTAGGGCTAATAGTCACGGGGACTATGCAACGGGGCACGAGGACACTCTTCTTAGCGCACGTAAGTGCAGTGGGTTCCACCACATGTCAAAGACGTAGCACAAATTTTGTATGAAACAACCGGCATGAATCCGGCATACGTCGCTGGGACAACGGTACCCTCCGACACTAAGAACGCTCTGAAATCAAGAGAGGAGCTTTTCACTAGAGCCGACATCAGAGTTGCGTTCAATGAACTACCTCCAGTACGACAGTCTAATGTTGTAACGCACTGCTGCAAAAAATCCGTTCAAAGAATGCCGTCATGCGTAGAACACACCAGAACAGTAAATTCAGCACTGAACACTTGTCCACCGATAATAATATTCGCGGAGCTGACACCAAGTGGAACTAATGTTTCACTCCCAATACCGGGAAACACCACAACCTTATCCCAGCCGAACGTAACCTTTCGCCTTAAACTATTATTAAAAGTTGAGAAATACTTCAAGTTTGTTCTTTATCATAAACACGGGAAGAGAGATGGATTACATCGACTCGCAAGCGGTCTCACCTCCATTGGCCGCGCCGTCTAGTTACCCGGATGGTGAGAGCGGCGCCGAGGTGATGGTGAGCATCATTGACGTCAGGATGGTGGTTTCAGGCTGCGGTCAGAGCCAGGCGAGGCGTTTCGCAGCGATGCGGCATGGCGGCTATCCCAAGAGGATGTTGGTGTTGGATGCTGAACTTCAACATCGGAGTGCAGAGAAGTGTTCGGCCACGGGTGGTGGCCTTGTTGCATCGGGCCTCATTGGCGGCAGTATCGGGACATATTTCCGGTCATGCAACAGCGGTAGCGCAAAAGTGGAGGGCGCCAGCGGTCAACGTACGGCGCCTGCCAAGCGAGGTCAGAACGCTGGTTATAGTCAGGTCGAGGCGGTTGTCGTTCCAAGTAGCCTGTGTTGGTACGCTGTCTTCCCACACACTGGTAGGCGGACCCTAAATCGCAGGGTCTCCGATCGGCGAAGTTCTGTGCACCGCCAGCTGAAACCCAGGAATTTTATGGTGTGGCGGGCTCTGCCTGCATTGCGCAACCATCCTGCTTGGCGTCATCCCGGCATACAGGGTTTTGATGCTGGAGGAGTTCCTCCCGTACAATTTAGCGAATCATGTCAGCCATCGACACTGGAGCAGCGACGTCAACGCTGGCGACGCAGGCGACATTGGTCAGGCGCTTAAATTTCATGACAACACAACGAAGCTTCAAGGCCACCAACGTTCTTCACTGCTTGATGACATCGGCTATATACTTCAAATTTCTTTGCTAATAAGGAAGTACACATCTTCACCAATGCCTTTAAAACTAGTGTCAAACCTTATCTTCTTCAGACATCCCTGGATTCACCACCCTGCACAACTTTCCGATCTCTTCAATGTGCATGGTGCAAGTCCCACCAAGTAATTGGGCTCGTTGATGCTGCGTTTGCTCGCGCGTATCTTTATGGCACATACGTCACCAAAACTCTTCTTGATCTCTTCTGTAAAACGTTCCCACGTGGTAAGGGAGTCTTCGTGGTTGTCGAACCTAATCAGTGCTGTCACTTCGAAAAAGGAATACGACGTCGGCTAGCGTCACAGTAGCATCCCATCAGTTATACCTACTTACCCACTCGTAATTAGTCAGCCACTCGTGGACGTCTTCATAGAACCTTCCAGCAAAGGTGCGCGGTTCGCGGCGATCCTGCCAGTGGCTCGCCGCGAGTGCTGCTTGCTCGGCGTCGCCGTCCTGAGGTATATCCAATGTTAGGGGAGGCAATCCAACAACTATGAGGCTCCTTCGAGAACCAGAGGAAACGGGTTGGCACCCACCAACGTCCATCTGAACTGTCACGTAATCAGCAGGCACTGTGAACGTCTTGGGCGTCTATTTAAGAGGTTTATTGACGGGGGCGCAGAGCTAAACGCGGCCAGGCCGACTAGCTTCTCTTTTCTCTAGACTTCTGATTTCCTCCTCTTCGTCGTCGACACAAAGTATGTTACAAAAATTCCTTGGAGGCACCTAGATGTCCCTTAACTGCTGAAACACGAAAACCGTTTGTGACTCAAAGCACTGCTTTTTTTGGAAGCGATGTTTATTGCGTCAGAGCATAAAAACTATGAAGGGAGATATGAGTAAGATGCTTAAAAATGAAAAAAGGTTGGCTGATTTGATGAAATCAAAGCACGGAACAAAATGTGCTGCGCTTGAATTCATTTCAAGATAGAGGAGAAGAGCAGCTTGCGCGAGCGTAGCGAAACGTGACCTAGGTCACATGACCTGGCTAACGTGCCTAGTTGGGTCGCATGACCTAGGTGGCGATATAACGAACGGACGATCGCCGTGAGGTCCCGTGACCGGGCGGACGGTCACCTCGAGTTTGAGCCATTAAAGGATTTCTCCTTTATATTTTCAAAGATAACCACCATCACAGGACGTCACCTAAGGAGACCTTAGCACTCCGTATCCAGAGCGCCTTTGTTCGCGTCTTCTTAACGGCTTTTAACTTTCAACTACAAAAACTTAGTCGTTATAAGGGCAGATGAGAATTATTTTACGCCCTTAACTGAATATGCATTATTCATAAGTGCATCTAATATGAATTCCTTTCATAAAATTGATCGAAAAGTATTGAGCCTCTGCTCTACGTCTTTTTAGTGTTCTTTACAGCGTAGGTTCTAGGTAACTATGAACTGGAGCTTTAACCCACTTGGCATTTCTCGAACTTATGATATTTCCTTCTTACTACGCAGTTGTACCCTTTTTTGGTGCAACAGTTGTTCACAACCATGTGACGTAAGGAGGCAACTTGAACAAATGCATTCCTTCGTGCACTTCATTTTTGTCTCCACTGGTGCCAAGCGTTACTGACATTGTTTACGCAAAAAACTTACAGGTGCCAAAAGACGGAGGCAGCACACACAAAAGGCAGGACTGGCGCCAACATCCAACTAAGTTTATTAATGAAAAATTCCCTTAATAACCTCACGAGCATTCAAAGATTAAAGCAGAACAAATACAAGCGTTGATATCTACAAGTGGTGACATAACGAAAGCACACGTGCCAAAACGAAAAAGCAATGATTATATTGCTGATAATGAACCACTGAGAAAACTAATCTTTTCTTCTGACAACGAGACAGATGACTTGCTTAAGCAGATATGATCCCTCTAAGTGATGTAATAAGCTTTGATGATTTCCCGCTCTAATCTGTCTCAAGACCTTGTGTTGAATTTAGTATTTTCAAACCCGGACCGCACTTGCAGCTTTTACAGTGGGTGGGCATGTGGCTGCCATAACCATTTTTATAGCAATCTTGTGCTGTCTCACCCTTTCGTTAGTTGGATGTTGGCACCAGTCCTGTCTTGTGTGTGTGCTGTTTCCGTCGTTTAGCGCCTGTAACCCTTTGCGTAAACAATGTCATGCTACAACCAAGTTGCTGAAATTAAAGAATTACTGCAAGCATTACTACTATTAACTACGCATACTGTCAAAAAGTAAATATATACCTTTTTCTATGGGGATAAACTTGTCTTTTTTGTCATAAGGGGCAGAGCCAGAGCGATGCCCAAAACCGTAAAAACCAACCAATATCCGCGCCGGTCTTGCACTCAACATTGAGAAAACCGTCATCGCTTAGCCCTTGCTCTTAATGATGCCAATAAGCATTTCCCACGAGCATTCTGCAAGCCCTTAGTGCGCCTCCTGACTTATACTCCATGGAACTATGAAACACGCTTTATGGGGTGACATCTAAAGCATTGGTGCATGCTTACTCACGGCATTCTCTCTCCGGTACGCATGCGTAGTCCGTCCTCCGGAAGAATCCGTCTTTGCAGTGGCACCGGCATGTTCCTTTTAAGCATATTATATGAAGTGCATCTGGGCACGTATGTTCAGCCAGAAAATCTTCCTCGCATATTAACTTTTCCTCGTTAGGCCTATTGCACTCTAGTGATACATGAAAAGAAGAATAGAAGAACATGGAAGGGGGGGGGGAGCGAAGTGCAACTGTGCCTTTTGGTATAAATGTCACGAACAAAAGAACCTTCTCCGTTAGCTCCCACCTATTGCGCCTTATATTATTTCTAGTTTGACTGTTTACAGGTTGGCCACCTGTTATCTTCGCATAGATGTTTCGTTGAGTGATCACAGCGCACGGAAAATTCTGCAGCTGTCACAGCACGTTCCTGCCACGAAACTGCAAATAAATTTTAGTCCTTTCAAGGACATATCCACGAGAATCTACGGCCATAATGCCCGAGCTATGAGCAACATTCTTGGTCAAAAGTTTTGATAATTGCAATATTTTTTAGTATTCTTATAGAAATATTGATGGTAATGGTCTATTCTATTGTTATGCAGCAGAAACTACTTTTGTAGTCTTTCCGTCACTCTCATCGAGCAGGTAGATTACTATAAAAAGTCAATGGGGAACACTTTGCACGGCAGCGAAAACGTTAATAGCAAAAATGCAAATCTGCCGGCGGCAGATATCCAGATATATTGATCGGTATCGTGAAATCTTACTCGCGCTTATATACTGGTTCTCGTTAAATAAAATGATTATGGCCAGAATTCATGGGTATAGGGTAAGCTCGCCCTAACTGAGCGGTTAAAAGAGGAAACAGAAAACACAGCTCCTATATATGTACATACAGCTCCAATTGTGACAAAGGCGCTGCACGACAACGAAGTGCTTTTCAAACAAACTATTGCTATTCAAATAACTAATCTTTTGGCCTCAACATCACTCTATATTTAGGGAAAATATGTAAATAAAGCAGTTCTTTACCTAGATTTTTCTATTTGCCTAACTGGCGCAGAAGTTTCGTGCCAATATCAGCCGAAGACAAAACAATGAGCTTGAAATACTGTTGCGGTAATTTACTGACCTAAAATAAACAGTTATGACGAATTCGTTTTGCTTTCAGTAAATAATATCTGTATAAAGACATGGAAAGCCTAAAGAAGGTACCTGCATGTCTCGCAAAGGCAGCGTTCACTGCGAAAATGTTGACTCCAGCTGATGAAAAGTATTGAAGGTAGACGTGACTATTTCAAAAAGTTACAATCGTATGATATATGGTTTACAAGGCGGTTGCGTAATAGCTTATTATGTAATATTATGGCGCACCCTTCATTAGGCTGCAACTGTTATGGGTCGATAACCTCATTCCCCTCGATCAAGGCAGTTAGCAAAACTATGGGCCAGTGTTTATTGACGACATTAAGAAGCTTGCAAGCAGGAGCACGTACGCCGCTCGTTTCGTCCAGAGCAACATTATGGTGATACATCACAGCCCGCTTTACTACGGGCAGATCTACATTGCGCAATTAGGTACAAGGTCAACTACAGGTTAGGAGAGCAGCAATATCACTATAAACACCGTATCTTAAACACGTGCGCTCATGGAGCTGGGGGTATATCACCGGAAACATGCGATGAGAGGAAGTGCTAGTAATGAGACTGAAAACAAAACACTGTAAGATTTTTTATATATAACAGAGCCAATTAATGCATAAGCGCACCATCGGTAGCGGTGCTACGATATAAATGCGTCTACAGGAGAGGAAGCATGAAAAAAACATCGCGCCATTGTAAAATAGAGTGTGGCAGCACTGACGTTGGTGCTGCCACACTCGAGTTTTTCTTTTAAAAGGCAGCGACTGTGTGTACATGTGGCTCATCGGTATTACGAGCCACCGGCATAAATACGATATTCTCACAGTTTTTCTTGTATCCAACTCTGAAAGCTAAGAAATGTGGATTCATAAAATTACTCGACCTCTTATATGGTGACCCAAATGATATTATGGTTGTTGGGCCTGTTTATCTGAACCTAAGAAAAGTTGCAGCATGCCAAAGCATGCATCCACAGGCGAAGAAAGGACAATACACAAGCGCTGACTATCCATTGAATTCTATTGAAGGAAAGCGTACCTTAACAAAGGCGAGGAACAGAGTTGAAGAGGAGAAGAGCGAATAATCCTGAAAGATAATAGCGAGCACAAGCAAGCAACAAGACATCAAAACTCACACGTTAGCGGCTTCTAAGAAGTCGACATCAGCTGAAAAGAGTGATAATAATGGAGTTCTGATGGAAGCGTTGCTATATCTCTTAATATAGTATGCTTTCAGGCTAACACGCGCAGTCTTGTCGGCACTCTTCTCTGTAATCCTAGCTTCACCCAAACGAGCCACGCATCGTCTGCACTTACGTGCGCAACCAAATGTGCGCACTTATCTTTTAATTGACTAAAATTTCGAACATGTTCCACTAATCGTTCGGTGATGCAACGACAGGTTTTGCCTACATTTTCCTTTACACATCATGGGATTGGCATGAATCATGCCTGTTGAGCACTTCACAAACCGAGTGTCATGTTGTATCTGGCATGCTATTTTTTTCTTTTTTGGAGCCGAAAATGCGTGGGCAGAAATTTCCCAGCTTATTGGGTCTTATAACATGTCCCCACGACGCTTTTACAGGGCTGCCCCTCAAGATCAAGATTTGGTTCCTAATGATCAGTTCGTGTTTGCTGTGAAAGAATGTAGTGAAGCAAACAGCGACGTGTCTTTCTAGAACTCATCAGGCGTGTCAGAAGATAATTTTTTCTCTATTGCAGCTTTACTTGAGATATACTTTTATCGTCTTCGACTTTGACAAGCTGACCTTTTTCAGCGCAATAGAATTTGCATTGGGTCATGCGTGGCTCCAATTTTGTGGGATATATTTAAGCAAACGTTGATCAGCAGTTAGATAGGTATCTTAATGGGAGGAGGTGGTTTTAAATGTTTTTAGATAGTTAGATAGGAATCTTAATGGGAGGAGGTGGTTTTAAAGGTTTTTAGATACGCTGTCGATCTATTAGTGCTCTTACAAAAGCAGGCTGCATTCGCCTACCCATTTACAGCAGGCGAAGTATTGGACACTTTTAACCAGTGTGGTCGGTAACGCGTTGCAAGTAACGGCGTTAGCAGTAACGCGTTACTTTTTTCGGTAACTTAGTAACGTACTCGTTATCAATTCGGAACTGTAACGGGTAACGTACTTACGTTAACATTTTTCGGTAACGTGTGCTGTCACGTTACTAGTTACTTTTTGTACCAGTTCGGACCCACTCCACCCCCTTTTTTAGAAAAAAAAAACGCTGAGCACCTAAAGTGATGTAAATAAACAAAAACCCTTGTTGGGGCTCGCATGCATGCCAGAAAACAGCTGCCCTTGACAACGCAAACGACTAAAAAAAGACAATAGCCATAAAGCACGAAACACCTTCATGAACACGCATTCACACACTTGCTTTCACCTACCTAGCCTTCGCAAACCACTCACACACACAGCTCTACAGAGTGGAAGCATGCCGAGCATTTTGTAACATCACATTTTTCAGGATTACTCTAAATTTCTTGAGAGCTCAGCGATGTTTTCCTTGTGAAGTTAGAATTGATGATGGAGTGTCATTTTGTGTTTAATGCCTCATTCAGAGGATGGCTTCACCATGTGCAACAGAGTTACAATGCAACACCTGTAACTCTACAGGCAACTTTACGCCCTATAACATTGCTAAGCTCCTACACATTTGTGCAAACTATTCTCGTTAATTCAGGATATCGCGTAAAATCGTTGTTTGGGCTAGATGTTATATGAGAAATGTGAGCTTTATAAATTTGTTATCGTAACGGCAAAGTAACGTGCGGTACTTTTATTCGGTAACGGTAACGATAACACGTTACCTTAACGGCAAAGTAACGTGCGGTACTTTTATTCGGTAACGGTAACGATAACGCGTTACCTTTTTCTGTAGGTAACGTACGGCGGTAACGCGTTCCTTTTTGTTAACGTAACGAGTAAAGTATTTAGTTTTTTTCGCTAACGCCTACAACACTGCTTTTAACAACCATGCAATTGTCCTAAAATTTACCCATCAACTACCTGACACAGCTGTTCACAGTTTTTAGATTTGAAACTTACGTTATCTGAAAGACAAGTCTGCTGGGGCTATTAACCTCGTGCGAAAATGGACTTGCTGCCTTATGATTCGGCACACTCGAAGACTGTCAAAAGAGCCAGTGCGTCGCACTGTATGAAATCCTGTCTCACAAAATTGTGTGCGAATCAGATGCAAACAGTTTACAGAATCAGATTAGCCGACTTTTGGCGGCAGATTTCTCCCTTCGGTCTTCATTACTGTTGCCGAAACCCTGCTTCAGAAAATTAAGAATGAAACAAGACGAATAGGTAGTAATCGTGGGAAGGTCGATAACCCTGTGGTGTTGCCATCCTTGCACAAGACTTCGCACAACATCAAGAAAGTGACCAACAGGCGTGGTGTGTCTGTTGTATTTTCGGCACCCAAAAAGCTCGGAAACATTTGCGTATTCATTTGCGGCTTAAAAAAATAAAAGAAAGTTTCCAGATACGACATGACACTCCGTTTGTGAAGTGCTCAACAGGCTAGATTGATGCCATTTTTCATGACTTGTGGAAAGATTTATGGAGGCGAAACCGGCCGTTGCATCAACGAACGATTGGGGGACATGCCCGAACTTTAAGTCAGATAAAATATAAGTATGCACTTTTGCCTGCGCACGTAAAGAAGTGGAGAGGATGCATGGCTCGTTTGGGTGAGACTAGGATTATAGGTAAGAGTGCCCACAGCACTGCGCGTGCTGGCCTTCACACTTGCTTCAGAGCTACCTGATTATCACTCTTTTCAGCAGAGGTAGACTTTTCAGAAGCAGCTAACATTTGAGTTTTGATGTCTTGTTGCTTCCATGGGCTAGCTCTTATCTTTCACGACTGTTCGCTCTGATCCTTTTCACCTCTGTTGCTCGCCTTTTTTAAGGTGCGCCTTCCTTCTGAAAATTTCAGTTCATAGTCAGCTCATGTATCTTGTCCTCTCATTGTCGGCGGTTGCATGCTTTGACGCTGCTCCTTTTCTTAGGTTCAAAATGCACCAACTGGTCCGATAAGAAGTATTCATGTTTTTGTTGTTGATGTGGCACGGTCATCTTCAAAATACACGAAATTGTGAGTGCGGGAATGAAAATCGCTTGAGAAGCCTCTGTAGTGTGTAATTATATGATGTAGGAGATTTCGTATGTTAAAGCATCAAAGCTAGCAATATTGAGTGGCGAACTTTACTTGATGACGTCACCGCACTTCCGTTTGATTTTCACGTTACAGCGTGATTTGTGCCGTGGATTTTCAATATTCACATGCTCAGCTGCGAAACGATAGAAATAATAAAAAATGCACAGCTTCTTATGTTCAGCGTGCAGTGGTTAAACGCATGTTGTGAGAGGAATATATGGGACACCTAATGTCGCGTCCACATAAAATGAACAGAACACCGTGGCACAATCAGGGCGGTTGTTTCACATTTAAATGGTCCAATCCTGTGACAAATCAGCTGCAATAGCTATGACATCTCATATACTCCAGTTGCAAGATATGGAGAAGTGGAGGCTCTAAAAAAACCACACAAATCATCAGCCGTTTTAGAAAATATCACTTCTGTATTGTATAAGCTATTTAACAGCGCACTATGAAGCAATGTATCAGAGAAGAAATTTGCTGTTGAAAATTTGCATGCTCTCTCTAAATTAAAGATGAAAAGAAATATAGCCACATTTACAATGAGCAAGCAAGCATGTTTATTTTTCATGTTTCGCTTTTACAACAATGGTGTTTCCCCTGTGTTAACTGCTACTGTTGTGTAAAACTTGTTTTGTTATTTGTGTATTGCATATTTCTTTCTGCTATTTCAAGCCAACCTTATAACTGCCTTTTATATCTTCGAAAGTTATTTACAGCTAATTGAAAAGCAAACCAGAATTCCGGAATTTTTTTTACCGTTTAACCTTCATCGCATTCAGCGCTTTTAAAAGTAGTGTTCGCCAGGAAAGCATTTCTACAGCAATTGCTTTTACAGCTTAGCTGTCATACGCACATCCAAGGACGGCTCACGTGTTGTTCCGTTCCGTGATCCCATTTGCACCCTCTGCACATTTCTCGCACTGGATTTGTCGTCTTCAGGTGGGCTGCCCGCTGAGCGGAGTGTGGTTTGGGGGATCCTTGACCACACTATGCTTTCACTCCGCCTCTCTTTGCCGTCATGCGGTACAACGGGCGGTCGTGATGACCAACAAACGCTTCGAAACGCCTCTAAGAAGCCACACATAGCCGGGAGGTGAGAGCTCGAAGGCATTCGGGTGGCCCCATAAACCTAACATGTGCTTGGGACACTGCCCACGAACGCGCTGGCCGATAACATCAGCAAATTTGTGCCCACACATTTTATAGACAGAATGGGACATATTTTAATGCAGCCGGCGCAAGTGGGATGCTGTAAGGTTTAGGACTACCGCCTGCCTGAACTTTGGCACTGCTAAACGCTAATGTTCCAAAAAAGGAAAATCGTCATAAATCCAACTGGCACTGAATGACACGCAAGATTCATATATTTATTTTTAATTATTGATATCTCCAACTAATTGGCATTATTTTTGGATGATTTATTCATGCCAACATACTCGGCTGAGACAATACCTAGATATGGCAGTTTGACAGTAATATTGTTTATACTGTTGTTAACTTTTCACTCTTAAAACGCACTCTGAAAGAAAACGAGATATTACTTAGATTTTATTCAAGGTTAGCAAAATCTACTAAACGGGTAAAAAAACTATACGGCTCTACAAGCGTGAACGACTGCCTTCTTCCGAGACTCCAGGTTATGAAAAAAGTACGGACAATTGGAGCTTTCTATCTAAGCATATACACAGCCTTGGCACAATTTTTGCGCTGCCCTGAGAGAAAGAAAATTAGTGGTTCAATGACGTCAGTGTCAACAGCTCACCACGAACTTCAACTATGCCGTGTGGTTTATGTCCACGTTTAGATCTCCGAGAGCACATTACACAATGCATTCTGGCACAGAATGATTGAAGTGGACTTACCGTCGCAAAAGATTCGAATTGAGTCACAGTTGGCTAAGGTTCCCATGGCAATGACCAGGGCAGCGTGTAAAACGTCCATTACCCTGGTGGCGTCAGTGTAGTTAGACCTAAGCAGAGAGAGCTATAATAGAGATCTATTATGGTAGTACTGTCAGAGGACATCACTATCTACTCAGTTTTGATTCCAGCCCTTAGAAACAGTTTAGAACGCCTACTGCCCTCACTTGATTCCTGCAGCTTCTTAACACATGAAGTTACTAATGAATGTGACCAAGCTTTTGTATTTTGCAAGTAGTTGGCTAACTTTACATCTATTACGTACCAGCTTTATTTCGCTCACTGCAGATGTCCGCGAAATACAAAGGAAAACCACGTGACAAGCCCGCTTGCGCGCCGCGATAGCAGCGCTCCCAAACGTTCCGTGTTCCCGTGTAGAAACAAACAGATCATTTAGCCCGGTGTGGTGCATTCTCAATGGTGACATGGAAGCGACGCAGCAGCTGGCTGTGGGATTTACGCCAGTGGTATACTTCCCTTGCGGCACTCGATGATAGCGACCAGCAAACAGTCCAAAGCGCTAGCATAATCGCACAGCCAGCGCCTGCGTCGCAGCCCTGTCACCTTTAAAGCAGCAGCACACCGGGTTAAACGAGCTGTTTGTTTGTTGGGTAGAACGTGTGAGAGGGCTGCAATCGTGGCGCGCAAGAGAACATATCACGGGGTATTTTTCGCATTTCGCTGGCACCTGGAGAGAGCGAAAAAGACCCGATACGTAATAGATGGCTAGAAACCGTTCAGTTGGGCGTTTCGCGGACTGTTCTGAAACTTTCTCATTGGACTTTTTCGCCTATCTTCCTTGCTTGCAATGTCGGTTAATTAGTCTCGACTAATTAATCAATTAAGCCCAATATAAAGAGAGTGTGAGTTGCTCCATACAACAACGAGCAACATGCATTTGGTCGCGTCGTCTTGCCGCGGAATACTTTTAAACTCTGGCTAAAGTTAGCTGGGACAGCCTGTATATACAGGGTGTCCACGCTAACTTCAGCCATGCTTGTAGTAGACAAATGACATGTGCGGTACCGGAGGTGAAGTCGCCCTGATTGTTTAAACGAAGGTGCGACCAGTGCACTCAAGCTCTAAGATGTGGTCATGTTCAGACACAATATATAGCTCAGACTCCTTCTACTCAGAACACTCAGCTCAGCACCCCTTCCACACTAGTCTGTACCAATGAGAGAACCCATGTCTCGTTTCTTCCAAACTTCTGCCTGTCAAGCCATGTTGAGCTGCCTGGTCAATCATATGATCATATTTCAGCTTCTAACCTTGAATACGTTTTTATAATTATATATAATCAAGATTCTAGAGTTTTTGATATCTATATAATTTATACAGTGTCCTCAGGTTTGAATGAAAGCCTAGAAAAATTAAGCCCCCACCACTTTTACATGCAAATTTTAACCACCATTAGTGGTCTCTATTTCGCGTTTCCTCTTTACTGCCTTCGTATATATACATATATAATTATAAACCATTATATTTTCTAAATATATTTGCATATATAAATAAACAAATGTGGTTGCTAGAGGTAAAACGCAAAGTTGAGAAACGCTTCATTTAGCCATAGATTTATTTGAAGTCGACGTTTCGAACAGTCTCTCCTTTATAAACACTCAAGTTACAGCGATCTTCCTCCTTTTCTTAAGGAGTTGGCATTGACACACATGTATGATACATGAACAAAACAACAAGCAAACGGATGCTGGGATAAAGTTGGGCACAAAAGAAAAAAACTAGAAAAGAGAGAAAAAGAGAAACAAAAACATGGAAAAGGAAAAACGCGCTGTCCCTCGCCGCCCACCGAGCAGACACGGGGAGCCGGCCCGGGGAAAAAAAAAGGAAAACGAGGAGCGGGAGGGAATGATAGCCACCCCTTAAGACAATAACAGAGCGGCGGCGAGTAAGGTGCACCGAAACAGACGGTGGCGGAATCGTCCAACAGATAAAATCGTCCAACGGATGCGTGCACTCGCGTGCCCCGGCCATAAAGAGTAAAGAAATAAACAGAACAAAATGCAGACAGGGCAGTAGACTTCCCTCACCTGGAACCTATATATACATCATTGTAGGTGTGTGATTTTTATTTTTGTTTTCAATATTTTTTAAATAATCGTGCTTAACATGGAGATAGTGGCTTAGTTTGAATTCTTGACATAGTGGCAGACGAGCGTGCTACTGTTTATGTTCTTCCTTTCCGCTAGGTGTTCCCTAGATTGTGTTTAATTTCTCGCTTATTGGTTTTTGCACTCAAATATTTTTGAATTGTTAACTTAGGTCTCATTGTATGCGAACTGAATTATCCCGACATGCCTGTTTATCTGCTGTCGCCGCGTCGTGTAGCTGTGATAGTCAGCAGACAAAATCTTGCAAGGTAGCCCTTTGTCCACTACTGTGATGCACATATCGCCTTGCCTCCACGTGCCTGATGCGTTATTGGTTTTGCTTTCGTCTTCGATATGTACATATACTCGTTGTGCACGTATCTATATATCCTGTGCCTTCCGCTTCTATTCCGGCATCCTGACGAAGACGGTTGAGTGGCCGAAATGCCAATAAATAGTTTCAAACTTTGGTATACATTTTTACTATATATATGTATATATATATATACCTTATGATCCCAAAATAATGACCCGAAATGAAGCATCGAATTGATTATACCTTATTTTATATGATAATGTAGTAGTCACCATAAGCTAAGTCATTTGCGTTCAAGTTGATCACTTAACTTATGTTTGCATCTCGAAAAAGTAATGCCTTTACTGGCTTCGAATTAGGCACACACACGCTTTTGTGATGTTATGTTAGCGACAACAGTAGTGCATTTCCGAGATCACAGAGCAACAGTTAGATATCTTGCCGTATTATTTTTCAACCGGTAGAAATTCTCAAGACGTACCTAGCATGCAGGAGACGAAGAAATTTTAAGCAGTGCACGTGTGATGCGCCTCATTAAGTGCGTTCTCTTAAGGCAATGTCTTCAGTTATTTATTGAGTGCAAGTAGCCTTTTTCATTTTTTTATGAATGGGTAAATATAAATACTCCGAGCATAAATATTCGAAACTCTATTTCCCGATGACTAAGGACATCACTTACAGCGTTACAAGTATCGTGGCAGTGAAGGCATCAAGCTCGGAATGTTCGTTGGCATCTCTTTAACTCATCGAATTACGGATTTATTTAATCTGGACGTGATAACGATATCTTTTTCAAAATTCTCAAGGGTTATCTGGGCAATGATCAATAGCACTGTGAACAACATAATCTGAACATTGCGAGAACATCAGTCGATGCCCGTCTGACCTGATTTAAATCAGTACAGTAGACGTCTGTCCTTGGGCATTCTATCGGAGGGGCATTTTAGAAGCTATCTCCTTCAATATTTCATTATTTTCGAGCCATGCGTGACTATAAATAACTCATCCTTGTGGTGCTCCAATATTTTTAGTGAAAAAAAATATTCTCACGAATAACAATGCTACTTAGAAATCAGTTTTCAATGCTTCCAACCTTTAGTAGTTAAAACGCTTAATGAAGTCAAAGAACTGCGATAGAGAAGCAACGAAATCGGCTATTTTCATATCGCTCATGATTCCTTAATTCTATTGACTGATATTGACTTGCTTAATCTTTTTTTTTCAGAAAGAATCCTTGCCCGAAGTATTAATTACTATCATAAGTGTAATTGTTAAGCACAACGGGCGCCACATGCTAATCAGTTTTCGCTGTCCACGTGAAGAAAGGTTATTCTGCCCTGCTCTATCTGGTACAGGCTAACAGATTCTTCGCTAAGTGTACAAAACGGGCTAGGACAATCTATGTACGCTTAGAGCTGTACTCGAGGACACATACAATCGAGCAGTTTTTAAGAGGAAATTACTATCTGCCTCTAATATATTTCGGATCCGGACGACCACCATTTCGGAGCGTTGCTGTTGTTGTTGCCTCTAATACGTTTTCACATACCCACGTGGGGTATTGGCTATTGCTTGTTGCAGATGCAAACAGGAAAAGACTCATCCAGGTGTTGTCTCCATGGAGACAACGCCGCATCCAGGAGCAGCAGGTTTGAGGCCAGTAACAAAGAAAAATAATTCAAAGGGGGTAACCGCAATGAAGTCCGGAAGAGAAATGGAACCACCAACCGTGCTTCAAAGCGCAGAGCCTTGTGCTATCTGGTCAAGTTGTTTTTTTGCATCCTGGGGTGGCAACACCACTGACTGTGTAGCATGAGAGGACGGCGTATTATGGCTGCGTTCCATGAATCGGCACAAAACGTTACATTTATTTGGGCTTGAAAGATGGCTGTTCAAACTCGCATTATACTCCTCCTTCGTGTCATCAATGCTACTTTTAAATGAAGCTGCGAAAAATTGGTAATTTATTCCATTTCGCGGCCAGTGGTTATGAGAGAGGACTTCCCAGGCAGATTTTCTAAGACGATATACTTTCTCTCAGCCATCATTCCACCACAGGGAGGCCTTTTTGTATTTGACCGTAGATTGCACCACGAACACGGAACGCTCAGAGGCCCCTAACACGGAATAGGGAACTCTGTTAGCGCGAACCAAGTTACCAGATGATGCAGTGGAGGAAAAAGAGGAATGCACAAGTTTTTGAAAAGTGCGTGGTTCACGAATGTTTGTAGAGAAGCAGTCGCCCTGAGGGGAGAAGCTGCTATGGTGAAAGTGATTGGAAAGTGATCACTGGAAGTACCACAATCCACTGTAAACCACGAAATAACCTGCACCCCTTTCACTTCGAATCTTAAGTCAATCACAGACCGAGAATCGGAACGCATGAAAGCAACTCCTGGACTGATAGAGCAACGCACGTTCTTTTCCGGCATCCATGACCAAAGAAGCTGCCCACATGCATCAGTAGGAAAACCCCAGATTAAGTGATGATAATTGAAACCACCATCAATCACCACCCTATTGTTAGAATGCAGAAGAACATTTATATTATCTGTGCTGTGAACACCTGAAGGAAAGTAAACATTAGCAACGGTAATGGAAGCGCACTGTGGAATTGCAATATCAACAGCCAACAATTCTCAGTCAGGTGTTTGAATTTGGTGTGACAAATGCTCCCGATGAAAAAAAAAATTAGAAGAAAATAATGTTAACAAGCCACCACCCCAGCCGCAAATGCGATCGGCTCGGAATACCCGGACATTTTTTAGAGAGAATGACTAAATAGGAGTAAGCCAGGTTACCTCAAGTAAATTTATGTCTGGGTCGAAATGTGAAACAAGGTTCTCTAAATCGCGAAAAGAAGATGAGACTAAACGGCAACTGCACTGTAGTACTTTCAACCCCGAAATTGTTACTGTACAATTAAACAGGCTGCGACAGCCTGCTTTAACATATCAGTTTTATGTGAATTACTGGGGGAATCATTCTTGCTTTTGTTGCTTAGGAGGACAGACTTCGACGGAGAAGAAGGAGCTGGACGCTTCTGGGGAAGATTCGCCATATCGACGCCCATACTGCAAACGGTAGAGAGGCTGGTATCTCCGTAACCATGTACAGGCACAGACGAGGACGCAGCAGGAATAGGAGCCAGGGGAGAGACACCAGAGGGGCTATGGGATGGACTAGTTGATGGAACGGGTAGCCCGACTGTTGAATCAGCAACCTGGCTTGAAATGACCTGGGATAGAGTTTCATTGAAGGTAGTCAACATAAGGTCCACAACACCTGCAAGCGCCTTCTCTACAGTTCACCCCAAAAGAATTTAATTGTCAGCAACGCCTCTGCCTCAGACTCAGAAGAGTTAGCAAGACCCGCATAAGATTGTCTTTTCCGGTCTAATTATGCATAAACTTCAGCTCTACAGCACCTTCTATGCTTAATTATGTCCAGAACAATCTGCTCATCTGGACGTTTGGGACAGCCAGCATCATCAGCCGGATGGACGCCGCCGCAGAGACTCTAAATGGCACCCTCAGATGAGAAGGGGTCTGCGGAATGGTTCTCCCAGCATAGTAGGCAACGCGTCGCAGATTTACAAGCGTTGCTGCTATGACCAAGAGCCAGCAATTCCTGCATTGCAAAGAATGAGGATGTAGCGGGTCGACACGGTACACTATCGGCCAAACCTTAATCTCATACAGGGCAAGAAGATCCTGCAAATGTTGCAATCACAGACCTCTGTTCGCACACGTGAACAATTTGCAACTCTGAAACAGCGGTAAACTGGTAACACGCCAACATCGGTGTCCCGAAAGTCGTCAAGTAGTTCCTGAGGAGAGGCCGATGGGTCGACGCCGCGAATGATACCTTTTGAACATGCGAATTGCGCTGGAATAAAAGTCCTAACTGGAAATAATGCGAAGGATGTGCAGTGCAGCTAACTGCACATCGGAGGAACGATACAGAATGCCTCTACGACCGAAAGAACGCACTTCAGAGATTTCCAGGTGGCGGCAGGTAACAAAATTCATCTGGTCCTGGATAATTTTAGAATTTTTCCATTTTAGGGCCCCGTCTCCAATGGGTACAAGCGCCACTGGGATGTCACTGACGCCATTCTGACCTACAAAATCCAAGGGCCAACTTTGGGCCGGCAGGCTGGTGAAGCAGAGAGCCGGACCCCCACCCGAGGAAGCTTAAGACATTGCACGAGGCCTAAGGGGGCACTGAACCTAACTATCTGTGCAGCAATAAAAAAAACACCTGGCCAAAACCCCAACAAGTGGAACGGCCTCACCGTAGAAGGAAGAAGAGGGAGACAGCCCAGATGAGGCACCAAGATCAAAGAAAGGAACAGCGGTAGGAACCGGTAAGCAACAGATCAGTAGAAGCCGGCGGCGGGAGGCTGCAATCCGACACACAGCTCAAGGACCCTTGTTGCTTGCCCGCTGAAGAACGTATGTCACGTTGAATTCGGCACGTTGAATTCGCTGGTGTCGAGGTTCGTTTTTGTTTTTTCGTTTGTGCTCATGCTCACCCGATTTTGATTTCTTTCATCATCCGTGATTTTGGTTCTGACTAGAGCTGAAATATAAAGAACTGGATATCGAATTCAATAACGGAGCACGTAAAACAAACTGAATATACATTAGGAATCTAAGGGTGATGAAGTGACAATGAACGAAAATGAACTCAATCGTGAATTGATTTCGGTGGTGGCATGAAAGCAGAAACATTTTTGGACATGTTACACGCGTTTAGAAGGGCAGAATGTCTATTATTTGAGATGCCGAGAGAGGAGGGTGGATTGAAGCTGCAGAACGAGGAAACTGCATCGTGATGGGGATGATAATAACATTTCATAAAGCCTGGAAGAGCGTCATCTTCTTCACTCATCGGGCAGCGGTGGCGGCGGCAGGGGCAACCGCAAAGTGTTCAAGCGGCGTTTTGTTCACTTCGCAGGTTTCCCCCTGTCATAAGCAGATGACAACAATGCGTACGATCTGCAGGCCGTCACCCACGCTGGGTGCATCTGGCAAAAATACACCCCGTTCCAACCAGCTCATTCAAGCTACGCCCCCCCCCCCCCCCCCCCCTGACCAAGCATAAAACCTGGAATAGCGTCACCTTCTTCACTCAGCGGGCAGCGGTGGCGGCGGCTGGGACAGCCGCAAAGTGTTCAAGAGGCATATTTTTAACTTCGAAGGTTAGTGTTCCTGCTACTTTATTCCACTTTTTGCTTACCTTCCGTTGCCGCTGCTGCCCCTCCACTAGTGTTCAGCTTTGTGTGTGAAATGCAGCTCGAGATTGATTATCCCTGCTCTGATTGTTATGAAGCTATTGAAGAACGAGAAGGCTGTACGACATGTGCTGACTGTCGCCAAAAATATCATGTTGGAAAGGGTGCCGGAGTAGGAAAACGTGGTTTTTAAAAGCAAAGACCCTAAAACAAGAAAAGCTCTGAAATGCTTGACATGCCGTTCACCAGCGTCTCGCACCAATGATGGTGGCGGATCTCAGAGTAATCAGACTCCTATTGGTTTAAGCAAACAGCTTAGTGACATCAGTAAATCACTCGCATACCTTAAAGCAAAAATAGATAACTTGACAACCTTGAAAGACTCTGTGTGAAAAATCGACACGTCTCTCCATCAAATATTTGACACGAACGACAAGCTACTAAAAACACCGGAGAGGCATGAAAGGGAAATCGATTTCCTTCGCAACAGAGTTGACAACAATGAAGAAAACCGCGACAGGTTTTAAATTCAAAAACTACCCCAAGATCTTAATGACCTGATTTAAATTTTTACAGTAGACGCCAAATATAGAAATTCATGGACTGCCTGTGACCGATGGTGAAAATCGCCTAGAAAAAAGTTAACGATCTAGCGAGGAAACTTGAGTTGCCCTCCATTGAAGAAAGCGATGTTGAAGGGCAACGTCGTTTTCCTTGCGAAGCAGACAGGGTGCCTGTAGGTATAATCCGTTTTGTCAGACGATCTACTAAGAAGAAGCTGCGCTAAGGAATAGAGACATGCAGTGAACTTTTATTTGCATATTTTGTCAACATTGGATATCTTGGCAAGCTTTAATTTCACATTGCATGTTATCCTCAGTCATTCCTTACTTGGTTAACTTTGTTAGCCCATTAATAGGACAATGCACTTCATTTAATATATAAAATCATTACTCACAGGTGCACATTAGTACGCATTTAATGGCTGTATGTTAAGTTCTCCTCTTTTTATTTGTTATATTTTATCTTTTGTGCATCGCGCTCCTTCTGCCTTTATCTCCTAAATTCCCTTCCCCACGCAGAGCTGCATGGCAGTGATTTTTAAACGCCGACTAAATTCTCTGTTTTTTCCATTAAGGGGTTCCTCTCTCTCTCTCTCAAACCATTTTTGAGACGCCTTGTAAAATGCTCTCAGACATGAGAAATGAACGCTCAAAGCGGCGCCTGGAACAGGGAAGTCTAGCATGGAGTCAAAGGTGACACAACGCAACTGGTTTCGAAGCCCATATGAGCTAAACTCACTGACATCGTGTCTTGCGTAGCGGTGCGCTGCGTCCGGGCAAAACGAAGTCCTTGTGGTTCAGACTACTCCGAGTGCTTGGTCCTCCAGAGGAAATCACCAGTCACCTTTTTCGGACCACCTTCTCTATCATTTAGTTTTCTATCTTTCTCCAATTCTGACATATCGCACTGATGCAGGACTACTTCGTACCGCCCGTGGGCGATTTCTGCGTGATCTCCATTCCACTTTTGAGGAACCAACTAGACAGGCCTTGCTGGAATGGTGAGGGCATTCGTCTGCCAAGCGAACCTTAGACGAAGGTGAGAAAAATAGATAAAATTTTATGAGTTTCCTGGATCAATGAGGCGAAAAGCTTTTTTGCTCGCGAGCTAACAAACCAGGCGAATCCTTAGACGTACTAAATCTTCTCTTCTATTATCCGATTATGGCGAACGGTTAGAAATCCTTAGACTAAGCCGTAGAGAGTATACCCATGCACATAATAAACTCTGCACAGAAGCCCCACCCTGCAGGCGAATACAGACCAACACCTTCGTCAACCCTTCTAATAGCCTCATCTATCCTTCCATATACCTCCAGACATCTCCCTGGTGTGGTAGCGATCCCACGCTATTCCACAATTCAAGGAGTTTAGCGAGGAAACCATACAACCTGGGAGCATAAGAAACTACAGTAGAGCAGTACAAGGCAGCCCTGAGCAGCATAGGCCAGGAGGACGAAAGGCAGACCATCCTAGGGGTCCAGACATCAGTGCAAGCCAATGTAGTCCTAGGGTTCGTCAACCTCACTCATCCGAAATCTTAACCAACAAAAATATCTCTCGTGCTTTCACATGGAGTTTCGGTGTCTCCTTCTTTCATATTCGTGCTTGCTTCTGACTTGGGGTAAGCCTGCCGGGCTAACTTGTCTAAGTTACGTCATATATATTAGTACTAGCCTAGACAGTGGGTGGGGGCAGGACATCTTTTTCGTTCCTGTAGGCTTTTATCGACTCCAGGGTGGGCAGCATTGGAAACAGAAAACATTTTTATGGCTTCCAGCTCTATTAACGCTACAGTGTTAAGGCTCCCGTTGTACTGAAAATCCGCGGTCATCGATGTCGTGGTTGGTATTGCGAGCGAAAAATGGTGTAGCGTAGGGTGGCCTAAGTGGTCACACTCCGGGAAGCATCCTGGGTGGACCACCTAAGTAACGTGACCTTGTGGGTTCACCACAGACTGCCCATCAGATTAAGAGCAAAGTGACCACTATGGCAGGTGGCTGCAAAATTAATCATTGACTGGGAGATGTTGCCCCGGGTGCGCAAGCCCTATCGGTGGCAGTACTTCCCATCGAATGGCAGGAGCGCATTCCTTACCCGCTGCACCAATGCTGAAAGAGTGGTATGAGGGCTCTCAGGGATCTACGGATTTAAGGTTGAGAATTACCAATTGTGCGCATATGGGCATAAAATCTTTAACGCTACAGCGCCATTTTTTTCGGGCGGAGCTTAAGTGTCCCCTCCAGTTTTTTCTTTCATCGATTACCCTCATACAGTAGACTTTCGGACTGCCCGTGCCCGGTCTGTGCTCAGTCTTAACTTCGGCTCAGACCTGCCATTTACACTGCCCTTGCCGGATCAGAAAGCACATGTGGCTGTCAAGCGATTATAGGGACTGAATTATGTCGCCACTCTGGTCACGGGGCGGATGAAATTATTTCACAGGAAAAAAACACGTTTTGCCGCAGATTCAGAAGCAGTTGTTGGATCCCAAACAGCACGCTTCGTGTCCCTTGTTAATCCGCTTTTATAGGGTGCGTGAAAAACTACAAATCACCCCATGCTCTCTGCGGAATTACAAGATGCGATTGTTGTTTCATCAATTTCAAAATCACCTAAAATTGATGCCCTTGCAAGTGGATAATAAAACGGTCTTAGGTATACTAGGCTTGACAAATTACGCGAAAGCATTTCACTAGTTTATATCTTTAGCAGCCATAGAGGCACGACGGAAGCATTAAGCGAAATAGGCGTATGTAAGTTTATTGAAAAATAGTGCAGCGGTGTCAAAAATTCGGCGCATTTTCTGAAAACTGGCGCAGCGCGGGAGCAATCTCGTCTGCGCGCGCCGCAGAAAAATCTACAGAGAATGTTTACTACATTCGAATCCGAGCGAAACCACGGATTTCTGCCGTGTGGAAGACGACGGTGAGCGGGCAGTGCCGCAGGATGGAGCATCAAGGCAATATGAGGTCTCCTTGACCTTATTTCGCTGTTGGATTCCTCACCCTAATCTATATTTATGCCGTTCTGTATTCACGCCGTCGAGCTTGCTAAGTGACGCCCTGACAGCTTCGCTCGCTCGCCAAGCAAGAGAAGAAGAAAATTTTACACTTATTAATGTGTGTATGTATTGGCGCGAAGAACGAGCAGACTCGCAGCGCGCCTATAAATGAAGGGCGTTGACCGCTGTCTGTCAGCCCAAGCTACCGTTTAAGCTCAACAGAAGCGCGCCCGCTCGACTCCCGGGACACAACCCAAGGACAAGCGAGATGACGTGCGCCAGTCTGCGGGACGGCTCCGTCGTGTGTCTCAAGTCGCCGGTCTTTCGTAGTGCCTGGTGAAAAAATTGTTTTGTTTGCTTCTCTCTGTCATGTGGCATCGCACTTTAGGTGCAAAGATTTTGTTGTATTGTAATCTCTCTCAAGTGCTAATTTGCACGAGTAGCAATGTAATGTAAACACTTTGTACCTGCTCGTACCAATGGTTATGAAATCCCCTGTATCGTCTCTGTTCTGTATACACTTTGTTTTGTTTTGTGAATCTTTGGCTTCGACCAATTCTACGGCTTGCGACCAATGTTAGTTCGGCACCAAATGGCCACCCTCCTTGTCACTTGGTGTCTGGTTTCCGGTTCAGCATGCCATGCTGAGTCGAGAGAATCTACTCTGTGACCGAGACCGCTACCATCACACGCTGTAAAGGCTTCTGGGAGTGCACGCTCAAGTACACGACAGGGTGACCAACGGTAGTACGAGTTACGATGAGGCGGACTAGCTTTCTTCGTGGCGCGCATGTTGTGGATTGTCGAGTCCTCGTCTCTGTGGGGGTTCTGTCCTCGGCTTTTGCGCTGTGCCCTGGTAACCATTGCGTCCTGCTTGCCTTCTGCAACATGATATTTCTCCTGGAGTTTCTAGGAGCATTCTTCAAAACACTGAGCTTGATAGAGGTGGTCAGGTTGGACTAATATCCAGAGCCAACCAGGAGCGTTACGAAGCACTGCCTTTCCTTTCATGGACATGGCTTTTCCTCGCGACCCTGGCGCCTTTTCCGGCACTGATGGTACTGATGTAGAATGCTCACTCAGCCTCAATGAACGCATCAGCGCCTATAGCAAGTGGGATCCTAATTTGCTCACTGATGTCATCTTTTACCTCAGTGGCATGGCAAAAATATGTTGCGAGACCGACGAGAACAAGTTGACCAGCTGACAGGTTCGCAAAGAGAGGCTAAGCGCACTGTTTGGAAGGCCTGATGTTCGGGAGCTGGCCGCAGAAGAGCAATTCACTTTTGCCTTTCTGTCTTCAACAGAAATTTATATGTTAATGCAGGATATGTCGGCTCGTTGCAGCAAAGTTGATACTCGCCACATTATTTTGACCGAGAAGGTGAAAATGCCGGTCGTTTTAAAAGACTGCACAACTATCGGCATCATAAAAAAGCCTTCGATCGAAGTAAGCAAAAAGCAGCCGCGTTTTACAGCTGTTCTCCCACCTTCCAAAAACGGCGGCAATTCCTTGCTGCGAGGAACAGAGACATTGATCTCGCCCACACTCCGCCTCTCTAACATCAGTGGCTAATTCACCAGAATAGCCCTACATAAACTGGTAACCCTGGCTCCGGCGATGGTCCTACTGCACGTTCCTGATGTCACGCTGTTTTCGTGAACCTTTTTACGCTGACGTGAGTAAATGAATTGCCAACTCTGATCTCTCTTCAACGGTGTGCCCCATCACACGCGAAGTTGCCCGCCAGTCTGATACCGCGGTTTTTCGCCCTCTCTAATATTACCTTTTGCTTTATTGGAATCCGGCGGGATGGCGCACAATAAACAAGAAACCAAAATACTTTTAGACTTCACTCATTCGTCGAAGTCCTGTACATATACGCAGCCCATGGCCATCAGCTCCACACGGAAACCACTCTTACTTCCACTACCGCAATTACCTGCAAAGCCGCTTCTTGTCCAGCATTATCCCATGTGTTCTGCATGTCCTTTTCACCTTCCGCAAGAAGTTCTTACTTTAGCCGCACGCTCTTCGCTCCAGCCCACAGCAGTCGCTACGTCTTTTGGCTGCTGCACCCTACGGCCGCTTCCACTTGGAGGCTCTCATAAACGCTGCATCCACGACCTGCACGCTGCATCCACGACCTGGACCACAAATCCTCTGCTTACCTCTCGACAGAACTTGCTGGACGTCACACTTGATGGCATTTCTTTAATCGCTATAATTAAAACCGCTGCGCACGTATTCGTGCTGTGTGCTGCCCTTCGCCGTCACATCCGCGAAGTCCTCATACTTGCAACGTCCAGTGTGCATGTCGCGGATTGCGGCACGCCTGCTAGCAACGGCCTATGCTCCGATCCTGTCAGTATTGCCTGCCAAAGCAATCCGGTTAATACCGCCGTCTAGACCTATTGTGCCCATTACCTGGTTTTTCAATTCGATTTTGTCCCGGATCATTCCCCACTCATCGTCTGCTCGCAAGGTGTCCATCTCGAGATTCCACTACCCCCTCCACTTCTCTGCTGTGTCCTTGCGTTTTTTGCGCATCCACACCTCGTCATGGCCTACCAACAAGCCCAAATTGCTACTCCTCTGAAAAAATTGCTTGCTCGCTCCTATTGCACTGCACAAACTATGTTCGCCTGCCACCCAACCCGCCGCTCCGCTTACACTGACCTCATCGTCCCCTGTTGCCATTGGACTTTACCTTGTGGCGCCCATTGATGACCTCTTTCTGACAAGCAGCGTTCTTCTGATTCATACCATCGACACCTTCAAAGCGAAAAGCCTTTTGCTGCCGGTTCTGTATTTTGGCTTTGCTGCGGTGACACTACTAGACACATTTTTCAATTTCGGGCATACGTACATACACTCGTCCACAGTCTTGAGCACTTTAACGGCGCGACGGGCAGTAGACATCCGCCATTTGCGAGTGGCCTAGGTCCCGAAAGAAAACTTTGCCATGCATGCACAATCGCAAGTATACTTTCACGGAGCAAGCACTAATCTGATGGTATCAAACCCGAGCAAAATCATCCGTTCTGTGTTCCGTTGTCTGTCCACCTACCTGAGAGCACTCGGTCACGCACCACTACCGGCTCTTTGGGGTCTTCCTGGTATTAATCAGGCTGTGCTTAGCCGGAAAAATTCGTCTCTTCGATGCGCGAAGCTAGGCTAGCGTGAGCGCCCTGCCCCGCGGCACTGCCCGCTCATCGTCGTCTTCTACGTGCCAAAATCAGTGCTTTCGCATTGGTTCAAATGTAGAAAACATTTCATATCTTTATTAAAACCACATGTCTTTGAGAGAGACAGGGAAAAATCAACGGGAAGACAGCGAGGTTAACTCGGTGCTGCCCAGTATGCTACACTACGCGTGATTAGAAGAACGCAAGAAGAGATAGAAACAGGGAAGAAGAATTGAAGATCACTATTTCACTTGACCGTATGCCATTACTAGCAACGCCAGGCAGGGCACACACAAAAAATTTATAACCTTGTACTCAATCCCGAGTCCTACAGGAACCCGAAAAGTGCTTTCACAGCAGGCCTCTGCGATAAAATTTTAGTCCAAAAACCCAGAATATTGGCTTCAGTAAGCGACGAGAATCTGAGCCACGGAGCGACGTGGCCAGGAGGACAAGCCCATGATCATACCAAGGGCAGTCACAAAGTAGGTGCTCTATTGTTTCATCGCGCCCGCTGTACTCAGACGAAGGAGAGTCAACCATAGCGATTAAATGGGAGCAGGCAATTCGAAACGCCACTCCCAGCCACAGGCGACACAACAGCGTAGAATCGAAGCGGGAGTGGCCTGACGGAGGACTCAGTCGAAGCGAGGGGTCGAGGCGGTGCAAACGGCATGAAGAGCTTCCTGAGGATGACTAAGAAACCAAATTATCATGTCGGCCAAGCACTCGCTGATGTCTTGCTCCATCGGCTCTTGTCAGTGGTATCCGGACAATGGAGGTGCAGCCGTGTGCCGATGGAACTGCAGCGCCAGCTGCCTTGTTTCCGACAATGCTACAGTGTCCTGGTAACCACTTTAAGATTATGTCTTGGCACTCATCCAATGCCTGTTTTTAAGATATATAACCTCCGCTACCAGTTCCTTGTGGTTGCCGTGGCGTAAAACCGCCTTAAGGAATTGTAGGGCAGCTTTTGAATGGCATTGCACAGTTCATTTGTGGGGTGTTTGCGCACCGGTGTATTGTACAGCCGCACGAAGAGCGGTCAATTCTGATCATGTGGAGGTTGTCCGATGCGAACTTAGCTTTTTAATACATGGCTATCTTGCAGGAATGACCACGGCGAATGGTGAAGTTGTAGACGAGATGTACCCGAACCAACTGTATATATATGAGTGCGGCCACTATATCCGGCGTGGAATAGCCAGAATGTGAACTGTTTAAGAGCCGGCATCGATAATCTCGATTTTTTCGCTAAACCCGAAATTGTAAGCTGCACACACGGCTCCCGCAGACACCACAGCGCAGACGAAGGCTTTGCCGCCGGGGTGAACTGTACTGAAAACGCTGCGTGTGCTCTCTGTACCGTCACTGACAAGAGGATGTGCTGGGTAATCCTTGTTAGAGGACGTATGCAGACCCGGAGGGGGCTAAGAGATATATTTCGAAAGGGGGCAGTCTTTCGCAATAGCAATCGCTGCAACTGTTGATGCGCTGCGAGGGCGACCCAGGTATGTGCGAAGAGCTTGACTTTGTACAGTCTGAAGGGCACGCTAATTCGTTTTTAATATGTTTCAAAGCACTGATGTACTATACCGCGAAAACCCCAAGAGTGCTCTAAACAGCTGCAACACTGACTGTACAAACAAGTTCCACAATTTTTTGCACAGGAATTTCAGTAGGCGAGCGATATAGGTGAGATTTTTCTTTAAGAAGGTGCAATGCGCGCTGTGTGAGAGATTCCGGTCTAAGTTAATGCCTAAAAAACAATGAGAAGTATAATAGCCAATGGTATGGCCGTCGATAATGAGCGAATATTTACTCATTGATTTGCGCGCAAACGCCACTAGAGCGCACCTCTCCCCTAAAACGCTCACACCTTGTTCTCAGAGATAGGAGGAAGTTGTGGTTGTTGCCCGTTTGAGTCTTGCTCGTACATGGAAACGCGTCACAGAGGAGGCCCAAATGCATATGTCGGCGGCATGCATAGAGAAATGGATGGCATTAGGTAGGATCGCTGGGGTGCAATAAGTGTCAGAATAAGCAAAGTAGGGCTGAGCACTTCTCGCTGGGGCATGCCCGTGCAGGAGTAATGCACAGATGTCAGGCCATTTTCACATATGAAAAAGATTTACTTTTCATCAGGTAGCTTTTGTATTCACCTAAACATCCTACCACCGATTCCAACAGCTTCAAGCGCATCAAAGATAGCCTCATGTGTTGCGTTATCGTAAGCACCTTCAAAATCAAGAAATAGTGCCGCGCACACGCGCTTCAGTTGTTTTCGTTGCATAACAGTGGACACACAATCAATGATGTTGTCTATAGACCAACGACACCGCCGGCAACCCAGCATGGCATTAGGATCCAATTTTTAGTGCTCAATGTGGCAGTCAAGACGCGTAACAAAATCTATTTCTATTATTTTCCCACGTACTGTCGAAAGCTATTAATCTGAATGATTTGAGGTTGAGCGGGGATCTCCCTGGTTTAGTAGTGGTATTAGGCGACTGGATTTACATTGCGGAGGAACATCACCATCTTGCCATGAATGGTTGTAAAGGTTGTGTGGCTCTCTTCGCGCGTCATGGCCAAACTGGCGCAGCGCAGCATATGTAATGCCATCTAGCCCTGGTGAAATCGAGCGCTGCCTTTCTGCAAGGGCAGCAAAGAGTTCCTCACGAGTAAAGATAACATACATCGCTGAATCTCCAGATGCAGGAAGAACACGCCGGAAAATCGAAGTAATCATTGCACCCGCAATTGTCCTGCAGTAGTAAGTTGCTATGTTAAAGCAATCTGGTGACCGTTTTGATGCAAAGATAACGCATAGAAAAGCTCTCTCTGCTGTGGAAGCGTTTGACGCCCCCGCAACGCACGCCAGATGAGGGACATGGACTTTCGAGGATACAGAGACTGACAGAAGGACTTCCAGCGCTGGTCCGCCAGCGTGTTCATTCGTCGCTTGATTTTTCTTTGCAAACATCGCGCCTCTCTGAGGCCCCATATGCATGTTGTGCACCTGGCACGTCTTTCTGCACTGCGCCGACTTGCATGTAGGTGGACTAATTCTATATAAAAATCAGTCCTCATTCTTGTTGACGTCAGGTTGTGTCTAGCAGCATTCATTGCCGTTGCTGTAATGTCCTCCATACTAGAAGGGAGGGCCTTTGCACGCCTCTTCCATATGTGTTTTTAATGCCGAATATGTGTTTTAGGGCCGGCCGCTTCAAGACATGGAATCATGAGGTAGGCGGGTATGTGGGCACTCCCATGAGATTCCACTTCACAAAACCAGTGGACACACACGCCGTTGTAGAGACCGCGAAACTAGCGTCACGAGCAGTCAACTGTTGCAGGCACTCTCTCGCAGGTACATCGCGTTGTCGTCATTCATTATTAAAAGCTCGTTTTATGAAGCTAATCAGGCCCAATTCTTCCCTCTGGCGTTGATACTAGGAATTCTTCACAGATGGTGGTGGCAGTTGAAATCGCCTGTAATGATCCAAGGAGCCCGGGTTGCCTCAATGATGGCCTTCAACCTCTCGCAGTCCAATTGAGAGGAAGGGAGACATACGCCGCAATCAATGTGAACTCTATGATTCCTCTTTTGAGTATCAAACACGCGTATCGATTGTCATTGTGAGGTTCAACAGGGCAGCAGACGTACGTCACGTTAGTTCAGATGTAGAGAACTTACCTGCGCTCCCCACATGTGGGGGCGAAGAAGGGCTTGTGCCCGGAAAGCCTGATTGCTTGAGATAACTTAGGCTCACAAATGACCAAACTTGCAATTCGTGACTTCAGGCCTCTTGCGCTCCACTGTAAGAGCGCAGCGCTTCTGACTTCCTCACGAAGCGTGGGGAGCTGCCCAGGCATGGTGTTTTGAAGCACTGGAACTAGGGAGTGCTGCACCAGTAAGAAGATGCGAGCGGCTGAGGATTGTGGGGCCTGCAGCAGAGGGCGAATGGCGCTGACTACTGTAGCAAGGATCACGATCGTTCGGCAATATTGCTCTGGGAGCCTTTCTTTAACGACTGTAGAGCTCGACGATGGGAGCTTACACTGAGAAGGCTCAGCAGCGATTATCATAAATGCTTAAATTATCCGGATGGGACCTGAAGTCTGCATTGTGACAGGCGGCCCACCTTCCATCTGGTTTGTGGGCAAGCTGCCAAGTGTGTACACCTGGCAGTCCTTCAGCTGGGTGAAGGCAACACCTATGCAAAGGCGTTCAAGATAAATGCCATCAGAGTACAGACCTTTTGGTGAACGGTCCTTTTGGTAAAAGCCTTTAGGGTGAAAACCTCACACTAAAGGCCTTTAATGTGAAAGGCTTTATGTTAAATGCCTTCAGGGTAAAGAATAATAAATACGAGGCCTTAATCGTAAAGACCTCTATGTTAAATGCCTTAAGCGCGAAAGGACTTTAGGTGCCGCAGTAACTAGTGCCACTGCACGACACACCGCTCTTAGCCATCTTAAACGGTCTGCTGACTTTTTACACTAGTGCTTTCATCGCCAATTTCTGCGGCTACATTGTTCTTTCTCGCTTTGTGCCAAGCCGCCTCATTTCGTACCGCCGCTATCTGGTAACATAGCAGCTCGTTGCAAGCCTCACCCTCTTACAGTAGGCCTGTCCACGACTTGATGGTCATCAATCACTGTCCCGACAAAACGGCACTGCTTCATGACGGCCTTCTCAGATCTTTTTCGGGCACTTTTCACCTCATTTAAACCGCGCTGGGCCATCCTGTCGCGGTGACGCACCGCATCAACGCGCTCAATAACAATTCTATCCAACGCCACCACTATGCTATGCTGAGCCACAGGAAAAGGGGACCAAAATGCTTGCTGGCACATTATCACACCATGACCCAGTTTCTGTGCCTTTTTCGTCGTCTTTTGGAAGAAAAAGGACAGCTTCTGGAGTTTTTAGGGTGCTTATCGTCACGCGAACAAGATCACTGAAAACGACGTGTACCGTTCGCCGTGCATGGACAATTCCCCTAGTTGTCTTTATGGTCCACAATTCTTCTCCATATATCTGCTTTCCGGCTATTGGCATAGTGCAGTGGATTACTAGAACAGTGAGAGAACAGCCTTTGGCACATTTGAGGGGCTTGAATAATTTCATGTTATGCTGCTGGGCTTACGCAACACGCAAGTGACCCTCGAACGCATGATAAACGCCTTTTTGCACGGTTGTAGGTTGTCTTGCAAAAAAAAAAAACAGCACAAATGACGTCTGACGTCTGTCATCTTTTGCGCTGTTTTTTTAGGTGCTGTACCAAATTGTTGAAATGTCAGTATTACTTTAAGTATTACTTCAAGTGGTTAACATGCTTGTGTTATACTGACAACGTTCTTTTTTTCACCCACCATTTGTTTTGACCCAGGTCACCTTCCCAAGGTGTACTGACTCTTCCATCATGCTGGTTTGCCTATTAACTCATAAGTGGCGGTTCATGAGACGCCACATCATCACCCGTGAAGATGCCGTCGACTTCAGAAGTGTTCGTCCCGGTTATAATAAAATCCGCACTGTGAAGACCTTTTACCACGTTCTTGCAACGACATTCAAGGATTATTATGGCTGTGCTCATATTTCCGGCGTTTCGTTGATGGATTCGCCGACATTAGCCCGCCCCATGGCTCACCTAAAAAAACAAGTCAGTTGCTTTTCGGGTCTCAGCCAACAAGCCTTCGAATCTGACCACTACGCCAGTCTTGCAGTCTTCGATGTAGCAGCCCCCGCTGAAGTCCGTACTAACGCTAGTGGCCGGGGAATCGGCAGTGTACTGCCTGTCTCAGCGGATATACCGTCGAGATCGTTGTATCGCGTACGCTGAACGCCTCCTCTATACACCCCAGCGCAATTACTCCATACCAGAATTTGAGGCTTAGGCCTCGGGCAGCTCGATGCCAAATTTCGCACGTATTTATAGAGCCGGCCTTTTATGTTTGAAACCAACCGTCATGCGCTTACCTTCCTGATATACCATGCGAGCCGCCGGGTATTTTGTTGATTATGCCCACAGGATTCTGATTACATGTTGATCTACAAGCCAGATTGATTGCAGTATGGTGCGGACGGCTTGTCGCGTTATTCTATTGGCCTGTGTGAAAATTGTGGCATTGATGGCAACGCGGCCCTGAACTCGCTCTATGCCTTCACTATTATTGGCCGAGAACAGCGCCGCGCCAGCGAGCTGCGCTCCAGTATCGACCGCCGCAACTTCTCGCTCTCTGGCCCTGCGATGCTGTGGTTTGTTGTTTATCGTATGACACGACTTTTTATACCGCGCAAACTTTAACGCTGCTCGCTCTGACCTCCTGCCTTTGTGCTCAAGCACTTTCGCAATGATGTCCTCGGAAAGCTCCATCACGTCCTCACTACACTTCATCTGGAGTCTTGCACACTTACGGCAGCGTGCGTCGTCGCCTATTTTGTTCCCGCCTCGAGCGTTCTGCAAGCTGCGTCTGCGACCATTGCCAGCACCGGAAACGCTTCTGGTACTCTCTTACACGGCATGATGCAACGTATTGATGTCCCCTCGATCGTTTCTACCGTGTCAGGTTTGACCCCAGTGCGTTCCCTGGGTACACCTCCTGAAAGAGATGGGCTGCACTTGCTATAGACTGTGCTACACTTTCGCAATCACGCGTGCCTCCCAACCAGTACCCCAGCAGATGTTGCCGACTTTTTTTCTGACAGATCCCATCCTTCGTCACGGTGACCTCCACCGAGTTCATATCAACAATGGCTGCCGTGTTCTTTCTAATGTTCTCGATAACATTCTTTGTTCCTGGTCCTCTAAACATCAGCTGTGACCTTCCACAACCCCAATGAAACGGCCTCACCGAGTGCCTCACCCTCACTCTCACAGATATGCTGAAAATGTCTGTATTGCTTAGAGCAAATAAGCTCTGGGATAATCTTGCTGGAAACATAATCTCTTTCAATGATCCTGGAGGGTTTAAAAAGCACCAATGAGTTCATTTATCACCTAATTATTATTTCAAATGTACTGCGTTTTCAGCTGCTCCTAATATTGTTTTCTGATGTACCGCTATTTCTTTACCACCTGGTTATCTCTTGTTCGCATATTTTTGTTGCTGTTTTCTTTTTATTTTCTATTTTCGTTCTCAATATTACCTTCGTTTTGTTCCGACTTTACGTTCCTTTATTTAGTATATTTGAATTTTACCACGTCTGTTGTACCATTATTCTGGTTAATTATTTTTGTATATTCCTTTTAATTTTGATATGTACCTCTCACCCAGTGGGCATCATGAATAGTGAGGCAGAAATAAATAAAAGTACCTTTCACAGGACCACTGCGACTGGGATATCACTCTCCCATTAGTTACCTGCGAGTTCGCTTACAGCTCTTGAATGTATAAATTTTTAAACCTTTATAGGCGCTAAAATGGTGCTTCAGTAATGTACACCCATTTGAGTACCTTTCTAACATCATTTTTTGATTCCCGCTTTTTTCACCACAGTTTACAAGGCTACTATTGATCGAAGCGTCCAGCATTTTGTGCAGGGTGTAGAAGGGTAACGGAGTGGATTCCAAGAAAAGGAAAGCGTACTTGGGGCGGCACAAAGTTAGGCAGGCAGATGTGGTTAAGAAGTTCCTGGGGACACGCTGGTCGCAGCTGGCAAAGGAGAGGTTAGTTGGAGGGACATGGTAGAGGCCTTTCCTCAGCACTGGGCGTGGTCAGGCTAATCATGATGATGATGTAAGAGTGGTGCAAAAAGGCTGCTTATTAGCCACCAGGCTTTGCCTTTCAAGTGTTATCATCATTTGATGATGATGGATTTTTATGGCGCAAGGACATCTACGGCCAAAGAGCGCCATGACACACGGTATTTTCCATTTCTCAAGATAGGGTCAAAGACCCATTTCCCAAGCATTTCACCCTAAAGAAGCCGAGCACCAGACCAGGGGAAAGCTTGTACCCAATGTATAACCGGTGGGTACCCGGCGGCACTGGGGATCGAACCTCGCACCTCCCGCACGCGAGGCGCTTATCATCATTTGATCCCGAGCTTATGAAGCCCGCGCGTATTTCATCATCTATAAATGAAAGTTGTTTGTTATATTAATAACGTAAATACGATGTTTGCCACATTCAGTTTTCAATTAGGGAGTAATTTCTCATTGACTTCCACCCGAGAAAAGCCGTACGGCTACAAAGGAAATCTATACAGCTTTTTCAGAACTTTCTAGTTAAATAAAAATTCGTCCTGGTCCAGGGTTCAAGCTCCGGACCAGGACCATAATCTTAGGAAGTAGCTCCGTTGTACTCTTGTTTTATACGCACTAGTGTTTTGAAATGACTTTAAAGTTTAGGGAAGGTTATGAGGTAAAAACAGTAATTTATAATTACTGCGAAAAAATGGTGCGGCCCATGCATCCTGGTTTATTGCGTGCATCAAAGCGTCGCGTAATTCTAAAGATGCCAATGTAATGGTGATAGATAATTTTTAACATAGGGGGTGAGAAATACATTTGCTGCAAAAGGTGCAATTCATATAGTATCTGCGCAGATATTGGAATGTTCTTGGAAGGTGGTCACTACTGAACTCGATCTTTCGAGATTTGCAACATAACGAACAATTCTTTTTTATAATATGAACTATCTGTTTATATTCGTTTTTGTAGTTGTGGGCCATACTAAACTGGAATAATTCAGCTGTGACTGGAACAAAGCATAATAAATTTGGAGATTTGACTTCAGAGGCAGAGTGTCAGGGCATCGTGACAGTGCACCTGCCACTGATGAAAGTGTTTTACAAAGGCGGCTAATGTGGTAATCCCACGACAAGATAGATGAGGAATACACTCTTAGTGTTTTATGCACACTATCAATATCAGTAACTTGTTGTTCAAATTTGAACACATAATTCGGTTCCAGAAACTTATTCTTTGGGCGAATTATTATTACTTTGGTTTTACTTGCATTTCATTCAAGTATGGTTAAGCGAGATGAGATTGAAAGTTTTTCTAGGGCGATGTTAGATTTCACTATTGAGATCATCCAGGTCAGGACGAGAGATAAGCAGAGTACTGTCATTGGCGTATTTTATAAACTGTATCTTGCTATCTATGTTAATAATGTTATTAATGAAACATTAAACAGTAGGGGCTCTAGTACACTTCTCTGGGGTACGCCAGTGCTTATTGGTCGTAAGTCAGAAATTCCATTATGTATACATACAAACTGTGTTCTGTTTAGAATATAGCGATTTCTACCCAAATGATAGATATTTCGTTGATCTTAAGGTCACGTGACCTTACGATCACGTGACCAAGGTGGCGATGTAACGGATGGTCACCGCGAGTATGAGCCATTAAAGGTTATTGCCTTAATATGACACACTTAGCGGGGCTAACTAATGTATTAACATATAAGAACCGATTCAGAGTAGACGATGCTAGCAGCAAGGTTATCATGTGAAGAAGTGGGTTCGACGGTCATGTTACAGAGAGAGCAACTGATTGGAGTAATAGGGATGCGGGAGAAGCAGAACATTAAACTTCGAAATGCTCAGTTCCACTAATGATATGTTACACCAATTGAAAATGGCGTTATTGATATTTAGAAGCATGATATTCTGGTTGTTAACTGCAAAAAAGACTACATTATTATCTGCAAATAACTGAATGTTAGAGTACATGCATTGGGTAAAGTCGTTAATGTATAGATTAAGAACAACATGAAACCTAAAAGAGAGCCTTATGGCACACTGGAATGGTCACTGTTTAGCGCGGAGATGAAATCTTTTGGTGAGACGAGCTGTGATCGGATACAAAGAAAATGTTCTGGCAAAGCTAAAATCTTGATATCGATGAACAGTTTGCCTAATTTAGAAATGAGTGCGTTCTGATAATTTTTTCGGAGGCTTTATAAAAACCAAGGAAAACACGATCGGGTGTGAGAAGACAGTGAATGGTGGCATGTATTGAAAGGAAAATCACGCTAGCTAAGACAGGGTCAGGTGGAGGCCACGCTGCGCTCTCTCGCCCCCCCCCCCCCCCCACCAAGAAAGTTACATTACAAAAATTGACGATGCTTTTGTAAAGTGCGTGTTGAAGTATTTTGCGCGTGACACTTGTTACTGGCATAGGACGGTAACTGCAAAGCACATCTGGTTTCTGATTTGTAGACTCCAGGAGCCTGCGCTGCAGTATGAGTGCGCTATTATCCGCGATTATTACTGCAGGATACCAGCACAGCGCATAAGTAGAGCGTTCGCATCGCTGGAAAGCGGTTGCATCAGGGCCACGCGCGTGTCGACAGAAGGGTGAGAAGACGTGTACCCGAGCTTACGCTATCAACAATAATACGCTGCGCGCCCATAAAAGAGCAGTGAGCACCGCCGGAGAGTGTGTTCCAGAGATATTTGTTATATTTTTTTAACTAAGGCTTCCTCACGTGCCCCGGGTATACACCGCTACTGCTCCATGCGTGGTATATGCGGAGGAACGCTCGCAACCCGAAAGCAGTCTTCTACAGGAGGCCGTCCTAGAATACGATACATGTGTGCTGCAATGTATTTGGTGCTTGCGTCCACTCTCGGCGATGGGACAGGTTACAGTTTTGGACCATTTCTAGTGAAGCGTCTATATTGTAGAGGGCTTGTGTACATTTGGGTAGTTCTGATTTAAACAGCTTAACAGATTAGAATCCGCAATTGAAAATTCAGAGACGAGTTCAATTACACCAGCCCTTTTTAACTTCCTGTTTGCAAACAGTGTTTCACGCCACCGAAGGATAGCGTAAAGAAACTGCACAAAAAGTAAGGCAGGCAATGGCGACAGCTATAACAGTGTTGTTAAAATTATATAGGAGGAAGGTAAAGCGCGGCGGTATAATATTTAGGCTGAATTAAGGTGGTGTCAAAGACTTATGTGTCAAGCATTTCACAGCCAGCAAACCTAGGCTCCGCCCAGGTGAAGGGTTATAATAATCATCATCCGGGACACAGCCGGCAGCACTCCGATTCAAATCTCGAACCTGGCTTATACTATATGCAGAATATTCCACTATTGTCACACTACCAGTCAGCCTTGCGATCTTCGCGCAGTCAAAACAGGTCTGCTGCCCTGTCAGGGGCCTAGGACTATTGCTTTCCCCACCTTTGCGATACTATCGCGATCCCTTATAAACAGCGCATTTGTAGAATCCTGCTTTTCTTCCTCACGGCTTATACTGCTTTGAATTATTCTGACCCTTGTCACCCAGAGGACATTATGCGACCATTCAACATTCAACAGCTTTCACCTGCAGTTCCCTAACAGTAGCTCTTGTTCAGACTAGGCGATTGAGCAAGAATAAAGATAGTAACGTGGCGTTTGTCGCGAAGTAACAAAATAAAATAGTCAAAGGAGCGCTCTTGCACATGTATTCTGCTGGCGGCTGCAATGAGCTATTGAAAGCGGCGGCATCTACGGCAGCGCCATCCGTCGTGAAACCTATTCCCTTGTGCATTCTCATTAATCTGTCATTACTGTGAAGCTATGCTCTTTCGCAGCCTTCCGATAGTGAGAGGCAGCCTTCTTTTCTTTCGATTACCTTAAATGATGGGTAGCCATCTCTAAACGATGAGAGCAACGAATCTATTGATGGCCTCATGCCGTAATAGCTACCAGAAGGCAGGACCTGCGCGCAAGGTATCAGTGATGGCCAGGTAAGTACAACGTTTGTTAAACGATAGGTTCTCCATGCACTGTAAACTCTCCGAACTTTGCCCCTCTGTTCTTTTTCTGAGACGTTTCCTCTTTTATATTCTTTTAAATTATAGAACCTCGTAACTTTACGCCCAAAATTCAGTAGCAGCACTCGGTACGAAAGTGACTAGAATGTCCTAGACGAACCCTTGAGTTCACTGAAATAAGAAGATATTTGATACCCTATCAAGTATTATTACTACTGAACACCATCATATGGCTTGGGGTCCACCAATTCAATTCGAGCCTTTGCTCGAGCCGCAACGCTTTTCCATCAAGAAAACGCGTTCACATCCATGGTCTCTGCAGGACGTCACACTGAAATGTAAATATTCATGTCCTAGAACACAGTAACTGGTAATATTCGTATACACATTCAATAAAGCGCTCGATGAAGATTATAAGATTCTTAGCGCATGCGCGAAAAAATGAGATTACCTTCTCAAGCCAGAGCACCTACACGCCAGAACGCTAAATAGAATAATGATAGTTGGAACGGACGTGCTTAAATACTGGTAGTTTAATTCATCACCGGCGAGATAATGAGCATTAACCTTTGCTCAATGCTCTTGTTGCTTAGTGTGCGCAGTTGGGAAGCGCACAATTGTATTTAAAATTGCTAATTGAATCTTAATGTATGGTGCGGAGTTCAACGTCCCGAAGCGCCACATGAGCTCTTTGGGATGCTTTTCTTTAAGGATGCGGAATTAATTAGACCTCCTGGCGCTCTATAACTTGCACGGACATTCAACGCACATGCACATTTTTCTGTTGCGCCTCAAGTTAAATGCCACAGCCGCCGCCCTGAACGAACTCCCTACATTCGGACCAGCAACTGAACGCCATGCCGAGTAGCTCACGGCAGACAGTATTTTAAGAATTGTAATAAGAACACAGCACACTAGTAATACAGCACACACAGCACACCACAGCACACCACAGTAATAAGCACAGCGTCACGAACAACCAGCCGAACCGTCCAGGCACAGAACAGAGACCGCGTTCAGTCCAGAGCACGCACGAGCGACCGAGCGTTCGGCGCTCGAGCTTCGGAGTGTTCGGCGCTCGAGCTTCGGAGTGTTCGGCGCTCGAGCTCCGCAACGTTCGGCGCTTCTCGTCGTCTTCTTCGCTGAGCGCCAGCCTCTGAAGATTCTAAAGCCCGTGTCCAGTCTTACAATTCCCCCCGGGCGAAAGGGCGCCATCCTGGCGGCCTAGGGTGATGTGACGACGGCGGGTCGTAGTAAGGTTTGAGGCGGGTCGTGTGGACAATTTCGCGGCCTCGGCGGCGATGATCAGGGGATGGCGTAAGGGGTTCGATGAGGTAATTGACGGGGGATGTCTGCTCAAGAATACGGTAGGGTCCCTGGTACTTGCTAACAAGTTTGGAGGAAAGGCCGGGACCTGAGGAGGGTACCCAGAGCCAGACCAAAGAGTCAGGAAGGTAAGCGGGACGAAGTGCAGGGGAACACGGGCGCTTTTCTGCTGCTGCTGGGCGTGAGAAGTGAAGGACCGGGCAAGCTTTCGGCATTCTTCGGCATAAGTTGCGGCTTGAGAAAGAGTTGTAAATTCGGAAGTATCAGGGCGGTAAGGTAGAATGGTGTCCATTGTGCATGAAGGCTCACGGCCGTACAGGAGAAAGTACGGAGAGAATCCGGAGGTGGCTTAAGTAGCGGAGTTATAAGCGTATGTGATAAAAGGGAGAACGCGGTCCCAGTTACAATGGTCGAAAGCAACATACATGGCCAGCATGTCGCCGAGGGTGCGATTAAAACGCTCAACCATGCCATTTGTCTGGGGACGGTAGGCGGAGCTGGTGCGCTGAACAACGTTGCATTCCTGAATCTACAACCTCTGAGAGGAAGGCCGGACCTCTATCACTGAGCAGCTCTTTGGGAGCATCATGGCGAAGAATGATGCGATGGAGAATGCAGGATGCAATGTCGTGGGCTGTAGGGATGGTAAAGGCGATGTTTCAGCGTAACGTGTAAGGTGGTTGATGGCAACGATGATCCAGCGGTTCCCGGATGATGTGCTGGGAAGAGGGCCGTAGAGGTCGATGCCAACACACTTGATGGGCTGTACTGGGCAAGGCAGCGGCTGCATAGGAGCGGCGGGTCGGCGAGGCGGATGTTTTCGTCGCTGGCATGTGGTGCTGGACTGAACGAACTGGCGGACGTAACGGGCCATCCCACGCCAGTAGTACCGCGGTCGTAGACGGGTGAAAGTCTTCAAGAATCTGGCATGGGCACACTGGGGATCATCGTGGTAGGAAGAGCAAATGAAGGAGCGCAGATGTGTCGGAATGACGAGAAGCCACTTGCGACCATCCGGGAGAAAGTTGCGGCGGTAAAGGAGCTCGTCGGATGGCGAAATGGTGGGACTGACGACGGAGAGCACGGGAAGGAGGTCGAGACGATTGGCCAGATAGGAGATCAAAAAGGCAAGTGATCCACGGGTCTTTGCGTTGCTAGGAAGCCATATCAACGAACTCAAACTTGAAAGAAGACAGGGCGGATATACAAGGCGCTGCCTCAGATGGTACAGGGGACCGTGAGAGGGCATCGGCATCGGCATGTTTGTGGCCGGAACGAACGAATGTCGTACTCTTGGAGTCGCAGAGCCCATCGCGCCAGTAGGCCAGAGGGATCTTTCAAAGAGGACAGCCAGCAGAGGGCGTGGTGATCGGCGACAACGTCAAAAGGGCGCCCATACAGGTAGGGGCGAAATTTGACGATCGCCCAAAGGATGGCTAAACACTCCTTCTCGGTGACAGAATAGTTGGCTTCAGCTTTTGTGAGTGTCCGGCTAGCGTAAGCGACAACGTATTCGTGAAAGCCTTGCTTGCGTTGAGCGAGAACGGCACCGAGGCCGACGCCACTGGCATCGGTGTGGAGTTCGGTCGGAGAACGAGGGTCGAAGTGACGCAGAATTGGTGGAGTGGTGAGGAGGCGACGGAGTGTCTTAAACGCTTCATCACAGGCTAGCGACCAGGCCGAAAGGTCGTGGGTGGAAAGGAGCTTGTTCAGGGATCGACGATAGTGGCAAAATTGCGAACAAAGCGGCCGAAGTAGGAGCAGAGGCCGACGAAGCTGCGGAGGTCTTTTACAGAAGTGGGCTTTAGAAATTCGGCCACAGCTCGCAATTTGGCCAGGTCCGAGAACGCCATCCTTCGATACGAAATGACCGAGAATGGTGAGCTGCCGAGCTCCGAAGCGGCACTTTTTCAAATAAGTTGGAGGCCAGCGTCGGCCAGGCAGCGAAGAACAGTCTCGAGGCGCTGGAGGTGAGACGGAAAGTCTGGGGAAAAGATTACAACGTCGTCTAGATAAAAAAGGCATGTGTGCCATTTGAGCCCTCTCAGTATGTTTTCCATCATGCGCTCGAATGTGGCGGGTGCATTGCAGAGGCCGAAAGGCATGACATTAAATTCATAGAACCCGTCGGGTGTGACGAAGGCAGTTTTTGGGCGATCGGCTACCGCGGCGGCTGCGTTTTTATGGAGGAAAAACGCTAAGGCGCCCGTGTGCTGTGCGATGTCAGTGCACGTTAAAGATCCCCAGGTGGTCGAAATTATTCCGGAGCCCTCCACTACGGCACCTATCTCTTCCTTTCTTCTTTCACTCCCTCCTTTATCCCCTCCCTTACGGCGCGGTTCAGGTGTCCAACGATATATGAGACAGATACTGCGCCATTTCCTTTCCCCCCCAAAAAAAACCAATTATAATTATATATGATCGGCTTCCGCCATCGGCACCTGCCAGTAACCGGAGCGCAAGTCCAATAAAGAAAAAGAAAAGAACTCAGAGCCCTGCAGGCACTCAAGGGCATCGTCGATACGGGGGAGAGAGTAAACGTCCTTACATGTAATCTTATTCAGACGACGGTAGTCCACGCAGAAACGGATGGAACGGTCTTTTTTCTTGACCAGAACCACTGGCGATACCCACGGGCTGTGCGACGATTGTATCACGTGACGCTGGAGCCAGTCGGTCACCTGGGCGCCAATGATGCTGCGCTCAGCGGCTGACACGCGGTACGGACGTTGGCGCAAAGGGGCATGGGCTCCAGTGTCAATGCAGTGAGTAACGGTGGTGGTGCGGCCCAAGGAAGGTTGCTGGTAGTCAAACGAAGCTTGAAAACACTGCAGAACGGCTACAAGCTGGTCTCATTGGGTAGACGTCAGGGCGGCGTTGACGGAACGGTGAAAAATATCTACAGACGACTGATTCGTGATGGGAACAGGCGTAATGGCGCTGACGTGAAGGCCGGCCGCTCTATCGACGAGGGGGTATGCGGAGGCGGGATCGAGAACGGCAGCGCTACCAAGCGATTGGCCACGGAGTAAAGTGGTAGGGCAGGAAAACGGGTTGGCCATACAAATAGCGCTGGAGCCACGAACAATTGTCAGCGCAGCATGAGGCAGCAAAACAGACTTCTGGTCAGCGCATTGTAAAGAGGGGGTATAAGTCACTGTTGCATCTGAGAGCGCAGCACAAGAAAGAGGCACCAGCACTGAAGAGAAAGGTGGTACGTCTGTGTCCTCTGAGACTACCTTATACTACTTTATACTACTACTTTATACTTTATACTGTGAGTGAATGTGTGTATGGAGTGTGGCACTACAATGGCGTATGTTCTACTGTGACTGAATATGTACATAGATGGTGACTTCTGGAGTGGACTGTGATGTGAACTATGTGGATTGATTGTGTGCATAGATGGTGACTGCGGGAGAGAATGTGTGCTATTATAAGAGACTGTGCGCTTAGCGGGGTACATGCGGCATTGTTAATATCGAAGGGACACTGCTGTGGAGCAATTGCCGGCAGATAAAGCAAGGCTAACCCCACCTGTAGCATTCCACACCTCAACCTCAACCTCCTCTGAGACGGCCACAGTAGCGGCAGTAGCACCGGTTACGTCCAAGGGGGCGTCACTGTAGGGCGACAAGTCAAGCTGAGCACGGGCGCAATCAATAACGGCGTGATATGAGGAGAGGAAGCCCCAGCCAAGGATAACGTCGTGAGAGGAGCGGGCGAGGACGAGGAACTCGATTGTGTAGGGAACTTCCCGATGAGCAGGCGGGTGGTGCAGGCGGCTAACGTTCGAATGTCCTGAGCGCTAGCCGTCCGGAGAGAAACGGGAGGAAGGGGCGCCGTCACTTTTTTGAGTCTGCGACAGAGGGTGTGACTGAGAACCGAAACGGCTGCGCCAGTGTCAACAAGTGCTTCGACGGCGACTCCTTCAACGAAAACGGTAATAATATTGGCAGGCGCAGAAACAGGTCTTGAGTGAGCCGCTGGTGTCGCAGTTCTTTCCTCCGGAACTGCGGTGGTTAGTTTTCCGCGTGGACGGCGGGTTGGCGACGGAGCATTGGGGAACGGGAACGACGGCCAGGAGACAACGAGCGGTGGGAGCGGGGATGGTAACTAGGAGAAGAAGAATCCGGAGGCGGAAAGTGTGACGCAGGCGAGGACGACGGCGGAAGGTTGTACGTCGGCTCACGCCTATAATCGTAGGGACGGTGGTCACGACTGCGACACAAACGAGCAACGTCACCAGCGACGCCACAGGCGTAGCAAATAGGGCGGTTGTCTTGTGTGCGCCAGGGGTTGAGTGGCTGCGGCTGTGATCGGGGGCGGGCAACCGGACGGTAAGGTGGGGTTGCAGGTCGCCGGGGTTCTAACTGCCGGGTAGGTGGCCTGTAGACAGGGGCAGAAGGTGAGGGCCGCGACCGCGCCATGGCATCGGCGTACGTAAGAGGAGCCGCGATCAGGGGTGGCTGAGAAGGAGGTGGCAGGACTTCAGCGACCTGCTTCTCAATAACACGCTGTAGGTCGGGTGTGAGCGACGGCGCAGGCGTAGGCGGGCAGGTAGACAAAGATAGCTGGCGTGCGACTTCCTCACGTATTAACTGCTGGATGCTCTGGAGGAGCGACTGTTGGTCCAGAGCCCCGTCCCCTGGCAGAGCCAAGCTGCAAAGTGCGGCTTCCTGTAAGCCTGCACGCCGGGTAGAAAGGCGTTGTTTGCGCAGCTCATCGAAGCTTTGGCAGTAGCCGATGACACCGGAGACAGTCTGGGGATCTTTGGCGACGAGCATCTGGAAGGCATCATCCTCAATGCCTTTCATAATGTGTCTGATCTTGTCGGCCTCGCTCATTGAAGGGTTGACACGCTAACAGAGGTCGACGACATCTATATAACTGGTGAAGTTTTCACCGGTTTGCTGGGCCTGACTTCGCAAGCGTTGCTCGGCGCGAAGCTTTCGCATGGCGGGACGGCCAAAGACTTCTGTCAGACTGGTTTTTAGAGCTGCCCAGCTTGAGATGTTAGCCTCGTGGTTTCGAAACCCGAGATTGGCTAGGTCGCTCAGATAAAAGATAACGTGGTGAGCTTGACGCTATCGTCCCACTTGTTGTATGCGCTTACGCGTTCATAGGAGGCCAATCATTCCTCCACATCCGTGTCATCTGTGCCGCTGAAGATGGTCTGGTCACGCTGCCGCGCGGCGCCGGATCAGAAGACAGCCGACAGAAGCGGTGAAGCGATTTGGGTGACGGTCTCAGGCATTGCAGAGGTGGTAGTCAATGCGCGGGTGCGAAGCTCCAGGGCGAGGGATCGTTGGCACCTCCACCACTTGTAAAAAGAACACAGCACACTACTAATACAGCACACACAGCAGACCACAGCACAGCACAGTAATAAGCACGGCGTCACGAACAACCAGCCGAACCGTCCAGGCACAGAACAGAGACCGCGTTCACTCCAGAGCACGCACGAGCGACCGAGCGTTCGGCGCTCGAGCTTCGGAGTGTTCGGCGCTGGAGCTTCGCAATGTTCGGCGCTTCTCGTCGTCTTCTTCGTTGAGCGCCAGCCTCTGAAGATTCTAAAGCCCGTGTCCAGTTTTACAGAATATATATCATAAATTTGTCAAAACGGGCCCCTCATTTCCTTTACCTTGTCTGCTAAAAATATACATATAAAATACATGAGTGATAAGTAAGAGAGAGAACAGATCCAAGAATGCGGCTGCATTGCTGTGGCGCGAAGAGAGTTACCTTTTCGATTGACACGACACAATATCTTTGTTTTGTCCATCATCAGTGAGAAGCCGGAAGCATGAAAATTGAAGATAAATATCAGTGTACGCTATGGCATTCTCTAAGTTTCTGGGAAAAGGGAGCGTGGAAGAATTATAGCATTGGAGCCCGAAGTAGATGTGATTCATTGTTAATCGTGTTTCCACAACTGCGCACTTGCAGATAACAAAACACGAGAAAGCAGTGGCATTTTAGACTCTTGCGAAATACGTACTTCATTTTCGTGTTTTGTTGCTGGTGCACAGATAATGAAACACAACGGCGCAAGAAAACAAGTACGGGAACAGGGTGCTTTAATGGCATGGCGAGACAGCAAATAACGCAGGTGAAGATTGGATACAATATCTACATGGCGACACACTGTAAAAATTCTCATTTGTGTCCTGCTTTTCCAAAAAGAAGGTTCACTGCTCGGTCGAATCATATGGCGGAAAGAGAAGTAATGGAGGTTGACTTTATCAACAAACGTGGCCCCATGTACGTTAGATGAACAGATGCCGTTTTGAACAATTCTATGCCTAATAATTTTGCCAATTTTTCACGCTTCTTTTATTTGTTGTTTTTATGCGTAATCGGATGTGGTTATAAAATATTTTTGGGGATAATAAATCACTTGTCACTCGGCAACCGTCCTTGTCTATTATGTGTTCTTGTCCTTGTTTTCTTGCGCCTTTGTATTCTATTGCCTATGCTTCTTCACCAACTAGCTCATATAAAGTGTTGTTGAAGATGAGCACTGTGCATTAAAGCTGACTACCGAACAACGATGTGCACAGTAGTTGATCCAGTACCTCAATTGAACCAGAACAGTTACTGCAGCGATATTCCAGTCCACGCGCTTAGCACATTTTAGAGTTTTGCTGATCTGGGGAACCAAGTCGGGGTAGACGCGATGGGTAAGCAAAGGCGAAGACAAGGTAAAGCACTTTGAAAGATCCAGTTTAGGAACAATATATAGATTTGACACTCAGAAGCCTTAGCCTTAGGCGTAATTTGCACTTCGCCGATTTCCTTTCAATAGACGCTGAATTGCACCAAACGGAATTGGAAAATGTTGGAATAATTATGTTTTGAATGCAGATTTGTTTTCGCATACTACTGATGAGAAAATGACTGTCTATTTGATGAAATGTTGTCAGGTAAGTTCTATCGTGTAGAAAAAATGACTTTAGCATGAAACAATCTCATAGACATATTTCACTAACGTGTGCGCGAGCATTTTGTTACGCACTTTTCATAATGTCGAGAAAAAAAACCCACAACACAGTCAACGTCAAGAATAATAGTATTAAAGTCACCCTATATGTGCTTGTCAGGATACTTGTTTGCGTAACTCTTTTTCCACGTCTTGGATAATTGAATGTCGGTCACGAATATCGTTAATTTGAACGTAAAATACGTCTTCTAGTATTTTTAATGCAAAAAAGGCTGAAAAAAGCGGATATAAATCACTCCTTCTAAATATTAACCGCTATATAAATTTCCTTGCCAGAGAACGGCATCAATATTGATGTATTGCTTATATGCAATCTAAAACAAACGCGCAATTTAGTACTTTGCGATGTTTATGAGCATTCAGACATAATCAAGTCGTTTGTGGAGGAGATGGTAGTTTTAAAAAGCCGTTAGCTTTCTTCTCTGGAACAGGTTCAACATCTACTGCATCAAATCGGAGGAAATTCATGACAGTGCTTGGTCGCATGTATTGGATTACACTAGACAACAAAATTACTGGGTGAAAAATTCCGCCAGTGCTATCGGTTGCAGATAATTTTCGACACCTGTGAAAAATGCCTTCAGCTGTGATACACACCCGCTGGCAATGCATGCGTAGAAGTGCATTTTTTGCCTGTGCTTACTAGGTAAAGCGCAGAAAACAGAGCACTATTTTTATCAGTCGTTAAATATGTCTCGTAGTCCGCAATTCGGTCCCATGTACGTGATTAAGAAGAGAGAGGAAAAATTAATTTCAGAAAAAAATTGAGACATCCGTACCGTAGAGTGGGTTCAGGCGTTTATTGGAAAAATTGATAGTGGTTTAATTCTGGTTAACCCTGGTTGGAAGCGAAAAGCTCCATCTCTTTGGCTACGTTTCTGGTTCAAAAGGGCCGAAAATTGGGCGAGTTGGCAAGTATTCATAGTGATTTGGCACCACAAGGGACGCTGTCTAGATGTACGCCTCCAGGAACATGCCAGGTCACTTGACGAAGGATCAGGGATGCACTTGACCAAGCATATCAAAAGCCACAAGTGAGTCCCACTGTTCAAGGAAACGTGTGTTCTCTGGGAACATAAAGACTTCCCGAGAGATTATGGAGGCCTTCCGAATCAGGAAGTCGGCCGATGAATGCGTGAGTTCGCCATCATTGCTGCTACTTGACGCTGAGATTATCTTGAAAGAGCATTACACTTTTGACAACAGGCAGATTCGTGGTGCTATATCACGTGCAATTGCTTGGCGCTTTTGTAACCTTGTTCTGGACCGCTCATGTAATCGTTAGTATTTTCTATGTATATTCTGTGCTTCTAATAAATTTTTTCAGTTGTTAGTGAGCACTTGTGTTGTCGTCACTCCGTCTACGTCCATGTCATTAAGTGCCACATCATTATGGACTACGTTTATGAGGGAGCGAATGATGGTCTCTACTGCAGGCGTCGCATCAAGCACACCTAGCGTTGGGCTGAACGCATCAAAGTGCACCGGCGTTTTATGCAGAGCCCTCTTTGATGCCCTGCGCATTCGATTCCAGCAGACGCCCTCCCGCTCCGCTCGGTCAAGGTGTGTGACTTCACGGAGAGAGTCGGCAACATACCTGGGATGCCTCGTTTCCTCCTCTCCACAACGCGGTGTCGCAGCGCACATCTGCTGCTCTGTACGGCAGGCGTCGAATCGATTGCACATAGCGTTCCGCCGATCGCATCAAAGTGCACAGGCGTTTTTTCAGAGCCCACTTTCATGAGCTGCGCATGCGATGCCGGCAGACGCTTTCTCGCTTGACCGAATGTCAAGGTCAAAGTCGAGATAGTTGGTACAACACCCACCGGTGTCGCTGCTGTCGCCGACGTCATGTGTCGAACCTGATTATACCACCACTTATGCTCATGGTTTCACCTCTAACTACATTAAAGGTCAAACTTGCGGCCGAGTTGACGGCTCGAAAAAAGCTGGAGTAGTGAAGCTTTTCGCTTCTAGAAGCGAATATCTCAATTTTGAGGTTTCCAATGTTAGCGCAATTGCTGCCACAAATGAGCTTTCTTACATTCCTCTTTTTTTATATTGCATCTTGCCATTTTAAAACGAAAGTGATGGATAGTTACTTAAAAAAGCATACAATTATGGTGACTTCCAATCGCAGAGTTGGAGCACTTCTGGAGCAACGTTTCCTGCTCTTTTCGGAGCAACTGTATTCCAAACGGAGATCTGAGGCACGGATCGCGTCTTCCAATCGTAGACCGGGAGCTGTTGCAGAGCCGAGATTGCTCCGTGGAGCAGTCGGGACTGCTCCGCCGAAATCGGCGGATCCGACCGGTAGTTTGCGTGACGTTCTTTTTCAGTGGCGATGGCGGCGCCTTATATGCTCTGGCAAGAGCAAATGTACTCCAATTGCATTTTCAGGTCACGCGCTCTGCGCTGGATTCAGGAGCTCTGTCACACAGCGTGCAGACCGCTCCGGGCCTGCGATTGGAATTCATCATTAGGCTAATAGGTGCACGTACTTGATTGCAAGGGTGCTAAAACGGCAACGCTTAAAATACGACCACCAGTGCTTTTCTTATCCCTACTAAGTGTTGGTTTGAGGAAAATGAGAGCATGGAGACGCCAACCGGACAGCTTTATTTCAGTCCAGCCAACGCCGGCACGAGCACGTGACGCGCGCCAGTCGCCACGAGCCTCACATGGGCGCGCCGCCGCGCAGCCAAGCCAAGCCACGCAGACGGCCTAACCACTGCATGTGGCTTCTGCCTACAACATCTCCCCTGACAGATAAGCAACCACTTGGCGGGAATGACGCAACGTCCACACTTGGTGTGCAGGTGGGAGGCGTGAGCGCATGTAGTTTGTGAATCTTCTTGATAAACTGAAGTCCCAGAGGGAGATTCTTCGTAGGAGGCGTCAGCCTCGGTTGTTTGGGAATCTTCTTGAGAAACTGAAATCCCAAAGAGAGATTCGTCGTATACGACGTCTTGGTGGTCTCACTCCTCTTTCGCAGGCTTGAGAAAAGGGATAAGATTGGTTCGATTTCGCCGTGTAGTGCCGTTCCCAGTGTCACCTATATATGACCTAGGCTCGCTTGTGGCCGACACCACGTTCCCTTTTCGGCTTAAGTCTGTAACCCAGACTTCGCGTCCTTCCAGAAGGGTCGGAAGTTGCCGTACGCCATGTCGTCTATCGTAATCTCTTCGCTGCTGTTCGCGGTATTGGGTTTCAAAATTGCGAATTTTTGGTGGCGTCTCGTAAACGGAGAGCAAGCCTTCCGGGAGTCAGAGGAATCTGTCCGCAGCCGCCTCTCCATCAATAGTTCAGAGAGGCTGTATCCATTTTTCAATGAAGTTGACCTATATGACAAGAGGCTCAGGTACGGGTCTTGGGTCTTCTTCATTTGAAGTTTTGATGAATTTTACCGCAGCCTTAGCGAGTCCGGTGATCTGAGGGTATTGTGGGCTTGATGTGACGTGTTTAAATCCGTATTCTTGAGCAAACTTAGCGAAGTCGGAGGACGAGAACTGCAAACCATTATCGGAGACTACCACCTCTGGAATGCTGTGCCGGGCGAAAATTGATTTGCAGTGATTGATCACTGTGCTAGATGACAGCTTCTCTAGACGAGTCAGTTCAGGATATCGGGAGTACTAATCAGTCACAATGAACCACCAGTGGCTGTCGAAGAACAGGTCTATTCAACTCTCTGCCGTGGTCTTGAATAAAATTCGGTGCCTCGAAGGGGTAGTGTTCGGTTGCTCGACGTCTTGGCACATTCTAGACAATGTGTTGTCGTGGTTTGATATATTTGGCCACTGTAGGCCACCAAACGGTGTCCTTTAATGCCGAAGTGGTCTTCGTGCAGAAGAGGCAGAATTTAGTTCCTGCATGTGAGTGGGACCACCACCCGGGCTGCATAGAGTAGCAGATCGTCCTCCACGGTATGTTTGCCACGATGCTCGAATAAAGGCCTGACTTCAAGGGGCAAATCCCGTCATGAAGGCCAGTTTTTCTTGCAGAGTTCTTGGAGATACAAGCACACGCGATCTGATTTTTGGGACTCTTTCAGCCACTCTTTCAGCCACTCAAGGCATGGGAAGAGTTGTCCCCATACAGCAGACGAAAGCTTCGATGTCGTCCTCTAGCTCGGTGTCACCGGCGTGTTGAAGCGGCTCTCTGGAAAGCGTGTCAGCGGAGAGGAGGTCTTTCCCAGGGACGTACGCTATCTCGTACTGGTACCGCATTATCCTCATTTTGAACCTCTGTAGTCGAGGTGTAAGGTCATAAAGACTCTTTGACACAAAGATTGGTACCAGCGGTCTGTGCTCGGTCTCGATTGAGAAGAACTTGCAGACGAGATAGTCGCTGAACTATCCGCAAGCCCCAATCAAGGCAAGAGCCTCTTTCTCTATTTGCGCATAGCGTTTCTCTTTGTCAGATAGAGGCCGGGAGGCATAAGCGATGACCGAAAACTTGCCACTGGCCTGTTTCTGTCCAATCATCGCCCCCAGTTCGTAGGGATAAGCGTCGGCACTGACTACTGTATCCTTTGCAGTGTCGTACACGCCTTGCACTGGGCGAGACGAAAGTAGTCGCTTACGCCTGTCAAGCACTTGCAGCTGAGGAATGTCCCAAACAAATTCTTGCTTTTTTGACAGTAAGCAAGTGAGTGGTTGGAGCACGTCATGGAGTTTGGGGACAAAGCGGGCAAGATAGGTTACCATCCCAAGCACCCTTTGCAGCTCGCTTCTGCTGATCAGGCTGTTCATCTTTAAGATGGCCTCAGTCCTTTTGTCGTCCGGTTTGATTCGTTGCTGGTCAAGCTTGTGACCCAGGAACGTGAGCTGGTCGACGTTAAACAAGTACTTGTTCTCGCTTTGCGTGACACCTGCCTTAGTCGTTGAAGAACGGTACGGAGTGTCTCGTTGTGCTCTCTTTCGTCTGAGCCCTAGATAAGGATGTCTTTCATATGACACACAACTGTGTTGACACTTTCCAGAATTTTTGACATCTGCTTTTGAAAGTACTCGGGAGCGGACGCGATGCCAAAGGGAAGCCTGTTGAAGGAAAACCTCCCGAATGGCGCGATGAAAGTAGTGAGAATCTTGCTGCCTTCACTGAGCTGTATCTGCCATAACCTTGAATTGGCATCCAGCTTCGAAAACACCTTGGCTTCATGCAGCAGCCCGAGTGTATGCTCAACACAGGGAATCGGATGCCACTCTCGTAGGACATGACGATTGAGCTCGATGAAGGTGACGAAAATTCTAACATCACCGTTTGGTTTTTTGGACTACCACCTCGGTGCACACCATTCAGACGGCTCATGAACAGGTGAACGGAGGCCAATATTTTCCATTCGCTGCAGTTCAAGCCTTGTTTTCGTGTAGAGCGGAATTGTATGCGGCAAGGGATGCTCAAAGCAAATGGTTTTGCACCTTCGCGCAGGCGAATGTGGTACATTTTTTTCTTTCTTTGTAAGAATAGTACATATAAGCCTTTGTATTGAATGTGCTGTAAACATGTGCGGAAATGAATCCCATAGGTATACTTTTCGTCTTTTTTTCGCATTTTCCTTTCATTACTCACGGTTCTATAGAAATGTATAACGTTATCTTGCTACTGTGATTTTTATTTCGCTGTATAATTATACCACCACGCGCATACTTTAATCGTCTCCGCCCCCCTCTTATGTAATGCCCAGCCCAGGGCTCTTAAAGGACAATAAATGATGATGATCAAGAAAAAGAAAAGTAATTTTGCATTCAAAGTAAGAAAGCGTAAGCTGGCAAACAAAACTGATTGAGTCATTATAGCTGCGAAACCAACACCAGAAAGCAAGATGACCCCGCCGCGGTGGCTCAGTGGTTAGGGCGCTCGACTACTGATCCGGAGTTCCCGGGTTCGAACCCGACCGCGGCGGCTGCGTTTTTATGGAGGAAAAACGCTAAGGCGCCCGTCTGCTGTGCGATCTCAGTGCACGTTAAAGATCCCCAGGTGGTCGAAATTATTCCGGAGCCCTCCACTACGGCACCTCTCTCTTACTTTCTCCTTTCACTCCCTCCTTTACTCTTCCCTTACGGCGCGGTTCAGGTGTCCAACGATATATGAGACAGATACTGCGCCATTTCCTTTCCCCCCAAAAAACCAATTATTATTATTATTTGGTTTTTTGGACTACCGCCTTGGTGCACACCATTCAGTCGGCTCATGAACAGGTGAACTGAGGCCAATATTTTCCATTCGCTGCAGTTGAAGCCTTGTTTTCGTGTAGAGCGGAATTGTATGCGGCGAGGGGTGCTCAAAGCAAATGGTTTCGCACCTTCGCGCAGGCGAATGTGGTGTTCTCTGAGCAGCTTGCTGAGGCCTTTAAACAACGAAGAAAATTCTTCACTTGGGCTCACCTTCTTTGCGACGGCGCTGACGAAGGTTAGCACCTTCAAGTCTCTGATGGCGGTCTTACCGAGTAAGAGAGTGTGGACATCTTCCAGCACGTAGACGTCTTGGAGCGTTTCACGTCCACGGTAGGCGAGTTGAAGACGCGCTACGCCCTTTGGTGTGAGAGGTCACTCCTCAGGACCGTAGGGCTGCCGAGGAGCTACAGACAACAGAGGCTGATGTCGGAGCATGCTCAAAGTCGTAGGTGGGAGGACAGATTCGTCGGCACCTGTGTCGATCTTGAATTTGACAAGTTGGCCTTGCACGGGGATGGTTGTCTCCCATGTCGATGTATCGAAGGACGAGACGGTTCCGAGAAATCCACCTTGGCTGTCTGGTTCTGATGCTTCAGCGATGTCAACCCGGCGTGACATGCAGACAGACGCGTTTTGGCCCTTTTTGTGGCAGCCCCTGCATACCTGCGTCCGCGCTGGGCACAGTGAACGCGGATGTCGTTCTTTCCCACACCAACGACACGATGACGGAACGCTGTCAGATGGACGCGGATGTGGCCTGGATTCAAAGTGCTCTCGGCTGTCGTTGACGTGAGCAGCGTTCGTGGGGTGCCTCACTTGCTGTTTGCCTGATGCAACTTTGTTGGCGGTCACCGCTTCGGGGTGAAATTAACGTGTTCGGCTGCTGGCTCGAAAGAAGCGGGTTCGATCTTGGTAGTGTCGGTTGCATTTTGATGGAGGCGAAATGATAGAAACCAGTGTACTGTGCTATGACGGTGCGCGTTAATGAACCCCAGGTTGTTCAATTTATTTGGATATCTTCACTAGGTCGTTCCTCATAGCTCGAGTCGTAGAACTTGATTAACCAACTTCTCCATCATCACAGTGGCTTGCACTCTAAGTTCATTCAACAAACACGACTTGCCAGCGAATAAAAGTTCGTATTCCTGATCTTCCGAAGATGAGCTGACGTGTTTTTCAATTTCGAAATGCTCTAAACATGAAATGCTGCTCAGCATTTGAGCACGTGCAGATCATGCTCTAGAGCACGCTCATGTATGCGAACGGCAACGTGGTCTTCTTGGTGATATTTTTAGTACTAACAAAGGTTTTATGTCTTTTGAAATGGAAATATTTGTCGGCAATTTTTAATCTATCACGAAGATGGTAGGGTTGCCGGCCTTCTGCCCTTTTGCGGCTCAACGCATGTGCCTTTGCGCGAAAGGTCAGCGCTCCCACTTCTTTTGAAGGACATGCTCGAACATTTCTAATTTTTCGAGTTAGAGGACTTGCGAGCGCCTAATTCTTCGGTGTCCTCATCTTTAAGAGCAATGTTGAGTACCTATTCTGCTGTGCAGTCTAGCGCATCAGACGGGATATATAACAAGCGTTACAAATCCTCACTAAACCAGCAAATGAACAATGGTTATACTATGAAAATCTCGAAAGAAGAAAAAATTCCGGAAAAAAAACTAAACGAAAGTGTTTTACCACAGTGTTCGCGCTGCATTAAAGATTATTTGAAATATTCGCCCGCATGGAACAATTTGCTGGACATTTATAAAAGCATAATTTCCGGCGGTGAGGAGCTCTGCCTCCGGCAAAGGCATTTTCGAACAAACAACCAGTTTAGGCAGAAAGACAAATGTCATGAATTACCGTTTTTTTATCATTAGCGGCCTGATTATCTGCACGTTTTTGAACAGACTGGTTTCTGAAACAAGAAAACAAGAAAATGCATTACAAATGCGATCAAAGGGATAAAAAATCACGAATGTTTATTGAAGGGCAAAGACTCCCGCGTAGATTTAGTTTATACACAAAACAGGCCGACAGAAGCCATTTGGCTCTGGTAACACCGGCAGGCTGAATGCCAATCTAATGAGAAGCACCAGCAGCAAGCTAATAAAAAGAAGGTTGTGCAAAACGCGGCAGGCAACAAGAAATGCAACCCTCGACAGCCGGACCACAATCAAGCGAGTTCGATGGCACGCGCGCGCGTTTTACGCGAGGAGAATTTTCGATTTCAGCTAAGCCTCTGTGTGGGCCGCGTTTAATAATATGAGTGGTATCCTAAGAAAATACGACACGAAAACATAACACCAGAAAATTTCTGCAGATGCAAATCAGACTGAAATTCAAGAGAAACTGCTGTACGTTTCTCTTAAAGTGTGATCAACCTTTTTTTTCGAAACTTAAATTTACTAGAACGCTTTGAATAGAATCAAATATTATAGTCGCTATTTCTTCAAAATAACGCAATCTATACAATCTCCACTTTGAATTACGCCAGTCTCATAACATCACGCTCTAAACCACGCAGTAGCCCATTGCAGTGGAAGCTCTTTAGGGTCGTCGCATTTCGTCAGAGAGCTGCAGACGTCGCGTACGTTTGCTGGACGCTACGTCGACTTTCGCAACGCCAAGCAAGACAACAATCCTCAATGCATTTGGTCGCAGCTCACGACCTTTAACCGCGCGGCTGCGCTCTATTTTTTTTTTGGGCTCTAACTTGAAATGACCATTTAGAGCGAATTTAGAATACAACGAACAACATCCCAATGACCTTCAATTTAGTTATAAAGGAGGGCGACTAATATGAGCGAATCTGATATCAATAACCTTTCTTGAAATGTCATTCTTCAAGATAGCAGCATGCGTTTGTTATAACTTGCGTCACGAAACAAAAGTTTTTTTTTTATTTCAGAATCATGTCCCAACTGCCTTTTAGCCGTTGAAAACAATGAAACAGCGCAGGTTGATCTAGATACAGGAAATAAATCTCAACAATGAGAATGTTATTGGACTAAAACGCAAAAAGTGCGCGACCACGTGTTCCTTGGAAAGTAAAAATGAACAGTACATACTAGGATACCACCATTGATCACATTTCTCAGGGTACACCAAGCGCGTTCAATAATTTGTTTAGATTGAGCTTTTTTTGTAGCCTCAAGCATGAGGCAAGCTTGGACGCATATCATTCGGGGGACTGCCAACTTAGATCGACTGTAGATCCCTGTCATGCACCAAAAGGCAGCTACACGGAAAGTGTAGCATTCTAATTCGCCTGTGAAGCAGCCAACACGGCTGAGATCACACGTGCTTTTTTGACAACAGCAGATGAACGCCAATTACCAAACAGTAATACTGTTGATTAGGAGACGCCAGTGTTTACGGCATTACTTGCGCCAGCGACACTCAGTATCATTCGTTGCATATGTTGGAGTTCCCTGCACATAGCCTGAATGGCAACAGCAAGTGAACACTATAGGAAGCTGGATCTAATCCCTGCCACTAGGCCCACTTTAGAACAGTGCGAGATGTCGGCCAGTTATTCACAAAACGTGTGTGCACGATTGCACCCAAGATGCCAACTAGTCATTAAACCAGGTCGTCTGAGAGTGGGCTTGAAAGAATGCGATGCTAAGGACAGATATAACGGTTGTACTATGCAAAGACTACGCGCTCTGATTCGCTGAGTGATATATAGCGCTGCTATTCTACTGTGATAGCTTTTGTTTTGTTTGTTTTATGGGGGTTTATCGTCCCAAAGCGACTCACGCTATGATGGACGCTGCAGTGAAGGGCTCCAGAAGTTTTGGCCACCTGGGGTTTTTAACGTGCACTGACATGGCACAGTTAGTGGGTCTCTAGCATTTCGCCTCCTTCGAAATTCGTCCCCCGCGGCCGGGATCGAACCTGCGTCTTTCGGGTAAGCAGCCGAGCGCCACAACCACTGTGCCACCGCGGCACCAGTGATAGCTCTGGTTAAACCCCTAGCCCTTTCGGAGTGGCACTGGGATAATAAGGTTGACCGTCGCTGAAGACGTTTTTATCGGAGAGATGCAGAACACATTACGAAGGAGGTCAAAGGCTCCAACTTGAAAATAAAGAGCGCGCAAGCAAGGTTGCCTAGAATGAAAGCGACTACTACCCAAATGATCAAAAGTAAGTTATTCTGCCCAAAAAATGGAACTGCACACAACGTTCCTACTTACAAATGTGCTTTAGCTTAAATATGACCTGTTGTTAAAAACTAGTATAGATTTAATACAGGCAATTCGAGCAGACGGGCAAACGCATATGTTAAGCCTAGTTGCTTTATAGTTTTGCTGGGTCGTCGGCAAGTGTGGCGAGGATATTATTTCAGCAATAATAATATTTGATGAAAATGATGTGCAATGCGAAACGCGAGGGTGAGCGTATTTCTCTCATAGGAGTATTAGTTGATGAAGGTCCATGCACAGAGCGAGAGTGTTGCATTTTAACATAATGCGTGACCAGCTGCGGTGATAGCATTTATTTATGGTTTGATTCACCCTTACGCTCAAGCTTCGCGCTATAAATAGGGAGGCCGGATAGACCTCGTGAAGTTGTTCTTTCACTGATAAATGAAAATATTATTAACGCTGATTTTTTTGGCATTTTCATCTGCATAAGGATGCACATATTCTGAACTAGTACTATAGGAGAGAGGTGGTAAAATGCGAAGGAGGACGAAACGCGACATTTTGTTACTTAGCACCCCTCAAAGATTTAAACAAAGACAGACAACAAATTGATATATAAATTTTGTAACCCCGCCAATCTTCGTATCAATCGAGGTAAGGTTTACCAGATTCGCTGCCCCTAAGCGGAGCAAAAGTTTCTCAACGACACTTTGTGAAGGCGGTGGAAAAAGCGTGAAATTCCACGCGCCTCGTTTTTCAAAAACTGCGCAACTTAGTCAACCCGGCGTCCGACGGTACTGCGTCATCACCATTATCATCCTGAATATGCCCACTGCATAGCAAAGGCATCTCCCATGTGTCTGCAGTTAACCCTGACCTTTGCCAGCTTTCGGGCATCGTATGCCTGTAAACTTCTTTGTCTTATCCGCCAACCTAATTTTCTGTCGCCCTCCGGTCCGCTTACCTTCTCCTGGAATCCATTCCATTACCTTCCAGGACAAGTGTTTATCTTGCCCTCGCATTACAGGCCAGCCCATGCCCATTTTTCTGTTGATTTCGGCTAGGATGCCTATGACAAGCGTTTGGTCCCTTACCCACTCTCACCGCTTCCGGTCTCTTGGCGTTAAACGTATAATTTTTTTTCCATAGCTCACTGCGCTGTCCTTAACATAAGCTGGACCATTTTTGTTAGACCACGTTTCTGCACCATAGATGAGGACTGTGATGATACATCTTCTGTATACTTTTTACTCCAGGGTTATTGGTAAACTTCCATTCACGATCTGAGAGAACCTGCCATGTGCGCTCCTCACCATTCTTATTCTTTTAGTTCTTTCCCGCTCATGATCCGGACCAGCGGTAATTACCTGCCCTAAATAGACGTATTCCAATTCCAGCACCTCGCTACCAAATGTGAACCGCTGTACTGTTGCTAGAGTACAGCAGTAAATTGGAAAACCTCAGGTGGTTTAATTTATTTCGATATATTGTAACGTGCTTCCACAGAACCTCGACGGAAGAAGCAGAAGATGAAGGACTGACCCGCGGAGAAAGAGGAAGAAAAAGAGAGAGCTGAAGGACGCTGCTAGGCTTCCTGCTTCCATCCTGCTTCGACCGGTCCCCTCTTTGAATAAACCCCCGTGCGTGCAAAGCACGTAACAGGTTGGTGAGAGGTGCCGGGTATCGACCACGGAGCATTCCATCTACCGAAGGAGCCGTAGACTCGCAGGCTTCCCACCACTGCCATCGGACATGCCTGGAGACGACAATGCTGAGCAACCCGGGCTATCCACAGCGAACAACTGGCCACATTATCGAGAGCCCCGCACATTTTTTGGAAAACCTGAAGAGGACGTTGACGAGTGGCTGAAACACTACGAGCGGGTGAGCAAATACAATCGATGGAACGCTGCTACTAAACTGGCTAACGTTGTGTTTTTCCTTGCCGCCACTGCCCTTGACTGGTTCGACAATCATGAGGATACACTGAGTTCATGGGCTACCTTTACGACCGAGATAAAGAAAAATTTTGGGGATGAATCGGCAAAGAAGAAGCGTGCGGAACAGACATTGCTTCACCGCGCGCAAGTACCCGGAGAAACTTGCACGGCATACATCGAAGCCATCTTAAAGTTATGCAAGCTAGTTAACTCCAGAATGCTTGAAGAAGACAAAGTCGGCCACCTTCTAAAAGGAATTGCGGAAGATGTTTACAATTTCCTGATTAGCAAAGAGAGCCTGAGCACAACCGCCGTCTGGATATTGTGCTTGATTGCATGGAACGAGCTGGCCTTATCCTCAATTTCAAGAAATGTCATTTTGGGAACCGTGAAACAATTGTTCTTGGTCATTTAGTTGATAAAGAAGGTGTTCGACCAGATCCAAAGAAAATTGAAGCTGTCAAAAGTTTTACGGTGCCTCAATCAGTGAAAGAGCTGCAGAGTTTTTTAGGGCTCTGCTCGTACTTTCGACGCTTTATAGCTAGGTTTGCGGACATCGCTTACCCACTCACGTGTTTGCTGCATAAAGATGCACCGTTCAATTGGACCAGCGAATGTGACGCAGCTTTCCGGCATCTGAAATTTCTTTTGACCTCGGGCCCCATCCTACGCCACTTCTGCCCATCTGCACCAATTGAAGTGCACACTGATGCAAGTGGTATCGGTATCGGCGCTGTACTTATACAACGCCATGGTCACGATCAGCACGTGGTAGCATATGCCAGCCGTTCGTTGAGTAAGAGCGAAAGAAATTACACGGTTACTGAGCAAGAATGTCTCGCCGTTGTTTTCGCTGTACAGCGCTTCCGCTCCTATCTGTACGGGAATGCTTTCACCGTCGTGACCGACCACCACTCGCTTTGCTGGTTAGTGAGTCTTCGTGACCCCTGTGGCCGGCTTGCTCGATGGGCTTTGCGCCTACAAGAATTTAATTTCACTGTTGTGCATAAAAGCGGCCGTAAACACTCAGATGCCGATTGTCTTTCCCGTTTGCCGCTTCTAACGACTGAGGACGACGCAGACAACTTTGATGAATACTTGTCGTCACTTTCACAAGCCTTCCCCGATCTTCAAGTTTTTCGAACTGAGCAACGCAAGGACCAAACATTAACCTCTTTGTTTGATGCCGCTCAAGATTCTGTAAAGAATACTTTTTGCATTCGCGACGGTTTGCTTTATAAGAAGAATTTCGCTTCTGGAGGAGCACGCATGCTTCTTGTCGTACCCGAAAGCCTACGCATCACAGTTCTTGAAATGATGCACGACGACGCCACGTCTGGGCACTTGGGAGTGACCCGCACACTCCACCGCACACAACAACGATTTTACTGGCCTAACATGCGTTCAACCATCCAGCACTATGTAGCCAGCTGTGTGCAATGCCAGCGCTTTAAGCGTCCGACTTCAAGTCCACCGGGCAAATTGCGGCCAATCACACCTCCAACAGCCCCGTTTGAGCAAGTTGGCATTGACCTCCTTGGACCTTTCCCACGATCCTCTAAAGGAAATCGATGGATTCTTGTGTGCGTAGACCACTTAACCCGTTATTGTGAGACAGCCGCGATACCAGTTGCTACTGCGTCTGAAGTATCTAACTTCTTACTTCGATTCGTCATTCTTCGGCACGGCCCTCCTGCAGTTCTCATTAGCGACCGTGGACGTCAATTTACAGCGGACGTTGTTGAAGAACTTCTCCGCCTCAGCAGCTGCAGTTTTCGCCACTCCACGCCATATCATCCCCAAACGAACGGTGTGGTAGAACGCGCTAATCGTACGCTCACCACCATGCTTGCCATGTACGTCGCTGCAGATCATAAGGACTGGGATGGCGTACTCCCGTTCATCACTCATGCGTACAACACCGCGCAACATGAGACAACTGGCTACAGCCCCTTTTACCTGCTCTATGCTCGCTCGCCTCGCTGCGGCCTTGACACCATGCTACCATTTTTCATCCACGATGAACCTTCTCTTGCGACCACACTCTGCAGAGCTGAAGAAGCTCGCCAGCTTGCCCGCGTTCGAATTTTATCTTCGCAAGAGCGTTCCAAGAACCGCTACGACGTCCAACACCAAGAAGTTTCTTATGTTCCTGGTGACATTGTGTGGTTGTGGACCCCTCTACGCAAGCGTGGTCTGTGTCAGAAACTGCTATCCCACTACACTGGACCATTTGTTGTGTTGGAGTGCATAAGTGACGTTAATTACGTTATAGCACGACTAACTGCTAGTGGTCGACGGTCACGCCAATCTCAGGTGGTGCATGTAGCCCGCCTCAAGCGATTCCATCCCAGACGGTCTGTTTAACTCGCCCGACGGGCATCGTCTGCGAGGAGGGAAATGTAACGTGCTTCCACAGAACCTCGACGGAAGAAGCAGAAGATGAAGGACTGACCCGCGGAGAAAGAGGAAGAAAAAGAGAGAGCTGAAGGACGCTGCTAGGCTTCCTGCTTCCATCCTGCTTCGACCGGTCCCCTCTTTGAATAAACCCCCGTGCGTGCAAAGCACGTAACAATATTGACTACGGCGTCCCTCGTAGCTCGAGTCGTTGAACTTGATTAACCAACTTCTCCATTACCACAATGGCTTGCACTCTGGGTTTATTCAGCAAACACCACTTGCCATCGAATAAAAGTTCGTATTCCTGATCTTCTGAAGGTGTGCTGATGTGTTTTTCAATTTCGAAATGCTCTAAACATGAAATGCTGCTCAGCATTTGAGCACTTTCAGATCATGCTCTAGAGCATGCTTATGTATGCGACCGGCAACGTGGTCATCTTTGTGATATTTTTAATACTAACAAAGGTTTTGTGTCTTTTGAAATGGAAATATTTCTCGGCAACATTTAATCTATCACGAAGATGGTAGGGTTGCCGGCCTTCTGCCCTTTTGCGGCTCAACGCATGTGCCTTTGCGCGAAAGGTCAGCGCTCCCACTTCTTTTGAAGGACATGCTCGAACATTTCTAATTTTTCGAGTTAGAGGACTTGCGAGCGCCTAATTCTTCGGTGTCCTCATCTTTAAGAGCAATGTTGAGTACCTATTCTGCTGTGCAGTCTAGCACATCAGACGGGATATATAACAAGCGTTACGAATCCTCACTAAACCAGCAAATGAACTATGGTTATACTATGAAAATCTCGCAAGAAGAACAAATTCCGTAAAAAAAACTAAACGACAGTGTTTTACCACAGTGTTCGCGCAGCATTAAAGATTATTTGAAATCTTCGCCCGCATGGAACAATTTGCTGGACATTTATACAAGCATAATTTCCGGCGGTGAGGAGCTCTGCCTCCGGCAAGGGCATCTTCCAAAAAAAAAAAACATTTCTGCAAAAAGATAAATGTAATGAATGACCGTTTTTTTTCGTTAGCGGACTGAGCATCTGCATTTTTCAGAACAGGCTGGTTTCTGAAAAAAGAAAAAAAGTAAATGCATTACATATGCGAGCACAGGGGTAAGAAGCCACGAATCTCTATTGAAGGGCAAATATACCCGCGTAGATTTAGTTTATACAAAAACCGGCCGACTGAAGCCATTCGGCTCTGGTAACACCGGCAGGTTGAATGCCAATCTAATGAGAAGCACCAATAGCAAGCTAATAAAAAGAAGCTTGTGTAAAACGCGGCAGGCAACAAGAAAAGCAACCCTCGACAGCCGGACTACAATGAAGCGAGTTCAATGGCACGCGCGCGCATTTTACGCGAGAACTTTCGAGTTCAGAAAAACCTCTCTGTGGGCTGCGTTTAATATTATGAGTGTTATCCTAAGAGAACATAACACTAAAACATAACACCAGAAAATTTCTGTAGATGCTAATCCCCAAGTAGCACAAAGCAGGCTCCTGATTGGGGCCCCTTGTCGGCCCCATGTGGGCAGCCCCTATGGGCCCCATGTAGGATTTACAGCTCGTGCCCAGGAAGGGCTTGGGCTGCCCTAAAGATCCAGAACAGAACGGGCTTGGGCAGCCCATTTCGCTCACCCCATAAAAACCAAATCTGGCCCAACGTGGGCACCCCATTTCAATGCCCCGGCGGGGCCCTTTTTGGGCCCGATTGGGCCGCCCACTTTCAATGCCCCGTTGGGGCCCTTGTTGGGCCCGAGAGGGCAGCCCATTTCCATGCCCTGGTCGGGCCCTTGTTGGGCCCGAGTGAGCAGCCCACTCTCATGCCCTTAGGCAGCCCAGTTCGGCCTAAGGTGGGCAGTCTTCCTTGGTTGCCCAGATGAAGCCCACTCAGGCCACCACTCAGGCCAGGCGAAGCAAGACTTGAGACAACAGGAAGGGCGCTTAGTCGCCCAAAGTGACTGGTTCTTGTCGCCAATGTGTGCTCGATGTTGGTATATTCAGGGACGAATCCGGCTACTATGGTAGGAGGATTGCGGACGAGTCCTCCAAAGATGTCATTCTGGATACCCCTCATCAAGGCCCGCACCTTCTTCTCTTCAGTAGCCCGAGGGTCAGCGCGGGCACTCAGACTCATTACGTCTTCGACGAAACTGCTCACGCTCTCGGTGGGAGCCTAGGCACGAGCGTGGAGCAAATCTTCAGCATGCTGTTGCCGTTGCTGTTTTGCAAATCTGCGTACCAGTCCGCTAGCGCATATCTCTCATCAAGTTAGCGACGCCTTGTGATTCTCGAACCAGTATTTCGCCGTGTAATCTAAGGAGAAATACCTGTTCTGCAGATATTGGTCGGGTGTCCACACATTATGTCGAGCTACCCGTTCATAGTGTTGGACCCAGTCTTCAACACCATCAAGTCCATCGCCACGGAACGGAGTGACAGGTCTTGGGGTGACAGGCACGTAGACGATCCTCGGCACAATCCCGGGGTCGGTTTGTTGTAACTGAGACGGCATGGTGGCGTAGGTCGTCCTAGATGTCCTCGATACCACGGGCAAGAGTCCGAATTCCGGCGCTTGGCCTTGCTGCCGTCGGCTAGCGCGAGTCTGTTTCTCCCGAGGGCTCCAGGAAAACCCGACGGCCGGGACTTAGTACCGGGCTCGAATTGCGAGGCGGGGTGTGTGGCATGAGATGCGTACCCAGCGCCTCCACAAAATGTCACGGCTTGCTTGACGTAGAGGCCGGCGGCGAGCACAGCTTGTGATAGCCGGACCACAAGAACACACGAACCAGAACACAGGTCCGCCAGCAGCAGCTTCGTCTTCGGCACGCTGCGATCGCACATCAACTTTCTTTTCGCTACAATATATAAAATTCAAAAGTAGTTTTGTTACACGTTTTATTGCATTATTTCACAAAAGCTCCATCAGTGGTCAGGATGGAGTGCCCGCGTCAAGTTCATCCTGGCCTTCTGGCCACCGTCCCGGTCCCTGGCGCCACACATAAAGCTTGGAATATGGGAGTTGATGCGGGACACATCTGCATCAGGCACCCTCTGCACCACAGCAGCTGTAATCAGACAGTTAATTACAAACTGTGCAAAACATGAATGTGCAAAACATGTATTCTCAGCTATGTGGTCAAACCTTGTAACAACATAGAGAAGACTGCAGCAAAAACATATTAAGTGTATTTGCATTAACCGCAAATGTAGGCACGAAATTTGTGCAAATCTGTAAAGGCGTGGAAGCTGTACAAACCAAATTGAAGAGCACAGTGTTGCTAGCGACTCACAAAATGGACCGTTTTCTGAGAAAGCAAAAGCACAGGAAATAAACTACAGCATGCTCTATTCAAAATTACGGCAAATTACTTTTACCTCGAAAACTTGAAAGCATTATTCCATTCGAATGTGCGCTACCCTTTCTCTTTAAGTAAACCGAATAAAACACATTTGAACAGCTATTTGTAGTTTCCCAATTATAGGCACATCTTTGTAAACATGACAATAAATAACATAAATAAGCATGTACTTTTATGTTATAACCTGTGTATTATAGCTTTTATTTCCAACAAGAATACTCAGCTAGAGTCGCATATCATCTATATTATATGTATCTGCACTACTAAGCCTGTGAAAAAATGTAATTCCAGTTTCCTGTAATGGCATCGAAAAGTACCGTTAGCGTGTTTGAATAAGTGATGCATGCTAATCCCCCAAAAATTCATCCCACTGAAAACAGCCTTTGTAAGGTAAGAATAGGCACAAATAAAAATATAGGTTCCACTGCTGCTCACTAATTACACAGTTGAAAGCAGTACTAACCAATTTTAGCACATATTCCACATGCTATGTTACACTGCAACTTGAAGATGGTAACCATGGGATCTTTTTTATTGTAAATATCACAAATTCGGATCAAGAGGTGAATAAACTTTAAATTTAAATTAGATATTTTCTGCATTCAATGTATTTTTCCATCTGACTGGCATCAACATACCAAAGAGTCCCGCAAACTTTTTACTGTTAACAAAAAAAGAACAATAACCTTAATGGGTCTACTTTTGCACGCCAATTTAATGCAGGATTATATACTACAGTAATTACTAATAAAAGATGAGGCTCAATAAATGTGCTATTCTATATTCTCCAGCGCCTGCTCATCATGCATCCACAATACTATTCACTCATACGACATCTTGGAACTAGACATTGTTATAAATACTTTGCTATTAGCAGTTTCCACAGAACCAATGCCATAGTGTGGCAGTGCACAAGCGATCAGTGAGTCTAGAACATTTTCTCTGATGCATTAGTAGTTAGCAGCTCATTCGTACATTGTCAGGATTCCAAGGTGGAACTAAATATAGAAAGGGGTACCTTTCACATCGACATTAGGCAAGCAAGTGACAAGTTGAGTGCAGCTGCACAATTTGTCTGGTGGCAGCATCGCATAGCACGGAAAGTTTCTAGGAGGTAGTGTAACACTGACAGGGTTTTCATTGATAATGTGACCTGCCACAGATTACCTCAATCTACCGTATTTACTCGAATGTAACGCGAGTTTTTTTATCGAAAGTAGAAAGAAAATGTCACCCCCCGCGTTACCATCGAATACTAGGTTTAAAAACGCTGTGAAGTGCACCATACACACACTATTAAAAAAATTTGATGTGCCAAACGTGTGCGTTGATCGTACTGGTCATTCGAAATCACGCACTCCAAGTCGCCGGTCACCAGTACGCGAACCACAGGTCACAAGGGCACAACCACTAGGACAAAGCGGCCACCTAATCACAAACGCAAAAAAAACGACGCTAGTGAGAACAAGCCAACAAGAGTCGACGTCAGCTATAGTCACTGGCGCGATGAGAGGGCGCCACCTCTTGAATAATGCTCGCAACCTGTAGCGAGGCTGTGTGGCCTTCGTGACTGCAAAACAAACAGCCATCTCGGAGGCACCAAGCGCTCGCAATCGCCGCCAAGATGCCAGCGAAGGAGCGAGCGATCCCACTGCCATCTGTCTGTTAATCCTTGCAACTGATGCAAAAACGTGGCCACTTGACTAACAGGCAGCAGGGCATGGAGCAGCGCGCTTTGTTCGCTCTTTCTCGTCTTTGGTGCCAGTGTGTGTAGTTGTGCCTTCCGTGCTTAGAGCCCTAGGCCTATCCCCATCAAACCGTCGAGTTGTCTTCAAGCGGAATGGCGTGCTCACGCGCTCAGTATACAGCTGGCTTCGAACGCAACGCTATTCTGCTTGCTGAGAAAGTGGGAAATTCAGCGGCTGCAAGACGTCTGGACGTCAACGAATCGACGATCAGGGGATGGAGGAAACATCGCGAGGAATTTTTTAACTGCAACATCCTGCGAAAAGGCTTTCGGGGGTCCAAGAAAGGCCGCTTCCCGGAGTTGGAGCGTCGCCTTGCAGAGTTCATTAGCGAGCAACGTTCCCGACTACTTGGAGTAAGCTTTGAAATTGTTCAGTGCAAAGCACAGGAGCTTGCGCGGGATACGGGTTTTATCCAAAACCAGTTTAAGGCATCACGAGCTGGGTGCAAAAGTTTATGCGAAGGGCCGGGTTCTCCCTTCGGCGCACGACTTCTATTTGCCAGAAGCTGCCCGGGGACTTCGAATCAAAACTTCCAGAGTTCCAGCGCTACGTCATCGATCTTCGTCGCTCTACCAACATGCCACTTGGACATATAGGCAATGCCGACCGGACGCCTTGCATCTGGACATGCCTATGTTCAGAACAGTGCATAAGTCTGGTGAGTACGAAGTTCGCCTTAGAAGCACAGGCAACGAAAAAATCGGATTACCGTTATGCTGGCCTACTTGGCTGACGCCCGCAAGCTGCCTCCATTCATCATTTTTCGCCGGAAGACGATCCCGAAGGAAACTTTCCAGAATGACGTTATCGCGCACTGTCACGAAAAAGGTTGGATGGACTCGAATCTTGTCATATATTGGATTCAAAGCGTGTGGGACCGAAGGCCAGGCGCATTGCTGCATCTGGAAGCAATATTGGTTCTGGGCTCTTTCCGAGGTCACCTGACACCTGGCATCAAACAAAAGCTACAGCGTGGCCGAACGCATCTCGTTGTTATACCGGGTGACATGACCTCCATTTTCCAGCCTCTGGACGTTTGCATGAACAAGCCCTTTAAGGATAGCTTGTGACAATTATACTGGGAGTGGATTGAAAGAGGATCAACAACACCTGCAGGTAGGCTGAAATGCACAAGCGCGTCTGCCGTTGCCCACTGGGTTTCAGCAGCTTTTTACGGGCTGCCTCATGATTTGTGCTACCGCGCATTTAAGAAATGCTCAATTTCAAATGCTCTAGATGGAAGCGAGGACGACCCGCTGTGGGAGGCAGCTAGTGACAATGAAGAGTCAAGCTGTGATGATGGCAGTGACGGCGACAACTGCCGTGAGGATGAGGGTGTATAGGAACGCCTGTTTGGCTTGTATTTCAATAAAGCTGTCTTTGACCCTCAGAACTGTGCGATGTCGGTTCCTCGCGTCACATTCGGGTTCTTTCGGTTTTTCTGTTACAAGCCCAAAGTCTACCCTTGCGTTACAATCGTTTTTTTTTCCTTTTCACACCTGAAAAGTTGACCCTCGCGTTACAATCGTGGTCGCGTTACATTCGAGTAAGTACGGTAGAATGCTGCTCCGCCCAATGGGTTACTCCTAATCAGGTTCATTGTTGTCATCACGCTAAGAGGAGCCTTTGTTTTTCACACGACATCGAACAGGCTTACCTCGACTAGAAAAGGAAGGAACAAACAACTGAAACGGTCTAAAAAACTTTGAAAGCCAATACAAAGGTAGTTGTACCAACACAGGGCCTGATCCCAAAACTGGCCCAGCTAGAAAAGGGCTGGGCAAATGCTAGACAATATTAGCTAACAAATGTCAGTGTCAAAATTCTTTTGTGCGACTCTCTCAACTGCTGATTGCATTTTGCAGGTTTCTTTAGCCAATTTGCTTTTCTGGCCTCTAACTTAAGGGTGTCCATTTGGAATCGAAAGTGGCCTAGATGTGAGTAGCGGTAGACATTAAAGAGCCCAAATTTAAGCTAGAGGGTCACAAAAGGGTGGTTGAGAAAGCGGGAATCAAATATGTGCATTATGTAGTGGAAATGCCACTGAGCGTGCTTGTCACGTACAAGTCCTCGAGAGCAAGCTGGTAACTTGCAAGGCATTTTCGAAAATTCGCGCTCTTGTGCCGCAGCTCACGTCACCAGGCGTTCGCCCGAGATTGCGCGCATTGCATTGGCTTGCGCAAAGGACGTTATGATGCAGAGTGTTATCACTGGGTCGCGAGCAATACAGAGAAAAAGGACGGGTGCTTGCCCGGCCCCGAAGGTCACTAAAGCACCTCCCCTTTGTATTCCCTCCTCTGTCTATACCTGTGGCGGCTGGTGTACGAGTTGAGAGATAAAAGATGGAGGCAGTTTTAATTGCCAATATCTCTGCTTTACATTAGCTATACTGAAGATTTTTTCAGGAGGCTGATAGGCAATTCAATATCTACTTTTCTCATCAACTTTTCTTATCCTCATTTCCCCCCCCCCCCCCCCTTTCAGTGCCTTTTTAAGGCTCGAAACAAGAATGCCACAATTTGTGGCTTGATTTTGTTCACATGATAATCATTTTCTGATAACGAAACAAGCTTGTAAATTCAACAGATCATTAGGCTATGATAAATAAGATTTAGTGTTTTAAAGCACTTCTCTAGAAAAACAGACTAAAAATTAAAATCCAGTAATAATCGAAATAAAGAGCCCTTTTATTGCACTGCAAGTTGACAGAACCAAAGTACTAGTACAGAGAAATCAAATTTCAAATTAAAGAGTTCTTTTACTTTTTGTTGTCCGGGAAGCAACTAAAGTGGCCCTAAACGAATTACCAATCATCTTTTCAAGCAGATTATTCTGAAGGCCAAATGCTTGCTGCCAGTTAAATTGAACCAGCAATACAAGAAAAAAGGGTGTATGTGTACATCATTTCTTCTCAAAACATTTGCATTTACTGCTTAGCATATAAAATCAAAGCCGCAGTGAATCAAGCAACAAATTAAACACAATGTTTAAAGAGGATGTGAGGGACCAGAAACATCACAAAGTGCAAACAAGGGCAAACAAACTTGGCATGCGAAAACTCGCCAACAACAACACTATACAGGCGAAGCTCCCAAAAAGTCGCCTGCGCCTTCCACCTTCCAGCGTAAACTGCAAGGCGACTGGCGTCTTTACGAAATTTTTAGGATGAGGTGTGTAGGCTCCACCACTGTGTCGCCTCCGATCAAGGCAAGCCGCTTGATGCGAACTCCATTACAGCACAAGTTAGAAGATGTTGAATAGAAATAAAGAATGAATCAACAATTGTAAATTGTCATAATTATTGCATACAAGACACAGCAAATAAGACCTTTATATATGCTTAGCACCCAGAAATTTTCACCCATTTTTCCCCAATGAACTGCTATTTCATGCACATGATGAAAATAAAAACGCATATGCAACCAAAATAAATGCGGCGACACACCTGTCTTCACTGCATTGCTTAGAAGAATGTGCTGCAGACAAGTTGATCGAAACATGCCCAAGCTATGAGCGACAGCTTTTCAGTGTGATGCGACCAAGCATGCCCTATTAACCCCCACCCCCTCCACGAATATTTCATAACTGTACCAAAAACCCAAGAATGATTTCAGCAAATTTCATGCAAGCTAACTGCAAGACATTGATTAAGAGTGACCAAGGTAAAAAAATGGCACAGCTAGGAGATGAAGACCATGCTGTAACTTCCAAAAAATGCCAATCTGTGAGAGCAATACAAAAGCAGCCATCTCGCACTCCATATTTTTGTGCCTGCAGGTGCCCGGAAAAGTTCAATTTTCTAGACAGGTACTTTGAATCTTCGTTACTTGGAGCAGCCATAAACTTAAGTGCAAGCATACTGCAGAACTGCCAACCTGGCGATATCAAAAATCAGGAAATTTTATTCTTGCTATCTAGGGAGTTGGGGGGAGGCACTGCATCAATCTGTGTCGAGTCCTTTACGGCAGGAACTTTGCTGTCTACGCTAGCACCGTGCCATGGCAGCCACTTCAGAACGCTCACAGGAAAAGCTACACCTTCTCTACTGCAGCTTTCTAGAATGCTCTACCCATGCTGTACCACAAAATAAGCCATAGCCACTTTAGCTTTGGCTTAAAGCTGTACTCAAGGTGATTCTGAGCTCATCTTTTCACCGCGTGAACTCAAGCACCAAGTAACCACATAATTTTGAATAACCAGTGAAAACAGTGCTTAGAGATACAATGCTGATTGCAGAATTTCCATGTTTACAAATCAGATTATAAAACTTGCAATGAGAAAAACATTTCTTTACAACAACCACTGAAAAGCCTGGCTTACCAGAAGAGCCCTTCTGTCAGGGTCTCCAAGGATTTCTTCTAGCTGCTCAACATCTCCCATGGAACTCAATGGGACTGACTCTTCTCCAAGAAAATACTGCAGAGTAGCTGCGTGATTCCCTTTTAGCTCTCTGATGTCAGCTCTGATCTCCGTCAGGAGCTGCACTGTCGGACTGTTGAAGCCTGAAATATTAAAAATCCATGATTACAGAAAGGCTGCACATATCCCTCTGAGTTTCTCGGTGTGGATAAAGGTACCACAATATGGTTTACACCAAACACTGATTCCATAGCACAGAAATAATTTTTTTTTAAAATTCGGTGCCATTTGAAAATGGCCAGTATCCCCAAGATGAACGCACTAGTTGCTGCACTACAAAGCACAAGCTGTCGAGTGTTTTGAGGGAAAAAATGCCCATGTGTTATGAAATGCCCATTTATAGCGAATTTAGAATACAACGAACGACATCCGGATGAGCTTCAATTTAGTTATAAGGGAGGTCGAATAATATGAGCGAATGTGATATCAATAACCTTTCTTGAAATGTCATTCTTTAAGAAAGCAGCATGTATTTGTTATAACTTGCGTCACGAAACAAAATGTCTTTCTTTATTTCAGAATCATATCCCAACTGCTTTTTAGCCATTGAAAACAATGAAACAGCGCAGGTTGAGTTAGAGACAGAGAGTAAATCTCCAAAATGAGAATCTTATTGGCCTAGAATGCTAAAACTGCGTGACCGTGTACTCCTTGGAAAGCAAAATTGAACAGTACATACTAGGATACCAAAATTGATCACATTTCTCAGGGTACACCAAGCGCGTTCAATAAATTCTTTACATGGAGGTTTTTTATGTAGCCTCAGGCATGAGGCAAGCTTAGACGCATATCATGCGGACGACTGCCCAACATAGATCGACTGGAGATCCCTGTCATGCACCAAAAGGCAGCTACACAGAAAATCTAGCATTCTATTTCGCCTTTGAAGCAGCCACCACGGCTGAGATCCCACGTGATTTTTTGACAACAGCAGATGAACGCCAATTACCAAACAGGAATACTGTTGATTAATAAACGCCAGCGTTTGCGGCATTCCTTGCGCCAGCGACACTCAGTATCATTCGTTACATGTGTAGGAGCTCCCTGCACATAGCCTGAATGGCTACAGCAAGTGAACACTATAGGAAGCTGGATCTAATCCCTGCCACTAGGTCCACTTTAGAACAGTGCGAAATGTCGGCCAGTTATTCACAAAACGTGTGTGCACGATTGCACCCAAGATGCCAACTAGTCATTAAACCAGGTCGTCTGAGAGTGGGCTTGAAAGAATGCGATGCTAAGGACAGATATAACGGTTGTACTATGCAAAGACTACGCGCTCTGATTCGCTGAGTGATATATAGCGCTGCTATTCTACTGTGATAGCTTTTGTTTTGTTTGTTTTATGGGGGTTTATCGTCCCAAAGCGACTCACGCTATGATGGACGCTGCAGTGAAGGGCTCCAGAAGTTAGGCCACCTGGGGTTTTTAACGTGCACTGACATGGCACAGTTAGTGGGTCTCTAGCATTTCGCCTCCTTCGAAATTCGTCCCCCGCGGCCGGGATCGAACCCGCGCCTTTATTGTAAGCAGCCGAGCACCATGATCACTGATCCACCGCGGCGCCTGTGATAGCTCTGGTTAAACCCCTAGCCATTTCGGAGTGGCACTGGGGTTATAAGGTTTACCGTTGACGAAGACGTTTTTATCGGAGAGATGCAGAACACATTACGAAGGAGGTCAATGACTCCAACTTGAAAATAAAGAGCGCGCATGCAAGGTTGGCTAGGATGCAAGCGACTACTAACCAAATGATCAACAGTAAGTTATTCTGCCCAAAAATAGAACTGTGTAAAACTTTTCTACTTACAAATGTCCTTTAACTTACATAAGAACCGTTGGTAAAAAAATAGTAGGGTTTTAAGATAGGTAATTCAAGCAGATGGGCGAACGCATATGTTAAGCCCTGTTGCTTTGGAGTTTTGCTGGGTCGTCAGCAAATGTGGCGAGGATATTATTTCAGCAATATTATTATTTGATGAAAATGATGTGCAATGCGCAACGCGAGAGTGAGCATATTTCTCTCATACGAGTATTAATTGATGATGGTCCATGCACAGAGCGAGAGTGTTGCATTTTAACATAATGCGTGACCAGCTGCTGTGATAGCATTTATTTATGATTTGATTCACCCTTACGCTCAAGCTTCGCGCTATAAATCGGGAGGCCGGATAGACCTCGTGAAGTTGTGCTTTCGCTGATAAATGAAAATATTATTAACGCTGATTTTTTTGGCATTTTCACCTGCATAAGGATGCACATATTCTGAACTAGTACTATAGGGGAGAGGTGGCAAAATGCGACGGAGGGCGAAACGCGACATTTTGTTACTTAGCATCCCTCAAAGATTTAAACAAAGACAGACAACAACTTGATATATAAATTTTGTAAGCCAGTCAATCTTCGTTACTATCGAGGTAAGGTTTACCAGATTACCTGCCCCTAAGCGGAGCAAAAGTTTCTCAAAGACACTTTCTGAAGGCGGTGGAAACGGCGTGAAATTACACACGCCTCATTTTTCATAAGCTTTGCAACTTAGTCAACCGGGCGTCCCGAGGGTACAGCGTCATAACCATTATCAGCCTGGATACGCCCACTGCATAGCAAAGGCGTCTCCCATGTGTCTGCAGTTAACCCCGACCTTTGCCAGCTTTCGGGCATCGTATTCCGGCAAACTTCTTAATCTTATCCGCCCACATAATTTTCTGTCGCCCTCCGGTCCGCTTACCTTCGCTTGGAATCCATTCTATTACCTTTCAGTACCAGTGGTTATCTTGCCCTCGCATTACAGGCCAGCCCATGCCATTTTTTTTTAGTTGTTATCGGCTAGGATGTCTATAACCAGCGTTTGGTTCTTTAGCCACTCTCACCACTTCCGGTCTCTTGGCGTTAAACCTATATTATTTTTTTTTCATAGCTCACCGCGCTGTCCTTAACATAAGCTGGACCCCTTTCGTTAGCCTTCACATTCCTGCACCATAGATGAGGACTGGGATGATGCAGCTGCTGTATACTTTTCACTCCAGGGATATTGGTCAACTTCCATTCATGATCTGAGAGAACGTGCCATATGAGCAACTCACCATTCTTATTCTCCTAGTTATTTACCGCTCATGATCCGGACCAGCGGTAATTATCGGCCCTAAATAGACGTTTTCTACTTGCAGCACCTCGCTACCAAATGTGAAGTGCTCTACTCTTGCTAGACTTTCGTACAATAGTTTGGATTTCTGCAGGTAACTTTTAGACCCAGCGTTCTGCACTGCCTGTCTAAATCATTTATCATGCTTTTCAGTTCATTTCCTGGGTAACCTTGCATCGCAGTGTCATTAGGGAATGGCAGATTACTTAGGTATTCTCCACTAACTCTCATCCTCTACTGTTCTCAATCCAGAACTCAGAGTATCTACCTCCTGTAAACATGTTGTGAATAGCATTGGCGATACCGTTTCTTCGTGCCTGATACCCTCCCTTATTTGAATTTTATTGCTGACTTTCTGGAAGGCTATGGTAGCTCTACAGTCGTTGCCGATATCTTCAAATATTTAACGTGAGACTCTTCTGCATTCTTATTCCGCGATGCCTGGATGACTGCCGAGGCCTACACTGAATCAAAATGATTTCTCGCAATCAACAAAGGCTTTGTATTGGGGTTGGTTACATTCACCGTTTTTCTCGATAACTTATTTCACAGCGTGAATATGGTCTACTGTCGAGTATAATCTATGAAAGCCTGCCTTAACATTTGGTTGATCTGTGCCCAAGGTTATGCTGACCCCATTAGCGATTACTTTAGTGAATACCTTTTTGGCAACGAACAGACCAGTGGTCTGTAATTTTGCATCCCCTAACATCTTTTTTAATAACAAGATAATGTTAGCGTTCTTAAAGCTCCTGGTACAGTCGAAGTCATAAGCAATTGCGTACACAGGGTGGTTAGATTTCCTAGCACAAAATCCAGTGGGTCGTTCAATAGATCTGCTGTTGCCATATCGCCACCAGCTGCTTTCTTGCTGTGCATTGACCCTAAGCTTTCTTTGCGTCCTTGTTCATTACTGATGGTATGTAGCATTACTGTGCGCAACTACCTCTCTCGTAAACCTGCTGATTACGCTGGTAAAGGTTTTTTAGAACCTTTCAGCTAGGTAAATGCGCTCACCTATTTTGTTAATCACATTGGTGTCTATCTCTAAACGCACAAATCTCGTTATAACCTCTTTCTGGTTCGCCCTTCACCCCTTTTAGGCTATCTCCTTTCTTTAGTGCATGACAGATTCTCTCCATGTAAAAATTTCCTGCTGTCGTCTGTCTTGCGCGCAATTACCTTTGATACCTCTTCTAGTTATATTCTGTCTGTGGGGTTAGACGCCTTTACCCTTTGCCGTTTGTCACTCAGATCTTTGATCAACTGAGATAGTTAGCGGTATCCTGTCGAACTATCCTACCGCTCACTTCTACTGCGTACTCCGTAATGATAGGACTAAGATTATCGTTCATCGTTAGAACACTAACAGGATCTTCCTCAGTTAAAGGCGCGTATCTGTTCTTCACTGATATCCTGAAATCCCGTAGATTCCTTCTTACCGCTAACTCTTTAATGCCCTTCCTCTTCACTCGTTTCTCCCGCTCCCTCCTCAGCTCTCCAATTATACGTTTACGTTAAACAATTCGTGGTGTTTTTAGCCCTCTGGAATTAAGAAAATTTTGAGCTTCCGATAAAGGCGCGACGTTGTGCTTTCTCGCGAGAGTAAAGTAACTATAAGGGTTGTCCAGCTTACTCTAAAACTGTACAGGTGTCTCGCAACTCTCTAGTATAGTCTCGCAAAACAATGCATGCCGACGAGAGGCGCAAGGAGTGTCAGTGCCATCCAGAGATGTGGTTTTCCAAAGGCGCCCACCATTTTACAGTAAAGAAAATAACACAAAAGGAAAAGTAGACACTATAAATTATTGAAAATCTTAGCTTCGCACCCTGTAAGCAGGACAAAATAGTTATTTTTGCACATGGAAGCAAATCGCCTACCAAGTAAACAAGGCTGACTGAAATATCAACAACTGCTACACTGAAATAAAAAAAAAATCCGATAAAGCGATGAAATGACAAAAAAAAACATCGGAAAACCTATCTACAAGCAGAGCCTCGCTGTAAACTGATTTTAGTGTAGTCTGCCGCTGCACAGAACATAAGCGGCATCAGTCTCAATACAGTGTCTAATACCTGAATTGGATAGCAGATATTGTCTGAGATGTCCATGCAAGCAAATTCGCTCGCAGTCATAGTGAGTAATGTTACGATTTTAGAAGCGCACCTATTTTGCCCTACGCACAGTAATAATAAAAATTGTTTTTTTGGGGAAAGGAAATGGCGCAGTATCTGTCTCATATATCGTTGGACACCTGAACCGCGCCGTATGGGAAGGGATAAAGGAGGGAGTGAAAGAAGAAAGGAAGAAAGAGGTGCCGTAGTGGAGGGCTCCGGAATAATTTCGACCACCTGGGGATCTTTAACGTGCACTGACATCGCACAGCACACGGGCGCCTTAGCGTTTTTCCTCCATAAAAACGCAGCCGCCGCGGTCGGGTTCGAACCCGGGAACTCCGGATCAGTAGTCGAGCGCCCTAACCACTGAGCCACCGCAGCGGGTACCTACGCACAGGCAAAATGTCACATTTTGAATTCTTAAATTTCATGAAACACTGCTGTGTTCCCACTGTGTTGGACGTTTATTAATTAGTTATTGGTAGGCGTGATGATGGAATGCTCGATAATAATTCGGAGGATGTGGTTTTATATGCGCAAGAATATAATGGCGATGATTGGCATGTTTTTGTTGCGTTTTAGCATGCTAACCCACATATCCACGATGCAGCTTATTTCTCCAGAATGATTCGAGTGTATAAAAAAACGCTAAAGATATGATTATTGTAGGAACAGCAAGCAAACCTATATATAGCGGCTATAAATTTTAATTCCAGCGCAGGTAAAGCAAAAGCGGGAACCCAACCCTTGCCTGAACAAGCTATGCATTGCAGTGGAAACTATCCCCCTAAATACGTGGCAATTACAGCACGTCCGCTGAGCCCTTAAGGGTGAACTTTACCAAATTATTCTGCCCCACAGAAAGCTTTTTCGGGTAGCAAGTGAGGAGAGAACGCAGAAAAAAAAACATTCTACTCTTGATAGACGTAAATACGTCAGGAAAGCATAACAAACATTCTTATTTTCTAAGAGAAGCTTGAAAAAAGATCATCTATTACGATGCACAGCAAGTGCCGTTTGCCACCGCGTATTTCGAATCACTGATCACTTCAGTAGCGGCGGAGAGGTGCCTCGCTGCTAATGGTCGAAGCCGCCGAAAGCGGGCTTTCGTTTCAAGCGTCTCCTGTGAGCGAAACAAATTCTAATCACATGCATTTAGCGTCTTAGCAATAAATGCCGGATAACGTAGACAACTTTTTTTTTCAATTATTCTATTTTTCCTTTGACTGCAGAATGGATTACGCACTACTGGTAAAATTTAGCGCAAAACCTTTGTTTGTCAACGGAATCGCCATTTAACAGGCCCATTTTCTGTTAATCTGACCCTTCAAGTACACAATTAACGCGCAGAAACACGATGTGAAACAAAACACATTGCTGACTCCCGGACACCACCAGCTGGTTAGCACACCTTGATATGCAAGAGGGCCTACTACAGCTCGTGAAACTGTGTTTCTGCTCTTAAAAGCGACACAGTGGTCTCCTAGAAAGGCTTGCCCTTGCATATGCGACAAACTATGGTTAAGTTCCTAGTTAAGCATTGCCAAGGTGCAGTTTAGGCTTAAAAATTTCGCATTGCGCGGCCCTTAATACAGTCGTTTGCAATAAACTTGGTTTTAGGAAATGAATTTGTTTTTTTTTGTTCTACGACACATCCGCCGAATCATCTTCAACAGCTTTGTCATTATTTTTCTACCGTGGAAAAAATTGGCTTATTTTGCAAGTTTTTTAATTTTTTTATTCCAAGGTCTATAAGGTGTACTATTGATTACACTACTTGAAATCGATTCCAATAAAACGCAATTTCTTACTATTTTCACTGCATCTTCGTAAAAGTCTTTTATGTCTTTTAATAAATTTACATTGGCGAAATTGTGGTTTTGAACAAAACTACCATATATATGCCTGTATCTTTGCCCAAGCATTAACTGTCGAACATCAAATTTATCAGAAAAAGTCAAAGTTGTCACTCCCACAGCTTTTTTAAAAAAGAAGAAAACACTAAATTTAAGCCAATAGTTTCTAACGCCTTTAGGTGAAACAGTCGGTTGGATCCCTCAATGCGTGGGTTGTTTGAAATGGAATGCAATTTATGAGGCAATCTTTAAAAATGATGCATATAACCTCGGTCGCGTTAGTAACATTTCAAAGTAGGCCAGTGAGACAAAGCAACATGCGCTCAAATAAGAAATTAACTGATGTGCTGCCGCCAATTTTAAGGGCTTGTTCCGTGGCTCTCCTTCACTTTCATAATTAAATTCACTGATAAGTAAGCATATTAAAAGTCGTTGAACACTAGACTGTCGAGAAAATGAATGATTTACGCAGCTAAACCGCCGCATTTTAAGTGTTGCAGGGGCGTTTCCACACGGGGGAGGGTCGCCCAACGCCTACAGTCTGCTGTTTTTATAAGCAGTTCAAAATCTTTGTCATTGAGAAGAAAGATAAGAACTAAAGAAAAGGAACCATTTCATACTTTCAATACTTACTGCATATAATCTTCAATGCGGTAGGATAGGGTTAGAATTTGCGTTCAAATTTTTCATTATTAGTCTAATGATGGGAAGAGGCGAGGTAGGTAAACAGTTTCAAATTTTTAAAAACAGCTGAGGTTCTCCTAAGGACGATAATGTTTCCTGCTCAGTCTTGATTGCATATCCAGAATATTATGAGTTTCTGTAGTGAAATTAAAGTTTTCTTGCATTTCGCCTTTAAGTCTTACGAATGCACGAAATGTATGGAAGGTTTTACAAATAAAAAATTAAAGAGCTCTCAGGCTGGTGTAAAACAAAAACAGAAATACAGGCTTGCAACTAAAGTCAAATAATGTTTATTACGTGGGAATAATGTGAGCAGACTCGGGGAAAAAAACGGCAGGTTTTCGCTTGAGGGAGCCCCAGCCTGCCTAGAGGGCTTGCAACAACTACAAGCAGTAAACGAAATAGAATAAAAAGATTACGAACAGTCTACGTCACAAAGGTCAGAAGTGCAAATGCTAAGTATAATCATCAATGACAATTTTTATTAGATGTTCATCAACAGGGACAACAAATGTTACGCTGTAGACGTAGTCTGTAATAAGAAATGCTAGTCACATAGTACACAAAAGCATACAAATACGCGTTTTAAATATTCGCATAAAGCTCACGCACAGCATTTTTAATAAAAAAACGTTTTACAAATCAGTTAATTTTGTAACCCGGGGACCGCATGACGTATCATCCATCAGTCGGCCGCGTTCTCTACAGAACAAAAAAAAAAATGTTCCAATGTTCTTGTTTTCGAAATGCATGTGGCACTGAGTTAGCTATGAGGGATTAAAACTGTGCGAAGCGACGGTCACAGTGAGCAACGAATATCTTATATTTGATGGCTAAGTAGAGATGAAAAAATATGTATTGATAGAATATTGAATCACTTGAACAGTAGAAGCAGGTAGTAAGCTATGAACCTACTGCTTTGTTCAGCAGCATGTATATATTGTGTAGGTTAGGAAGAGTAGTACTGCCCCCTAGAAGGAAGCAGTACTTCACATGCCACATGAAGTACGTAGTGTATATAATTAATTTAACCGATTCGTATAGAGAGGAGGGGAAGTTTGTAAGCATTTAGACGCAGTTAGATATTTTTTTTTCACAGGTCGTAAAGTGAGGGTCCGAAGTAATATTCTTGTCAAAGAAATTTCGTAGAGGTTTTTATAACGTCTGCGATTTCTATATTATATTAAGTAGCGCTTCTGTTTTTAGAGTACTTAGTGTCGAAGAATTTGCTGTGCTCCATGATTTCAATTTTTCTCATACACTGTTAATATTTGAAATCAGCAATGAAATGTTATCCCCTTTGAACAACACACTTATATCGTTTGCTTGAAGAAGATACCTTGGAAGCTTGCTAATAGCTGTTATGTCGTTACTGCGAATATAATAATAGCTGCCCTAAAATAGCTCCGTGCGCGACTCCAGTCGTTGTATGTTAGAGTTCAAACGTCCTTGTCGATTATTATAGATTGTTGCCGAAAGTATAAGTAAGATTTTAGAAGAAAAGCTGCAGTTCCACGGAATGCATTTTTTAACATTTTAAGTAGTGTCTGATGGTCGAGACGATGAAACGCCTTCGAGAAATACACCGAAAATCTGTGCATAATTTTGTGCCATTGTGTGCACCTAAGATTATCGCTTTATTCCTTAGTACGCCTGTTTCAGTGTAACTTTTTTAATGAAAACCATGCCGTGACGCATTAATTAAATTATTCATTGTGCATAAGTGGACAAGTGTTTTACGGATTATTGTCTTTAAGCCTTCAGAAAAGATACAGACAATAGAAATTCGTGTATAGTTTGGATTATCGCTTTATTGCCACTTATTAAAATTACAATAACCTTAAAAATTTGCCTTAATAATGAAAAGCAGACTACTGACGAAGCCAGCTCATAGATAAAAGTCACTATAGAAATAATACTGAGCATATATTTAACGGGAATATCTGGATGCTATCGATATCACGAACTTGGCTGTTGTCTAGAACAGTTAAATGTAGTACACATTTGGCGCTCATGTCTTGGCTTAAAATATATGCTGTGGCTACTCTAGGTTTTCTCCAGTTCGTAGATTAATGTTTTGAAGAACAGCGAACAACATAAAAAATTAAGTTTGGGAAGTTTTGTTCCATGCGCGCCGGCCCTCAAAAAAAGTGGTTTTGACAAAGGGTGACTATTGCGTTCGATGTTGTGCCTTGATAAATTTTTCCTCACGAGGTCACTGCCTTTCCAGACTTTCTTCTTGAACTGATCATCGGGTTTAAGTAATCGGCTTTTTTTTTCTGAAATATGATGAATAAAACTGATACAGCCTTTGTAATCACAGATAATAAATTTATCCGTATTTTGACAGCTGTGGATGGCCAGTACCCCGATATACGGATGATATTATTAATTGTTTCAAGATAGGCAGTTTGCAGCTTCTTTGTTCGTTCAATTGTCGCCATGCTCAGCGTTTTGTCTATGTCTTTTGATCATGTTCAGCTGTGACAGGGTGTAAAGGAGCTTCAGGCAATTTCGATACCGATGGAAACCAAACGAAACGAAGCGGAAATACAACTGCTGTTGTAATACAAATATTATTAATTCATACGAAATTTCTTTTTTTTTCCTGTATAATCTTCTGAAAGCTCATTAACTGTGTTCAGTACGGATCCGAGTGATTTAAGGCAGCCTATTAATGTGTGAAATTTTTGCACACTGCTTCGGCCTCTTGAGGCGCGACTGAATAAGAGTGAACTGTTTTAGGCGGAGGTCTAGTATTGAATCCGAGCGCGTGCCTTATGCCGCGAATGTATGCTGTTTTGAGAGGCGGCCGCCGTGCACATGGTCCTTTTAGGCTGTAGGTACAGTTTATCACGACACGACTTGAGTTGCAGGGTTCATTTCAGATCGGCCGAGTGTCATAAATGAAGAAAGCGCTGTGGTTCCCTAGCTCTGCTGAAACAGTGCGTATGGCCTTAAAAATTGAGAATTACTACATTTAAGCAGGTGACGGAGTTCGAACAATAGAATGTAGCAAGAAATTAATCTATTTGTTGAAGGTACTGCTAAGCATATAGGATGTAAAGGTGGACAGGCCCACCTCTCCAACGCACATGCTATAACTTACTTCCCTTATGGCTATAGCAGCACTGCACTAAAGACAGTCACCGAGCACAAATACTTAGGCATCACTATATCAGCCAATCTGGGGTGGACATCTCACGTAGATCTTGTAACAAGCAAAGCGATGCATAAGCTCATGTTTTTAAAAAGAGCCCTGCGGTATTCTACGAAATAAGCCAAGCTTCTGGCGTATACTGCTATCATTCGCCCAATACTAGAATACGCAAATATCGCTTGGTTCCCGTACACGCAAGCTAACATAACTACGATTGAGGCTGTCTAGCGTAAAAGTGCGCGCTTTATCTGCAGCAGATATAGGTGCCCCGATTCTCCGACGCTGATGCTATCTGAGACGGGGCTTGACACGATAGCTTGTCGTGCGACGCTTCACCGGCTGAAGTTTCTGTACATAATTTTACATAACAAACTTCAAGTTGATTCTGCTACATACATTACTCTGAACACTTCCAGAGAAACCCGTCACAAAAATGAACTTACCGTTCAAGAATATTTCCGTGCGAATAATACCTTTATGTTCTCCTTTTTTTTCCGCGAGCTGTGCGCGAGTGGAACTGCCTTGATGAATCAGTGATTATGCAACCAAGTACTGAGAACTTTTTGGCGCTAGCTGGCAAAAGTGTATTGTCAGGAAAGAAACTGTGATTTTTATTTCCTTTTTCTAACATTTTTGGTGTTTTCCGTGTATTTGCTTTTCCATGCATTTGTATTTTTATGTATTTGTATATTCCATGAATTTACTTGTACTTCTCTTGATCATGTAATTAAGGAAAAGGTGATGATTACTTATGGGTTATCTTTGTTTTTGCTTTTTCCAATGCCTATTCTTATTGTCCCCATAATCTTCACTGTACTTTTTGCATGCTGGAAAATAGTGTTTATGACTGGTCGACAGTTTGCCTACGACCAGAACCCACTGCTGTAAAAATCCCAGAAACACGGATTGGCAGTATTGACAAATAAATAAATAAATAAGGGGCCATATTAGCACTTGCCGTGGCGGGCGAGTGGCCATGCTGGTTTGTACTGTGTAACCTTTCAACCTTTCGGCATTTTCGCACTTTAACAGTAACATTTCTGCCTGGGGTCAATGCCCCTACGTTTGTTGTGCGATTAAAAAATACAAATCTTTCCAGTGGTCCACAATACTTAACATTTATTGTTGCCCGCATGACTTCGCAATGTCCTGTCTTGGGCTTTCTTGAGAAAATTCTTCCAGTAGGCCTTCCTTAAAAATTTGCAAAGTTCACAGAAAAAATAAAACCAGCCAGTCTAAACGTATTATGATTACGAGGTACTATTACGAGTCGAAAAGTATTACGAGGTATTACCATTCCAGAGGTATTACGAATGGTCAGTACTCCAAGAAAATCCAAGGAAATTCTTCCAAGTAAATCTTGGACAGAAAATTATCCCCGCTGATCCAATGAAAAATTTCAGATCGACACAAACTCCATATTTATTTGAGAGAGAGCACTGGAATTCATAAGTGTGCATGAGCATATTAAAAAAGAAAAAAATTATGAATATTTGCACCCCACAGACAGGCGTAAGGGCTGCTCTGCAGACAGTGCCGCACTTGTGCGTTATAAATTTGATATCATCAGCTTATCCGCCATTTTTTCATTGTTTTCGGTGGCTTCTTCTCTTTTGTGCAGAAGGGAGTTTTCCAAATTGTGCTCTGTTTTCTAGTCCGAATTTTAAACTTCGCTGTATATTAGCAGGTCAGGAGGCACAATTCAACCTCTTGGTCAAAATGAAACTCAGCTCGATTTTAATAATATCATGGATATAAATTTCATAATTATGACTAATGATAAATATCTGCTGTGTCGCTGTGTTTCTTGAGGCCTTGTGCAGTCTTTTCAGCTTCGTGTCATTTGGTTATACATGACTCTAAACGTTCAAAAAATTGTCCGGCAACAAAACTACTCCCAGGCTGACTATGATAAATTCAACGAGTAAGCGGTTGTCAGAACAAGAGTCGGGATCAAAACCGTAGCTTTCTGAAAAATATTTCAAATAGCAATACCCTAGCTTCTGAAGGTTTTGTATATCTGAACCACTAATAGATTATATAATACGTTTGCACTGTGTGTAGTAGAAATATCTTAAACACTGGCCTCAGGGTAGAGCGCTCCTCCTAAAGCGGGGTGGACCGCAACTTCTGCCGAACATCTTGCTATTATGTTTGCCAACATTATCATCTGCGTCACTAATAACTCCATCAACCATATGTAGGAAATCCACAATCAAATTTAAGAGATACAACGTTCATAGATAATGCCTTCCCAATCAGTGGTGGCGGAATGTTGAGCATAAGAAAAGCCACTAGCCTACCGCACTAATGATATCAGGACAGAAATTTGAAAACAGTACACAAAGCAGGTGCAGTCGCTTTGCGTATGAAATATATCAGACAAATAGAGAGTGACAAAGATTATTATCTTCTCAAATCCGAAGTTCGCATAATATTTGTCGCCCCATTTAACTTGAAATTGTTCATTGAGGTTTTTAAAGCACTTGATTTATATATGTGTATGAACAGTTATTTTTCCAAAACGAATGAAATGCTACGAGTGCAGTCGTGGCCGCAGTCGTGGCCTAGGCGTCCGCCTCGGCTGCGGGAGGTGGTTGGTTCGAAACCCACTGCCGGACACCCACCCGCAAAAATGGGTACAAGCCACCCCCGGCCCGGCGCCCGGCTTCTTCAGGGGTGTGTGCTTGGAGGAGGCTCCGCAAACCCCGCTGAGCTCCTTCGGGGGCAAACCCAGTTTCGAACAATTCAGCTTGCAAAGGTGGTTTGTGTTTCACTCCCCAGTGAAGTTCGACTCAAGACTCGAACGCTCTAACTAGCGTCAGGTTCAAACACTGTGGTCCTTCGTCAGAAGCGATTCAGAGTATCACTACGGTCATGGACTAGTCCCGCTTTTCGGCTGTCCGACTTTGTGAGAAAAAAAGTGAACGTTTCACGAACGGCGTAGATTTTGTAACTGGCACAAGGTGCGAGTGTTGATTTGAACTTCGGGGAGTCGTTTTTTGCACACACTTGCCGGGAAGTTTGAGGCGCAGGCTGCCCTTCCCACGCGGTGCACCCCTGGAGAGCCGAGTACTTGGCCGGGGGACCGCCTGTTCCCATTCGATTAACCGGCTGGGTGGACCGATGGCCGCGGGATTCGAACCCACGACCTCCCGTAGCCGAGGCGAGCACTCAAACACAAGGCCACGACTGCGCACCGTCGCATTTCGAATAAGAATAGTGCAGCTAAAACGAGATCGAGCATGTGCGAATTATGATAGAAACCAATAAATTCGATACGAATAAATAAATATTCCGCACTTCACTGGAGAAGCAACAATAAGCTGCGTTACCGAATGTACAACACTGTCAGAATATTATCTTATTACAGGTATTTCGTGCTAATTAGCACATCACCTTTTCGTACTGGTGACGAAGTCGAATAAATTCGTGTTAAATCTCAGATTACAGAGTTGGTTGCTAGCAATGAGTCACGGTTCAAGAGATCTTGCATAGAAAAATAGTTTGCTGGAATTGGTTGCAGTCTGCAGGATTTCCCAATTTCGGAGGACATCTATCAGCATTGTGAATGCAACCGAAAGATGAGGCGCGTCGTGGCGCTGAGTACTACTTTCCAAACTCTCCAATTGTCCCGGCATGCTCTGCGGCGTCGAAGTGAGCCATGCTTCTGGCACACTCGCAGACGAAAACTGCGACGAGCCGTGTTCGAAATTTTAGCCAATTAATAAAGAAATATAAAATGTTCAAAACATACTTATTCCGTGTACAATTCTGAAAACTCTATTTATTGGTAAGCGTATTGAATGAGAAAGTACTGCATTCACTCTTCTAATGTTCCAAATGTTTGCTCACTTTTATTCACATACTTTAAAATGATCTGGTTGGTTGACACGGAAAAATAGTGCCATTCTTCAGAGGTTGTATTCCTGAGAGGCTTTATTGCAAAACTCTGGTGAAGGCTTTCCTTGATCACGTTTAATACACTAGAAAATCACACGGCCATGATGCTTACGTAGTTGGCCGTTATGGGCAACCCTGGCGCTGGTGAACACTCTCAAGGTCCGCATACACTGCACATAAATACCACCGAAAGATGCAGATTGGACCGCCGTTGCCGTAGCTCAGTTGGCGGAGCTCCAGACGCGAAATTCGGAGGTCATGGTTCCGGTCCCGTCGGCGGCATGTCGTTGTTTTTTAGCGATAGCTACATTGCCGTAGCATTTCGAGCCTTCAGCGTGGAGGCGCCGCTTCCCTGTGGCTGCGCTGCCACCTTGTGGCTGCGCCCCCACCTAGTAGCTGCGACGCCACGCTGTCATCGTGAACAAGAGATGGTATTGGATTGTACAAGCCGAGAAAGAAGGTTTCTGTGCCTATTATTTAACCCAGGCGCATTCGTCGTACAGTTAGAGTTCATGGCGGCGCAAACAAAGAAAAGTTTTTCGATAGCGAGAACAGCGCCACTACAACGCTCAGTATTCCGTTTGTAAAGGACAATGATCTGTAGTGCCCTGTAGGATATGTAGCGATGATGAGGACCCATCGAAAAGTGCGGCGAAGCCAGAAGTCTAGGGTGAGACGTCGTGGTCCGCACGTGGCGATAGACGAGGCGTTGGCAGCACGAAGCGACTGCCCTGATGACTTGGAGCGATCAGCCTTAGTCGGTGGAACCACGCTGATTTCCGCGCCCGTGTCTATAAGGAATGGTGTGCCGGAGAACTTGTCAGTTACTATAAATAGGCGGCTCGGAGTACTGGAGGGACCACATGCCGCCGTTAGTGATCCCGGCGGGTGTTTCCCCGGCCATGAACAGGGCGGTGTACACTTCGTGGCCCTGTGTCGAAAACGCCGGTGGTACCAGCAGATAGATGGAGGGCTGGGTCTCCGAGCTTTACGTGTGCGCGTAAGAGCGCGGAGATTGAGACGAGGCGCCCGGATCTCCTGGGAAGGGCTGCGGAGTGCAGCGACCGAAGCGGTAAGCTCATCGATACGTACCTCAAGCCGCGAAGTCGCCGTTCTCTGGAAGGGCAAAACAGCATTGACGGATGGGGAGGTAGTCGTCTGAACGTTATCGGCGAGTTCAGCCAGGCGGTCGAGGCTGGCGTCACCGGCCGCCGCAAGGACGAGGCGGAAGGGCTGGGGAAGGCGCTGGAGGAAACGCTCTCGAAGCAACGCCGAGTGGTTGCGGATTTCGCACTCCCCGAGAAGCTGTCGCATCCGGCGCAGATGCTGGAAAGGGCACCGGTCACCAAGGTCCTCCTAGGTAAGGAGACGCTGGAGGCGGGTGCGTTCCGATGGCATAAACTCTCCAGCACCTTGGTTTTCAGGTGCTGATGTGGTGTAGCGCCCATGGAGGCGGGGAGAACGTCGGATAGCTCACCGGCAACGTCAGGAGGAAGGCTCGAGGCGACATGGTAGTAGCGCGTCGTCTCCGAGCTGATGTGGGAAAGGCAAAATTGCGACTCGATCTGGTGGAACCAAACTTGCTGTTTCGAGGGCCAGAAAGGTGGGAGGCGAACCTGCAGTTACGAGACGTCCTGCGGGCGTGAGTCCTGTTCCGTGGACGCTGCGGCATCGGTCATTGCTCGTCCTAGGTCAAAAGTTGTAGGCTTAACGCCTCAGGAGGGAATTAACAAGACCATGCTGTGAACCGACAACAGAACAGAACTGCGAGCCGTGGTTCGCTAGCCGTGGTTGCACGAGCCACGGCCAGGTGCCGTCTTTATTATCTTCGACGGGTGGCGCGCGCTATCGTGTTCCCGGTGTCACACCAGAGATGGCGCTACAGATCCTTTAATGGGATTGCTCCAGGTAAGCTGAATGTGGAGCAATAAGGGAGATTCGGAGAGACACATCTACAGACGTTAAAAAGTTATAGGGAAGCCTCGATGTGTGCAAGGTTGTGGGAAGCTCAAATCATTTACAGAATACAGGGCTCAGTATCCATGTATTTGGACATTTCCAATAAAAACCAACAAAAGAATCGCGTTCTTGAGCAGCTTCGTGCAATATTCTTCATTGTCTTTTCACGCTCTTTGTTACAGGCTACGGTTTAACGACATATCTGGTTCTTTGGCATTGTACGCAGCTTCTGGCTGCATGATTTCACCTTGTAAAACTCCTTATATCTGCATGATAACCATAATGTGTATCAGGTGGTTTATTTTTATAATACGCATGGATATGGATGTGGCTGAAAAAGAGGCTATGCTATGACGTTTTGAACCGTTCTGTTATTGATAGGGAGCATGGGTAAGGAGGCTTTGTGAAAGCTGTCGTTGTTACCAATAGTTTGCTTTTTGGATACACCGAAAAAGTGAGATTTTTAACTCAGTGATCGTTCGTGCTGCTGGAATTCGGAACCTAAACCACTCTTGACTTTTCGAATACAAAATTTTCGAGAGCTAATTGGGCCTACATTTGCCTACAAGAATTTTAGTAGCCCTTCGCGAAGACATAAAAGATACCTAAATGATCTGAGGTAATTGTGGGTTGGACTAGATTGTGTTACATCTGTCTATACTTATATATATATATATATATATGTATATATATATATATATATATATATATATATATATATATATATATATATATATATATATATATATATATATATATATATATAATAGGCATATGGGAACCGTTAATTTATTTCTCAAAACACTATTTCATATATTTATTTAAGTATTAGTATTTCAACTGTATTTCGATCATTATGAAAAGTGAGCAAGATGAGATTTTGCGCCCATAGCATCCTTAGATGCGGGTCGTTTCGTGCCATGTCAACATCCGATATACGCAAAAACTGCAGGGTACGGCATGTGATAGCATGCTGCAATTCTTCCCAAATAATAACCTTAGTGTGCATGCAACAAAGGTCAGTAAAACCGAAACAATCATCAAGACCTTTAAAACATAGCATGCCTCGGAAACCTATGGGAGTACAAGCATTTCTTCCGAAGAAAACACCTTAGCGAAAAGAACTTCAAAATTATTTTCCTTCTCACTCCAAGAGACCAATAAATAACACAAATATTACATCATTGTTCGGCAACAGCGCGACAAAATTTCAATCAAAGCCGCTTTAATTTGTTTAGGAAATTGAATAATACTCTAATGCTAACATCCCAAATCGTTGTATTGGCTGCGTTTTTTTTACAAAACCACAAGTAACACTGTTTACCTAAAGAAAACTTTTAGTGTGTTTGAGTGCGTTTGATCAATCTACTTTGATATGAAATTTGTCCTCTTGCTTGTGCAACCCTGCTGAGTTTCGGAACGATGGTACGTGAAAAGAAGCATTTCAAGTCACAGCCTTTGGCAGCGACTACATCCTAGATATCTGAACAAAGCTTTTGAACTGCAGCAGCGCTAGAAAGCAAGTTGATGAAACTTACATCTGATATTGGGCACCAGTCTTTTTCTAAAGTCAGGCATCGGTTACAAAAATCGCAGGAGTTTCGAATTTTTATTGCCTTCGTTTTACCAGCTATCTCTGATGAGCGTTTCCATAAGGGTGCTTCCCAACTGATCGTGCTGCATATATATTCGTGAAAGAGGTGTGCTGCCGTGATGGAAACGTAAGTAGCCACTTTCACTTGCACAGGAGTATATAAGAATTTTGAAAGTCACTAAAAAACTGATCTAATTTTTTTCTTCGCATCACTCTCAAAAACTGATGAGAGCCGTAGAACATTTGCTATTAGGAGTCTTAGCAAAAGGAGTCTTTTTCTACAATTCCTCCCGTACTTTTAAATTTCATGAAAGGGTCTGTAGAAAATTTCGTGTGACACATATTGTCACCCGCTTAGAGTAAATATCAAAGCTATACGCACCTCTTTTTGGTTCACTTTAGTGGAGACCTCGGTGAAGGTGCGCAGTTTTCGGCAAATTTACACAGGCGCTGAAATTTTAGCCCATAATTTTTTTGTATTGCACATATATATAGTTTTATGCCTTGTAACTAAGATATTAGGAGATCAATTATTTCATCGTCTAAAAAGGTTTTTGCCTGCCAGATAGGAGATTATATATTGGCCTTTCTCGCAGCTCGCATAATGATCTGCTGACGCTAGATTTTTACTGAAATGTGGCTATGTGATCTTCTACACAATGAATCCATGTTTTCAAAGCTGGTGCTTCTGGTGAACTGGATATGCTGTTGTGCTGTCGAGTCCTACAGTTTTCGCCAGCATAAATATGCTTTTTAATCCATAGCAAACACTTTTCAGCGCGCTTGCATGAGCATGTGGACAACTGCATCTGCATGCTATTTTTTGAAATTTAACTGTGAAGACAGAGCAGTGGAGGTCGAGCTCTTCTCGCATAAGTGGGTGACCTGTTATTCGTCTGAATTTTATAGTTGGCTTTTGATATTTCGGTGTTCTATTAGGCTGTGGACAATTGTTCTAGAGCTATTAAATTTAATAGTTTTTCCTGACCTAATATCATTCGCTACCTACGCCATTGTATTGTCTTGTCCTTCTTTGTTGTTTAATCGCGGGGACCACTGTGTGTTAAACTTGAAATTTATAGCTTGTAATTACTAACAAAAAAACTAAATGAGGAAAAAGGGAACTATTTGAGGACACAAATTTTCTACGGTAAAAATGTGGCGTTGCTGTTGTTACTATGGCATTAGACGTAAAAAAATATGACGTATGCATCAAATGGGGCGATATAAAGCATCGGGACAGGTTCGTGACTTCATCCGTCTGCCAGCTGTGCTTTTGCTTGAACAATCGTCTTTATGCTGGGCCGGACAGCCAGCTTGCTCGCCCGCGCTTATCCAACAGTCAAGGCCACCATAAATGCGAAAGGAGTCGCAGTAATATTGCTCCTCCCTTTCCCTTTGAATTCACCGCGTGTATTTGTGTTCCGGGCGTCGTCTAATTTGTCTCCAGGTAGAAGGACACTTGAAGCAGCTAGTAGGGTGTCTCCTTATTTTATTTGCGCAAATATGCCGTTCTGTATAAGAGGGTTATATGTCCATGTGCAGGCCGGTGTCGGCTAAGACGATAACCACATTGCAACCCATTCGCCGTCTCCTTCCTTTGCGTGTCCAACGCGGCTCTCTTCTTCACAGGGGGATATATAAATAAGGATGATAACACTATTGCGCCGACTCCCCAGACGACGAAGCTGGTTGTCTGCTGTAATTGCCAGTAAGCGAGCTAGTATGTGCCTAACCTGATCATTAGGCCTGGCCTTACGCTCCACAGTCCGATATGCTTCTACTTGTCTACTGAATGCCGAAGCTCGGACCTTAATTCTCTACTCCGCCTATTCCAAGGTACCCTTGTGGTGTACTCACCGCAAGTAAGGAGTAAATATGCACTGATAAAAATTGAAGGGGCAACTAAGTGTGCCTTAAGGGTATGACATGATAGCGCAGGTTTAATTCCAATAAATAAAGACGGTGATTAAGTGCGTTAGATTCACACATCACTGCAAGTCATCGTCTCCCTCCTGGCACAACTGCGCCAGGAGGGAGATGAGAAGCGCTGCGCCACTGACCCGTCATGGCAGGCGCTACCAGCGGTGGGCCCTGTGCTAGTAGCCAAGGTTGCCCTTTCGAACGACCAATCATTAATTAAACTGCCACATACCATGGTAGGCAATTTTCTGACTATCCGTTGGTTGATTTGTGCTTGGAAGGTAAAGAGACCTATTTGGTTCACCTCCCTCCTAAACTGCTTTCTGGGCGCACCCTGGCAATCCCGCTCGCCATTTTTCGCTCCACACGCCGATGCCGACAATGCCGACGCCGGATTTTCTGTGTAACGGGGCATTTAACGCTATGGCGTTAAAATCTGTGGCTGCGTCGTCAAACATAAGTAAAACAAAGAAATCAGTGCTAGGTACAGGAATAAGGCGATCTACTCTTCATATAAAAATAAATAAATAAATATCCGGGTAATTCTAGAATGCTTAAAATCAGGTAGAAGGTCTTCGCTGTAGTCCAATTTATGGCATACGCAGCATATTTAGTGATAATGCCATTCACTATAGCTGAAGGGCAAGGGATACCTTTACAGTCAAATCAGGCTAGCTGCTTGAAACTTGATGGTACAAAATGATTGTACTTCTCTTGACTGGCACGGATAACACTTATTGGTGAAAGTCAGTGAATCGACGAACAAAACCGTTAGCTTTGTTAAAGAATTATTAAGAACATGGTTCCACCTGCCGCCATTATTTTGTGTGTTGTGATTTACGCCAGTGTCATTTAGCAAAAGAATCAAGAAATCTTTTATAGCGCATGTCACATTGCCTTGGCTTCCAACAGGCCTGCTCTGCTGCCTTGAACCTCATGATGACAATTTGTGGGGGCGACAGTTCGCAGAGCTTACGAAGCTTTCAGAGGTAAACCGTTTCTTTTTTTTTTAAGGGGGAAGGGGGAATGTATCTAGACAACAGAACTGTCGATGCACCGGCAGCAGCAATGGCACTTGGCTATAGCACATCTTGGCCGCATTCTGTTTGCAAGGACGAAGCAATTTGAGGATAATGCGCACAAAGAATAAATATACTATCGAACTCAGTAGAAACTATACCAGATGCTTCTAATGGTCCATGGTAAACGTAGTAGCATCTCGAGCCACAAACAAAATGATAACGCCTCGTGCTGATGTGTACCGACCAGGAAAGTGAAAGAATAATCGAAATATCGGCGCAAATGTTTTTATTCGTAAACGTTTGCAGAAAATTTCCTTGACACGATCGAGAGAGCTGCATCTGTACCCGCAATGAACATTCGGGACAAATGTTTAATAAAGCCTCCCTCTTTACTCGTGCCGAGTACACATTCAGTCTATTTTATGTAATCTCAGCGTCTGCAGCATTATCATGATTGCAGGTGTGACCAAAAAAAAAACATTCGCCTGAATTCTATTTATGATACGCTGCACCTACCGAGTGCAGTGTGTTATAAATTAACGAAGTAACACAAATGGCCATGCAGAATATAATAAAATGGCGCTATCCGCTGTTGAACATGTAGGCGAAGCAGGCCACAAGAAAATAGAGACTATTGAATATCTAGGCATTTTGAAAAACTTGTGCTACTACTGGCCACGTATTTTAAAATGGGTGCTGCGCATGCGGCATGCAGAGAAACTAGTAGGAACACCTCTTCAGTTCTTTAGTGCGGATGATATTTTTGCGTAATAGCTTGCAGCAGTATTGCCAAGTATTGACTTGACACATATTTCTTTATACTCAACAGTGCCTGTAAAACAACGCTGATGATGCCAACAGAATGCAATATATAGATAGCAGACAAAAATGCTTTTTTTTATATAGCTTTGCGAAATAAAGTCGTTAAGTAACAAGAAAAACAGGCGTATTCTGAAGGAGTGCTGATAATAATTTTATAGTATGTGATAAACTCGCTGTTTTGATCTGTTTTAGTCTGATCTGTTCTAGCCAATCGCTAAATAGCGCTATAGTGCACGATTTTGATGAACTGAAATTTTTTTACCTGGCATAAAGTCTTTAAATACTAGGAGCCGCATTATTATTTCTCAGTAGAAAACGCTGTGCAAGCACTACAAAACATGCACTGCGCAAGAGGCCAAGAATTGAAAGCATCTCTGAAGAATATGTATTGCCGACGTCAAAAGTGTTTTTTCTTTTGCAACCAATTGCGCAGGCTCTAGCGTCCCCTCGAAACCTACTTCAAGCAAAGCCTAGTTTTTCAACGATTAATATCCGAAGTGTTGATGTACATATCATATGCTAAACGCATGCTTACGGGATAGCTAATTAGGTACTTTAGATTCACTTGCGTAATGAAATAATGAGCCACCCAAACTTCGAACTTTATGCAAAGCTTTAATGCCCGACATTTCATTTTATTGCGAATCTGCCTATAACGATCAAAAGCGTTGTGTGCAAGCGATTCTTGTAAAAAAAAAAACTTACACTATTTCGTGGTCTAGACACGCCTGAGCATGAAATTCATTCTAAGAAGGGCACAGCACAATCTAGTAGGATTATCTCCGGACGACGCTGGCTTTCAGTGTGCCGAGCGTTCTTCAGGTGGTTCCAGACATTACGCGGCACTGATGCTGACTTCAAAATTTTGCGAAAGCAATCGCTTGACAAGCTGAACGATAAATTTACGGCGCGTAGGATTATGTAGATTGGTTTGGTTTATGGGGGTTTAACGTCCCAAAGCGACTCAGTCTATGAGGGACGCCGTAGTGAAGGGCTCCGGAAATTTCGACCACCTGGGGTTCTTTTACGTGCACTGACACCGCACAGCACACAGAATTATGTAGAGCTAGCCCATATTTTCTTAAAGAAGAGCTGGGTCTGTAGGTAGTTTATTCTCCCGGCAGACCCAGATCTTGGCTATAGAACACGAAAACTAATAAGCCACTGTCATTGTAGGCGTTAGCGCAGGGGGCTTTAGCCACAATAGAGCGGCATGGCTGAAGTCATTGCCTTTCTGAGCTCTCCAACCCTTCGATATTGAAAAAATAATGTGCCAATAGCTATTGCTGCGTAAACGCAAGTGATCATACACCTACGTGATTTTACACGTACAGGCGCGGATAGAATTAAACAGGGCGCGCCGCACAAGAAAGAACAGCGTGTCAGCGCCGCCTGGCCGAACCAGACGAAAGCTCAAAATAGCCACGCGCATGTGCAGGTTCCCTCCAGGTTAGACCCTCTAAATGGTCCGCTTGCCTTGCATTCGTCCGGCGTATATGTCGTGCTGCTGCTGATGATGATCGGGTGGTCACTTTCTGTGTAGCTAGCGAGCATTTCAGAATACACGGACCTTTTTCTTGATAAGGCAAATTGTGCGGTGACGGCTCTACCTTTCAGCCGCTTCGTATGAGACAGCTAGAGGCGCGTTTGCGCCGCAATAACCCGCGTGTTCGAACTTTTCGAACTTTTGCTGCCACTGGTGTTCTTCTGCGTCTCGCTCGCAACTAAACGCACTCGAAACACTCGGCGTACTGCCACAGTTTTGTGTTACTTTTTTACAGTTATCATTGATGGTTCGCCTTGTTCCTGCCACGCGCCGACGCTGCACTAGTGCGTGCACCCTGCCTGTCTCCCGCGGAGCACATTGTCCCTATACTGGAACCTACTCTTATCACGACCGAGCAGCGCGCTGCGTATCTCGCTGTCATGTGCGGAGCCGGGAGCAGAGCTCATGGTAAGCACCTTGCATGCACCTTCAGATCTTAAGATGACTACAAGCATGGCTGTCTCACCCACGTGAATGCCGCGGCAGAGGTGCTTCACTGTTGCGTGTCCCGCGTGCGAAATTCGGAATATAAGTACCCTCGTGCGCCCACTAATCAGAGTATGAGCCACGACAGACACCGGCAAACAATCCTAACTCTTCTGTGCGAGCTGTATTACTTTAGTGCTACTGGTTACATACAGATATTGGTCTGTTTGGCCATATAGGCGTTGCAACTCAGCAGCTGCATCCGGCACCTTTGGAAGCAGTCACTATACTTGCGACGCTGAATCGCGCTGCAAAAAGCGCCAAGAGCAGCGGTTTCGTCTTATTTCAAGCTGACATCCTAGACCAGGTTTCAATACACGAATAATGTGCTGCATGACAGACACACAGGGCGCATGCTTTGCCGATCCATTGGTTCCGCGTAGGAGCGAGGGAAAATGAGGGGTAAATGTATTAAAAGAACCCAAAACTGCGGCGGTAGATTGAGCGTTTTGAGCATACTTGGTCGATAGCGAGACAGAAATGAATCCCGGAGGCAACTAAAGTTCGAAGGACGTGCGCTATTTGCGATGGAAACGCGCTTACAGCTGCCTCAGATGATGGCATAATGGTAGCGTCGCCCCCGTGGGATTTGCAGCATCAAGGAAGCGGTCTGTGTGCTCCGAAAAGCCCGCTCACTACAAAGGGCGCAACCATCCGACAATAATTATCATCAGCGCGACCCTGACTCCAGCCGAATGCGAGGCAAGCGGAGAAATGAAAGTGTCGCGCCGGTAGGGGCCTGCATATGCGCGTTGCGATTTTGAGCTTATGTCTGGTTTGGCTAGGCGGCGCTTACGCGCAGTTCTTTCCTGTGCGGTGCGCTCCGTTTACTTCTGTCTGGCCTTGTACGTGATAGTACGCCTGCGACATCGTAGGCTTACGCATAAATTACGCCTACGTACTCGAACGCCTACTAGATTGCTGGTCTACGTGATCGTAAGCATGTGTGATTGTACTACACCTACGTGATTGTAGATCTACAGGTTCGGATATCTACGTGAGGTGTACGACACATATACAAGGTGTACACGATTGCATAATCCCACGTCACAAAAACTACATCAGGTAATTTTGCAGACCTATGTTGTGAGGTGTTCTAGACTTGTATACCCATGATGCACTGCAAACATGAGTAGTAAACAACATTGATTAGGCGTTAAATGACGTCCGATCTAATTCTGCTTTGTGAAATCCGCGTCCAGCCTACGTACAGAGAATGGTCGCGTGCATGTATAATTAGTCTAACTGGCTTATCGCTGTCAGCTCTGACCTTCACCTTGGCATGTTTTGATACGCGCATTATAGGCAGGCATGCTGTCTTTCGTTCTACAAGCTTTCTCAACAAACCGATTCTGGTGCAAATCTCTAGGCGCGCTAATCGAAAGTCGAATGATGCCTGGCCTCAGGCATGGGCAACGGTCCGTCTTGTAAATCTACCTTCCCTTTCGGTGTTTGAGTCAATATTGTTTTTTAAATCTGCAGCGTAACATTGTTCCACTGTTGGTGTGTAAAGATGTTACTGCTATACACTTTTTGTTCGGACATTTCCATTGCTTGCGTGATCATCCTTCTTTATTTACGGCATATCCCACAGCATCAATGCGAGATGTTTGTTCGGGGGCTTGAGCTGCTTCTCCTCAGGCCGCTGCTCGCTGTGCTGCCCTCATGCATATACACCGTATGCCTCTGTAAAGAAAGAATACATACCACATAACTAATTCAAGTCACATGACGGTGAAAGACAATAAATTTGGCTATGCAGCTGGCAGAAAAATTTGCGATATTATGTGTCTCTGGGTTGTACAAATTACAGGTGCCTGGTTAAAGAAAGACGCTGAACTATTTGACCATTCAGTTTGCTCCCAGCTTATAACCGACGTGGAGCCAGCAGCTAGATAAAAAAGTGATTTGAAATGCGCACTCAGGTCCTTGCACCACGAAGTCGCATCATTAAACCCTTGTCGTGGCCTCCATAGCCCGACCACCGACAAATCTTTTTATTCCTGAGCGCCGAACTCACGTCTTTTAGGGTGAAGGCCTTGATATTTGAGAAAGGGACGATAGCTTTTCAACCATTCTTGCACTTTGCGTACACGTACGATGGCGTCGTCATGTTCGATCATGAAGTATTCAAGAAAGCAGAAGGAAATGTGCATAGGACACTGTATGGCAAATGTCAACGTGGATGAGCGAGTTTAACAACACGATCATGAGGGCGCGCGCGCTTTCGCGGCACCCTCTCTCTCTCTCGCTCGCCTGCATGACGTCAATGCACAGTCACGGGGCACAGTAACAGGTAGTGTCAGAGCTTCCTCACAATGCTGGGCGGGAGTGGCGAGTGTTTTGCGAGTTGCGGGCAGGAGAGCGCAAAACTTTCTGTGCAGAGCTTCACACACCAGCGGGGGTCAATTCACCATGGATTGTAGACTGAGCATCTCCGCACCGTTGACGGAAGGGCTTGGGGAAGAATAGGCCAGATACACGGAGGCACCATCGGGGGAGGAACTTAATGGCGCGTTCACACTTGGACATTCGGCGGCGAGAGGGAGCGGAATCTGCGGCCGCGGAAATGTCTCGTTCACACTTCACGGCCACCGCGTCGTCGCTGATCGTCTGTGTGTCGTCTGCTCACGGCGTACACTGATGTGGCAAGAGGTTTATCGATGCTGTCTACATACCTAAACCGTATGCACGCTTGCGTACGCTAAATGCAGCTATTTTGTCGGATGTTACGCCATTTCTAACATTCTCACTTTTTAAATGCCTAGTGGCGCTATCTGGTGGTTAGGAGAGGAATCATTGTTGTCAACAAACCGACGCCCCTTTTAAGCCTAAAAGGGGTAGAAGCGTCACCCTAAATAAAAAAATAAGGCAAATTTCTCACTCACACGTATTCTTATGGGTGAGATGAGACAAAGTGAAAGACCGCTGGCTCTTTCATGGCCAGTGAACGCGCTGAAAAAGGCAGGAAGAGCGACGAATTCAGTCCGAAGCGAGGCGTCCTGCATAGAAGGGTGCCGCCATGTTTCTCGCCGCGGATACTCGCCTTCCTATTGGCTGACGAGATTCGGCGGCAGAATTCGGTCCTGGACCGATCGTCCTTTCCGCTGGGTATTTCGGCGGAATCTTCGCCGTGGCAGCGGATTCCGCTCGCTCTCGCCGCCGAAAGTCCAAATGTGAACGCGCCATAAGCCGGTAGAAAAACCGGAAATAACCCTGTTTTTAAGGAGAGCCCACGCAGGAACAGCAGAAAACGAGGTGGAGGGGAGAAATAACAAAGCTTGAAAAAAATAACCTACGAAAAGGCGTGCCTAATCGAGAGATGTTTCTACCGATAGTTTTGTTTTGTTCTCTCACGCGCTGCATTTGTCCCCTAGCCCAACGCGCTGCCCGTTCGGGAACACGTCAAACTACCGGCACCGTTTGGATAGCCTACCCTCTTTCGGCGATATAAATGTTCCGAGTAATTTCTGAAACGTGCCTGTTCTTTGCACAGCTAAGGTCGGGGCCGTTGCCGATGGTACGTGTCATTGCACTTGGACAAGTTTCGTTGTCTTTTTTTAAGTTTTCAAGTGTGTTTTTGAACTGTAGACAATGGGTGCTCAGTCGGCGTGGAAGAAACGGAAAGGGTAACTGCCCGAAAGACAAGAATTTGTTGCTTCATCGACGAGTCGGTACAGGCGGCTGCTGGTGGAGTTAAGAAAGCTGAGATATGAACTACGACACTGAAAAAGCATGTCCAGCTTTTGGCCCCGTCGCCGGAGCCTTTCTATGCTCATGAAGCAGTCTTGAAGGTCATTTGCCATTTGTCACACGGAGACGGCGAAAACGCCTGCTGAGCTGGCGTAAGTAAAATACATTTGAAAAAGCAGAAAACCATGCGCTAGCAGCTTGATGAGCGACAACCGTAGCACGCCAGATGAAATGCAGTGTAATTTGTGCAAATGAAGGACGAGAAAATTGCTGCTAAAGTAGAAAGTTTTTAAAAATTACTACGTAGTTAAACAGCAGATTGTTAACACCACTGAAACAAGCAAGTTCTTGCTATTTGGGCACGCTCAGTGCGATTTTTAATTTTTTTGCGATTATTATTTCAGCGGTGTAATGGAATATCATGAAGTAGTGGTTAGCACAATTCGCGTCAAATCCAAAAAATTTTGCCGGTTATGTCATAAATATTATTACGAATTTTTTTCTTAAAGCACACGCAACGTGAAAAATCATGAAATTTTATGAACCTGAATTATGCCGTTTTGCTTACCGAACCGAAGTATGGACATTAAGGAACGCCGTATATCAGTGCTCCGCAATGCAGCTGACCACTTTTGTTTTATCATTTCATTTTATTCTCTTCCAAACGCACATGTGGTCAAACGTCTCGTGACATCGAACATCAAATCATTGTTTCTGTCGTCACCCTAGGTGGAATTCGACTCCTGCGGCCGGGCTTGGACCTGCTACTTTGGGACTAGCTTCCAAGCGCCTAACAAACTTGTACTACTTTTGAATTTAAGTTAAGGAGCCCCTTTCAGAAGTCATTGAAAAACTTACATTTAAATGTTTTCTTTTATAAGAAGAATATTTATTTTTGCAATAACTGCAACAAAAATCGTTTTATCGAACTAGCACACCGGTTCGGGTGTTTAGACAGTACGAAAATTAGACCAATAATGGTAAGGTTTGCGCACTTCAATATGAAAAAACAGGTACTTACTAATGCAAATAAACTGAAAGAGACCAATTTTAGCATTTTCTAATACTTCCAGAACACTCGCCTGGGTTGTTTGCAAAACACCGGTTTCCAAACACAAGTTTGCAAAACACCGACGTGAGAAATTCACCGTGTGGCACAACAGGATGACCATAGGCAATACCACATACACATTTGTTCCGCATTCTCAACAGGTTGTACCTTGCACCCCATACCTATCCCCTGGTCTCTCGCACCGCGCTGCTCTTAAATCTGTAAATTTCCGTTACACTAACAAAAGAAGCCTTCTTCCTAAAGGCGATGCTACCAGCAGTCTCATTGATGCTGCTCAATGCAATATCGTTGTCCTAACTGAAACTTGGCGTAATGAAGTAATAGATTACAAAGAAGTGCAGATCATATTCCTGAACGTTGATATTTTTCAGCGCGATCGCGAAGATAAGCGAGGCGGCGGCGTGCTGATAGCCACCCACCGTAACCTTCAATGCTTCGATTTAAAAATTGACTCACCCCTTGAAATATTGTTCATCTGATCCACTGCTTGCTTTCCCCCTATTTCAATCTGCTGTGTTTAAGGTGCTCGAGACAGCGACGCTTCGTTCGTTCCACTATTTCATGACGCCGTTAACAGTGTAACCACGAAAATTAAGCATGCTACTGTTTTTATATTAGGCGATTTTAACTTCCCTGCGATTAACTAGTCTTGCCCTTCTGATATGGCATCAAATTCTGCAGAATGTCATTTTATGAAGACATGCCAAACCTTTGCTTTATCCCAACTAGTCTCTTCCCCAACAAGACAAACTGCACAATATTCTAGCGTACTTTATCTTATAGTAGCATTCCATCCAGAGAACCTGTTATCTCTTTCATATCTGCCAGGACTTAGTTATTATTCGATAATCCTCGCCAAGTTTCTCAGCCAGGTACCAAAACCAAAAGAGAGACCAAAACACTCACTCTATATTATAAAGGCGACTACAGTGGCATTTACTGTGAACTTGATAACTACTGTGCTTGGTTTCTTATTGATTCTGAACAAAAACTACCGAGACTAAATGGCTTCTGTTTAAGAATAAAATGAATAACCTCATCCAACGGTACATTCCTACAATTACCGTGAGTCACCGCGTTTTGACGCCTTGGTTCAATAATACATTAAAACGCCTCAGTAACAACAAGGAAAGGCTTTTTCGGACTGCCAGAAGGAATAATAAGCTTAGCACATGGAAGAAATGTTACAAAGCCGACAATGTTTATAACACCCAGGATTTTAAATCCAAGCAAACATTTGTTAACACCACACTCCCCGAAATGTTGCGCAGCAACACTCGTAAATTTCCTAAACCTAACCCTAGCAACACCATAACACTTCGCGACGATGATAACACTGCCGTTGCCGAACAGCATGTTGCCGAAGTTCTTAACCAAACCTTTAGTTCTGTATTTACTCGCGAACCAGATGGGGATCTACCTAATTTTTCATCCTTTGGTTTCTTTGTTATGCCCGATATATCATTCGAACCCCATGGTATTGTTAAAATTATTATTTCTTTGAAACGTACCCCATCAGCAGGTACTGATGATAATGTTAAGGTACTAAAAAGCACAAAACATGCCACAAGTGTCCTGCTCTCTGATATCTTTCAGAAATCTCTTTCATCAGGCACACTACCGCACGACTGGAAAGTGGGTAACGTCATTCCAGCACCAAAATTAGGGCCTTCATGTCCTCCTGACAATAACCGTCTGATACCCATTACTAGTTTTCTATTAAATTTAATGGAGCACGTAATCTTTTTTCACATCATAATATTTCTATTTTCTCTTAATTTCTTTCAATCTAAAAAGCAGCAATTCACAAAGGGCTTTCTTGTGATACTCAATTAGCTCTATTTATTATTGACCTAAGCCCTAAACTTGATGTTAGCGTTCTAGTGGACGCCCTCTCTTTAGAATTCGAAAAAGCCTTCAAAAAACTCCCACACAAACGACTTTTTTTTAAAAATCTCACGGCTTAATCTCAATTCCATTGTTCTTGCCTGGATTCGTGACACTCTATCTAACCGGCAAGTTTTTTTTTTTTGCTGAGAAATGTTCATCTTCTCGCTCATTTGTTATTTATGGGGTACACCAAGGCACGGTCCTCGGGCCCCTTGTTTTACTTATTGATATAAACGACCTACCAACTGACATACGCTCTAACAAACGCTTGTTCGCTGATGAATGCGTTCTTTGCCGTCCTATACTCGCTAACAATGATCCCCAGCTCCTTCAATTCGACATAGATTGCATATTATCTTGGTGTTATAAACGTATAATGATGCTTAACGTGAAAAAACTTCTCTCCTTTTCTTCCACATGTGTCAATCTGACCCATCTTCGAATTGCATTATAGGTAACTCAAAAATCACCACTGTAACAACTTACAAATACCTTTAACGCATGATTTTAGGTGGCCATACTATGTCACACAAATCTTAAAGGAAGCAGATCTCCTCCTCGTGTATTTTCGGCAAACGTTACGTCTAGCACCACCATCGTATAAATCACTAACCTATATAACATTTGTACGGCCTAAACTTGAGTATGCATGCGCTATCTGGGGCCCTTATTATAATAATCTTTCTAATACGCTAGAAACAAATTTAAAACCGCGCCGCTAGACCCATCTTTTCTGCTTATGCTTAGCATGAAACTGTCACCAAACTAAAACGCAATGCTCATCTCACAAGTTAACTAGTCGACGCCACGTCGCAGGATTATCTATATCACAAGTTCTGTTATTATGTTTCGCACGAGTCTGTTATCATCCTCGCCTACCGCACCTCAAGCCACACGAACCATGAAAAGACGACCTTTTCTCCGCCTGCCCGCACATCTGCTCACCTGTTCTCATTTTTTGTACGCACCGCGAAACACTGGAATGACTTGCCCGACCACGTCGTGCTTCATGCTGATCCATTACTATTCAAGTAATCGACTGAAGCAATGTTATGCATTGTTACCCACTCCCTCATGTATTACCCCTTCAATGGAACCTTTGAGGTAGTAATAAATAATAATAATAATAAATAAATACGAAAAGTGCGTAACAAGATGTTCGCGCACACGTTAGTGGAATATGACTACCAGACTGTGTCATGCTCTAGTCCTTTTTTTGTTCACGATAGAACTTACCCGACAACATTTTATGAAATATATATTGATTTTCTCATCAACAGTATTTGAGAACAATTCTTGGTTCTGAGCGTAATTATTCAAATATTTTCTATTTCCGTTTCTTGCAAAGCAGGCCACAAATGATAACATTTATAGTGTGTCGCTATGCGGATACCGTAACCATTCTTCACCTGTGTTATGTGCTGTCTCACCGTATCATTAAAGCACTGTGTTCTCATGTTTGTTTTCTTGCGCTGTTGTGTTTCATTAGCTGTGCGTCAGCAACATAACAAGGAAAAGAAATACATATATTCTACGAGTCGGAAATTTATTTCCTTTATCCTGATTGGAAATCTGCAAGTGCGGAGTTGCGGAAATGCGATAAACAATTTCTCACAACTACTCCCTGCTCCCATGCAATATTTTCTTCCACTCTATTTACAGAAACTTAACGAAATGCCGTAGCGTACACTGATATTTATTTTCTATCTTCATGCTATTGATGATGGACAAACGTAAGAAATTGAGTCGTGTGAACAGAAAAGATTACTCTTTCTTCTTGCGACACTAACGCCGCCACATTCTTAGATAGCTCTCATTGTTGTTGGTCACTGATATATTTTGAATTTATATCTTCAGCACATATATTCTTAAAATACTATCTGCGGTGTCTTAGTCACTATAACTTTCAGTTGCTTATCCGAATGTCGGAGGTTCGTTCGGGCGGCAGCGGCGGTATTTCAGTTGACACGCAATACAAAAATTTGCATGCGCTTTGCGATGTCGGTGCATGTTAAGAGCACGCAAGGAGGTGTAATTATTTCAGGAGTCTTCCATAACAGCATCCCAAACAGCTCATGTGTCGCTTCGGGACGTTAAATGCCGCGCCATGTATTTTGCGTCCATTAAAAATTATAATTACACTTATTGGCTTCAAAATTGCACACAAAAAACAACGAGAAAGTTTAGCAAAGGGCAATGCTCATTATCTCGCCGGCAATAAATTAAGCTAATAATATTGCCCCAACTCGGTCGAACCCCGAGGAGGCCTTAAAGATAAAAACGGTTTACTGGTCCGCCAAAAAGAGTCCTGCGCGTTTCAGCTTCTTCCACTTGCAGCTTCGCACTCGTAGACCTAGTCGACATCTTCGGCATCTCCTTCTATGCGGAATTTGCCCCCTCCTCAGGAAGCATCGTCCCGATGGTAACAAAAGGGAGTAGGAGGTCAAGATCGGTTCGAGTAGTACGGCTTCATACGTACAACATGGACGACGTCGACTTGTTCCTGGCGTCGCTTGGATGTCGATAACCCGTCTGGCACTACCTCATACGTTACGTCGCTTAAACGTCTCAGCACAACATAGGGCACGAAGCATCGTCGTAATAGCTTTTCGGACAGCCCATGGCGGCGAATAGGCGTCCAGGCCTACACTTTTCGCCAGGTTCATACGTTCATACGTTCATACCATGCTCCTGCTGAGTTCGGATGCGCACACGCGCTAGTTGGCGGGCTTCCTCTGCGCGCTATGCGAATTCCTCGGCGTCCTGATCGACATCGTTGCCGTCGGCATTCGGGAGGAACACGAAATCCAGCAAAGTTGTCACTGGTCGCCCATGAAGGAGAAAGAAACGCGTCATGCGAGTGGTCTTGTTGTGCCGTATTTTAGGCGAATGTGACGTAGGGAAGAATTTCGTCCCAATTCTTATGGTCCACGTCGACGTATATACAAAGCATGTCTGCGATGGTCTTATTGAGGCGCTCCGTAAATACATTGGTTTGAGGGTCATGGGCCGTCGTTTTACGATGACTGGTGTCGATGAGACTGAGAACTGTTTACAAAAGCTCGGGCGTAAATGCAGTTCCTCGGTCAGGTATAATGAGTGCCGGAGCGCCAGGCCTGAGGACAATGTTCTCAACGAAGACCCGAGCTGCTTCATCGCCGGTACTCTAGGGTAGAGCCTTTGTCTCTGCTTATCGAGTTAGATAATCGGAGAAGACAATTATCCATTTATTCAAGGCAGTAGACGTCGCAAATCGTCCCAAGAGGTCCATGCCAATTTGCTTGAAAGGTGTCTTTGGCACTTGAAGAGGGCAGAGTAGGGCGGATGGTTTTTCAGGCAATGATTTACGGCGTTGGCCGTCTACGCACGTCCGTACAAAGTGCTTCAGTGTCGCCGGCAATTTCGCCCAGTAGCATCCGCGCCGTACTCTAGCCAAAGGGCGGGTGTATAGTCTAGGTGGCCGGCGGTTAGCTCTTCGTGGCATTCTTGCAAGACTTCCGTGCGGAGAGCTTCAGGGACGACGAGTAGATGACTCCTCCCCCATGACGGAAGGTCTTGCATATTACGTCGCTGCGAAGAAAGAATGGAGAGAGGCTGCGTGCAAAAATCTTAGGCACCACCGTAGTTTTGTTCTCCAATAAATAAATAAGAGGGAGCAATTTCTGGTCCTCTCTCTGCTGTTGGGAAAGAGTTGCGTCATCTATGACTCCTAAAAAGGCAGTGTCCTCATCGGTCATGTCGTCATCAAAGTGCGCCAGGACAGTTGGCGTCTATAGACGTCTCCGGAGCTCAGTAAAAGCTTGGTTATCTTCTTCACCCCAGCGTAAGAGAGCGTTGCCGCGTGGCAGTGAAGTCAATGGCCAGGCAATTCGTGAGAAGCCAGCAATAAGTCGACGGTAATTGGCGCAAAGCCCCAGGAAGTGCCGCAACGTCTTTTTGTCCGTAGGTGTGGGGAACTTGACGACTGCAGAGAGCTTTTCGGGATCAGGCCGGGCACCTTCTTGGCTAAGGACGTGTCCTAAGAATTGCAGCTCCTCGTAACCGAAGTGGCACTTCTCGGGTTTTATTGTGAGGTCCGCAGATAGTATGGCCTGAAACACGGCTAGCAAACGGCGTAGCTGCTCCTTGAAGGTGGCAGAAAACACGATCACGCCGTTAAAATAGACCAGGCATGTTTACCACTTGAGTCCCGAGAGCACAGTGTCCATAATCTTCTCAAATGTTGCTGGTGCGGAGCATAAACCGAATTTAAGAACCTTAAACTCATACAATCCGTCGGGATTTAAGAATGCTGTCTACTCCCGATCCCTCTCATCTATTTCAATTTGCCAATATCCACTTTTCACAACCATTGATGAGAAGTAATGTGCATTTATTTATTTATTTATTTATTGATATACATACGTACAGCGCCCTTGTGGGCATTAGTGTAGCGGGAAAAGAAAAAACAATATGAGTGCAGATATGATATATAATACAAATTCAGCTGCAAATTGAAAGGGAAGAAGCAAACAGTGAAAAATAAAACGATACGTATACACGTAGTTGTCTTGATATTTGCGTCACTTAATCACAATGTATCATGGTAGGCACAAAAACAGGCAGGAGAAGTTAAAAGCAATGCTAACACCTATTAAAAAAGAATATTTTTCAGATCCTGGATAAAAGACGATGGGGTCCCGGAAAGAATATCTCCAGGCAAACCATTGCACTCATATATTGTCTTAGGGAAGAAGCTGTCCTTAAATAAGTTTTTCCGGCATTTCGTAGCCGGTCAAGGTAATCATCGATATGAGGGAGAGGGTACACGGTTTTTTGGTCACTTGGTAGGGCTTGAGGTTGTCAATGCAGAATCGTAAACTGCCGTCCTTTTCTTAACAAGTACCACGGAGCAAGCCTATGGACTCTCTGACGGCTGAGTAACGTCGTCTCTAAGCATTTCGGCCACATGACGCTGAACAGCTTCGCGTTCTTTCGGAGCTACGCGGTAACTGGTGGCGCAAAACTGGTGGCGCAGGCTCGTTCGTTGCACGGCATTTGGTGAGGGCAGTTCTGCAGCCAAGTATTGTTTATCAAGCCCAGTTTCAACATCTTACAAGAGCCCAATGGGTTCGCCTTGAAGCCGTGAACCGAGAGGCTGTGAGGACCATTACGTGCCTTCCACGCATCACACCGGTCATAGCTTTACAAGAGAATGCGCAGCTCAATAACATTGATGAGCTGGTGCAGCAGCGCCATGAAGCGCGCAGCCTTAAGGCTAGTCTATCGCACTCCATGCATGCACTGAGGACTTATGCAACGTCACACACCATTCTTCAGCCGCCAACGCCAGTTCTTCCCCCATGAAAGTTTGTACAGCTCAGCGACAACAAGCCAACAGATAATCCCCGGCCAACATCTGCTCATTAGGCATCGTTGCTTCAGGAGAAATTTGAGGAACAAGATGCTTGCCTGCCTGAACGATCCATTGTTGTCTACGTAGACGCTAGCATACAAGACTGCAAATCAACAACAGCTATCTACTGCCCGTGCAGACCTGCCCTGAATCAAACCTCTTGGTTTCAGCTTACGGAACCCCCTTCCTCCTTCTGTGCTGAGCTCGTTGCAGTTCAAGGTGCACTCTGCTCTGTGGCCGACATAACTATGCTCCCTGCGGCCCGCGTTGTCATCCGCACTGACGCCCTTCAAGTTCTTCAGTTGCTGCGGCGTGTTAGCCGCTGTCCCACGATATGTCAGGACAACCACCGGCTCGCGGCACGCATCCCGCAGCCAGTACGTATTGAGTGGGTCCCACAGGATCGGCTGACCTATCAAAGCCAGGCAGATTTAGCGATCCGCCTTGCGAATACAAACTCATCACCGCCTCGGCTCCTTCATTTGGACAATTTTACCCTCCTTTCATCAAAAAAGGAACTCCTACGGCGCCGCACACGTGCTGTCATCCCTCCGTGTGTGGTAACACTCCCCCGCGGTCTTACCCGTGCAGAGGAGGTTGCGCTCAGGAGGATCCAGGTCGGGGTTGCCCTCACACCAGCCATCACTCGGAAGTGGCCATATTACCGAGAATTGTTTACTCGGCCAGGGTGTCCGATATGCAAACACGAGGATATTGAGGCCGACATTCATCACTTACTGTGGGACTGCCCAGCTCTCAAGCCTACAAGGATCCGGCACCTGATGATAGCAGGTCTTTCAACAAGCAACCCTGCTTCATACATTGCCTGGACGCAGGGACCATACCATCGTTCTCTACTGGACTTCATCAAATCAGCTAACCTTTTTCAATTCATTTAATCTCTACTACATCATTCATCCCACCTTCACCCATCATTGATGCCCTGGGGCAATAAATTTCGCTTAAAAAAAAACCCTTCTTCCCGCACTGATTTATTGGGGTAGCATGCCATGCGGTGTTGGATATCTCCCTATTTTTCAACCCCTCTTAGAAAAATGTGTGGTATACTCCATACAATTTTAGCGCCAATAATTCGAAAACCTCGTAAACGGCTAGATTCATTTTTGAAAATTTCGAGCTTATGCACTTTGAGTTCCACACTGAATATATTAGGAGTATCTGATTCCCGATTGAAAATTTTTTAGCATTTGCACACCACTAACTTCAGGACAAAAGATGATACCGAATGTGCAGTACGGATTATACGTGGCACCTGTAACCATGCTGTTCATAATTTAAATAGCCTTGGCGCAACAATAGAAAGAAAAATAATTCGCTCTGCAGGCACTGAAGAGGAGATGGAAGGCGTCAGTGTGAAAAACTCATTGACCTTATCTGTAAGGCTAAGATATTAATAAAGACCTTACCACTGCTTATATTGCTTGAACAGTGCATGAACTTCTCTTGCCTTTTTCGCCCGGGTGGCTATCTCAGAAGCAGAAATTCTTGTTAAAGTGTATTGCGGTCAAAACCCATCCTCAAAACGTCACAGGCAAGACAGTGCGGCGCAATGACTCAAATTCGACCCGAGACGTTGGGAGAAAGCGTCAGCACATTTTTTTGTGCTATTGCAAGTGCATATTGCTAGTGTGAATTGAATTTTCCTTAAACTATCGCAAATTAAGCAAACAAGACTCTGAAAGTCAGCGACGTGATATTTTGCGAACGTCGCATTATAAACGAGCGAAAAACAAAATAATGCGGCATAATCTCAATGTTTATCGACAGCCTTTCTGCGAGTGCTGAAACATGTATTGAGCTATGGAATTGCATAACCAGACATGTAGTGCGGCCTGATCTCGGTGACTAGAACCGATCACACGCTCCCTCACCAGAGCAGGATTTGGCCACCTTGGAGTAGTGGTTGGTCACAACCTCCTGTATGAATAAGCTATCTGACCCTCAGTCCCCAGTTACTGCGGAGCTACGGATCAAGGCGGCGATTACACCCGTGACGCAGCACAGTGTTAAATCTCTGGCGGCGTACAGGCCGCCATTGGAAACTGAACCTGGAAATGTTTAACGCTAGAACCATATTCAGTGAGGCTAGCCTAGCAATGCTGTTCAAGGAACTAGAGGGTATCAAGCACGGTGTCATAGGGCTGTATATCACCGATACTCAACTATGGGGCAAAAACGTGGAAGTTAACGAAAAGGATTCAACAAAAGGACAACACAGCGAGATATAGAAACAAAAATGATAGGTGTAACGTTGACAGACAGGAAGAGGACAGAGTGTGCCAGGTGGAAAAAAGTAGTTATTGACATCATAGTCGAAATTAGGAGCAAGTAATAGGCTTGAGCAGGGCATGTAACGCGAAGGCAAGTTAACCGATGGTGGCTCAGGGTAACAGACTGCATTGCAACGGGAGGAAAGCCCAGCAGGGTGTGGCAGAGAGTAAGCTAGGCGAATGAGATCAGATTAAGAAGTTAGCGGGGATAGGGTGCCGTAGCCGCTATATGACAGGTTAATTGGGGAGATATGGGAGTGGTCTTTGTCCTGCCGTGGGCGTAGTCCAGCTTATGATGATAATAGGACTTAGGGATGTTGAAACGCAGATGACCCGCATAAAGCGCTAAGAGGCGCGCATGTTCTATACTATCGTGGATTAGCGGACAGATGAGAACTTGGCGTGGAATTCTTGATCAATCAGAAAATAACTGGCAACGCTGAGATCTATAGTACCAACGAGAGGGTAGCAGTTATAATAATGCTTAATAATATATACAAAATGAAGGTGGTAAGGTTTGCGCGTCTTGATCTAGCCATGAAAGCAGAGCGTAGAAACGTTCTATGAAGACGTGGGATTGGCAATGAGAAAAGTAAAAAGTCAGAATACACTGCACTGATTCGCGACCATAACTGCAACGTAGTCAAGAAACATGCTCGAGACCAGGCAGTAGGCCACTATGGCTTAAGCTCTAGAAATAGCATGGTGACATTAACAGAATTGGCCGAAAGTAATAATTTACGGGCCATGAATACTTCTTTCCGCAAAAGAGAGAACCGAAACTGGACGCAGAAATACACCAAATGTTCGACTAAAAATGAAGTAGACTACAGATGCGGCATCGTGCGGGATATAAAAGTCATCGGAAAGGCGTGTTGTAACGAGCACAGGATGGCAAGGTCTCGAATTAGCCTAAACTTAATTAGTCAACGAAAGAAACTAGTGAGGCGGAAGCACATTGAGGAGTTAGCAGTAAGAGGTTAGCGAGAAAATGAATTTTGAGTGGAGTGCTCTGATAGGCTTCTGCGGAATTATTACTGAGAATATGCTTTTCGTACACGTGTTTGAGCAATTACCACCGCTTTGTGAATGCGAATCCGTTGATGTCTGAAGCTGGTCGGAAAGCGAGTAGATTTAGAGCCAGCGCCAGCAAAGTTGTTACGTTTTTCAGAGCGCCCTTCTGTGAGGTCATCTAGACTGCATTAGTCCAAGGGATATTGTATATTCTTCACCAGTTTTAAGACACAGCTCACAGGAGTCCTGTTCTTCCAAATGTCGAAGGCATAACGGTAGTTGACCGTCGTTGTCACTGGCTGAATTAGCGCAAGAGTGCGGTTTTCTTGGAACGAGGACATTAAAGGAGAGTGGAATTTTATGGAAAGCTCTGTGCGAGGAGACGCACATTGGGCACGGCGCCACGCGCTTGCGGCGCCGGACTGCATGAGTGTGCGGCAGAAAGGAGGAGCCGATAACAGTGAACTTGGAATGTATTTTGCAAACGCTTTACCTAAATATTCTTCACAATAAAAATACTTGAAGAACTGCGCTGAAAACTGTCGTTTAAGAGCATTGTAATCGTGCAGTGAGTTTTTCTGTCCTCTGCATTCTCTCTGTGTCCTCTTTCCGCGCGCCTTGTTTCAACTTGCTTATATATGAGCCTGTCGGTCATGAGAGCGATGCTTATTAGGAGATGAAAATTATGGAAAATTTACACGTTGTCACGATCCAGTTGTTTCTGATGAGAATTTAGTTGTAAGTTGTGGTGCACAACTGTGATGCTGTGCAGCGGTCGCTTTTGTTTTTTTTTCTTCGCCATTTATGCCAAATGGCTGTGTAATGAGCAAAGACGATAACTCCAGTTAATTTTTGTGGCTAAAGAAAAAAAAAACGATCTCTCAGATTTCGGGGTACTATTGATGTTATTTCGGCTGCAGAAATGCACTACCACTCTGTCGCAGTGAATCGCTAGATCATCACGACGTAGAAACTTTCTAATGTCATCCTCCTTCCGCGTCCAAAGGGTCTGTGTTGCCGATAACGTTATTGAATATTGTGGCTTTTTCAATGAAAAAAGCCTAGAATTTAAAGGAAAGTAACCTGTTTTTCTTCAATACACCGTAGTTTTCCAAGCAGCCAAAATTGTAGCTTCACTGCATTTACCTTTAAAGAAGTGATACAGGACCTACTATGATATGACGCCCCACATGTGATCAATGCGTTTCAACAATCTCTTTCTCGTGCATTTTATCCAAGACTCTTAACTAGTTCTTCCCTTACCCGTCTAACAAACCCTCATGTGTCTCCTATTGTCCACGCTATTAAAGTTATGTAGTCAAGAGTTCGACGGAAATCCGTCTGGTCAGGCATGGTGATGCAATGAAGTGAAGTAGCAGTCACTGACCATAGTCGAAAAAAGAAAGACGTTTCGAAACCCGTACGGGTTTCTTGTTCACAGTGAGCAGAAAAAGATCGGTGGCGAATTTATATCCGGAGAATGTGACGTAAAGATCGGGCGTAGATGCCTGGCATGGGGCCAGCGTTCTTGTTTAATGTTGCTTGTGATGTTTGGATGAATAGCGATTCCAGCAGAAGGCGCGTCGTCAGGTTTCTTTCCTTAGATAAGATGGAGGCATTGCCCCAGTCAATCTGGTGGCCAGTGCCGTGTGCATGACCCGCCAGTCATTTGTGGCATGCTTTTTGTTTTTCACATCCCGTTGGTGGTCCTTTATGCGTCTTGAGAACTTCCCTGTCTCACCGATGTAGGCATGATTGCAGTTCAGTCAAGATTCGTCGCTTTGTTTCACTAACTTCAAGAGTCGCAGCCTTCAAGACCCATCTAGACTTCAACCTGACATGCAGGTGGGAGAACCTGGTACCCAAGTCTCTCCGTCTCAAAACTCCCGTCCACTCCGTCTGGGGCCACCAGATCATTCAACACGCCGAAAGAAAACTGGTACTTGCACGTGTTCAGGAATGCCGGCAGAAGATAAAGCGCCTCGAGACCGACTCGTTTTTCGCGCGGAGACAGCTCGAATACATTGTTCAAGAGCGCTTTCCGGACGTACAACTGCACGCCAACTACACGGCAGCAGTAAGAGAACGGCATTGCAAGGCATCGCATGAGAAGAAGATTGATGCTCTTCGGATTCCAAGGAAAGAGAACAAAAGACAGGTTGTGGTGAACCTCTCCTCCTACAAGCCAAGCGCAGCTGAAACCTCTGTCCTCTGGCGCGGTTTGAGCTTTAATACAGATCGCCCACCAGAAAAGAAAAAGGTAATCTGTGCGGTTGAGCGTGCGGTAAGCCTGCTACCTATGAACGTCCGAGATGAAGCCCGCACTCGCGCCATTGGCGTTCTCTCGAAGTGGCGGCATAAGCCCCTCTTCTCTGTGGCTGAGAAACGAGCCATACGCGACCTCAGAAGGAACCCGGAGATTGCCATTTTACCGGAAGACAAAGGGAATGCTACCGTCCTGCTCAACCGCAGTGAATACAATGACAAGATGATCGGTTTACTGAACGACGGCACCTACTTGTCTGTACCACGCGATCCTACGGCCAGATTGCAAACAAAATTGCAAGAACTGCTGGTGGGCCTATTTAAGCTCGTGCCCCCGGATAACAAGAAACTTTACTACCGCCTCCTATGCACAAATGGTTCGGCTCCTGCTATATACGGTCTACCGAAGATCCACAAGCCTGGAGTCCCCCTACGCCCGATAGTGGACTTCACAAGGTCGCCACTGTATCGACTTTCGGGGTACCTCCACGAAGTGTTCAGCCCTTTATCCGGAAAGACTAGGACGTACATCGGGAACTCTTCAAATTTTGTTCAGAAACTGCATGACTTGGAATTGGACGCAGAGGACGTAATGGTCTCCTTCGACGTCACGGCACTCTTCACCAGTGTCCCGGTAGACCTAGCCGTTTCCACGTGCGAGGAAGCGTTAGAGAAGGACCGCAATCTGGCAAGTCGTACGCCCTTCGACGTTCCAGAGCTGAGCACACTGCTACGGTTCTGCCTAAGCAATACGTATTTTTCCTTTAATTCAAAGTTCTACAGACAGACCCAAGGCACTGCGATGGGCGCTTCCATATCGGTCACCACAGCAAACCTCGTCATGGAAGCACTAGAGGACAAGGTATTGAATGCTTTCACTCCAGCACCCAAGGTCTTCTACCGGTATGTCGACGACTGTTTTTGCATATTAAGGAAAGAGGACGCGTCGCGGTTTCTACATGAACTAAACAGTGTCGAACCAAGCTTGAAGTTCACGGCCGAGTTTGAGCAAGAAAACCGCCTTCCCTTCTTGGATGTCCTGGTCGAGCGGAGGGACAATCGCCTTTCGTTCTCTGTGTACAGAAAGCCTACGCACACAGCCCAGTACTTAAATTTTCATTCAAATCATCCAGTTGCGCACAAAGCCTCCGTCGTCACATCACTGACCAAACGTGCGACACGTGTCTGCAAAAGCCGAGAAGATCAAGAAAAGGAGTTAAAAAGAGTGCACGAAGAACTGTCAGCCAACGGTTATCCGAGCCGCTTCATATCAAAGCTACAAGAACGAGCTGCACATCCAGCTTCCACTGATTGTAGGACGTATCGAACACGAGCAGGCATTCCATACATGCCTGGTATCAGCGAAGCGTTGTCTCGTGTGTTCTCAAAATACGACTTACGCGTGGCCCACATTCCTGTCAGCACGCTGCGGATTCAGCTAATGAATGTGAAAGACCGACTACCAAATGATCAGTTTCCAGGAGTCGTCTACAAAATACCATGCCTGAACTGCAATCATGCCTACATCGGTGAGACAGGGAAGTTCTCAAGACGCATAAAGGACCACCAACGTGATGTGAAAAACAAAAAGCATGCCACAAATGCGCTGGCGGGTCATGCACACGACACTGGCCACCAGATTGACTGGGGCAATGCCTCCATCTTATCTAAGGAAAGAAACCTGACGACGCGCCTTCTGCTGGAATCGCTATTCATCCAGACATCACAAGCAACATTAAACAAGAACGCTGGCCCCATGCCAGGCATCTACGCCCGATCTTTACGTCACATTCTCCGGATATAAATTCGCCACCGCTCTTTTCCTGCTCACTGTGAACAAGAAACCCGTACGGGTTTCGAAACGTCTTTCTTTTTTCGACTATGGTCAGTGACTGCTACTTCACTTCATTGCTATTAAAGTTAAAGAGCAAAGTTATCGTGCTGTAACGTGCTCACATTAATTTTCGCAGCTCCTACTTTATGCCAAGCGACCACGCGCGGGTAATTCTACAGTGACCGTGCCCAATTTATTTTTACCTGTTAAACTATTAAACAAGAATACCAATCTATTAATCTTTCGGCGGACTTCTAGCGTAGGAATTTTATTTGACATCATTAACTGCGATGGAGAGTCTTCCCTTTTGTATTTTCCGTATATAAACCTAACCGCTTTTCTATTTACTTTTTCAAGGACCATTATGTCCTTTTTCGTGTACGGGTCCCAAACGACTGAGGCATATTCGAGTAAAGACCGCACACAAGTTCCGTAAGCCAATTTTTTCATGTGTGCTGGGGCAGTTTTTAGCTTTCTACGTAAAACCCATAGCTTTCTCAATGCGGCTGTAGAAATATTAGTAATGTGTGACGACCATTTTAACTTACTGTCAAGTGTTATACCTAAATATTTATATTGCTCAACTTCCAAAATCCTATTACCGCGAATAAGGTAGGGCAGCAAACTTGGAGACTTTTTTCTAGTTATACGTAAGACGACAGTTTTTTCAATATTAAGTTCCATATCCCATTTAAGACACCATTTTTCAATGGCAAAAACTGCTTTTTGTACAGAGCTGTGGTCATATTCGGACGAAATTTGTTTAAACACAACACAGTCGTCTGCGAATAACTTAACAGAAACATCTTCAGGTACGACCGCAACTAAATTATTAACATATAATAAAAACAACAATGGCCCAAGCACACTTCCTTGGGGGACTCCTGATTGAACATTAACAACACTTGAAACGGTCTTATTAATTTCTACATATTGCCGTTTGTCTGTAAGGTATGCTTGAACCCACCGAATGATAAAAAAAGGCACACCCATACTTTCCATCCTATAGAGAAGTTTACCATGTGGCACCTTATCAAAGGCCTTGCTAAAATCAAAGAAAACCACGTCCGTTTGCCCTGACATATCAAGCACCCGCGCAAAGTCGTGCACAGCCAGAACTGTCTGAGTAACTGTAGATAAACCCTGCCTAAACCCGTGTTGACAATCAGACAGAAGATTATGATCGCTCAGGAACTTTCGCAGGTAGCCGGCTACAATGTGCTCCAACATCTTACAGCAACTGCATGTTATGGAAACAGGCCGATAATTTGAAACTGACAGTCGATCACCTTTTTTATACACAGGAACTACACGTGCTATTTTCCAATCTGAAGGAAGTTTTCCGCATGCTAATAATAGTTTAAAAATGTCTGCTAGGCAACCTGATATTTGTTCTGCGTATCGCCTCAAAAATGCATTAGGAAGACCATCGGGTCCAGCGGATTTAGTTTTGTTAGGGCCACCTAGGCAAAATTCTTTTTGGCTGGCTCGTGAATACAGGAGGTGATTAATAAAGGCGTAGTTGACGCCGGAAATAGTAGTTTTACACGATACGAGCAATACATCTTTTGTTTTTTAATTATTGACTTCTGTATATCGTTCTCCGGGTAGCACTTTTTTCCAGTTGTGTCCTCTTGTGCTGTCAATTCTTACTCAGGGCTCCAAATCAGAGGAAGGGGCACTTAACTGTTTATAGCGGAGATTTTTGTTCAATTTTTTTTTTCAATTCCATTTATTTTCCAGAAAATTCTGGCGGCTGCCTGGACTAAAAGCTGTAGGTATACAGTTTGACGAGGCCCAGGCAGCCGTTACAAGGCATAGAAGCAGACTTTGTTGAGAACATTTACGTACACACACAAAAAAACGAACACATAGTCAGGTTACAGTTTTCACAAAAAACAGGACAGCCAGAAAGCACAAAATCATCAATAAATTACAATAGGGAAATACAGAAAACATATTTACATAAGATACAAGGGAGCAGCTGTACTTGGGCGCGAATTATACGTCAGGAATTATTTTTGAAGAAATAATTCACGCAATGCTTTCTTAGTAGGGTTATTTATGTCTTTATATCTATTTAAAATTACTGGAAGATTGTGCTGTAGTGCTTGGAACTTATAGTCAGTGCGAAAATGGGGAACTAACCAAGTGTCTGTGTTGCGAGTATTAACTGTGTGATCGTTCTGTTTCAGTAGCGCAGTGCCTTCTATCATAGACCTAAAGGATGACGACAGATGAAATGAAAGCAATATTCGGAATTCATACATACTTTGAATTTTTAACACACTGAATGTTTCAAAAGCTTGCCGTGTGTGGCTTAGGTAATCAAGATTGGCAATGTGACGTATAGCTTTCTTTTGCAGAAGGTAAATTTTTTCTAGGTTGGTCTTAGTGGTTGTCAACCAGACTAATGAGCAATGGCTTATTTGCGCGACAAATGATGCATTATATATTTGTAGCTTTATTTTACCAGGAAGGAACGCGCGGCAACGAGCAATTGCACCTGTTACCAACGAGAGGTTTTCTATTATCTTCTCAACATGCGAATCCCATGTAAGGTGCGAAGAAAATGTTACACCTAGTATGGTGTGTTCGTGAACAATTTTAATTTCTTCACCACCACAAATGATCTTTTTTTCTAGACGAAAATTTTTGTTTCTTGCACAAAATAACATAACTTTCGTTTCTGCAGGATTAATTTTTAGCAGATTAATATCAGACCATTCACGAAGCCGATTAAGAAGTTGATTACACTTGGTGACTAGTTCATTCACATCAGGACCAGAGAACAAAATCGTGCAGTCATCAGCGTAAATAACGAATTTTAAACCTTGGTCAATGTTCACAATACTGTTTAAATAGACATTAAATAGCAGAGGGCCTAGTACACTCCCCTGAGGTACGCCTCTGATTATAGGTAGTAGAGATGATTGGTGGTTTCGAATATATACACAGTTGCCTGTCAGCTAAGTATCGACGTTCTTCTGAAGCATGTGGACGTGTTCGACTTCGCTGGAGAACAACCACCGCCGATTAAGCCTTATCATATCCATCACATAATCAATACCGGATCTGCACACCCGATTTGACAGATGCCTCACCGCGTGTCGCCCTATGGACGTCAGATAGTTAAAGAACAGGTCCGTGACATGTCTCAACAACGAAATATTCAGGAATAATGAAGCCGTGGGCCGCCCTTGTGATCCTAGTGAAAAAGAGAGATAGCACGTGGCTATTTTACGTCGACTTCCACCGCCTCATCACTCTCAGAAAGAAGGAAGTTTACCTGCTCCCGCGCGTTGATGATGCCATTGACTGTCTCCATTCAGCTTCCTACTTTTTTTCTGTTGATTAACGGCCCGGATACTGGCAGATCCTAATGCGCCCGAAAGACAAAGAGAAGACGGTGTTCGGGACCCCAGACGGGTTGTATGAATTTAATGTGATGCCATTCGGCCTATGGAACGCTCCTGCCACCTTTGGAAGCTTCATGAATACTCTTTTGCGTGGACTGCATTGGAAAGTTTGCGTGTGTTATCTGGGTGATGTCGTCATTTTCGGGAAGACCTCCTCATATATTAGCCGCTTAGCCGTTCTTCTTTGCTGCATCGAGAGAGTGGGTCTAGTACTGAATTCCAAGAAGTTCCGCTTCGGGGAACGCCAACTCGCTGAGCTTGGCCATCTGGTAATTGAGATGGCGTCTAACTCGACAATTATAAGATTGAAGCGGCCAACTGCGTCAAAGAGCCCAAGTCTTGGAAAGAACTGGGGAGCTTCTTGGGACTTCGCTGTTATTTTCGGCGCTTCATCACCAAGTTTTCTGACTTAGCCTACCCGCTCACGTGTCTTTTGAAGAAACCCATACCTTTCGAGTGGGCTGCGGAATGTGATTCTGCGTTTCGCCAGCTCAAGTTTCTTCCCAACTTGCGGCCCATACTGCGTGATTTCTACCCGACAACTGACACTGAACTTCACACTGACGCCAGCGGCATCGGCGTTGGTGCTGTGCTCATAAAACGCCACTCTTGGATTCAACACGTTATCGCTTACGCAAGTCCGAAAGGAATTACACCGTGACCGAGCAAGAGTGTCTCGCCGTTGTTTTCGGCATACATCGATTTCGTTCTTGCCTTTACGGTCGCGTCTTTACAGTCATCACAGACCAGCATTCACTTTGCTGGCTTGTGAATCTGCGCTATCCTTGCCGTCGGTTGGCCGGCTGGGTGTTACGCCTTCAGAAGTTCAATTTCACAGTGTCGTAGAAAACTAGTCGCTAGCAAAACAACGCTGACTGCCTCTCGCGGCTGCCACTCGCCACTACTCATTGCAAAGAAGACAATCTTGACGACTATATGCCGTCACTTCCTTACAGTTTCCGGATCTTCATTACATTCCAGAGTTAACAACGCAAAGATCAGCAGTTGGTATAGGTTTCCGAATAAGCCTGTGATTCGACATCGGCAAGTCCTCTATGCGCTCCCGACGGTTTACTCTATCGAACAAATTACTCGCCTGGAGGCGCGCTTTCTGCTCGTAGTTCCGGCGAGCCTCTATTCCTCTGTTCTACACGCAATCCACCATGACGTCATGGCAGGGCACTTGGGGTTTTCCAGGACCCTTACCCGAACTAAGGAACGTTTTATTCGCCAAACATGCGTCGCACGTCTCGGCGTTACGTGACATCCTGGGTGCAGTGCCAGCGGTTGAAGCTTCAAACTTCTCCGCCGGGACGCCTGCATTCGGTTCCACCTGCGAGCACGCCGTGTGAGCAATTCGATCTTGATATCTTAGGACCTTTTCCACCCACATTCAAAGGCAACCGATGGGTCATTGTGTGCGTTGATCACCTCACGCGCTACTGCGAAACTGCCGCTATACAGTTCTCCACCGGAGTCTCTTTTTTTATTCTTCATGCTGTCGTCCTTCCCACGGGCCTCCTCTGCTCATTATGAGTAACCGTGACCTTGCGGCAGATGTTCAGCAGTTTCTGCGCCTTCGTTATTGCATTTCCGTCACTCAACAACGGACCGTCCCCCCCCCCCCCCCCCGAACAAATGGCCTCGTTGAATGTACGAACCGGACACTCTGGAACATACTTGCGATGTATGTCGACTCCCAGCTGGGACGACATGCTTCCTTTCATTACTTGTGCCTATAACACATCGATGCATGATATAACTGCTCAAAGCTCATTTTTTCTTCTATATGCCCGTCCGCGAGGTTCTCTTGACACCATATCACTGCTCTCTCTGGACACCGAGCCTGCTATTTCAAGCACCTACTGCCGCTCTGTAGAGGCTCCTGGGCTCGCCCGGCTACACACACTGACCTCGCAGCACCACTCTAAGCAGCGCAATGACCGCCGGCACAGGGATGTCACCTACGTTCCCGGCGACTTAGTATGATTGTGGATGGCTCTCCGCAAGGGTGGCTTGTCCCACAAGCAGCGGTCGTATCCACCGGCCCGTGTATTGTGCAATCTCGCTTCAATGGCCTGAACTACTTGGTGCCTTGCCAATCTTCACAAGGTCAAAGCTATCGGCGCACACAGGTTGTACACATTTCACAGATGAAGATCTGCCGTTCTCAAGACTCTGACTGACTGGCTAAGGGGGCTTCGTCTGCGAAAGGAAACGTGTCCAGCGACGCTGAAGAGACGGCGAAGAAGGGAAGAGACGTGGAAGAAGCTCGCCATGTGTGCGTTAATGCACCAAGCTCAGGTCGACTCACCCCTGCAAGTGAACCCGTAACAATATAATGTTCTTGCTTCGTTCGGAAATGAAAGGCATAATTTTTGGTCGCCTATCACGGGATTGATCATGAAGTAGCCGCTGGCTTCTTATTCGTCTCCCGGTTAACATTCTAAACATAATTTGTACTATTCTGTCTGCCACAGAAACCACGGCCTATAAGTGACCTTGAAAGACTCGCCTTGGGTTAAAAAGTTGGAAAAGTATAAGGGCCGTATATAAAAGGTTATGGGATAGCAGCCGGCTATTACGCCACCAAAAGAAGTCAGCGTACAAACGGTCTAAGACGTGCGACATGCTTTGCAGCACGATGCAGTTCAATTGGCACGAACATTTAAATTCAGTAATGAGAACTCATGATTTCAGCAAAATTTTGTATATAGAAACTAGAATTTGTTATCAAAGGTTTCAGTTGTTATCAGCTTGAATTAAGGCTGAAAGGATAGAACGTTAATTCTTTTGGTTGCTCTTGAAGGAATACGGTGATACAAGCCTTAAAATATTTCTACCAACGTTTGCTTTTGAACTTATGACTCCAATGCATGCAACGTCCTTTCTAGAAACGCTACAATCGCTGCCCGAGCGTAAACTATTCTGCTTGTTTGAGCAGTAAAGAATTAGGTTTATTCACAGTTTCCCGGTAGCTACCTGAGATTGCAGAAAAAAATCACTTCTTGTGTTCATGGAGAATGCAATACGACTAGGCTTTTCTCCATCGGACGAGCTTAGCGCTGAGTGGTGCGATCGTATGTAGGGAACTCCGAAGTGCGTAGCAAAGCGAGGTTTTGCGGTCGTTTCCGCAGATCGAAACGTAGGTATAAGGCCGTACGATATACGCCATGAAAATCTTGTGCACGTTGTCCTAGCAAAGAAGGACCGAGATTAAAAAAAATGCAATGCATTTTTCCTAAATCAAGGCCAGGGAAGATTATTAGGCGGTAGTGACAGTACCAAGGAGAATCCTTGTCTGTTCGGTCACATCAGGAGCGTTGGGAGGCTTCTCTCTGCAGCTCGATGCCGGAGATACAGCTTCTGACAGTAGGTTGGGCTCGATGGGTCGCCGCTGCACAAAAGTACCCGGCCATATAGAGCTGCCCGAGGGCCGCTCTATATCATCGTCTCTGAAGCATCGTTTATCAACGTATCATATCATCATCGTCCTGCTTCCTCTTTTCCCTTCCCCTTCACTTGGTGCCTTTATGAATTATTAAAGTAGTTACCTACGTACCTAACTTCTCTGTTGGGTGTCTGTTCAGCGACATCAATTACCTATTTTTAAATATTGCTTTCTGCTCAGGCGTCGATGAAACGTTCGCAAGCGTAATGAGACACATCCGATCGATATGTTTCCAGCTGGCTACACTCAGTGTAACGCTATTTTTTAAAGAAAACAAACGCTCGAGATCTAGAAAGCCTGATGCAGGGGGCTCGTCGCGTGCGAGCGTGCTTCTCTTATTGAGGTTCCTGAGACTAGACTATTTGAAACATGGTGGCATGTAAGACGTGTGCTGCTAAGATATTTTAGTGGGAAAGCACTCATACGAACGTCACGCCGAGCAAAAATTTAGCGCGCGCATCTCATATGTGCATCCTGCATCTTGCTTGTGCATCTTGCCCATGCATCGCTCGTTGCCACAGCAACTATGACGCCTAGCAGCAAGAGATTGGCCTGGCCACCCTCGAAAGTTCACCGTGGCCGATTTGGACCAAAATCAATGTCCAGCCGTCACTTACCCTGCCCGACAGGAGGGTGACCTTAAATGCGACGTAGTTCATTTTAATAATTTTTTTCCGGGCCACCCTCGAAAAAGTTGTTCACAGCTTTCAGAGTTGCGCCATCTCGTTGCTTTGGCGGCGCTTACGGCGTCATCATTGACCTCACAGCGCTTTCGCACGTAACGCATCTGTTTAAGCGGTGTTAATACCGGGCTACTTATTTATTTGTTTTAAATGACACTTCCTTTCATTTTTTAATTTTTCATTTTTGCTATCAGCAAAGTGAACTTGCTTGATGTTTTATGTCTTTCTTTCCATAATTTTGATCAAGCTGATGCCAAGCACTCCTGCTTGCTTCTTTTTATTGCAATGAAATAAAATATCAGTTTGAAGATTGCGCTTAACCGTTGCTGTTGTATTCATCACAATCTTTGTGAATAACATTAGCGCACGTCTTGCATGTGAATCTGTTACTGCTCTTTCATCACTATTCACGAACATTGATCTCTTTTGCCCCTTTTTGTTGCCCAGGAAAGGGCTTCGAGTTTGGTTTGGCTCTGTGATAACGTCGGCCGGCGGAAAGCATGCATCGTTATAAGTTGCCGGTGTATAAGAAGGAGCCTACGCAGGCGCCAAGCCATCTCCTTAGAGCACAAAATATTGCATATTTCATAGAGGGCCGTTTTTAACACATGAACAATAAGAGTCCAATAATCAAAGCGTGCTTGCTTGCGGCGGTACGCTGCCACACGATTTCTCTGTTTAATTCATGGTCAATTTTTCTTCCCGGAAAAAAAGTTACGTTAGGCGCAGCTAATTGCATAGAATGCAGCTGGTATTTTTCCATAGTGTTCGAGACACATTTGACACCTGAGTGTTTAGGCAATATTTAAACCTTGGTTAAAATAGTACTAAGTAATGATATAATTAGGCGCAGCTAAAAAAATATTGGTTGGTACCTTACAGAACGCGTAAACACATTGGCTTGCTTCCAGCTGGAAAGAGGTCTGCTTGCTCTTAGTGGAAATTTGTTTCTTTATTTTTTCTTTATTCTGATACCCACAGGACACGTTGGGGAAATATTCTAAGGGTATAGAAGGGGAAAAAGACATTTTCATAGATGACACAGTATATAAAAAAGGGAAATGACAGCAACAAGTAAAAATAACAATACAGACAAATAATGCTGTACAACTCATCATAATCTGAAAACAAACGAGCTAAGGGAGAGTAAAGACCACAGGAAAGCAAGGTAAAATTAGACTGTTGTATATCCAGCACGGTGTATAAAACTCAAACATAGTACACACTAAACAGAAACGTATTAACTTGCAGAAATTGTGGATTTAAGAAAGGGAAGATTTATTAACGGGAAAGGTAGAGCGGTTGGCCTGAAGAATGAATATCTGGCCTGCTACTTTGCACTGGGGAACTGGAAGAGGAGAAAAAAGAGAGTCACGATGGCAGATGATGATGATGGAAGGAGGCAGACGAAAAAAGACAAAAAAGGCAAGGCACACGTTCTACCATCATAAACGCGAGTCAAGGCCCATCTCATTTAAAAGCATGAGAGCGCTCGCGTCGCGTGTAGAGTTTTCGGACTCTCTTGCCATGCGCCGAGGATAAAGTGCGCCGATAGGGGACTGGGGTCATGAGACTTCTAAGCGGATGCTAGCGGATGCTTTCTCGTGCATACGCTGGGCACGCCACAAAAACATGCTCTACAGTCTCTAGCACGACACACGTGGTGCACTATTTGGGTGTCCGCTTGTCCAATTAGGTGCAAGTACTTGCGCGTGAAGGCGACATTGAAACGCAACCTATGTATTTTTTATACTATAGGGCGGGGTACTCCGCGCGGAATAGAAAAGGCCATCGCCGAATCTGGCCGTTTAAGGCGGATGAGTCTAGTGAGTGGCAGGGCCCAGTATCTAGCCGTCACACTCCTCATATATACCGAAAGGAGACAAGTGGTGTCCGGTCTAGAGAACGGCACAGCTGTGCCGAAGCCACTGCTGAAGGCGCTCCTTGCTTCACCGTCGGCGGCCTCATGTCCATCGAGTCCGCAGTGTACAGGGATCCACTGGAACACTATACAGTGGCGTTTTTTTCACGAGGAGGCGAGAGGAGTCCAATGACATCAACAGCCAGAGCCTTATAGAAGGTGTGGAGTAGGAAACATCCCAAAATTTGTAGCGCAGGTTTAGAGTCTGTGAACATGGACCACTCCTGAGGTAGTTCTCCGCAGATGTGGCGAATCGCTTCTCGAAGGCCCGCAAGCTCTGCAGTTACGGAAGTAGACTTGTGTCCTGAAATGAACCTGTGGGTTGTCTGCTGAGTGGGGATTACCAAAGCTGCTGTCGATGCCTTTGGTGACGCAGATCCATCAGGGTATACGCGCGCACAATTTTGGTATGCTTGACCAGACGAAGGCAAGAGCAAGTTGCTTCAGTCCGCTAACCGGCTTCACAGATTTCTTTAGTATACTGGGGGCATGCAGGCATGCTGAAGGCTGAGCCATCACCCATGGTGGCTGCAAGCGATGATGGGGCAGGGCATAGTCTGATAGCAATTCAGATTGATGGCAGCGGAGTGCACGTGCAAAGCTGCTGTTCGGTCGCTCGTCAAAAATCTTCGTCAGCGGGCGACAACGGTGCCGTGTAAGCGCACGTAAATATACACGAAGTGGTTCGCGGGACAGGTAGATCGAAATTGGGCGCGCAGGAGATTCCTCAATCGTGCCTTTTTTCTAGGCACAACGTGGCAATCTGAGACATACCTTGAGCGCCTGTGCTTGAACACTCTCTAATGTCCGCAAGCAGGAAATTCTCATGGTAGAGAGTACAGGAAGGCTGTAACGAATGTAGCCTAGAAAGAGAGTATACTAAAGGTAGCAAGGAGCACACAGTTGTTCTCCATTTAATGACTGCTACGAAGCGAAAGACATGGAAAAAAAGAGTGCGCCTTTTTTAGCATATTTATATGCCTCGACTATGGCACATCGCGGTCAATGATAATGCCCAAATATCTGTGTGGGAGACGTATGGTATTGAAACCCCTTGAAGTGTTACCGGGTAGCGGCAGACGGTCTTGCGCGTGAGTGCGACCACAGCACATTTCTCAGCTGCTAAGTGTAAACCTTGACGCCTTAAGTGGTTTTAAGTAGATGATACGGCACGTTGTAATTTTGCCCCTATTTGCGGACGTGTGGAACACGAAGACCAGATGCAGATATCGTCAGCATAGGCACTGATGTGAATGTGAGTAGGAAGTTCACTCACCAGCCTAATCAACGCCACGTTAAATACGGTTGGGCTGAGAACTCCTCCCCTGAGGACCTCCACGGCAATCCTGATGACGGGCAGTCTGTCCATAAGGTAGCTCACAATCCACGAATACATCCCCCCGCCATCTCTCATGTCGTCAAGTGCATCGAAGATGGCGTCATGAAGTACGTTATCGTAGGCCCTTTTGATGTCTAAGAATACAGCAGCGACGAGTCGGCGAATACATTTGTCATGTTACAATGTGGATATGAGGTCGATTAGACTGTCAATTGAAGAACGTCCACGCCGGAACCTGGCCATCATATTCGAATAGAGAGCATTCGAGCCGCGCCAGCACCATACGCTCCATAACCTTACCATGCAGCTTGCTAGTGCAACTGGCCGGTATGAGGTAAGCTTATAAGATTTTCCAGGATTTAAAAGAGCAACTAGGTGGCTGATCATCCAGTATTCTGCAGCTGCTGTACAACGTGCCACGCAGAAACGTAGGTGAACCATCGTTGATATTGACAAAATTCTGCGAGTGCATAAAGTCAAACAGATTCCTGTCACGCTTATTCATAAAACAACATACACACACACACACACGTGCACACACACACATGCACACACTGAACCGTCGCACATGTCCCCCTGAGGGGCGGACACAGATGCGTCCTCCTCATGTGCCCAGAAGAGTCTCCCTGAGATGAGACAGTGACCACGGTAAACGAGAAAGCGCCTCTGAGACGCGCTTGGTGTGAGGGGTTGTGCGTACCGGCCTCTCTGCGCACAACCGTTAATGACCCTCGGGTACAGTCGGGGCGTATTGAATGGTTTGGGCAAAAATAGACTCACCCTCCAAACAACCATAAGGGTTCCCCGAGCTCAGCCAGGGCGCAGTGAACTGTCTGGGCAAAAATACACCCGACCACCAAAGAAATGGAGCGCGTGGCGTTGGTTGGGTTGCGCCCTAGAAATGGCACCAGTTCAAAACTTGAACCGATAACGGAGCCCAAGCGGGGCGTAGTGAACATTTTTGGCAAAATAGATTAGCCCCTTTCTCTCCCCCCCCCCCCCCAAACATCTGGAGGGCGCGGAGCTGGTTGTTTTGCGCCGAGAGGCTTGGCAATAATCATGTTTAGAAACGGCTCCAGCGTTAGAGGGCCTGTGGTCTTCTCCCTCGAACGAAGTATGGCAGAGCGCCGCTGACCACTGCAACAATTTGAAACAGCACTGCGCAGGAGAGGCGACCATCCAGCCAATGACGCCAATTCAGTTGCCGGTTCTCGCCAGCAACTCAGGCACTCGGTAACCGAGTTACCAAGCGTTGCGTAATTGGACAGCTGGTGAGGCAATGGGCGACATCACCGACAGGGTCTCCGCATGGACATTCCGTCGATAACGCCAACCCGGAACGATGAAAATATGCGGGAAAGCGGCCATGTCCCGTCAGTAACGTGACAAAGGTTCGGGGAGGAGGGAAGGATGCGGGAATGTTAGAGCATTGGGCACCCAGGCGAAAATACCTGTGCCGGCATTGTTCTCCCAGCAGCCCTCCCGCCCCCCGCCTATTACAAAAAGTTACCTTGGGCACCCCCCGAAACAAATTTCTGGCTACGTGCCTGATACCAACGAAAAGAAAAAGTAACCAGAGCGAGTGCTATGAAGTTTTGGTGCTTGGCGTCCTTGATGCAGCGTAGCCGCCCGGTTAAAGGTTAAGGCACTAAGGACCGTCGCCCTACTTGGCGGTGGAAGTATCGACGCAGCATGCAGCAAACGTAGGCGACGCCTGCAGTCATGTGTGGAACCGCGGCAGGGTCTTCTGCGTGGTGCAGAGAGTGATGGTCTGATATCAGCATCGTTCAAGCGCCGGAGGGTATAGACTGCGGTATTCTGAAATATCGGACGTTATAATATATGATGCCCCGCCGCGGTGGCTCAGTGGTTAGGGCGCTCGACTACTGATCCGGAGTTCCCGGGTTCGAACCCGACCGCGACGGCTGCGTTTTTATGGAGGAAAAACGCTAAGGCGCCCGTGTGCTGTGCGATGTCAGTGCACGTTAAAGATCCCCAGGTGGTCGAAATTATTCCGGAGCCCTCCACTGCGGCACCTCTTTCTTACTTTCTTCTTTCACTCCCTCCTTTATCCCTTCCCTTACGGCGCGGTTCAGGTGTCCAACGATATATGAGACAGATACTGCGCCATTCCCTTTCCCCCCAAAAAAACCAATCAACCAATATTTGAGTTTGTGCCTATCATGTCGTATAAGTAACTTTAGGTTCCGAAAAAAAGCTGGTCAGACATTAAGACAATCATACTATTCTCCTCAAAAAATAAATGGTTACGGTGTGCGTGAAATTTCTTTAGCCCTGCTTTCTAGTTCTTTAGGTAACCGTTTTCAGATGTCCACATTAACTAAAGAAAATTCACAGAAGCTCCCCATCACACAATGTGTGCCCCGGCGCTATCTCTTGGGGCCGCTCCTATTTATAGCTTACATTAATAATATATCTAATATATTGTAAGTTTCAGTGGTAGATATGTGTGCACACTTGAAGCTGGCGTGCAAGGCATGGTGGCAGGGCTTCTTTAGTGCGGACGCTAAGCACTGGGAAGCGATAGCCCTGTTAACAGTCTTTAAATGGTTTGATTGAAATGGCAACAAATCTTTATGGCGCGTGGATAGTATCGCCAGCAAACAAGTGAAGGTTTGTTGCCATTTCATTCGAACCATTCAGACTGTTAAGAGGGCTATCGCTTGCCAGTGCTTAGCGTCCGCACTAAAGAAGTCCTGCTACCATGCATTGCACTCCAGCTTTGCATCTTAGATGTCGAGGCTGCAGAAATCAGGCTTCTCTGGTTCTCTCCGTGACGCAGACCTTGCTGAAAAAGCTAAAGGACCGCAAGGAAAACAACCGACCTCAACATGAAAGGCTGGCAAGGCCGGAAGTTATACATTGCGTACGCCTCACATCTTATAACCTCAAGAAGGTGGCAAATAAATACGGCATCCACGTGGTATTTTCAGCGCTTCGAAAACTCGTCGGAATGTGTTCTCGCATTGGGAGAAAAAAAGTGCAAGAGTGCGCCATCAGAAATCGAACGCCACATGTTGGCTGCAAGAAAGGTGTGGTATACGAGTTCCCACTTACATGCGGCAAGTTGTTCGTTGGACAAACCGCACGGTGTCTTAATGAGCGCCTGCTTGAACACAAGAATTCATTAAACAAGAAAGGTGCCCATCTGCCTGACCACTGTCAAGCCTGCTCGAAAGAGGAGCGTATAGCCTGCAAGTCTTGACTAACGGAATGCAAAGTGTTCTTGAAAAGCCGAGATAAGACAGAACGTGAGCTCGTGGAAGCCTTCTATATCAATAATCAAGGTGATTATTGCATCAGTGAGACGTCAGTTATTCTTCGCCACAGTGAAATGCTGTTTCTTGATGCGCTTCTGTGAGAGGTGATTGTTTGTGAACTGCGATTAAGAGCATAGATAACGGCATGGGCTATATAAACGCTCTTCCTTGAATAAATTGTTGAAAGTGCAGCGCTCGCACGGTTTCCTTACTCATCCGTGTTGCCATTTTTGAGCTCTGATGTCCTTCACAAATACGCACGAACAAGCCCAGTTTCAAGTACTTCTTGGATATATGTTCTCCTTTTTTCTAATTTTTATTACAAATAAGAATTTTCGAGTTGTTTTATTCTTGCCACTGCATTGCCAAACGTATATGGGTGCTGAGGCCTTCGTAAGGCAAGTCGCCCTTCTGCCTTGGCTTCGCCTTTCCATGGAAAAGAAATAAAAATTGGATTGAATGCATAAGGAAGGGTCGGATGATTTTCAGCGTTTATTGCATGTGTGGAAATTTCCTTGTCGTATTATGTGTCCTTACGAAGGCACTTATATAATTGTACGCGACTCACACAGAGCCTTTTCTGGGCTCGAAAATTCTACTCGCGTGAAACGCGCGCGTGCCACCGATTTCGCTTCCGTCTGGTTCGGCAGTCGAGGGCTGCTTTTCTTGCAGCCTCCCCTGCTTTGCACAACATTGTTTTATTAGCGTGTTGTTGTTAAAAATTTCGTCAGCTTGTTCTTTTAAAGCGAAAGCTTTACTACTCCAGCCAGCGAGCCATTTCGGCTCGTCGCGCACTTCAGCCGTATGCGCGTGGGCTGACCTTGAGCCGCCGTTGCCTAGCAACGCCGCATCCACGCTCCAACAGATGGTGCCGCCGTCCACGCCGGTGCCGCCGCCGCTCTCTCCACCAGATGTGCTCCGCTGGGGTAGAGGGTGAAGAGGTGTCACCTCGCGGTGCGCATATATATACCGTATTTGCACGACTGTAAGTCGACTCGAATGTAAGTCGACCCCCCCAAATCGCATGTCCGAAAAAAAAACTCCGGTGGAGCGCTTCAAAAACGAAAATTTATTGTATATATGGGCTATTCATCCTCACTTGAGTAATCTTTTTTTTTTAAAGAAAGATTTATTTCAGCAGAGCAGTTACAGCATCTGCTGCAGGGGCAGAGGCTAAAGGCTGTGGCGCCTGACGAGGCCTCTGTCCCTCTGCAGTCGACGGAAGTGCAATACAAATTTGAGCATAACAAGAAGGTAAGTCACATAATTAAAAACAATTGTGGGTAAATTATGCTATTATAACCACGTCATTAACACAATATGATAAGTACAAAAAAAATGCAAGGATATTATACAGAGATTTTGTTCAGTAGACAATACATTGAAGGACACTTATTACAAAAATAAAGTGTAAAACCATAGTACAAAAGAAGGATACATCCTGAGTATGCATGTCATATGTACTCGTCACTCCCCGTACAAAACACCTGATATTATTAGGACATCTTTAATGTGCTGGGGTAGAGGGGGTAGAGGGTGAAGAGGTGTCACCTCGCGGTGCGGATATATATTCCGTATTTGCACGACTTTAAGTCGACTCGAATGTAAGTCGACCCCCCCAATCGCATGTCCGAAAAAAAAAACTCTGGTGGAGCGCTTCGAAAACGAAAATTTATTGTATATATGGGCTATTCATCCTCACTTGAGTAATCTTCAGTGGTACTGCTGTCATCGTCGTCGCCGCTGCGATCCCGCAGCATATCGTCCTCCATGGAAAGTCCGCACTTCCTAAATGACCGCACCACGACATCACGTGGAACGGCCGCCCAAGCGGAAATCACGCACCCGCACACAGCCGCCAGGGAGGCTCTCTTCTCGCGCCCCGTTGGCGTAAGTTCCCGCCCTTCTGCCGCCAGCCACTCGTACTCACGCCGGAGCAAGTCCTTGATTGGATTGTTAATGCCAACGTCTAGCGGCTGCAGCTGCCCCGTCAGACAGCCGGGAATCACCAGCATATCTGTATCTTCTTTTCGGAGCTCTGCCTTCACTTTCGCGGTAAGGTGGCCGCGAAATGAGTCCAGCACGAGGAGGTTCGGATTGTGATTTTTGAGGGATGCCCCTGGCCTCAAAAGCCACACCCGACGGCACCAATCAATAACCAAGTCGTCCGTCATAAAGCCTTTTTCGTTCACTCGCACAGTCAAACCTTTCGGGAACATTTCCTTTGGCATAGTTTTTCTTTTGAAGACGATGTACGGTCGGAGCTTTGTGCCATCTGCCAAGCATGATAGCATAACAGTGAACCGAAGTTTCTCGTTTCCTGTCGTGAGAAGCTTAACCTCGCGAGCTCTCCTCACGCTCACTGTTGTGTTGCTCGTCATGTCGAAGTAGACGGGAGTCTGGTCCGCATTGCCGATTTGGCCGAGCAGGTATCGCCGCGAGTCGCAGAGCTTGAGGTAGTGCCTATGGAAGGCGAGAACTTTCTCCTCGTAAGCAGCAGGAAGCTTCTTGCATACACTAGTACGCCGACGAAGAGAGAAGCCAGCCCTCTTCATAAATTTCGAAGCCAAGCCCTACTGGCTTTGAAGTCTGTTCGGAGTATTCCAGCTTCCGCAGCAAAGACCCGGGCTTGTTGCGTGATCATTTCGCATGTCACTGGAAAGGACCGATCACGTATTTTGGTGACATACGTTGCAAGCTTGACCTCCAGCTAGAGAAAGCGTCCCGACTTCGGCCCGCGGAAACCTCTTCGCTTGGAGTCGCAATCGAAAATTTTGTCTCGCTGCTTTCGCCACTCCCGCACCAACCGTTCAGAAACGCCGAACTTGCGGCCCGCGTCGCAGTTGGTTTCTTCGGCGTAAATGATGGCCTCCCTCTTGAACGCTGCATGAATGAGCGCCGAAGGCTTTTCGAACCTGGAGAGCTCATGGCGAAGCACGCGGCCGGCAGTCGAGTCAAAAGCACCAACTCCAAGCACCACCAAACAAAGAGTAATCGGTGTCGGGGCGTCGGCTCTTACAGCAAACATCGGCATTCCCCAGAAGCGCCGCTGTTACGTATTGCGCAACCAACTGAAATAGCTGCTCTTCCATTAGCTAGCGACACTCCCGGGTGCTGGCGCAGACTCCGCGATTGGACCAGCGGGACAGCGGCCCTTTCCGCGAGTGAAATGAAATGAAATTGCTTTTGGGGGAAAGGAAGTGGCGCAGTATCTGTCTCAAATATCGGCGAAACCCAGTTGTAAGGGAAGAAATAAAGGAGGGAGTGAAAGAAGTAAGGAAGAACGAGGTGCCGTAGTGAAGGGCTCCGGAATAATTTCGACCACCTGGAGATCTTTAACCTGCTGTGCTGACATCGCACAGCACACGGGCGCCTTTGCGTTTCGCTTCCATCGAAACGCTGCGGCCGTGGTCGGGGTCTAACCAGGGTATCCTGGTCAGTAGCGCTGAACCATCGTGGTGGGTAACGGTGTTTGCAGTAAAAATAAAAAATGAAGAATCCTGGCCAAAAATCCCGCGGAATACCTGAATGCTACGCTTGGAGCCGTAGAGCAAACAAAAACTTCTAACATCGCAGTAGCGTCCCTGATAGATTGCTTTTATTGGTAGTTCAAGGTTTCGTTTCGATTGTAAGTCGACCCCCCCACTTCGGAATTTTAAATTTCAAAAAAGGGGTCGACTTACAGTCATGTAAATACTGTATATATATATATATATATATATATATATATATATATATATATATATATATATATATATATATATATATATATATGCGCGCTTCGCCTCAGTGTATTGTAGTTATGGAGAGCGCGAAAGAGACGCAACAACGACAGAACGAAGCGAGGAAGAGACAACGCGTTCAAAAGACGCCATAAGAGCGCGCCGCACGACTCGAGAAGCGTCGTAACGAAGATGCGGCTAAAGGAAGTCGTGCAACGCCCCGGAGTGACTCTTCAACTGCGGAAAAGACCGGTTTGAGTTATCGAGAGCGTCGGAACGAGGCGCTGTGTAGACGACGTGCCGAGGAAACGAAGCTTTCGCAATTCAAATAGGGTTAACCAGAGCTAAAAAACAGCCAATATTTTTTCACGCCTCACGTATTGGGAACCTCTTTGTCATACGATTTGCAAGCAGCGTATCGGTGTTCACACAGGCGATTGGCTACAATAGGCGTTCTCTGTTCAAATCTGCATAGGTGTCTTTGTCCTACATTAAACCTGGATGATTCTACCCCTTCGGTCGCATTAATAATGAATTTAATTGTTTTCTTGCTTCAAGCCGGCAGCTTTTCTTTTAAAGTGCGCATGTTGCGCACGCTGAGTCCTGCAACGCCAGCAGGGAAATTCAAGAAATATTGTTTTCTGCAGATGTTTGTTTTCTGCTGCAAAAATGGCCTTGCCCAAGGCACAGCTTCCACACACCGCCAGTTGCACTTGTCTAAATGAAAGACAAAGTTTTCCATCCGGGTCACGCTTTAGAATTATATTAAACGCTGCGCGAACACAGCGTTCAAATACTGCCGTTTTGTGTTTTTACCCGGAATTTTCTTCTTGAGGTGTTTTGTAGCGAACCATTCATCCTTTTCGTTTTTAGTGATATTTAGTAAGGCAACTTATATGCTCCCGATGTGCCATACTACACAGCAGAATAGCTACTCAGCATTTCTTCTTAAGATAAAGACGGTGACGAATTAAGTGCTCTTTGTAGAAAAAAAATAGAAATGCTCGGACATATCTGTTCTGAAAGAAACAGAAACCCTGAACTTTCGCGCAGCGGCAGCTTCATTGAGCCACCATAAAGGGCAGACGGTTGGCAACGCGACCGTCTTGTTGATTGTGCGAAAAACTTCCGACGAAGATTTTTATTAACAAAGAAAACAAAAACACTCGTCAGTATTTCTTTTGAAATATCACGAAGACGACACGTTGCCAGTATTCTACGTCGTCATGCTCCCGAGCATGCTCAACTTGCATTCAAATCCTGACGAGAATATCTATGCTTCCAGTAATTATAGATACAAACCGCGTCATCATATTTAGAAAGACCACGAGGACGACCGCCTAATCGCTGGCAAATGCTGTTTGTCTACCAAAAGCACATTGAAAATCACTTTGGCGATGAAGTTGGTAGATAGGTTTCGACGTCACAAGGCACGCAAGCTATGAGGAATGTCGTGGTTTTGAGTTCCGGATAATTTTGACCACCTGGGGTTCTTTAACGTGCGCGAACATCTCATAAGATTTCCACGCCATCGCAATCAGACCGGCGCTGCCATGCTCGGAGCCCCATCTCTCCTGTCAGCAACAGAACACTATAACCACTGAGGCTCCGCGGCGGCCTGCGCTAATAGTAGTTAACAGGGATAATCAACAATACATAGGGCGTCTGCGTGTCGTATTTTATGCGGTATCAACTTAGCACCCTTGCAATCGAGTACGCGCACACATTCGCCGAAACCTATGCCAATGTAAACAAATAGCCAACACTTTCGTTTTAAATATGTAGGATTCAACAGATAAAAAAAATCGGAAATGGAAGAAAGTGCACGAGCGACAGCAATTGCGCTAACACTGGTGACCTCAGAAACAAAATATTTAATTCGGTGTGCGCTTTCTTTGGCCGATCCAGCACTCTAATACGAATGAACATCGTGGGTCTTGCCGCATATGGACATACCATCACAGTGGATACAGTGCCCTACCCGTATACAGCAATATTGTGGAAACGAACTGGCGCCTTTTTAAAGAAAAAGTTCATTTTCTAGTCCAAAAACACATACCTTTACGCGTCATATCAGGCAAGCAACGTTCCCCGTAGTTCACTGCCGCATTAAAACGCCTTTGAAGTAAAAAAACAAACGAGTTTATCGTAGAGCGAAAACCACCGGTTGCCCTGATCACTGGGATGTGTATCGTGCCATAACATATGAGTATCGAAAAGCCTTAAGAAACGCCAAGCAGGTTTTCTTCCAGAGTACGCTTCCGTTTTTGTTGATTGATAATGCCAATAAATTTTGGAACATCATTTCTGGTCCCCAAGCATAAAGCAATAGCTCTGAACGATAGAAGTGGCGCAGCCATTCCTTCATCAGAATGCCCTCAAGTGCTAAACGACGCCTTCTCAAATACTTTTTTACAGCAATCATCTGTTTCTCTGCCCTCTTTTCAGCCTGTGCAGAATCCATTAATGGACCCAATTGTGTTTGACAGTCTTGGTATAGAAAGTCTAATTTATAATCTCAAAATTTCTTCGTCTTCGGGAATCGACGACATAAATTCTAAATTTTTAAAGAATACAAGTGTTTATTCTTCCATTTACTTGTGTGCACTGTTTTCGAAATCTTTGAATTCAGGAAAGCTACCCGGGGACTGGAAGGTGGGTAAGGTGGTACCAATGTTCAAGTCTGGTGATGCTCATTGTGCTCTTAATTACAGACCGATATCATTAACGAGTGTCCCGTGTAAACTGTTTGAACATATCATTTATTCTAATCTGGTTTAATTTGTAGAAAATCATTCGTTTTTTTTTCCCTCATCAGCATGGCTTTCGTCAATCATTTTCTTGTGAAACGCAACTCATTTCCTTCACCCATGATTTATTTGATGCATTAGGCACGGGATTTTTCATTGACTGTGTATTTTTAGATTATCAGAAAGCATTCGATCTTGTTAATGTTAATCACCAACTACTTTGTTTTAAGCTCGGTATACTAAACATCGACCCAAACATTCTTTCATGGATCGAGAGTTTCTTGCGTAACAGAACTCAATTCGTCACTGCAAATAACGCTGATTCCTCACCATGCCCTGTTACCTCCGGCGTGCCTCAAGGTTCCGTGCTCGGGCCGCTATTGTTTCTAATATACATTAACGATCTGCCAATTTCTATTAACTCCACAATTAGGCTTTTCGCAGATGATTGCGTTATTTATCGAGTAATCAAATCCGCTTCAGACTCATCCTTACTTCAAAGTGACCTAAATAAGGTATCTAGTTGGTGTAATATTTGGCTCCTGAGACTGAATACTAACAAGTGTAAGGTCATGCGTATTTCACACCGGTCTGCTAACGAAAATCTTATTCCCTACAATATTTCAGGTTCTCTCCTTTAGCAAGTTACCACATATAAATATTTAGGGGTTCATATAACTGCTAACCTTTCATGGCAGGCACATGTTGATTATATTGTTAACAATGCTAACCGCATGCTTGGCTACTTGCGTCGTAATTTTTCCATGGCTCCATATTCTTTAAAACTGCTACTCTATAAAACCTTAGTTACATCGAAATTAGAACATGCGTGCTCTGTGTGGGACCCGGGACTTGAAACTCTTACTAATCAGTTAGAGTCAGTACAAAATCGTAGCGCCCGATTTATTTTGTCTAATTTTTCCCGCACTGCTAGTGTAACTACAATGAAAAATACTTTGAACCTTCCTAGCCTTTCCCTTCGTAGAAAACTCGCGCGAATGCTAACTTTTCACAAGATTTACTACCACAATCATCAGCTAAAACGGGATCTTCTATTTGAACCATCGTTCATATCACCTCGCACGGATCATCGCCACAAGGTACGCATTCCACACTGCCGAAGCAATGCATATTTTAACTCGTTTATACCCAAGACGGCGAGCGATTGGAACCACCTGCCCACCTTGGTTGCCGACATTTCTGACACCTGTTTATTCAAAAATGCCGCGGAAGACTATGTGTTTGACTAGGCTGTTTCCTTACGTAATCTGATTTGTATTTTGTTCAAGCTTACGTTTTTTCATTCCTTGCTGTATTACATTACATTTTCCATTTACTTTTTGCTTTCATTTTGCTGCATTGTTTTTACTTTTTTATCCACTTCTTTCTGTAACGCCCCACGGGGCCCTGAAGGTATTGTAATAAATAAATAAAAAATAAATAAATATTTATCCCCTTAAGTCACAGAAGCGTGCGCTTGAACAATATTTCTAGATGATAAACTAATTAAATATCCCGAACAATCTTTTAAATGTAAGTCCTGGTTCCCCTTATTGCAATCTTAGTAAATGTACACCAAATAATTGTCAGTCAAGAAAATTTTTTTCTCTGCTTTTGTCAAACATTGTCGTGCCTGTCAGCGATTTGCGTTTTATAAACAGTACGTACTCCGTATCCTTGCCCTCCGTAATTCGCACCACTGAATTCCTCCGTAATAACTGACCATCCATTATTTCCAATTTTTCATGAATATCTCTGGCACGTAATCAATGGGAACTAAAATTAGTTACTTAATGTAGCGCAATTTTCAGTAAACGTCCGCTGTATATTACGGAGGGATAAATTTTATCCGAAAACATTGCAGTGGTGGTCCAGTGATTGAGCATCCACCTCGCATGCGGGAGGTGCGTGTTTTGATCCCCAGTGCCGCCGGGTACCCGCCGCTGATACAATGGGCGCATGCTTCCCTGACCTGGTACTCGGCTTAATCAGGGTGAAGTGCCTGAGAAATGGGTTTTTCGACCCGCTTTCAGGAAAACAGAAAATACCTTGTGCCGTATGGCTATTTGACCGCAAATGCCCTCGCGCCATAAAAACTCACTATTATCATAATCAGTTTTACCTGACAAAAAATTTTCTGTTTAATTTCTTACAGCCGTGCATACAGCTTAATTGTGGATTATAAGACATATATATTGCGCAATTGATGAAAATAAAAATGCTGCGCAGTCCGCACCTCTACATTGTCACCACGGGCAAAACATGCACTTTTAAACTGTAGAACCAGCACGTATCTACCGCAGCTAAAGGCATTTCTCGCAGGCTATCAAAATTATGTGCGGCAGATATCACTGGTAGAATGTTTAATGGAGTAATTTTTTCTATTGCTTGATCCAATACATCCGACCAAATTGCCCTCACGAATTTCCTCTTATTTGGTGCTGTAGATGTTGAACCCGTTGGAGCGATTGAAAATTAACGCCTTTTTAAAACTCCCCCTCATCTGCAAACTACTTCATAAACGTCTAAACTATTAAATTCCGCACTTGTCATAGATTGTGTATCAAGAATACAACGAAAATGATGCCATTCTCAGCAAACACCCTGAGACTTTCCCCTTCCTTGGTCACTTTATGATTGGCAAGAACTCTCTGTCCGCCCTGTCTCTGCCATATTCTCCGGAATGTAAAATTATATAGGTGTTTCTTGTTTGAAAGGAACGACCTGTTGCGACCCAAGCTGCCGGCAGTGGCCAAATGCCGTATTGGACGAAGGGTCGCCGGCATGTGCTAGAGAACGCCCTGGAACATTGGCCCCGCCAAAAGCTGCCGCCACTGCTTCGCCGCTATCTCCTCTCTGCAGCCCTCTAACAATTGTGGCCGCGGTCGCCTTTTAGACGACCTCATAATGTCGTGACCGCGGACTGTCAGAACGCCACCGCAACCGACGTATTGCATCTTGGTGACGCATCGAGCCGCTCCTTCTTCCTCAGCGGCGTTCCTGGATGGCAGGCTGGCAGGACTTAGTTTTTGACCCGCCGCTTCCGGCGTGCTGGCAAAACACTTGTTGGCGAGTGGTTCGCTCACTTCGAAGCAGCGCTGTACCTGAACGGCATCACCATCCAGCCGTCCTGTGCGACATCATACCGCCCGACCTGCTTCGCCGACTCGCCTGCCCTGCCTTAGGCTGCCGGCCATACGATGAACGGCGTGTTGCCGCCTTGGCGGACTTCGGCGCCTCCTACTGCCCTATGCCACTCTACGACGCTGCAAACCCGCTTTCGCGGCCACCAGCAGATGGCCCCGTGCCAGCCTCACTCTCGCTAACGCAGCCTCCGTCCGAACACTGCCCGCCTCGGCAGCCCCTGGCCCCGTCACTCCTCCCCACCGTCTCCGGCCCAGCCGTCCCATTCCATGACACATCATGTAGGCTTAACACGAGCAGCTGTGCCGCGCGTCTTGCTCAGACAACTGCCCTCTGCCCTTCTTCGGACCTGCCTCCTTGCTTGTCTTCGTGTCAGCCCGTTACCACGTCGCATGATGCCCCTGCTACTCCTCGTTACAGTAGTTCCCCACTACAGACAAATTCTGGCCAGTCCCCACCACATCGCCCTTCACTGAAGTAGTTGCCAGGGCCTGTCCACTTCAAGCAGTGCTCTGCTGCATCATGCGTGTAGTGGTTTTTGGCATCCCCGTCCGCCCCATAACAACAGCCTACAGCTCAGCAGGCCGCTGCAGCGATGCTCAAGCCGTGGCCAGCTGATGTTAACGCGCTCTTGGCAAAGCCCAAGACAGTTAGCCACACACCCAGCGCCTCCAAAGTTCCACAACCACAATAAAAGTCACATGAAGCAGGATAAGTCCTAACCAACGAAAGCGGTAACAAGCGTGGCGATTGTCAGCCGTCCTACATTGCCTGGAAAGGACCCTCCTTAGGTTGCTGCGCCTGTCCTCAAGCCAAACCATGCTGCTGCTGTTGGCCCTTCTTGCTCCACAGAGGTTTTAAAAACTTCAAAGGCGCCTTACGCCACTGGCTCGGCTGCCGCCAAACGCAAGTTCGACAGGACACCCCTCCCCCCCCCCCCCCCCCGGCCCGCCGCCCCTCTGTCTGGCAGATCAAGGTTCTAACCACGCTGCAGCTTTATCAGCCGCCGTCTAGCAAGCTACCTAGGCTCACCATGCCAGCGGACGTGCCCCCAGTTGCTGTCGCGGTGCCGAAGCAACCACTAATTGGCGCTACCTCACCGGTGTTCCCCAGCGTGAAAGATATAGAGCCTGTGGACAGGGCACCACTCGTGAATCCGCCCGTCGCGTTCAAGCCACTCAATCCACGGTTGGCTGTGAGCGTGCCCCAGCAGCCACATGCAGTCCACCACAGCCATTCCCCGCCTCGAACCTCGTTGTGCCTCCTGTGGCCGCCCGCCTGGGTACCGTATAGCTCGGCCCGGCATCTGTTGCGCGAATCTCGCGACGCGCCACACATCCAGCTGTCTCTGCTGAGCCGTTCATCTTGCGCCATTCATCAATTGAGCACCAGAACCACCGGCACTGGGTCTGTGGAGGTCGCCTAGAAGACGACCGCAGCCACATTTATCAGAAGGCTGCAGAGAGGAAAGAGGCGGAGCAGCGGTGGCAGCGTCCGATAGGGGCCAAGGTCTCAGGGCATTCTCTAACACGCGCCGGTGACCCTTTGTCCCCTTCGCCGGCCGTAAATTGAGCACCAGAACCAACAGCACTGGGTCTGTGGAGGTCGCCTAGAAGACGACCGCGGCCACATTAAATAGAGGGCTGCAGAGATGAAAGCGGCGGAGCAGCAGCGGCAGCGTCCGACCAGGGACAAGCTCCCAGGGCATGCTCTAGCACGTGCCGGTGACCCTTTGTCCCCTTCGGCATTTGGTCACTGCCGGCCGCGCGGGTCGCTACAGGTCTCTCTCTCCCCCCCCCCCCCAAGCCGCTATGTGAAGAATCACGCAGGACTTACGGGGCCCGAAGGCGAGGTGCAGACGGGCGGTTCTTGCTGTAACGTTGCGGCCTGGCTCTCAGTGCGTGTCGATAAACGCGTAGTGGCATGTGAGGAATGTCGGTCAGTCTGCTAAATGGACCTGCAGCGCCCCTCGCGCTGCCTTCTGATCGAAGGTCACAGAGCGGCACCGTGAAAGAGGAAGAGGTTGGCGCTAGGCCGCTGAAGCACGAGCAGCGCAATAAAAAAACTGTGGCTGCTGCTCGTGTCGTTCGTGGCCGTGGCTGTCCCTGTTCCCACAGGCGGGCGTGGTCTCACTGGGCGGTGACTGTTCGTATCACTAGCTTCTGATTGCTTGATTGTCTTTCGCTTTTGCAGGGCGCTTGCAGGTTGCTAGGGGCGCATGTCGACGTCCTCTCCTGTCCAGGGGAACTCCCCCTGGTCGGCCAGCCTCCCCCCTAACCAACTCCCCCTGGACGCCTTCTTTCGGAGTGGCGTCGGCACTATTCCCGTGGCCTTGGTTCCATCGGATGGTGGCGCCATTCGACTCAATAACCCGGATGCGGTTCAGACTGCGCTACAGGCGATTACGCCTCACTTCTTAAAAATCTGTGATGTCCGGCAGTACAGCAGAGGAGGCGTGGTGTGCAGGTCGGCCGACCAGGCCTGCATCATGGATTTGTTAACGTGCACAGCTTTTGGAAGCCAGTCGGTAAGCGCATTTATACCGCCGCACTTGGCGTGCTCTAAAGGGATGGTGCGAGTGGTTGACCCACGCCTTAGCCCTAAGGAAACGCTAGAAAACTCTCCTCCGCAGGGGTGATTTCTGTACATCGGTGCACTCGGGTCGTTGAGGAAACAAAACTTCCAACTGAAACGGTAATTGCCACCTTTGCGGGTCTCTCCTGTCCATCTGAGTTGAAGGTGTGGCCCCTGGTTTTCAGGGTCGATCCGTATTCTTCAAGGCCACTTCAATGCCGCAATTGCTGGAGGTTTGGCCACAGCGCGAACGCCTGCAAGTCGAGCTCAAGGTGCAGTGTGTGTGGTGGTAATCATGACCGTGTAGGAAGGTGTTCAAAAGATGAGATGTGTTGCTTATGCAGCGGTAGTCATTCCGCCACATATTCTAATTGTCCTGCAAGGGCTGAGGAGGTTAAGGTGCTGGAAGTGTTAGAAAAGCGCCGGTGCTCAAGGCGCGAGGCTATGGCTATTGTTAAGGAAAGGACGCATGGGTACTCAAGTGTGGCAGCACGGCAGACGACTGCGGTCGTGGATTCAAGCCTGTCAGATGCGATTGCTACAGCGGTTGAAAAGGCAATGGCCAAGGTCATGGATCGGCTATTGAATTCAGTAACAGAGTGCATATCGCAAGTCATGGTGGCGCAAATGGCCTCTTCAATAATGACCTCCAATGCTGCGTTGAAGTCATCCGTGGATCCTGCAGTACCTACTGAATTCAGTGCGGAGACGCCTTCCCTTGTTTCAATGCAGCTGCAAAAAGCGCGCACGCCTCCAACTCATGTACCTGAAGTCACGACCGGAGCAATTGATGGGTGTGTTGAGCTGATGGAGCTCGATGCTCGAGCTCAGAAACGTAGCCGGTCTCCTTTGGCCCTAGCTGGTCCGTCTAGCTCCCCTCAATCCAAAACAAAAAAGAGTAATTCAGGAAAAACTGGTCACCACAGCATTTTGGAAAAGGCAGTTGCTGCTGCAGATCTCTCGGCAGAATGGGGTCTCTGAGAGTGCTGCAGTGGAACTGCCGTTCCATTCAATCAGCTTTCACTGATTTAGTAACTCTTTCAAATAGATTTTCTCCTTATGTCATTGCGCTTCAAGAAACCTGGTTGTCGAAAGAGTTTTCATTTCAAATGGAACATTATCGAATTTTTAGAATGGACCGCCCATCAAGGGGGGGGGGGGGGCGGTTTGCTTCTGCTGGTTTCATCCAGATTCTGTCATAAGGCACGATTGGTGTTTCAGCGGGTGGACGCTCTTTGCGAAATTCAGGCAGTGGATCTTTCAGTTCCTGGTTTACATCCCATTACTGTCGGAAATGTATATTTTCCATCTGGGATTCATGACACACGGCCATTAGATTCCTTACTCTCTGTCAGCACATCACATGTGTTGCTTGTTGGGGATTTCAATTCGCATCACTTGACTTGGGGTTATCGAACAGACCAGTGCGGTTTGCGTTTATGGGATTGGGCTTGTGTGAATAATCTAAACTGTCATAACTCGGGTTTTCCGACCTTTCTCCGTGGGCACTCCCGATCAGCATTGGATTTAACGTTTTCAACCCCAGGGGTAGCAGTTTCCTCCTGGACTCCGGTTGACTCTGCAACAAACAGTGACCAATTCCCACTCAATTTTGACATTGTGTGTCCGATGACTTCTATCGGCGGATTCAGTTGCACCCTAGTCGATTACAGCAAGTTCAAAAGTTCACTCAGTTCAGAACTACACTCTTTGCCGAATTTGTCTCAGGAGAGCAGGGTGTTAGGCTTATGCTCTATTTTAGATCGGGTACGGAGGCAATCAGAGTTTACAGTGTGCGATAGCATAGGCACTTTTCAGAGCCCTTGGTGGAATGCAGAATGTTCAAAGGATTATAGGCGGCGCAAGGCAGCCTGGAAGAAACTTATCCATAATCAATGTCCCCGGAATTGGATCGATTATAAGCTTCTTGCAGCTATCTTCAAGCGCACAGTCGCTAGGGCAAAAGAAAAATATGATGAAGAGAATTATGACCATCTATCAAAATCTAATAACAGACAAGCCTTGTTTCGCTTTCTGAGGTCAAGGAACAGGCTGCCACCGCCTAACAACATTCCCTCTAATGTGCTGACGCCAGTAGAGCTTGCCAGGTCATTAGAAGAAATTGGCAAAGGCTTGGAACACCGTTTTTCGGCTGCGCTCTCTCGCCCACAACTGCTTGGGAATCACTATGATGATTTCCTTAATGTCTCGGTTTCTGAGCTCTCCCAGGTGATAAATCGGTTACCTTCTGCAGCTCCTGGTTTTGACCGTGTGACCTCTGCGATGATTAAAATACTGTTCGACGAATCCCCCAATGCTATATTGAAGCTGGTAAATTACTCTATTAGAACCCCATGGATGCCGTATGTATGGCGTGTTTCCAAAATTATCCCGGTGCTTAAAAAGCCAGGCGAAGGGTTGGTCTTAGACAACATTCGACTAATTTCATTGACATCGAATCTGGTGAAATTGGTTGAACGCGTGCTGTATGGACGAATAATGCCCATTATTACTGAAAAGGGACTACTTAACCCCTGTCAGATTGGTTTCAAGCCTGGGTGCTCTATATGGTGTGCGCATACTGACCTGGAAAGCCGTGTCCGACTAGCGCGCCGGCGTCGACAGTATGCTGCGCTGGTAACTCTAGACATCTCGAAAGCATATGACAGTGTCGAACATGGGCCTCTGATGTACAGACTACGTGCTCTGGGCTTGCCAAGTTATTTTGTGGAATGGGTGTCAGCTTTCCTGGCTGACAGAGAATTTTATTGTTGTCAACGCGGAGTTTCTACAAGGAAATTTCATCAATCTAGAGGTGTGCCTCAAGGTGCAGTTCTCTCCCCTGTTCTATTCAACCTCTTACTCAGTTCGATTCCGACTTCCCCTGACGTGACTACGTACGTGTATGCAGACGATATAGCTTTCTTTGCTGCTGCGAGTGATTTACATTCTGTGTATATGGTTTTACAGTCATATTTAAATTCCCTTGACCGATGGTTATCTGAATTACACTTAAGTCTTAATGTAAACAAGTGCGCTTTGTTACCTTTTCCAGTTACTCAACAGGTACACATTTCATTGTCTTATCGTCATGATGTCATTCCTCAGGTATGTTCCCTAAAGTATCTAGGGGTAACTTATGACTCCTCTCTCTCTTGGCGGTCACATATAGATCAGGTTGCTGCGAAAGGCATTCGGGTGGTAGGCCTTCTGCGAAGGATGAGTAGCCCTCGCTGCGGTATGCGCAGACATGCTCTGCTGCTGATTTATAAAATGTATATCCGGCCAATCTTGGAATTCGGTTGCGTTTTGTTTTCTGGAGCAGCTGCATACAAACTCCGCCCACTTCTGCTCTTTGAGCGAGAAGCTCTGCGCCTGTGTTTGGGTCTCCCTAAATACGTGGCAAACAATGTTTTGTATCTGGAAGCGCAGGTGCCGTCTCTTACTGCAAGGTTTCGCCTTTTGACAGTACAAACGTTTTTAAAGTTTTGTGACCCGGAGCAGCATGCATCCGAGTTGATCTTCCTAGGGCAGCGAGCGGAGTTCTTGGGTGTCGGATGGTCTCGCCTTCAAACTCCCCAAATCTGTTTCGTTGAATCTTTGCTGGGCCCACTCAACGTGCGAATACCTGAAATTGTTCCGGTGCGGTCCATCCCTGCAAATGTGTCTATCATCTACGATGACATTTATCCACGTAATGCAAAATTACTGCCTTTCTCATGGTTAAATGGTATGTTGCAGGATTATTTGTCGACCTTCAGCTCACATGTTGCAATTGCGACTGATGGCTCGGTGTGTGCAGAAAAGGCAGGTGTAGGTATTTACTCCCAGTCCCATGACTGGTCTTTTTCTCTCCGTCTCCAAGATTTCACTCCTATCTATCTGGCTGAGTTTCTAGCAGTGGTTCTCGCTCTGCGCAAGGTACCAATTTCTTTATCAGCAGTAATAATAATTACAGACTCGTTATCTTTATGCACTTCCCTCTCGGCGTCCACTGAATCGCAGCTCTTTCGGATTCTAAAATTCCTGATCCCTCCACACATCACATCAATTCGATTTCTTTGGGTTCCTGGGCACAGGGGTCTTCTATTAAATGAATCAGCTGATGCTTTAGCGAAGGCAGCCCTTAGTGGACCGATTGTTGACCCGCTTCCAACAACTGCTTACATCACGGCGGCACGCTTTCGACGGTACACTGTAATGAACGAATTGGGCGCATCAGCGCTTACTTCCTTCGACGACTTCCAGCACCTACTGTTCCCATGGAGAAGCTCAGTCTGGCGATCGCGCAATCTTGAAGTTTCCTTCACGAGGCTTCGTTGCCGAGTGCCGCAACTAAATTTTTACCTATACAGGCCTAGTCTGGCGATCTCCCCATTGTGTCCGTATTGTGCGGAGCCGGAAACAATAGAGCACTTTCTTCTTTTTTTGCCGTCGCTACTCATCGATTAGGAGGCGACTATTAGAAGTTCCAATACAGAATCTCAGTTTGCGCCTGTCTTCTGCGGTTGTTCTGTCTCTTGGCGCTTCTATGCTTGGCCATACCAATGGGAATGTTTGCTCTGCCGTTCAAAATTATCTACTAGAATCAAAACGTCCACCTTCATGACCTTTCGTCCTGCCCATCCCATTATCAGCTTCTGTATTTCGGTTTTTACAACCACTTATAGTAATCCCTACCCCTTCTTTGCCTAAATTTTAGTTTGTATGACCCCCCTAACCTCCTGCAACCACCTCGGCTACGAAAACTGTGCAATCCAAATTTTGGTAGGTCATCCCATGCTTGCCACATGCAAGTGGTCATTTAAATAGTCACCGCCTGGTTATGGCCAATCCCCCTTGTGGGTATATGCCATTGTGTGAGGTCAACAACAACAACAACAACTGTTCGAATCACTACGCTATTGGAGCTGGCTCTTTTTCACCTTAGCTCCGACAAATTTGAACACCCGGCATCGAACACGCAACCACACCTTCCTACATCAATTCCACTGGTTCTTCTTTTCCGCCCTTCCTAAAGGTAGCGACACGCTCCATGAAACCTCGCCCCCGCGGCGCTTTGCAGTCCTCGTTCCCACCAGTCAACCTGCCGCCATTTTGGCCCAACAGCCCATAGACCTGCTCCAGCAGGTTAAGGCGGACTTCCAGCTGCGGCGTATTACCAGCCAGGAAACATTGATTCCACAAATCGTGACTTCCCTGCCTGCTGACGTCACCGGAAAACTAGCCCACATCATCACCTCGCCGGACAATGCCCGGCCCTTCGACACGTTAAACGTGGCTATCATCGGCCCCAAGTCAGCGTTCGAGCGCAGCTCCTTACCGCCATAGAGCTTGTTGAAAGCCGTCCTTCGCAGCTGCTCTGTCGCATGCACCAGATGCTAGGAGACCTCGCTTCCAAGCAGGACACTCTTCTGCCTGAGTTGTTTCTCCGGCGTCTTCCCCAAAACATGGTCCTCGTCCTCGCGGCCGCGGGTGATGTGTCATTGGACAATCTCGCCGAAGTCGCTGACCATGCTGCGGCGTCCAAACCTCAGCGCTGGGACCACTCCGCCTCAAGCTACTTCCGCAGCATCCCATACTGCTGGCATAAATGTCTACTGGATGCCCTTGACAGGTGGCTCGATGTCCTCGGGCCCTTGCGACGCCGTTCTCCAACGAGGTTCAGGTCATGACGCTGCTCCCCGAGCCCCGGGACCATCGTGCTCCCTGGAACGCCAACCATTCGACACGCGGCCAGACACCTCGCCCCAACAGTCTGCTGGTACGTACTACCGTACATTCGGCAGCTCTGCCGTCAACTGCAACCACCCGTGCTGCTATTCGGGAAACGCTGCGGCCGGCCACTGACGGTGGCAAGTGGAGTTGGTGGGCGGACGTGCCATCACTTTTCATTTTGGACAAGATCCCTGGTGCTCATTTCTTGGTCTATTGGGAGCACAGGTCAGAGACATAGAAGATACCTCCCCTTTCCAAGCGAAAGACAACTCCCCCATTGCCACATACGGCCAGCGGTCCCTTATGCTCACCTTTGATTGCGCCGCACGTTTTGTTAGCTTTTCATTCTCGCTAACTTCGGCCATGCTGTTCTCGGCACTGATTTCCTTTTTTTTTTCAACGCGGTGGTCGACATGCGAGCTCATCGGCTCATAGTTCCCAGCAGGCACATCTCCGCCGATGGTGTGCTCTCCACCGCAGCGCTGACGGGGCTTCGAGCTCTCGTCTCTGCCTCGCCGTAAGAGAAACTTATCCCTTATTTTCCCAACCTGACGAAGCCGCACACCAGAGAGTCACCGGTGAAACACTCGATCACCCATCACATCATGACTTCTGGACCTCCGGTGCCTATTATTCCTCGCCGCCTCTCTAGAGAACGCCTCGCCATCGTTCACCTTGAAGTTCAACACGTGCTTGAACTCGACATCGTGCGTCCTTCCTCCAGCAACTGGGCATCGCGATTCCTCACGGCGCCAAAGAAAAATACAGGCGACTGGAGACCATGTGAAGAATGCTGCATCCTCAATGCTGACATGTTCAGACCGCTATCCATTTCCTAACCTTCAGGACTTCACATCAAACATTCCTGGGTGCATGATCTTCTCTAAGATTGGCTTAGTGAAGGCTTTCATCGATGTCCTGGAGCGCGCTGATGCTCCGAAAATGGCAATTACCACACCAGTCCGCCTTTTGAGTATGTGAGGATGCGTTTTAAATTGCGCAACGCCGCAGAGACTTTTCAGCGAACTATAAACGAAGTTACGCGAGAGCTCGACTGCGTGTTCACTTACATTGATGATTTACTAGTCGCCAGCTCATCCGGTTTTGAGCATGAAGTTCACCTGTGCGCCCTTTTTCACCCGAACAAGTGCCTTTTCGGTGTCGTAACAATAAGTTCGTAGGCCATCTTGGAACTCCACAATGTATTCGGCCTCTCCACAAAGTCAAGGCCATTCAAGATTTTCTACCCCTCACGTCACTTCAAAAACCCAAAGAATTCTTGGGCCTTCAGAACTTTCATCGCCGCCTGCTCCCGAGGTGCACTAAGTTCCTGAAACCTAAGACACATCTTTGTCTACCAAAAAGATCCAGCTGTGCAACTTGAGTGCACTGATGACGCTGCATCTGCATTCGCTGCTTCCAGAAGACGCTCGAAGACGCCACTTTGCTCATACATCGAGTTCCAGATGCTCCACTGCGCCTCGTCACCGATGCATCGATCATCGCAGTCGGCGCAGATCTCGAGCAGCACGTCTCTAGTTGGCAGCCTCTATAAGTTTTTTTTCTCACAAAAGGTGATGACACTTGAGGCTAAGTACAGCACCTTCGGTCGAGAAATCGTAGTGGTGTACCTCGGCATCAAGAAATTTCGCCACTTCATGGAGGGCCGGGACTTTCCGTCGTCACATATAATAAGCCCTTGATATTTGCCTTTAAACAAAATCACAGCACCTGCACTCCACGCGAAATCCGCCAACTCTTTTATCTTAATTTTTAGTTTACTGGGGATATGCGTCGCGTCAATGGGCCTGAAAATGCTGCTGCTGATGAGCTTTTCTTTATCGGTGCATGGCAATCGGGACCACCAGTGAACATGGAGGAGCTTCGGCTCCACAGCACAACGACCCAGAGCTTCATCTTTTTTTACCTCCTCCACGTCCCATTCCTTTGCTAAAGGTCCACTGCGGTTTTTCTCAAACTTCATTACGTGCGGGATAGCCACCGGTGTTTCGCACCCGTATGTACCTTTAGCTTTCCGTAGCGTGGTTCCTGAAAAACTGCACCACATGAGCCACCCTGGTATTCGCGCGACGCAGAAGCTGGTCACATCTCTCTTTCTGTGGCTAAGCATCAAGCCGACGCCCGTCGATGGGAACGACTCTGCCTTCAACGACAGTGCGTCAAATTTCACCGCCATACCGTCACGCCTGCCTCTTTTTCGGCCTCCCGACAAGTGGTTTTCCCACGTTCAAATAGACATTGCTGGACCGCTCTCATCCTCACGTGCGACTTCCTACCTGCTCAAATATGTGCATCGTTTCACCCGCTCGCCCGAGATGTTGCCCATTGCTGACACTACGGCATAGATAGTTGCTTCAGCATTCGTGGCCGGCTGGGTGTCTCGTTTCGGCTGCCCGTATGTAGTCACCACCTACGGCGGCCGCCAGTTTCAATAAGGCCCCGTACACAGCCCTTGCCAACACACTGGGCATCCGCCACATCTATACGACTGCTTATTATCTTAAAAGAACGTCTTTCTGGTCAAGTTGGTAACTTTACACCTTTGGTTACAGGCGCGAAAACAGACGGCCGCTCCGTCTCGTCTTTCTGCCTTGTGCTGCGTCTGTTTTCTCGCCTGTAACCAAAGATTCCTATCATCATTCGGCAAATGGCATCGTGGAGCGTCTTCTTCGCCAAATGAAGCCGGCCCTTACCACTTACCAGCCATGGGAACGCCCGTGCGACCACCTTCCCCTTATCCACCTGAGCATTCGCCCAGCACTGAAGCCTGACGTAGTCTACTCGTCTGCTGAGCTTGTCTACGGTGTTTCCCTGCGCCTCTTGGCGGAATTCTTCTCCCGCGTCTCCTCTGTCCATCCATGTTGCTTACCTCCACCTCCGAGACGTGAGCAACACAGTTCGCCACATTAGTTCTGCCATCACTGCTGCCCGTCACCCTCCGTCGGTGTTTGTCAGCCAGGATCTTGACTCCTGCAGACATTTCTTCGTACACCGTGAATCACGTCAGTCCACCCTTTGCGCAGGCCTGCGGTGGACTGTTCCGCGTGCTCTATCGTGCGACGAAGACCTTAATGCTCGACAACATTGGCCGTGAAGACGTCGTGTCTGCTGACAGATTTAAACAAGGCTACATTGCCGCTCCTCCAACCGTGGTTCCTAAAGACATACTCGCTTCGACTGTGACAGCATTCTGTGCGGCCTCTTTCAAACATATCAGCTGGCAGATCCTGCGGCGTCCACCACTCTACGAGGGGGGGGGGGGAGCCCTGCAGTGCCCCTCACACTGTGCTCTGGCCACAGGCCACGGCACGGTGCCGAAAAGAAACAGGTTGGCGCTAGGCCGCCGCAGTACGAGCTGTGCAATAGAACAACAGCTCGATCCGCAACGCTATAAAAGCTGGTTCTTCTTCTGCTTAGCGCTGCTAGACCCCTGATTTACACCCGCTTTCCGTACCTTTTTGAAGCGAAAGCTTTACTGGCCGCGAACTTGCGATTTCGCAGTGGCGGTACTCTGAGGAGGCACAAGAAGTCACAGCGCGCGCCTCGTCGCGGAGACAAACCGGTCTGGCAGGGCCGGCGGCGGCAGGCGCACTCGGCGCGAAGTAGAGAGATGCTCCAAGTCTTCGCCAGTGCGGTTAGAGTTTGCCGAAGCCGCCGAACGCGTGTGCGGTGAAGCGCAGTTGTAGTATAGATGGTCTCGCTTTGGCCGTAGTCACTACGCCGTGCAGCGCGCGGGCGCGTTACGCCGGAATATATACGCGCCTTAACGGAGCCTGCGCTTAGCCGCTAAACAACGTATTCGGTGGCGGCATCTATGGGAGCCACTGAAACCCCTCGCGCAATCACTGAATAAAAAAATATTGCCGTCGCTCAGAATCGAGCAAGGGCCTTCGGCGTTTGAGGCGGAGACGCTGCCACTCCGCCACGACGGTTCAGCCTTCAACTATGAAAAAGGCGCATCTGATGAATGGACTCTTCCGATGCCGAAGTCGCTCTCCTTTTGCTACGTATATCGTGGTCTAACAAACCTAGGCCATCAGCAATTTTTTTCCCCTACAAAGTGCAAGAAGATGCTTTTTACGTGTAGGTTACTTTCGTGAAAGGCATTCAGTTTTCACAGCAGCGAAAAGAGCGTTCTGCCAACAAATTATCTTCAAACACTGTTGGGTTGAATAAGAAATACTTGTGTATAAATTTGTGGGGTAGATGTGTAATGAATTCGGTTGTTCCTGACTTAGAAATGTAATTAGGAAAACTGCGCTACAAGATGTTTGAGCATAAATTAGCGAAATAGTGCCAGAATGTTTTATGACACCCTTCATTTTTCTACTTACGATAGAACTTACCTGACAACATTTTATCTAATGTCGCTTCTGCCGCTATCCTACTAATTTGTCCGGAACTCAATCCTTGAAAAAGTTAGATCATGTCTTTAGCTTAGCGTGCACATCCCTTCTACCCCGGCTTGGTTCTCACAATGAACAAAATACTAAGCTGGGCTAAGCGCCTGGTAGAATATCGCCCCATTAACTGTCTTGGTTCCATCGGGTTACGGAAGCAACAAGTTTACACATCGATGTCCTGTAGGCTTAAATACACTGTGTTAATCAACAACACATTGCCAATAACAGAAATAGATAGCTCGCACTGGTTTAAACAACCCTTGCTTGCTCGTGTTTCGCGATCTACAAATGCATAGTAAAGGAAATACGATTAAATATTTCTAGCAGCTACTTTGGTCTCCCATGCTACCTCCCCTCCTTTCCCATCATATTCAATAAAATAATATTGAATATACTGATATTTATCTTTTATCTTCGAGCATTTGGCCTGCCATTGAAAATTCGCAAAAGAAATTATTTCGTCTGAGTACAAAATATCGCTTTATTTTTCCATTCCACCGGAATAGAAACGCGTTATTCGATCGGCCATACGTGTTGTTGATCCTTGATATATACAAAAAGTACATTTAAATGGTTTTGAACATCAGCTATAGGGCCTTAGTCACGTTGGCGTTCAGTTGTAGATCCGAAGCAGGCTGCTCGATCGGGGCAGCGGCGGCGTATATATATGGATGCGCAAAACAAAAATTACGTTGTGTTTTTGAATGTCAACTGCATGTTTGGGAGGCCCAGGAGGTCTTATATATTCTGGAGCTTTGCACTGCAGCGTTCCAAATAGCCCATGTGTCAATTCGAGTCAATAAACCTCACAGTAAGCATTCTTCGTTCATTTGCAAATTTAATGTGAATCTTCCGCATTCCAGTCACAAATGTCATGTGGCGAGGACGTTGACTAAAAGGCAATACTCAATAGCAGGCCACTGATGCACTACACTAATGCTAATTAAGCACGTCCAATCCAGCTATATTTCTTCTGTTAGAGCCCCATCGTCGAGGTTCATCGTCTTCAGAAGGTAATCTCCTATTTCGTTCGCTCGTGTGCTAAATATTTTCATTCCTTAATCCGCCACCTTATAGAACGCATATGCGAATTCTATCCTTTGCTGTGTTCCAGGACATGAATATTTGCATTGTACTTTGAAGTTCTGGGAAACCGTTGTTGTAAATGTGTTTTTATGTAAATCATTGACTGCTGAAGCAAGGATTCTAATGGAACTGAGGGAGCCCAAATGATATGTTGCTGTTAGTATTAATTGTACTTGATATAGATAGGATGAAACATCTCCTTGATTCAGTGAATGTAAATATTGTGCATTTCGCATCCAGAAGTACCCAGTAAATTGCACTAAATACCCAGTTTTTAAGCGTGCAGTGGTAAAATTTTGTAGCAGCGTTTACGTGTTAAATACAACAGATATAGAAATGATAAGAATGACGAAGTAAGGTATGAAGAGGAAAATACACTACAGTTTATATCCTTTTCTAAAAAGAATGTGAAAACAATAGAAGACGCAATGGGGTCGCAGAGGAATTACTTTATTTGACCTGCTAACGGAAATAGACGATATGGTCTCAGGAAAACCTCGAAGGAAGGGTCTTGGAAGGAAAGAAGATGTCGTGAATGTGTCTCGGAAGGATGCAAAACCGAAAAGGTCAGGTTTTACAAGTTTGGACGAAACCAGGCAGTCATCTTTGACGGGAAAGAAAATGTAATTTCAAGTCATATGCTGAAAACTGGTGCCCCATAAAGTCTCAGAAACTCCGTGGTAACTCTGAAAATACTGCCTAGATAAAAGAATGAATGCCCACATTGAAACGTGATTCTCATGTGTTTCCTAACGATTTAGGTAGCTGATCTCATACCCTGAGATATGTGTTGCATGGATTTGTTATAGCATTTAGACTCTGGGACGCGCATTGTCCAGTGTTCAAACCTGTTTTCATGTTCACTGCCTGTTCAAGCAATTTTAGCGAACAGCTCGTGCTGGTGCAAACACAAAGGCGTTACACAGCATCTGCAGGTTTCAAAATTTTGGGGCGTGGCGCATATCTTTTGCAGAAATACATATGTTCAGAGTATTTGTAACGTGATAATGCTTTTTACAGACATGCCAAGATACAGCATATACTAAAAAAAACACCATGCTGTTCCCAGAAATGAAGCGAGCGATATCAAGATTTATAGAACAAAAAACATAGGTTAGGTGAAAAGATTTAAGGCCACAGCGCTATATTTTTCAGCCGTATAGCACAGCACTAATGCCATTTCTGAAGTTTTACATTTGCGTAGGTGAATGGAATTAGCGTCTTAACTTTTCTACTGCTTGCAGTCTATAACAGTTATGGGTTATGGGGACTTGCCGTCCCAAAGCGACTCAGGCTATGAGGTACGCCGTAGTGAAGGGCTCCGGAAATTTCGACCAACTGGGGTTCTTTAACGTGCACTGACATCGCACAGTACACGGGTCTCTAGAATTTCGCCGCCATCGAAACTCAGCCGCCACGGCTGGGATCGAACCCGCGTCTTTCGGGTCAGCAGCCAAGCGCCACAACTGCTGAGCCACCGCGACAGGTTTCAGCATATAAGAGTGCTGTAAGTATTCCCTGTCATGCCTACAGGAATGAATATTGTATGACGACTTTTGAGGCGGCCTGTACATTGGGCAAACGCAGCCGATAATGCATAGGCGAAATATACAATAAGTTATTGTTTTATCTGTGTGCTTAGTCCGAAATAGAAGAGTCCAACATTAGGTTCTTAATTTGGAAGCTCTCCAAGTGGTTTCAACAGTGCTGTTCGGCCAGAAATTATTCACAGGGGTGCTGCACTTATACACATTGCCGATTTTCATTGCATTTATTTGATCACATAGAGTTTTTTAGTAAAATTGGTCAGGCAATTTGCCGCCTTCACACTATTCGATCATTAGCTTTGTCAAGATGGTTTTATGAAGAATTATAGCTTGCATTGGGCTTAAGTTCGATAAAGCG